>NC_082726.1:59493334-60211502 GCF_030144855.1 Hypanus sabinus
TTCAAAATGAAATAGAAATGACATCCATGCGTTTTCTGGGATAAATATTCCGAACAGAAGGCCCTAAAACTCGGGTAAACTATTCACTCATCTCTAGGCAGTTTGTAATATCTTGTTGTGTGCATGATGTGCCATCAATAACTCTCGGAGACGGGAGGCGAACGATAGGCTTTTATTAGCTGCAAGAGACCACGATTAGCAGCAAGAGACCACCACACAACATCCTGGAGACTGAGGGAGGAGCAGTGCCTCCAATCGCCTTTATACAGGGGTCTGTGGGAGGAGCCACAGGAGCAGTTGGGGGGGGGGGGGTGTCCAGACAGGTATATGTAGTTCACCACAGTGCACAGGAGCTTTGCCCTGTTTTAACTATAGTTAAAACTACTTTGCATTGCCTGCCATGAGATTTAGCCCTGTCTCCATCTTTTTCATTATGTAACGATAAAAATTTAAAGATTGGCTTCATTTGTCACGTGTACATTGAAACATCGAAATATATGCCCTTTTGTGACAAGCACCAGCAAGGTCTAAGGATGTGTTCCAGCTCTAATGTAGCATGCTCATAACTTACCAACCCCAACCAGTACACCTTTGGGAGAATGGGAGGAAACTGGAGCACCCGGAGGAAACGCCTGTGGTCACGGGGAGAACATACAAACGTTTTCCATGCAACAGCAGGAATTGAACCCCTACCGCTGTAAAGCATTACGCTAACTGCTATACTGCTGTGCTGGCTGTTGTTATTGAGGACAAGGGAGAATGAGCATCGGGCAGGCCTTTCAGTCAAAGTAATGATATGTCACCATATGCTACCTCCAGATTCATTTTCTTGCAGACCTATGAAAATAAAGAAATATGATAGAATTAGTGAAAAATACATAAATAAAACTGACAAAATATCTAATGTGCAAAAGAAGACAAATTGTGCAAATAAAATATACATACAAACGTACATATATAAAAATTTATATATATATATACACACGCACGCTCATTTTCATATATTCAGTAAGTATAGGTTTTCGAATCAGTTCACTGTTGAAGTTATCCATGCCAGTTTCAAGAGCCTGATGGTTGAAGGATAATAACAGTTCCTGAACCTGGTGGTGTGGGACCTAAGGCTCCTGCACCTCCTGTCCAACAGTAGTAGTGAGAAGAAAGCATGGCCAGGTTGGTGGGGGCCCTTGATGATGGATGCAGCTGTTATAGAAGACTGGAGTCTGAGTTTAAGTCTCAACCAAGATGTGAGTCCTGTGACAGTGCTGTGCTCCTGCAGTGCTGTGTTGTGGTTCCAGTTTAGACCTTGACTCATACAGTGGGACTTGAACCTCCTCGGTCTGCGGTCAATGGCCAGACAGGGCACTGTGTGAAGGCACCCGCACAGAGATGGGCTTTGAACAGCTGCCTGGTGCCACAGGAATCCAACAACTGGTGGCGAAATGAAATTATTGAAAGATAATTACAGCTCCAGCAGCAGATATAAATCAGCATTAAAGGAGACAAGTCAGCTTTTTGTATTCAATTACAGCTGAAGTTGGAGAATTATAGGATGGGAAGTAGAGAGGCAGAGAAAAAACTATTGGTCAATTACCCAAATGAGAGAGGACAATGGATTTAATATACTCAGGAACATCATGCAGTTGTCAGCTCATCCGGAGATCCCTTGAAGATTTGGTCCACTTCCACATGCATTCCCTGGGATCTCCGAACTTTTGTGAAGCTGTAGTTGTGGGATGTAGATAGCAATGGACTACTGCCTTCACAAGAGGGTTGATAACATTGGGGGGTATACAAGTGTACAATATGGCAAAAGAGACTTGAGAGGTTAAGATTAAAAAAAAGCTCTTTATGTGTCCCCCCCCCCTTTTCTATTCCCTATTCCAGCTCCCCGCTTACCCCTTCCCTTCTCACTTGCCCATCACCTCCTTCTAGTTTCCCTCCTCCTTCCCTTTCTCCCCTGGTCCACTCACCTCTCCTATCAGATTCATTCTTCTTCAGCCCTTTGCCTCTTTCACCTATCACCTCCCAGCTTCTCATTTCATTCCCCTCCACCTCTCCCACCCACCTAGTTCCTCCCTCACCTGGTTTCACCTGCCAGATATTACTCCCCCTTCCTCTGCCTTCCTCTTCTGGTATCTGCTTCCATCCTTTCTAGTCCTGATGAAGGGTCTCAGTCCAAAACATCAACTGTTTATTCACCTCCATTGATACTACATGACCTTCTCAGTTCCTCCGGCATTTTGTGGGCATTCCTCTGGGTTTCCAGCACTTGCAGGATCTCCAGTATTTTTGACTATTTGGAATTGTCTTCCTGAAAGACTGGATGAAGCAGAGTATTTGAATATTTCTACGGCCGAGGTCATAGGATATTGATAAACAAAGGGAGTGAAAAGTTATGAAGATAGGTGGAACAGGGAGTTGTGTTAACAATTGGCTATAACCTATTAAATGACAGACCAGGCCTCAGGGCCAAGTGGCCTTCAACTCTTGTTCCTAACTGCACTATCAATAACTCTCAGAGACTGGAAGTGAATGGTAGGCTATTATTAACAGCGAAAACGGAGCACGACCATGTTGAAGACTGAGGGAGGAGCAGTGCCCCAATCACCTTTATACAGGGGTCTGGGGGAGGAGCCACAGGAGCAGTCAGCCGGTGGGGGGGGGGGGGTATCCAGACAGGTATACATGGTTTACCACACTAACCTCTATGTTTGTAAGCTCGTTGGAGGAGTGAATTCAATGGTCTAACCATCCTCTAACGTTTTTTTGTGAAATATTTGACAATAGTCTCAGAGTGACTACTTTCTGTTTGTGGTTTATATTTGTGGACTAATAGTGCTCCTTTCAGCTTTGGCTCAGTGGGTTACACTCTTGCTGCTTTCAGTTCCCATTGCAGGTACCAAAACTGAAAGGTCTAGGTGGGAATGGAGGTGATAGAGGAGCAGCCTTTCATACGAGGTATTCCTGAGGCCTTGTGCCTTTTCTTCATATAGAAGATCAAAGCCCGAAAGTTGACCAGGTCTGGAAGTCAAGATCATTGGGTCCGCTGGGGGCCTGGAAGTGGCCTGTCCTAAGGTTAGAGGTGCAGGTGATAGGTGAGATCAGATGAAGGGGAAGGTGGGTAGGGGAGGGAAGGTGAAGTGAGAAGCGGGGAGGTGATAGGTAGTTGTTCAGTTGTCGGTGTTCTGTTGTTCTACTGAGCATTGGGGGTTTGCCATGTCGGTGTCAGAATGGGTGACAACACTTGTGAGCTGCCCCCAGCACATCCTTAGGTTGTGTTGACTGTTAATGCAAATGCCACATTTCATTGTTTGTTTAGATGTTCATGTGACAAATAAATGAATCTGCACATTAATCTGAATCACAAAATTTCAAAATGGAACTGTGATCTTCCAGTTGTCCAAAATTTACCACTTGGTTAACACTTGGTCTTAACCTTACAAGAAAAATGTATATTGTATACATTTCTCTGACATTAAATTTGACCTTTGAACCTTTGAACACTGTCTCTGGGAATTTGGGGAAAATTGCAGTACATTACAATAATAACACTTCAAAATTCACAAACACCAGAATGTCTACAGATGCTGGAAATCCAAAACAACACCCACAAAATGCTGGAGGAACTTAGCAGGACAGGCAGCATCCATGGAAAAAGAGTAAACAGTCGATGTTTTGGGCCAAAGCCCTTCAATAGGGCTTAAAACCTTGACTGCTTGCTCTTTTCTATAAATGCTGCTTGGCCTGCTGAGTTCTTCTGGCATTTTGTGAGTTATTTCAAACTTCCCCTCGTTGATTGTGGATTGTGATTTTGAAAGGGAAGGAAAGGTAATATGTAAACTGTTCCTGTCAAACTCCCTTCATAATTTAAGCATTCTAATCAGCTCTCAGCTTTCCCATTTGCAGCAAGTCATAGCTCTGGTCTGTTTAATCTTTTCCTGAGTGATCCAATTCACATTAAGCACAAGCGTTCAATGAATGCTCATTGTCAGTCTTTCATCCATCTCCGAGAATGTGCCTCTCTGTCTGGGATCATCAATATGTCAAGGAGGCAGCTGGAGGTCCTACAATGAAAAACTGTTTCCCATTGAGAGGAGGCTGGCTTCCTACTGATGGTTGATGATGGTCGTGATTCTGGTATTGATGACTGTCCAATACCAAATTTTGCCAATTCCTCGCTAATATCATTTCTGCCTTTTCAAAGGTTTTGGTCGCCTACCTAGAGTGAAAATATCAATAAGATTGAAAGAGTGCAGAGAAAATTCACAGGGATATTTCTGGGACTTGAGGACTTGAGTTGTAGGGAAAGTTGAATAGGTTAGGACTTTACTCCCTGGAGCGTAGGAGAATGAGGAGATATTTGATAGAGGTATAGAAAAGATTATGAGGGGTATAGATATGGTAAATGCAATCAGACTTTTTCCACTGAGGTTGAGGGAAACTAGAACAGGAGGTCATAGGTTAAAAGTGAAAAGTGGGAGTCTGAGGGAAGTCTTCATTCAGAGGGCAGTGTGGAACGAGCTGCCAGTGAAAGTGGTGGATGCAGGTACGATTTAAGAGAAGTTTGGGTAAGTACATGGGTGGAGAGGTATGGAGGGTTATGGTCCTGTGGGTCAATGGGACTAGGAAGATGAACAGTTTGGTATGGACTGGATGGGCTGAGGGATTTTTCTGTGCTGGTAGTGTTTTATGACTCTATGGCTTGTAGGAATATGTGCTGCAGTTCTCAGAGCTGCTTCAGGCTTTGATAGGCTTTACTGGCTAATAAAAGTGCATCATGCCCAGAGCATCATTCAAGCCTGTTGGCAGACTATTGCTCTTGTAGGTTCTCCAATCAATGTTGTTAATTAAAAACTTAACAGCACCATTTGTTATGGTACGTAGATTCACTTACTTATCTTCTGGGAGATTGGATTGAAAATGAGATTTCTAATGAATCTTGAAAGATTTGAGTTTCAGTGCAGAATTTTTTTAACTATTATGATCACCTCTTTAACTCTCTGTATTTATCTTATTGTAACATCCATTCAGTGGCATTTTATTCGGAACAGGTGTGGTCTTTTGCTGCTGTAGTCCATCCACTTCAAGGTTCAATGTGTTTTCAGAGGTGCTCTTCTGTAACGTGTGGTTATTTCAGTTACTGTCAACTTCCTGTCAGCTTGAACCAGCCTGTTCATTCTGATCTGATCTCTCTCATTAACAGGGCATTTTTGCCCACAGTACAGCCACTCACTGAATATCTTTGATTCTCGCATCATTCTTTGTAAACTCTAGAGGTTGTTGTGTGTGAAAATCCCAGGAGATCAGCAATTTCTGAGATACTCAAACCACCCCGTCTGGCACCAACAATCATTCCATTATCAGTGTCACTTAGATCACATTTCTTCCCCATTCTGATGTTTGGTCTGGACAACAACAGAACTTCTTGACCATGTCTTAATGCATACAAGCATAAAGTTGCTGCAGCGTGATTGGCTGATAGTAGCATCGATTAGCAGGTATACAGGTGTACCTAATAAAGTGGCCTCTGAGTGTATTTCCAAATACTCTTGGATTCCACCCAAGAAAAAGGCAGATTATTTTGTCTCAGAGGATGTCGTTATCCATCAAAAGTGAGACTTTTTGTTCCAGGATAGGTTTTGTAGCTGTTAAACTGTGGGAGATGAGGTATAGCTTTGTGGACTCCCCTGTTCTTCACTCTGAGTCAAATTCCTCCTCTATTTCCGGCAAATTTATTGATCAAAATGTACCATCTGCCTTTGGATGGAAGTTTGCCCCATCGCTGAGCAATGCACCTCTTTGATCTTGACCAACTGTTCTTCTCCAGGATACCAGTCAATCCACACAGTAATAGTAAATCGCTGTTCTTTCATCCATAATAGTCCACAGCTGGAGTGCATGGGATTTAGTCTCAAAAATCAAACATGCTTAATGCACATTTACTGATGAAATATTAAGCACAAGGGATTCTGCAGATGCTGGAAATCCAGAGAAATGCAAACAAAGTGCTGGAGGAACTCAGCGGGTCATGGTGCATCTATGGAGAGGCATAAACAGTCAGTATTTCGGCCTGAAACTTCATCAGGACTGGAAAGGAGGGGGGAAGAAGCCAGAATAAGAAGATGTGGGGAGGGAGAGGAGTACAAGCACGCAGGTATTAGTTGGGTGAAGGTGAGGAAGGTGGAAGAGGGAGGAATGAAGTGAAAATCTGGGTGGTGACAGGTAAAGAGCAGAAGAAGAAGGTACCTGCCAGGAGAGAACAGTGGACCACAAGAGAAAGGGGAAGAGGAAGGACATCACAGAGAGGTGACGGGCAGACGGGGTAAGAGGAGAGCCAGAATGGGAAGAGGAAAAAGAGAGGAGAGTGAGAGGCGGAAGGGAGGGGAATTTTGAGACTTTTAAAACAATTTGTTGGTCGCCTTGTTCAAAGTAATCAGCTGGTAGTTCTGCTGCCTCGCACTCCTATGACCGGGCTTTGATGCTCATTTCTGGTGCTGCTCATGTGGAATTTGCAAGTTCTCCCTGTGACTACATGGGTTTTCCCTGGGTGCTCTAGTTTCCTCCCACGTTCCAAAACCGTGTTGTGCTTGGTGTGCAGGTGGTCAGAGTTGAGGGGAGATTAACAGGGAAGTGGGGTGGCTACCAAAGAGTCTCTTCACTTTTGCTAATGTATCTTCCTCAACCACCATGCCTAGCAGGGCATTCCATACAGCCACCACTCTCTGTGTAAAAAAAAAAACTAATCTATCTCATCACCTCCCCCCCCCCCCCCATACTTGCCTCCAATCACCTTAAAGTCATATACTGTTGTATTAGCGATTTCCATTCTGGGAAATGGCACTGGCAGTCCACACTATCAAATCTCTTGTACACCTCTATCGAGTTGCTTCTCATCCTCCTTCGCTCCAAAGAAAGAAGTCATAGCCTGCTCAATCTTTCCTCGTAAGACATGTGAGAACATGAAGCTGTTTCTGAAATGTTGAGTGAGTGTGGGTCTCCTGTGCGTCCCCCTTAATGGTAGTAATGAGAAGAGGGCATATTCTGGACAGTGAGAGGCATTAGTGATGGACGCTGTCTTCTTGAGGCACTGCGTCTTAAAGGTGTCTGCGACGGTCCCTATTCTACAGAGTGTACGCAGTGAGGGGGTGTCTGTTAATGCCCGGGTAACACTAAATGTATGATCAGATATTGACTTGGTGCTCCAGCAATGCTGGTTCGTTCATGACCTCTGGCACAATCTGTGTGGAGTCTGCATGGTCTGCCTGTGACTGCTTTCTCTGATTAGAACATAGAAATCTACAGCACGTTACAGGCTCTTCGGCCCACAACGTTGTGCTGACCATGTAACCTACACTAGAGACTGCCTAGAATTATCCTACTGCAAAACCCTCTATTTTTCTAAGCTCCATGTACTTATCTAAGAGTCTCTTAAAGACCCTATTGTATCTGCTTCCTCCATCGCCAGCAGTGCATTTCACTCTCTGTGTGAAAAACTTACCCCTGACATCCTCTCTATATCTACTTCCAAACACCTTAAAACTATGCCCTTCATGTCAGACATCCCAGCCCCAGGAAAAAGCCTCTAGCTATCCACATGATCCATGCCTCCCATCATCTCTACGCCCTATTTCCCAAGGTTCCTTTCACTTCCCAAACATGTGTTGGTTGGTAAAGTAACACTCTAATTTGCCCTTAGTCTGTGGATAAGTGGTAAAATCTGGGGTTGTTGATAGGAATGTGAAAAGTATAGGAATGAGTGTAGTGGTTAGCACAACACTTCACAGTACAGGCGACCAGGGATCAATTCTTGCCACTGCCTGTAAGCAGTTAGCATATTCTCCCTATGAATGCGTGGGTTTCCTCCCACAGTCCAAAGACATACTGGCTGGTAGGTTAATTGGCCATTGTAAATCGTGCTGTGAATAGGCTAGGATTAAATCGAGGGATTGCTGGGTGGTGCAGCTAAAAGGGCTGGAAGGGTCAGTTCCACACTGCAAATCAATAAATAAATGAGTAAATGAATAAATAAATAAGAGAAAATAGGATTTGTGTAGGATTAATATAAATGATTAACACACACAAACTGCTGGTGGACCTCCACAGGTCAGGCAGGATTTATTGAAGGGAGTAAAAAGTCAACGTTTCAGGATGAGACACTTCCAATACTTGCAAATGGTTGGTATGACGGGTCTGTACCACTCCATAAACTTGTCTGTTTGCTCACTTAAATTCAAAGTTCACAGTTCAGTGTTTTTTTTAGTCAAAGTACATGTATCATAAACAACCTTGAGATTAATTTTCTTGCAGGCACCCACAGGAAAATTTAAAAAATAGAATCCGTAAAAAGCCACACGTAACAAAGGTGGTGTTCCTGAAAGAGGGGGAAGCAGATCTGAGCTTCGGTAAAGGGTGAAAGTCCCAGATCTGCTAATAGACTCAGAGGTCCGGTCCAACAATAGGAACCCATCCTGGTGAGGTCGTTCTTCACTTCTGTTAGGCAGATCCCCTCAGGTCTGAGCCAGAACAGACCCTGGTTCCAGTGATGCCAGTGGGAAATATTGAGTTATGGAGGCGATGGGAATGTTCATGGTCTTCTGCTGCTGCAGCCCGTTCACTTCCAGGTTTCCCATCTTGTGTGTTCTCTTCTGCACATCACTGTTGCAAAACGTCGGTTGTTTGAGATACTGTTGTCTTCCTGTCAGCTTGAACCGGTCAGCCATTCTCCTCTGACCTCTCTCATTAACGATGCCTTTTCACCCTCAGAACGGCTGCTCACTGGATGTTTTTAGTTTTCCGCACCATTCTCTATAAACTTCAGAGGCTGTTCTGTGTGAAAATCTCAGGCAGTCAGCAGTTTCTGAGAAACTCAAACTACCCTCTCCCACCCACACACCAACCATCATTGAAATGTCAAAGTCACTTAGATGACATTTCTTCCCCATTCTGGTGTTTGTTCTGAGCAACAACTGAACCTCTTGACCATGTCTGCATGCTTTTATTTACTGAGTTACTGCCATGTGATTGGCTGATTGGATATTAGCATTAATGAGCATTTATACAAATGCCCCTAATAAAGTGGCCACTGAGTGTAGTTCTGAATGGTGTGACATAGGCTATGATATATTTAGACGTCTCTACCGTAGGCTTTTGGAGAACATGTTGGATCCTGAGTTTGATTTACAGCTGGGGTTCCCAACCTGGGATACACTGACCCCTTGGTTAATGGTAGAGGTCAATGGCATGAAACAGTTTGGGAACCCCCAGAACAGCATAGGTGATGCTTTATCCAGTATTGAACTGGTTCAGTACATGTCCTGGCAACACGTGATTGGGCGTCTTAGAGACGCCATTACTCAGCACTGGAGACGCAAACTGCAGATCTGGAATCTGGACCAACACACAGTGCAATCTGCTGGAGGAACTCAGTGGAACTTAGCAGCATCAGTGGAAGGAAAACAAATGCCAGCGTTTCAGATCAAAACCCCTGTGTCAGTCCTGATGCAGAGATTTAACCCAGAACATCGACATTTCCTTCCCTCCTATGGGTATTGCCTGGCCCATTGAGTTCTTCCAGCAGATTATTTGTTGCTTTACACAGCACTATCCCCCTGTCCAGGGAGTTTGTGATAAAACAGTGTAAAGGGATCTCTAGTTGCTATCTCACCAGTCCCGTCCTTGCCCTTGGAATGTCTAACAGAACTATGTAGAAGAGGCTTGGCTTAGTATCTAGCCTGGGATGTCCCTCCCATGGGCATATTGGATGGGACAAAATAAAAGGATCTTTACACTCTATCTAACCCAAAATGTTCCAGCTTTGGAAATGTTTAATTCTAACACTGGGTGCCTGAATTAGGAAGTGTTCCATTTTAATTGCATGGTTAATACTTCAGTTTTGTACTTGATTACAATTTATCCCCTTTTGAAGTTATTCTCAGGAAAATTAAGCCACAATTTATTGATGCTTTAATTTTCCAAGCAGGTCATTAAGCTAATGAGAATTTCCAAAGTACATTTTCTAAATTGGGAAGTAATTCATTTTGAAATTGCTGTGTACTAATTGTCTCTTCTGAACATATGTGATGGAACATCATCAACACCAGGGTGATTATCTGCAAAGGCTCTTCAGTTCTGCTTTATTTTAGATCTGATGATGCAGAAAGTGGTGATGTGCTGCATATTGAAACTATTATATGTTTGTGAGCAATGTCAATGTTATCAAAACATCCCCAGGGTAGAAATAACACAGGTTAGACACAGTGAAGCTCCCTCTACACTGTCCCTCCAACATCCCCCGGGAAGGGGCATCACAGGTTAGACACATAGTGAAGCTCCCTCTACACTGTCCCTCCAACCTCCCCCGGGACGGGGCATCACAGGTTAGACACAGTGAAGCTCCCTCTCCACTGTCCCTCCAACCTCCCCCGGGACGGGGCATCACAGGTTAGACACAGTGAAGCTCCCTCTCCACTGTCCCTCCAACATCCCCCGGGAAGGGGCATCACAGGTTAGACACATAGTGAAGCTCCCTCTCCACTGTCCCTCCAACATCCCCCGGGAAGGGGCATCACAGGTTAGACACATAGTGAAGCTCCCACTCCACTGTCCCTCCAACATCCCCCGGGAAGGGGCATCACAGGTTAGACAAATAGTGAAGCTCCCTCTCCACTGTCCCTCCAACCTCCCCCGGGACGGGGCATCACAGGTTAGACACAGTGAAGCTCCCTCTCCACTGCCCCTCCAACATCCCCAGGATGGGGCATCACAGGTTAGACACACAGTGAAGCTCCCTCTCCACTGCCCCTCCAACATCCCCCGGGACGGGGCATCACAGGTTAGACACAGTGAAGCTCCCTCTCCACTGTCCCTCCAACCTCCCCCGGGACGGGGCATCACAGGTTAGACACAGTGAAGCTCCCTCTCCACTGTCCCTCCAACATCCCCCAGGAAGGGGCATCACAGGTTAGACACAGTGAAGCTCCCTCTCCACTGTCCCTCCAACATCCCCCAGGAAGGGGCATCACAGGTTAGACACAGTGAAGCTCCCTCTCCACTGCCCCTCCAACATCCCCCAGGATGGGGCATCACAGGTTAGACACAGTGAAGCTCCCTCTCCACTGTCCCTCCAACATCCCCCAGGAAGGGGCATCACAGGTTAGACACAGTGAAGCTCCCTCTCCACTGCCCCTCCAACATCCCCCGGGAAGGGGCATCACAGGTTAGACACACAGTGAAGCTCCCACTCCACTGTCCCTCCAACATCCCCCGGGAAGGGGCATCACAGGTTAGACACAGTGAAGCTCCCTCTCCACTGCCCCTCCAACATCCCCCAGGACGGGGCATCACAGGTTAGACACAGTGAAGCTCCCTCTCCACTGCCCCTCCAACATCCCCCGGGAAGGGGCATCACAGGTTAGACACAGTGAAGCTCCCTCTACACTGTCCCTCCAACATCCCCCGGGAAGGGGCATCACAGGTTAGACACAGTGAAGCTCCCTCTCCACTGCCCCTCCAACATCCCCCGGGAAGGGGCATCACAGGTTAGACACAGTGAAGCTCCCTCTCCACTGTCCCTCCAACATCCCCCAGGACGGGGCATCACAGGTTAGACACAGTGAAGCTCCCTCTCCACTGTCCCTCCAACATCCCCCGGGACGGGGCATCACAGGTTAGACACAGTGAAGCTCCCTCTCCACTGTCCCTCCAACATCCCCCGGGACGGGGCATCACAGGTTAGACACAGTGAAGCTCCCTCTCCACTGTCCCTCCAACATCCCCCGGGACGGGGCATCACAGGTTAGACACAGTGAAGCTCCCTCTCCATTGTCCCACCAACATCCCCCGGGAAGGGGGAAGTACATTTGATACACAGATTCAAGGCTATCTAGATGAAATCTGAGGTGTTTCACCTCTAACCTGCGTTTGGCCTCATCGTGGTAATAGAGGAGGCCATGGACAGACATGTCAGAAAGGGAACACGCAGTCGAACTGAAATTTGATTCTTCAATGTAGATGAAAAAGAAGTTACCACCTACTGTACCTCAGTGGCACAACCACTGAGCTGCCTCCCCCACTGCATCAATGTGGAATTACACCAATTCTAATATCAACCGTCCATAAAGAGGGTGGTACATACCGTATATGGAACGAGGTGCCAGAAGAATTGAGGAAGGTACAGTAATGGCGTGCAAAATAACACACAGGCACACAGACAGGAAGAGTTGAGAGTGTAATGGGCTAAACACGGGTCAATGGGCCAAGCTGAGTTGGGCATCTTGGATGGCGAGGACAGTGTCACTTTATCGCAGCAGGATTTCTCAGCTACCTAGAGGCAGAACCAGTGGATCTGGGATCCATCCAAGGCAGGCTGATGTGATACCTGAACTTGGCCTTCGTTAGTGGGGGATTGAGTCCAAGAGTCATGAGGTAATGTTGTAGTTCTATAAAATCCTGGTTAGACCACACGTGGAATGTTGTGTTCAGTACTGGCTACCTCATTATAGGAAGGATGTAGAAGCTTTAGAGAGAGTGCAGGGATTGACCAGGATGCTGCCTGGATTGGAGATCATGTCTCATGAGAATTTTTTTTTTGAGATAAAGCGCAGAATAGGCCCTTCTGAACCTTCAAGCCACACGCTAGCCGAATCACAGATTTAACACAAGCTTGATCACAGGACAATTTACAATAACCAATCTTTGGATTGTGGGAGGAAACCCACACAGTCACAGGGAGAACGTACAAACTCCTTACAGATGGCAGGCGGTGGGACCTGAACCCACATCACCTATCTGTAAAATATTGTGCTAACCACTACGCTACTGTGCTGCCCCAGAAGTTGAGTGAAGTTAGGGCTATTCTTTTGGAGCGAAGGAGGATGAGAAGTGACTTGAGAGAGGTGCACAAGATGGTAAGAGTCATAGAAAGAGTGAACAGCTGGAAACTTTCTCCCAGGGCAGAAACTGCTAATATAAAAAGGCATAATTTTAAGGTGATTGGAGGAAATTGTAAGGGTGGAATCAGAGGGAGGTATTTGTGGTGGGTGAGTGGAACACCCTGCCAGGGTGGTTGTAGGGGGAGATACATCAGGGAAGCTTAAGTGACTCTTGGATAATAGAAAAACGGAGCGTTTTATAGGAGGGAAGGGTTGAAATGATCTTAGAATAGGTTAAAAGGTTGGCACAACATTGTGGCCTGTTCTGTGCTGTATTGTTCTGTGCTCAACATAATGGATGAGTGTGTGAGAACTGCGCAGTGTTTTTCCAGCTGAGGTTAAATGAAACACAGCCATGCGGTCTCGATGGATTCATTTTCTTCCTTTTAATGTCAGGCATGTAATACAGTTCTGTAACTAGGATAAGGGTTGACCTTTCAAGAAATGAAACATGCCGTGCTCCCTTTGTAGTCTGAAGCCTATAAATGTCATATTTAATCCCACATACTGTGCAGCAAAAGCGAGTGGATTTAATGCATTGATTCAGAGAGGACGGGGGCTGAAATAACACCACACAGTACGGTAGTCCAAAGCATTCCTCAGTTGATGTGATGGACCTTTGCCCACAAGGTTCATGGAAGAGATGAATAGTAATTCCTGGATTTTAATTGTCATTAGCTTGGGTTTTAGGTCCAAATCTGTTTTCAAGGACTTGGCTGCATAGAATTATCGGATCATAGAAAGAATGGCTAATCAGCCCGTGATGCTGAGAGCATGATGGGTCTCTTCACCCACTCTGCTCCCACGGCCCTCAAATGTACATCCAGTTCCGGACTGCTTGTATTCCCACCATCCTGGTGTGAAGGCATTCCGCGTCTCTCCCGAGGTTTAAATCTCTCATGTCTTTTGGCCAACACTGAATTGGATTCCCCTAGTTGTTAGAAAAACCACTAGTAGAAAAATCTTCTAACTAAGACTCATTCACCCCTTTCAAATCTCCTCTCAATTGAATTTTGTTAAGGGAAAACAATCCCGTTTCTTCAGTCTAACCTTGGTGCTCATCTCTGGTGTCTTTGAGTAAATCCTTACTTTGCCTTACACCCTAAATTATCTTGTATGTTTTGCTAAATATATCACTGTGCTTCACTCAGCCAGGGGTCCATGGGCCCCTCGGTTAATGGTGTAAACAAGTTTGGAAACTGTGACTCTGGACGGTTGCAGTGAGGGAGTGCCTCTCCATCAAGAGCTGTGCTTTTGACCTGAGGCCTCGGCTTCCAGTGAAGGCAAAAATAGTTCTCCTTGATGCCCCGACCGTTGTTTATCCCAAACTCAATACAGATTAAGTGATCATGTAGGAGCTCGCTATGTGAAAATCCCTTCAGATTCAGATTTACCTATCACATGTGAATTGAAACATACAGTGTTTGCATTTGTGACCAGCACAACCGAGAGGTGTGTAAGTGTTGCCATGCATTCCGGCACCAAGATCACGTGCCCACGATGCTCAGCAGAATCACACAGAATTAAACACAAGAAACAGAACAAAAACAGCAAAATGAGTCCCTTTCTGCCCTCCCGTCTTCACTTCCACCCACACACACACACACACACACCCACACACACCCACACAGACAATCCTCCAACCCAGGACAGGCCTCAGGCCTCCAGTCTCCAGGCTTCAGCTTCCTGACTTCTAATTAACCTTTGGGCTCTGACCTTTGACTTCTATGCCCACACTAGCCAATGAACAGGTCCCTGGCCTCCAGACGAACACCAGGCTCAAACTCCGGGCATGCTGACTGACCAGCCCTCATGCCTCCTGCTGGCGTGGCCTCTGAGTGCAGAGTGGAGGCCTGGACTGAGGACGGGTCCTTCGTCGCCACATTACTGGACTTTGAACACGGAGCGGAGACCTGACCTCTTAGTCCTCCACATCCCTGGACCTAAATGCTAATCTGATATCTAATTCCCCCTCTCTGTCCCAAAACCATCCCGATAAACTTAAAAAGGAACTAACTAAGTTTGAGCCAAGATATTGATGGAGATTGCAGTTTGGCACCATCTTAAGAGGAAAAATAATTACAACAATAACTATACTTCAAAAGTAGTTCATTAGTATAAAATGCCTCAAGATATTTTGAGGTTGTAAAGGCACTGTAGGAATGCAAAGCTTCCTTCTTTCATTAGATAATATTAATATGTTGACTACTGAAATCATTCAATAAGATTTCATTTCTACATCCATCATCATTATCGCCTTCAGTTATTTGTTTCAAGGTAGTAAGCTACACATATCCAACCACCTACATGCTGTTGTTCTCAAGAGATGGGAATGTTTTACAACCTATCAATCAGGCGGCATGGAAAGAGATCGATTTGGCACATTGTGTCAGTGCCAGCTCTTTGAAAGAGTTATTCAATTAGTCCCACTCACTACTCACCCTAAAGCCCTGCTATTGCTTTCCTTATGAAGGATATGCCCAACTCTCCTTCAGAATTAAGCTTCATCACCAACAGCTGAACACCCAATTTATTTTAGCTAGCATTATCATTGGGAATCAGCTCACGTTCCCTGTCCAGAGCTTAAGAGCGTTCACTAAAACCTGCAACTCCTGCTCTATCCCACTGCAGAGGAACAATGGAAACGACCGACCATGTACACACACACTGAGATTATTGGTTCTTGCATTGATTTCAAACTGTAATCCTTGTGGGACGGTGTTCATTAAAATATTACTGGCTGTTCCGATGACTTTGAGAGAGATTTGACTAAACATCAGAATTTCTTCTTTGGTGAAATATCTTAGCATTAGGATAGAACAGTACAGTAGAGGCACAGGCTCTTCAGCCTATGGTGATCTGCTCTACAAATCATATTCTCAATATTATTTATATACCTTTTTTGTTTTTTGTATTTGTACAATTTGTCTTCTTTTACACATCGGTTGCTTCTCAGTCTTTGTGTGTAGTTTTTCATTGATTCAATTGTATTTCTTTGTTCTACTGTGAATGCCAGCAAGAAAATGAATCTCACGGTAATATATGGTGACATATCCGTACTTAGATCAGAGGTTCCCTACCTGGGTTCCACTGACCCCTCGGTTAATGGTAGGGGTCAATGGCATGAAAAAGATTCAGAAGCCTTGAGTTAGATAATAAATTTCCTTTGAACCTTTGAGCTAATTAAATGCCTAACTAATCTAATATCTAAACACAAAGTACACTGCAGATGCTGTGGTCAAATAAACACGTACAAATAAGCTGGATGAACTCAGTAAGTCGGGCAGCATCCGTTGAAAGGAGCAGTCAACGTTTTGGGTCGAGACCCTTCGTCAGGACTAAAGAAGGGTCTCGGCCCGAAGCGTTGACTGCTCCTTTCAACAGATGCTGCCCAACCTGCTGAATTCATCCAGCTTGTTTGTACGTGTTAATCTAATATCTTCTGCCTACACAATGTCCATATCCATCCATGCTCTGCACATTTGTCTGCCTATCCAACAGCCTCTTAAAGGGCACTGTTGTATTTACCACCACCCCAACCCTGGCAATAAATTACAGGCCCTCTCCCCGTGTCAGAATCTTGTCCCCCACCCCACCCTATACCTCCTTTGAATTTACCTGCTCTCGCCTTAAACAAATGCTCACTATTATTGAACCTGGGAGAAAGATGCAACCTGTGTTCTCTATCTGTGTATAATCTTATAAAGTTCTATCAAC
Organism: Hypanus sabinus; assembly: GCF_030144855.1. Taxonomy (NCBI): domain Eukaryota; kingdom Metazoa; phylum Chordata; class Chondrichthyes; order Myliobatiformes; family Dasyatidae; genus Hypanus; species Hypanus sabinus. Next base: position 59,509,981 of record NC_082726.1, read on the forward strand.
CTCCACCACTCCAGGGAAAACAGCCCCAAATTTGTCCAATCTCATCTCATAGCACCTGTCATCTAATCCAAACAGCATCCTAGTGATATCATCACCAATATCAAAATAAAATAAAATAAAATAACTAAAATAACCAGGCCTTGAATGCACACTTTTGTTCGACTCAGACATCCTTTTAATTTTACTGTCGTCCACACTGTTCTGAAGCCAGGACAGGAAACTGCAATTTTTATTTAGAATTAGCTTATCAGCTATGAATAATGACCATTTGGTAAATTGTATATGTTTGAATCCTTCACTTGCAAGATCAACCACCATTCACAGTAAAGGTGTTATGAGTCAGTCAAAGCTTCAAGCTGACGACTGACAAGAATTTGAAGTTAGTAAAGCAAGCTGTCCCTTAGTTGTTTGGTGTGTTTGACATCCTCCTGTTATTTCTATCTTGTCTGCCTCCAGCACCCCTGTTGTGCAAAAGGGATGTTATCTTTTAGGAAGACCTTTCTAGAAAAGTCCCACTACTCACCTGGCTTGAGTGCACATTGCCACAGTCGCCCCATATGTCTTGTCTGTAATAAGGTGTCTTCCATTGGTGTCACTGGACCACAACTGCCCTAGGCTATCCTTGCCTGGACATTGTCTTTAACCCTTGCCTTACTGCAACTTCTACATTATTCTTAAAGTAGCAGCTTACACAAGATTATCCTTCCCTTATCGCTCTTCCACACTATGCTACAAGCTGAGCATTTATTTATTCATTTATTGTATTTAGAGATGCATGGAGGAGTAGAACTTTCCGGCCCTTTATGTCACACTGCCCAGCAACCCCTGATGACCCCGATAGCAGGACAATTTACAATGACCAATTAAGCGACCCAGAAAGTTGAACTGTGGGAGGAGACTGGAGAAAACCCACACATTCAATGGAGGAGAGATACAGTCTCCCTACAGAGGATGCTGGGATTGAACTCTGTGCCCTGGCGCCCTGAGCTGTGGGAGCGTCACACTAACCACTACGCTACCGTGGCATCATTAAATTATCTCAAAGGTTAATCAAACAACACTTCACCGAAGTCTGACACCTGCTAACTGATCCGGTCCCCTTCACTGACAGCAATATCGTTGTGAGTGACAGGTCTTTCTTTTCATCTAACTGTGCTGCCATAAACAATGGAAATTGCAGCTTCTCCTTTGATCTAAGCACCGAGCTGTTGGTCTCCCTCTCATCTGTTGCAGGAGCGATATTCTCTCTCCCTCATTAGTGAGAGAGAGCCTGTCTGAGACCTGAGGTGGACAGTAGTTTCTGATGGACTCCAGATCACGGCCTCCGGGGGCTTTGCTATTGCTTGCTTAGCGAGCAGTGGGGGTTGATGCTTTTGCTGTTACTTGTGTATGTGGGAGGGGGAGGGGGCTTTGGGGGGTTCTAACTTTTTCTGTCACTTACTCTTTGGGGGTTTTTCCTCTGTTTTGTGAATGTCTACAAAGAGTAAGGATTTCAGGTTGGACATTTTCTGACATTAAATTGCAACATTAAATCATTGAACCATCTAAGTACAAAGTTTAAAGTAACTTATTATCAAAGTTCAAAATAAATTTATTACTACAGTGCAAATATGTCACCATATACAACCCTGAGATTTGCTTTCTTCCAGGCATACTCCATAAATCCAATAACCATAATAGAATCAATGAAAGGCCATACCAGCAGGGCAGACTACCAGTGTGCAAAAGACCACAAACTGTGTAAATACAAAAAGGACAAGAAACAATATTATTAATTTTATTTTTTCTCAGCACAAGCTGGTAAAACCTGAGGTGCAGGCATAGCCAAGCACATGCATTTCCCAATTGCTAGGAACTTTCGGATCATTCTAGTGGTGTTTAATATTGTGGTATTCTGGGGATTTACGTAAATATTATTTTGTGGGCCTGATTGTCTAATGTTATTGTATAATGACTATGGGATGATACCAGTTGTAGATATTACTATTGTATACCCTCTTCAGTATATTCAGCATATTTCTAGTGTTTTCACTTATATGTGTTTGAAATGGTTATATCTATTAAGTAAGTTGTGTGCGTGTTGAGTGAGGTACCGGTGAGGCCCGAATGGCAGAAGCCCTCGGTTGTACACGCGAACAGGATGGCAGTGATTGTCGGGAACACTAAGAAGAGGGAGGTCACCTTCAAGTGGGGGATGCCCCTGGTGCATCTCTTCCTGGTGACAGTAATGTCTAGTGCCCTTGTGAAACTATCTGCAAAAGGGGGAAAGTTGACTGCAAGGGATGAAGCGGGCCTCAGCCAAGGGACAGAGGGGTCAAAGTTGCAGCAAGTTAAGATGATAGACCGGGGGGTGTCCTCGCCATGTAGACCAGAAGTGTCCCAAGGAGTGTCTGAACCTGAAGAAGTAAATGATGGGGTAAGGAGGTCTCAATCAGGAAACCACTGGTTAGGCTGGCCTATGTAGCATTGGGGGAACAGAAAGTGGCACATATTGCCTTGGTGAGCTACTTCACTGCCTTTTACATCTCAGTTGGACTTTGTACTTTGTATGAAGGGTTGGCAAATTATCTCAATGTCATGAGGACATAACTAAATTTGGTTGGGGGGAGAATGTAACACCCTGGGAAAGGTTTTTCTGCTAATGTAATGGTCTTTCTGTAGAAGCAGTGTTTGGGTTATGGTTAGAGATAACGGAAGTTTTGGAATGTGAGCCGTCCGATGACGTATGCCTGACACCAGGGTGTTTGGGGTCTTTTGTTCAGCGGAAGATGAAGAGAGCAGATAGTGGAGAGGAGCCAGGACCTGAGAAAGCCCAGGAAGATCGAAGGAGGATCAGTGAAGGGGAGACCGTGAGCTCCAACTGGTGCACATTAGACTGTTCCATTACAATGGGTTCTTTTCTTTTTTTGCTTTTTCTTCACTAAGCCTGTAGTCAAAATAAGAATTATAAAGCTAAATCGTTTAATTGCATGCAGTGTACTGTCTGTTATTTCATGGTACTGACTTGTAACAGGGTAACGAATCACGCAGCATCAAACAGGGGGTTTGAGGGTGGGCTCGCATCTCAATCTCACTCATTTGGCAGGGCCAGAGATTGTCTTCCCTAGACTTATGCAGCCGACAGAACCCGAGGGTTACACTTGTCCATCCTGCAATATTATATCTGGTGGATTGTCCTATCTGTAATCATGATCGGTTGTAATAGAATTTGTGGCACTCTGACTCTAAAGCTGGATCAGGCTTGTATTTATTGAAAGGCATGGTGTCTTTCATGAGTTTGTATTTTAAAGCAAGATTTTGGTGAAGGATATTTGCCTCTTGATTGTGCCTGTGTAAGTAATCAGATTGAGTTAAACTGCTATGGGATTCTGTATTGTGTTGGATTGTTTCTGGTTTCTCTTGGCATTTTTTGCATTTATCATATTGAACTTGTTGTTCTTTTTTATGTATGTTTATGTACCCACATCAGCTGTTTTATCCAGTTTTTAATTCATAAGGCAGTAGTTTTTTAAGTCATTAAAGGTTTCCTGTGGTTATAATGGGGTCTCTTTAAGCAAGAGAGAAGCCAGCTTTAATGGAATTAAAGTCACAATTTAGATTCAGATTAGATATTGCCATATACACCAGGGTGCAATGAAGCTTACAGAGTAAACAGTGTATGTGGTAAGAATAAATGCAGAAATGATTACAATGATGACTACAAACCAGCAGAATGGTACAAATGCCATGCATGCTGAAGAGCAAAACAGAATAGTGTAATGACAGTAGTGCAATCAGGGGAGTGCTGTTACATGCCCACAGTAACGTTTTGTGAGTGAGATGACGTAATGGTCACGTGATGGCATGGTATAAAAGAAAAGCCCGCCACTGTAACACAGTTCTCATTTTTATTTTTGTGCAACGTTGTTGTTGCCGGTCGGAGGTGTGGAGGCTCCACCGGTTTTGTTTGTTGCACGTTTATTTTTCCCTTACAGTCCAGTATCAGAGAGTGAAGACATTACCGGAGTTATCCGACTTCAAAGGGTTGGGTAAAGTTAATGTTGTTCGGTGTCTTGGGAATGATCAACCTTTTGCGAATCTTTGTTCAGGAATTGTGGCATGCACATTTGAGTTAAACCCCTGCAAGGTGGGGAAGGTTTGTGCAGTGACCACCCTCCAGCCAAAAGGTCAGTTCCTTTAGGACTCTTTATTTCTTCATGATTTCTTCGGACAAGGCATCTCTTGTATCTTCTTCCGGAAAGAAGAAGAGGGAAGAGGAAATGGTCAGGGTGGCAGCTGTCCTTGACGGTACTGCCAGCCTTCCTGAAGCAATGCACGATGAAGATGGAGAGGATGGGAGGAAGTGGTGTTATATTAGAATGTGCACAATGTACAGAATAAGGTAGATGAACTTGTAACACAGTTGCAGATTGGCATGTATGCTGTTGTGGGCATCACTGAATCATGGCTCAAAGAAGATTATAGATGGGAACTTGATGTCCAACAATACACATTGTATCAAAAGAACAGGAAGGTAGGCAGAGGGGGTGGCATGTTGGTAAAAAAATAAAATCAAATCATTAGGAAGAGGTGACAGGGAGTTGGAAGATGTTGAATCATTGTGGATAGAGCTGAGGAACTGCAAGGGTAAAGAGACCCTGATGGGAGATGTATACAGACCCACAAACAGTAGAAAGGATAAGGTCGACAAATTACAATGGGAGATGGAAAATGCATGTCGAAAGGGCAATGTTACAATAGTCATGGGGGATTTCAATATGCAGGTAGATTGGAACATCAGGTTGGTGCTGGGTCAAACGAGGGGGAATTTCTAGAATGCCTAAGGGACGGCTTTTTAGAGCAGCTCGTGGTTGAGCCCACTAGGGGATCAGCTCTGATGGATTGGGTGTTGCACATGAACCAGAATTGATTAAGGTAAAGGAACCCTTAGGGGTTAAGTGATCATAATATGATCAAATTCACCCTGCAGTCTGAGAAGGAGAAGCTAAAGTCAGATGTATCAGTATTACAATGGAGTAAAGGGAATTACAGAGGCATGAGAGAGGAGTTGGCCAGAATTGATTGGAAAGGAATACGAGCAGGGATGATGGCAGGGCAGCAATGGTTGATATTTCTGGAAGCAATTTGGAAGGCATGGGATATATGCATTCACAATGAGGAAGAAGTATTCTAAAGCTAAGATGATACAAGTGAAGTCAAAGCCAAAGTCAGGGTATATAATAGAGCAAAAATTAATGGGAAGTTAGAGGATTGAGAAGCTTTTAAAAACCAACAGAAGGGAGCTTAAAAAAAGTCATTAAGAAAGAAAAAAATGAAATACTAAGGTAAGCTAGCCAATAATATTAAAGAGGATAGCAAAAGTTTCTTCAAATACATAAAGTGTAAAAGACAGGTGAGAGTGGATATCAGACCACTGGAAAATTTTGTTGGCAAGGTAGTAATGGGGGCAATAGAATAGCAGACAAACTGAAGAAGTATTTTGCATCAGTCTTCACTGTGGAAGACACTGGCAGTATGCCAGAAGTTCAAGAGAGTCAGGGAGCAGAAGTGGGTGAAGTTACCATTACTAGGTAGGAGGTTCTTGGGAAACTGAAAGGTCTGAAGGTAGCTAAGTCACCTGAACCAGATGGGATGCACCCCAGTGTTCTGAAAGAGGTGGCTGAAGAGGTTGTGGTGGCATTAGTAATGATCTTTGAGGTACCTGTATTGATAGATTCTGGCATCATTCCAGAGGAATGGAAAATTGCAAATGTCAGTCCACTCTTCATGAATGGAAGGAGGCAGAGGAAAGGAAATGATAGGCCAGTCTGTCTGACCTCAGTGGTTGGGAAGATGTTGGAGTTGATTATCAAGGATGAGGTCTCAGGATACTTCGAAGCACATAATAAAATGGGCCGTAGTCAGTATGGTTTCCTTAAGGGAAAATCTTGCCTGACAAATCTGTTACAATTCTTTGAAGAAATAACAAGCAGAATAGACGAGGGAAAAATGGTGGATGTTGCATACATGGTTCTTCAGAAGGCCTTTGATGAGGGTCCACACATGAGGCTGCTTAACAAGTTAAGAGCCCAAGGATATGACAGGAAAGACACCAGCATGGATAAAGCATTGGCTGATTGGCAGGAAGCAAAGAGTGGGAATAAAGGGAGCCCTTTTTGTTTGGTTGCCCATGACTAGTGGAGTTCAACTGGGGTCTGTGTTGGGACCAATTCTTTTTTGCGTAATGTATCAATAACTTGGATGATGGAATGGATGGCTTTGATTCAAAGTTTGCAGATGATGTGAAGATAGGTGGAGGGGCAGGTAGTTTTGAGGAGGTAGAGAGGCTACGGAAGGACATAGACAGGTTGAGAGAATGGGCAAAGAAGTGGCAGATGGAACACAGTATCAGGAAGTGTATGGTCATACAGTTTGGTAGAAGAAATAAAAGAGTAGATTATTTTATAAATGGAGAGAGAATTCAAAAATCTGAGATGCAAAGGGGGTTTGGGAGTCCTTGTGCAGGATTCTCTAAAAGCTCATTTGCTGGTTGAGTCTGTGGTGAGGAAGGCAAATGTAATGTTAACATTCATTTCAAGAGGACTGGAATATAAAAGCAAGGATGTAATTTTGAGGCTTTCTAAAGCACTGGTGAGGCCTCATTTAGAGTATTTGGCAGTTGTGAGCTCCTTATCTGGTATCTTCTTACCAGCTGCTGCAAGAAGTATTTCTTCTGCCAAGCCATCTTGTTAACAAAGGATGAAAGAAAGAACTTGGCTGTGTGAGGGACTGGTGCCAGTGACTGAAAATTTGTTTGAAATGGGAAAGAGAGTCAGAGAACAGTGGAGGTGGATTCCAGAGGTTAGGAATTTAAGCAGTTAAAGACTCAACAACTTGTCCAGCGCAGATTAAATTTGGAGAGGAGTAAAAGGTATGGTTTTAGAAGCACAGAATAGGATAAGGACAGAAAAGGATTTTAAAAAATAGGCAGAGATGATGGGACTTGCAAAAGCCTGAAGCATTTTAAAAACCAGCACGATATTAGACTACAATCCAGTTTATGGGCGACATGGTGGTGTAGTGGTTAGCACAATCCCTTTACGGGGTAAGATTCTGATCAGGGTTCAATTCCTGTTGCTATTTGTAAGGATTTTTTACGTTCTCCCTGTGACTGTGTGGCTTTCCTCCGGGTGCTCTGGTTTCCTCCCACATTCCAAAGACATATGGGTTGGAGTTAGTAAATTGTAGGTATGCTGTCTTGGCGGCGGAACCCTAGTGACACTTGCGGGCTGCCCCCAGCATATCCTCACAAACAAAGCATTTTATTATATCAAGCAGTAGTAAATCAAAGCAACTGGACTTGCTGTGTTGGCTGGAAGACATTTCAGCACTCATCCGAGAGACTTCTTCAGTTCTGATCCATGGTGGGTAGCTTTCCAGTTTATAAACTCTGTGAGCTGTTTAAAGGTATAGAAATCACATGAGGGTCATTAAGCATCATAGAGGTAATGAGAGGGTGACTAGTCTTATCTTTGCATGAACTGAGGTGTAAACTGTTGTGGAGATGCTGGGGTAGAGATGTTCAGACTGCATTGTAAGTAGCTGATAGGTGGTGTCGTACCCAACCCCCTCCCTTCCCATTCAGGGATGGATTTTCCAGTTTGACAAAGATGTCTTCTTTAACCCCTCTTGCAAACCACCTGACCTCCCTGTCTAAAACGTGCACATTGTTATCATCAGAGGCATGTCTCTTGTCCCTTAGGTGTAGATATCCAGCCGAGACTTGACCTGAGGTGTTAGCCCTCCTATGTGGACCTATCCGTTTGTGAAGTGATTGTTTTGTCTCGCTGATGTACCGATCTGGGCAGTTCCTGTTGCATTGGATGGCATATACAATATTTTTCTCTTTATGTTTGAGTGTTGGATCCTTGGGGTGGACGTGTTTCTGGAGAATCCTCTCGGATGAGTGGCGAAACACCTTCTAGACAACACAAGTCCAGTTACCTCGATTTACTGCTGCTTGTTAACCTTCATAGACAAGCATTTCATTGTCAGTTTTAATGCACATGTGACAATAAATAAATCTCGAGTCCGTACTTGAAATCTCTTCAGCACCCTCTCCGAAGCCTTTACTACTTAAAAGTAATAAAATATGATCAGACTTAACAATGGACATTGGTAAACATTGGGGCAGCATGGTAATGTAGTGGTTAGCACAATGCTTTTCAGTACCAGCAACTCCCACTGCTGTTTGTAAGGAGTTTGTACATTCTCCCCGTGGCTATGTGGGTTTCCTCCAGATGCTCCAGTTTCCTCCCACATTCCAAAGATGTACCGGTTGGTAAGTTAATTGATCATTGTAAATTGTCCCATGACTAGGCTTTGTTGGGTGGCACAGCTTGATGGTATCTCAGTAAATTAATAAGTAAACATCTGTTGAAGGAAGGTTGTGCGTGTCAGTCACTGGAAGTGTGTAAAGTAGTTGAATGCTTGAAAGATCGGAGAATTAAGACCATAAAGCCATAAGACATAGGAGCAGAATTAGGCCATTCAGCCCATTAAGTCTGCTCCCCATTCCATCATGGCTGATCCTGGATGCCACTCAACTCCGTACACCCGCCTTCTTGCCATATCCTCTGATGCTCTGACCAATCAGGAAACCATCAACTTCCGCCTTAAATATACGCACGAACTTGGCCTCCACCGCAGTCTGTGGCAGAGCATTTCACAGATTTACTACCCTCTGGTTAAAAAGCTTCCTCCTTACTTCTGTTCTAAAGGGGTGCCTCTCAATTTTGAGGCTGTGCCCTCTAGTTCTGGACACAGCCACCATAGGAAACATCCTCTCCACATCCACCCTATCTCGTCCTTTCAACATTCAGTAGGTTTCAATGAGATCCCCCCACATTTGTCTAAATTCCAGTGAATACAGGCCCAAAACTGCCAAACGCTCCTCATATGTTAACTCCATAACAGGAATCATCATCATGAACCTCCTCTAGATTCTCTCTAATGACAACACATCCTTTCTGAGTTACGGGGCCCTAAACTGTTGAGGATTCTGTAAATGTGGCCTGACTAATGTCCTGTAAAGGCTCAGTATTATCTCCTTGCTTTTGCATTCTATTCCACTTGAAATGATTGCCAACATTGTATTTGCTTTCTTTACCACAGACTCAACCTGTAAATTAACCTTCTGGGAGTCTTGCACAAGGACTCCTAAGTCTCTCTGCACCCCTCATGTTTGAACCTTCTCCCTGTTTAGATTATAGTCCGCTCTATTGTTCCTTTTACCCAAATGCATTATCAGACATTTCCCAACACTGTATTCCATCTGCCACTTTTTTGCCCATTCTTCCAATTTGTCTAAACCTTGCAGATCGCATTGCTTCCTCAGCACCACCTACCCCTCCACCTATCTTCGTATCATCTGCAAGCTTTGTCACAAAGCCATCAACTCCATTATCCAAATCATTGACAAATAATGTGAAAAGTAGCAATCGCAATATTGACCCCTCAGGAACACCACAAGTCACTGGCAGCCAACCAGAAAAAGCCCTTTTTATTCGCACTCACTGCCTCCCGCCTGTCAGCCATTCTGCTATCCATGCCAGTATCTTTCCTGTAACACCATAGGACTTTATCTTGTTAAGCAGCCTCAGGTGTGGCACCTTATCAAATGCCTTCTGAAAATCCAAGTAAATGACACCCACTCCCTCTCCTTTGGCCACCCTGCTTGTTACTTCCTTGAAGAACTCTAATTTGTCAGGCAAGATTTCCCTTTACAGAAACCATGCTGACTTTGACTTGTTTTATCATTAAAGTCAATAGGGAAGAGTGACGAGACCTGGTAGATCGAAGTTTCAAAGTACACGTAATATCAGAGATTATGTATCCAGATTTGTCCTGTTCACAGACATCCCCAAAACAAAGAAACCCTACAGAACAATAGAAGCATCAAAGCCCAGAAGCCTCCTCTGCCTGAGCACATGCAGCAGCAAAAAGCATTGACCCTACCTGCACGAGGAGAAGCACCAACCACACCACCCTTCCCCCCCCCCCCCCCACCAGCGAGCAGCAGCAGCAGAAGCTCAGAGTCCATCAGACTACAGACCACAAGCCAGCATCAATACCTCAGCCAGGCTCTCTCTCCAGCTTGTGGCGCAGAGAGAGGTTTGATCACACCCATGATTACATTGAACGACGGGGCAGCTTTTGGTGTCTCTTTCCATATGAGTGTCTCACTACATCATTAGTAAATTACGGGAGCGCTGTGGCCGCACAGTGGCACTTGTGGGCTGCCCCCAGCACCTCCCTGGACTGTGCTGGCTGTTGATGCAAACGACACATTTCATTGGATGTCTCAATGTTCACATGACAAATTAAACCAATAAACCTGACACTGAGCATTGAGCTGGCAGTTCCTACCTTTCCATAAAGCCGGGATCTTTACTAAAGCTTCATCGTGCAATTTAGAACATGCCGAGGGCTTCAGAAATTTAGTGTCTGTGGAGAAATCTCTTTGAAAACTGGTTTCTGCTGTGCAGTAAATATTATTCAGACAGTGGCTAATCTGCAATTTGGAGCTTCTCTGAACAACAAGTTGTGTTGCTGTCATCTGTCTTCCAGTAATTACTTACAATTCTGTTTGAACAAAAGAAAAATTAAACAGACAGGCTGACTCTGTTGAATGCATTCCGGAAGTTGTCAATCTTTAATTGTCTTAGCCTGTGCATTACTTATCCTGCCTTAATATTGAATCTTGTGTGAGTATTCTTTTAATATTTCTGAGTGCCAACTTCAGAGTGCCAATTGTACCTTAGTGGGCTGACTGTCCCCTTGGAGAAAGGACAGGGACTTCAGCCCAATAATTTTGAAGGGACTGTCAGTGGACTCAGATTTATTCGTTTTTCACGTGGAACATAGAACACTACAGCCTTCAGCCCGCGATGTTGTGCTGAACTTTGAACCCACTCTAAGATCAATCTAACCCTTCCCTCCCACATAGCCCTCAACTTTTCTATCATCCGTATATGCCTACCTACGACTTTCTTAAATGCTCCTAATGTATCTGCCTCTGCCACCACCCCCGGCAGAGCGTTCCACACACTCTCCCCTCTCTGTGTAGAAAACCTACCACTGACGTTCCCCTACACATTTTAGTTACGGCTAGCAATAGCAGGCATGTTCGGTATCTGTTGGAGCAGAGAGCAGAGGCAATGTTTGGGCCCAGAACCTGGTCTTTTATGTCAGTACTGGATGAAACTGCACACCAGTCCTCAAAGAGGGATCAGAAAAGGAAGGGGTGAGCATCTTCAAGCTGCTGGGTGTCAACATCTCTGAGGATCTATCCGAAGTGGTTACGAAGAAGGCACAGTGGTGGCTATATTTCATTAGGAGGTGGGGACGTCACCAAAGCCACTTGCAGATTTCTACAGCTGTACCAATTCTAACTGGCTTCATCACCATCTGGAATGCGGGGATGGGAGGGTGTGGGGAGACTACTGCACAGGATTGAAATAAGCTGCAGTGAGCTGTGAACAGAATAGGCTCCATCGAGGGCACGAGCCTCCCCAGCATCCAGGACGTCTTCAAGGAGCGATGCTTCAAAAAGGCGGCATCCATCATTAAGGAAACCCATCTCCCAGGACGTGCCCTTTTCTCATGCTGCCATCAGGGAGAAGGTACAAGAACCTGATTCTGATCCTGGTTGTGGGTGTTGCTGTTAACCCCCCCCCTCCCCTTTTTAAAGTTCACTGTCACAATATTGTTCAGGTTCAGACTTATTTATCACAGTGAAATGCGTAGTTTCCAAAACAACCAAGGACGTGTTGCAGGCAAGTGTCGCTGCACATGATGGTGCCAAACTGGCATGGCCACGTTGTTCAGTATAGTAGCAATGCCAGTAATAGAACAAAACAAGACCAAGAGAACACAAGAAACCCCTTGCCTGCCCACCCATCCACTCACACACAGGACAAATTGTCTCTTGGCCTCCTGTCATTGGCCCCTTTGGGAGGTCAAACCAGGGTAGGACTTGCGCAGTGAACGGTAGGGCACTCAGGAGAGTGGTAGAAAAGAGGGATCTGGGATTACAGATCCATAATCCCTTGAAAGTGGCCACACAGGTAGATAGGGTTGTTAAGAGTTTTTGGCATAATGGCCCTCATAAATCGAAGTATTGAGCACAGGAGCTAGAATGTCATGTTGAAATTGTATAAGACATTGGTGATGTCTAATTTGGAGTATTGTCTCCAGTTCTGTTCACCTACCTAGAGGGAAGATATCAATAAGATTGAAAGAGTACAGAGACAATTTACAAGGACTTTGCCAGGACTTGAGGGCTTGAGTTCTTGGAAAAGGTTGAATCGGTGAGGACTTTATTCCCTGGAGCACAGGAGAATGAAGGGAGATTTGAGAAAGGCATACAAAATTATGAGGGTTATAGATAGGGTAACTGCCACAGATGCTTGTAATCCTGGCTGCAAAAGGAGGGGGATTGAGGATAGCAAATCCAGAGATGCAGGAACACCAACAGAAGTGTCAAAGACCTCAAAAGGATCTTGCCTGGAGGATGTATGAAGTCAGCTGGTGAAAGTGGAAGCCACAGGGCCAATCAAACATCTAGCAGCTCAAGATATACAGTGCAGAATAGGCCCTTCCAGCTACCCAGATCTCATAGCTGATGCACCATCAGTAACTCTCGGAGACTTGAGGCGAGATATAGGCTTTTATTGGCTGGAAGAAAGAACAAGCAACAATCGACCACCACACTGCATCCTGGAGACTGAGGCCAGGGCTGTGCCTCCAATCGCCTTTATACCGGAGTCTGTGGGAGGAGCCACAGGAGCAGTCAGCCGGGGGGATGGGGGGCGTGTCCAGACAGGTCTATGTAGTTCACCACAATAGCTCAGTAATCCTTTGATTTAATTCTAGCCTAATCGCAGGACAATTTCCAATGACCAATTAATGTTCCAACCGGTACGTCTTTGGACTGTCGTAGGAAGCCGGAGCATCTGGAAGAAACCCACATAGTCACGGGGAGAACATACAGACTCCTCGCAGACAGCGGCAGGAATTGAACCCGGGTCCCTGGTACTGTAAAGCGTTGTGCTAACCACTACACTACCGTGCTGCCCCTTACGAGGGGAGCTTCCTCAGAAGATGGAATGAGCTGCCAGCTACTGATGGAAGTGATCGTTGCCGGTTTGATTTCAGCATTTAGGAGGACTTTGGATAGGTATGTGGGTGAGAGGGGTATGGAGGGCTGTGGTCAGGGTGCAGGTCGATGGGACAAGGCAGATTAATAAAAGGGCCAAAGGGGCGGTTTCTGTGCTGCAGAGCTTTATGACTCTGTGTGGTCACAGGGAGAAGGTGCAAACTCTCATCTACAAACTGTTCTCATTTTTATTGGCAAGAGTAGCAGCCAATTTGCAAAAAGCCAAGTTCCCAGCAGCAGTTATGAAAAGAATGGCATGTTAATTAATCTTAAATTTAATATATTGGACAGTGGATGAACTCATTATTATACTTTCTAAACTGTATATTCATTTCTTGTAGTGCCTGTATGAATATAAAACCAGCATCGGTTCAAAACATTGGCTTTGTAAACAACTCAGCAGCATAAAACATTTCACAGATATTTGTTGTGTTGGGTAGACAGCTCATTTGCAGAGCCTCCATACATTACTGCTCTGGCACTGGGAGTTCTTCCAGATTCTAAGTGAAAAGGTAAATCTCCAAGGATGAGTGGTTTACGTTTGATTGTGGTGAAGGTTTGATTACACATGGCCGAGTAATTGAAAAGCATTCATGAATATCATTGTGCCCTGTCCACCTGTTGAACTGGTGCTCACTTCAGCTCCTCTCTGTTTGAACTGACCCTACTCTAATTCCCAGGCCAGTCCTCAATTCCATGGAGGCTTCTCCACTTATGCCAAATCCACCCCCTCACCTTCTCACCCTTTCTCCTTTACCTCTTTCCCTCTTCAGCCTCTTTCTGTCTCCCCCCCCCATTCCATGGTATTTCTTCACTCACCCTTTCATCATTACTATTACTCCCTTCATCCTTTCTTCTCACCCTTTCTCCTCCCACCCTCACCCATTTCCTTCTTCACTCTCTTTCTGATCACCCCTCCTCCTCATCCCTTCCTTCTCTTTCCCCTTTCCCCTCCCTCTTCAGATTCAGATGAGATTCAATTATTTATCATAGACACAAGAGATTCTGCAGACACTGGGAAATCTTGAGGCACACACACTGTGCAGGAAGAACTCAGCAGGTCAGGCAGCATCTACAGTGGGGAATAAACAGTTGAAGTTTCGTGCTGAGATGAAGATAGATGCTGTCTGACCTGCTGAATTCCTCCAGCATTTTGTGCATGTTGATCATTTATTTATCATGTGTACATTGAAGCATACATAAACTGAAATGCTTCATGTGTGTTAATAACCAACACAAGCTAAGGTTCAGGTTTGGTCTTGGTCAGATCGGGGTTGGGATAGACCAGGTACGGGCTGGGATAGACCAGGTCCAGGTTAGCTTTAAATGGGTCTGGGTTGGATTGGTCAAATACTGTTTGGATAGAATTGGGAGTGGCTGTGGTGGAGTGGGATTCTCCCAGTCAAGTTGGATTTTAATTTTAAATCTACCCAATAGCATTATTAGTATGTTTTAACCCTAGAGAACCAGGTCAGTCAAAGTTCATTTCTGTATAACCATTGAGTCCTTTCTGTAATTTTCCCGGAAGTTTCAGTTAACAAATTGGGAAACATTTACAGGAAAGAAAATTTCTCAAAGACTTCACATGAATTATTAATATTGTCAAAGTGCAAAGTAGCTTTTGATGGAATCCCTGGCACCTTCCCAGTCACCAACATTAACCGCATTTAATTGAGGGAATGACCACAAACTTTTTCATTCAAGAGAGTTGAAGATGTGAAGGAGAAAGTAATTTGGAATGTCTGAAGAAAACACTGGCCCCACTAAAGACACAGAGTCCCTTTCTCCCGTGGTCCAGTCTCTTCTCCGATTAGATCCCTCTTTCTTCAGCCATTTACTTTTTCTACCTGTTACCTTCCAGCTTCTCATTTCATTCCCCTTCTTCCCCCATCTGGCTTCACCTGACACCTGCCAGCTTGTTCTCCTTCCTCTCCACCTCCCTTCTTATTCTGGCTTCTTCCCCCTTCCTTTCCAGTCCTGATGGAGGGTCTCAGCCCGAAACATCAACCTTTTATTCCTTTCCATAGATGCTGCCTGGCCTGCTGAGTTTTCCCAGCATTTTGTACGTGTTACACAGAGTGATCAGTGTGTGTAACATACACAAAATATTTACTTATTTAGTGATTTGGTGCAGAATAGGCCCTTTCACCCCTTCGAGCTGTAGCATCTAGCTACCTCTGACAACCCTGATTAACACGAACCTAATCACAGGACAACCTACAGTGACTAACTAATCTACCTGGTATGTCCTTGAACTGTGGGAGGAAACCAGAGCATTTGGGGGAAACGTAAGCATTCCACGGGGAGGATGTACAAGTTCCTTACAGATGATGCCGGAATTGGACTCGGAACTCTGACAGCCTGAGTTGTAATGATGTTGCGCTAAGCACTATGCTACCATGGCACCCTAACACGAAAGAGATAATATAAGATAAAATGTGCTGGACAAACTCACCAGGTCAGGCAGCATCTGTGGACGGAAATAAACAGCTGATGTTTTAGGCCGAGGTCCTTCACTTTGCATTGTTTCCTCAGGTTTTTTTTTTCTGAAGTCCTTTGAACCTGCTATCCCGTCTGTAAAATTATGGCTCTGGGGTTGAACAACCCTCAGAGAAGGAATTCCCTCCCATCTCCCTTTTCTGAAATAAATCCTCTTCTCTGCATCTATCCTGTCTTACCTACTCAGAGACTCAAATGTGTCAAGATTTACAAGATTCAAAATTCAAGTTTATTTGTCACATGTGCCTCAATACAGACACCCACCAACAACTTGATGACCCTGGGGGAAGGGGGCCTAGTCCACTCTCTGACGGCCCAATATCTGACTGATCTTTGAATACAGAGCAAGTAATTAGACTTGGCCTGATCTCTAATTTCCCTCACATTCCTGTTCGTAAACCCTGACTTGATCTCTAATTCCCCTCTCTGTCCCCAAAACCATCCTTACAAATGTGGGGCATGACAGGAAAAGTAAGTGTCACGTTATTACAGCTTGGAGCATTGCATTTCGGAGTTCAATTCCAATGCCTTCTGTAAGGAGCTTACATGTCCTTCCGTGAATGCAAGGGTTTCCTTTGGGTGCTCCAGTTTCCTCCCAAATTCCAAGGATGTACCATTTAGAAAGTTAATTGGCCATTGTAAGTCAAGTCACTTTTATTGTCATTTCGACCATAACTGCTGGTACAGTACAGAGTAAAAATGAGACAATGTTTTTCAGGACCATGGTGTTACATGACACAGTACAAAAACTAGACTGAACTACATAAAAAAAAACAGAAAAAAAACTACACTAGTCTACAGACCTACCCAGGACTGCATAAAGTGCACAAAAGAGTGCAGGCGTTACTGGGCAGTACAGCTAGTTGGGCCAGAGAGCCTGTTCCAAACTGAATCAGTAAATTAAAAAGAAAAGAACAGAAAAAATAAAAACAGAGATAATTTAAAAATCAACTAAATCTGCACTGTGACTCATCGGAGGTCACAGTTTGGTGCGACCTTGGATCTATGGATTATTTTGTCATCTCCTTTGAGTCATCGGCCCAACTTGTTTCCTCAGAGTGCTAGTGACCCGGCTTCAGTAATGGCCTGGAATTATGTCTGTGTTGGCGTTTAACTGGGAATGACATCCAGGTCTGCCAGCCCCATGCCAACAAAGTCTCTAGGATGTAGGATCAGCAGAATTGCACTCTAGTTCGGCTTGGTGGGGCTCAGGTTGGGAAACCTGGATCCAATCCTCACACCACATAAACCTTTCAGTCACACCACTCAGCCCTTCCGCTGTCCTGTTATCCAACGAGGTTATGATCCTCCGGTGACCTAACTCCACCCTCTTCCCTCTCCTATCGGGCAGAAGGTACAAAAGCCCGAAAGCTCGTAGCATCAGGTTTAAGGACAGCCTCTACCCTGTTGCTTTCAGACTCTTTCAGAATGAGATGGAGTCTTGGCCTCGCAATCAACCTCGTTATGATCTTGCACTTTATCATTTAGCTGCTCTGCACTTTCTTTTGGGAACTAACTTGTGTAGAGCACGATCCCTCAAACTGTGACGTGATTATGTTCAGATCTACTGTTAATGTGGTCTGAAGGATCAACGCTGGCTCTTCTGTAATGTTCAAAAGGGTGTTACTGTGTCTTCCTGAGAGAGTAGAACAGTACTTGTTTCAGACACTGCAGTACTCCCTCGGTAGTACATTGGGAGTATGTCGGATGGGGACCATATCGGGCAAGTACGTTCATCTCTGATCTACCTGCCAATATTGAGTAGCGTTGTATTTGAAGAATGAATCTTGATGGAGAAGCTGATGATTTAGAAAAGCCACACCTTTCTGCTAAAGTATTTTCTGTTAATTATTAGGAGGAAAAAAAAGTTAACAAATGCAGAAAAGATTGTTTTAGTGCAATTATTTACTTAAGAGATTCTTCAGATGCTAGATGTCCAGAGTGCAATTACTAACGTTGTTCTTGAAGTTTCCTTAAATTGAAGAACTGGACTACACGCTGGTAGATAACAAGTTAATACACCCAGTGGCCACTTTATTAGGTACACCTGGACACCCGCTCATTAACTCAAATAACCAATCAGCCAATCAAGTGGGAGCAACTCGATGCATAAAAGCATCCAGATATGGTTAAGAGGTTCAGTTGTTCAAACCAAACATTAGAAATGGGAAAGCAATGTGATCTGAATGACCTTGACCAAGCAATGATTGTTGGTGCCAGACGGGGTGGTTTGAGTATCTCAGAAATTGCTGATCTCCTGGGATTTTCACACACAACTGGCTCCAGATTTTACAGAGAATGGTGTGAAAAATTTAAAAAAAAAAGGCATCCAGGGAGTGAGAGTTCTGTGGGTGAAAATACCTTTTCAATGAGAGACATCAGAGCAGAATGGCCAGAGGGGTTCAAACTGACAAGAAGGCAACAGTAACTTTAGTAATGATAGGCTACAACAGTGGTGTGCAAAAGAACATCTCTGAACACCCAACATATCGAACCTAGAAGTGGATGTGTTGTAGCTACAGAAGAACACACTACATTCCACACTTGTACCTGATGAAGTGCATTTTTGTCAGTTAGAAATGAAGATATGCTTTTGAACATCACCTCTTAGTTGTTGTTCCACAGGTATCTGGTTGATTCCAACTGATCACTCTCATAGACTCTTTGGGCATAAAATGCAACAATATCAAGCCTAGACAGATTTAGTCATGACATTGGCTACAGTACAGCAGCTCACTGAGACTTGTGTAAGGGGTATTGTTTGAGACCAGTGCCTGAAAGTAGGTATCAGCTTGGGTGTAAAATGTATCAAGATTGAAGATGACCTTTATTTGTCACAAGTACATCAAAGCATCGTGACATTTTGTGAAATGATTTGTTCGCATCAACGACACATTTCACTGTTCAAGGATGTGCTGGGGGCAGCCTGCAAGTGTCACACATGCCTCTGGCACCAGCATAGCATGCCCACAGCTTAATAACCCTAACCCGTGTGATTTGGAATGTGGGCTTTGTACCGTTGCCACGTAACAACAAATTTCACAACTTACAGCGACAGTAAACCTGATTCTAATTCTTACTCTGAAGATCCCTCTCTCAGCTGAAGATCTACCAGTGTAAATCTGCCTGAGCTGAGAGTCTAGCCAGTATCTACTGTTGCAGCCCAGGGATACCCATGTTTATTCCCATAGTTGGCAAGCTGTTATCCTCTCCAGCTGTTTGCAAGGCCATTTGGAGATGGTAAATTCCCTTTCACAGATGTTTCATCGTTCTTTTAAAGGAAAAAGCAGGCGTTAGTTACCAGGTGAGAGGTTGAGAATGGACGTGATCTGAAGCTGTCGGTTCTGTCACGGACTCTACAGGCCAGTTGATGGAGTCAGAACATCTCACACTCTGCAAGTCTAAACCACAACAGCTTGTTTGCATGCGAGAGGAATGCAAATGAAATGTCTCTTGGCATGGATGATCCTAGAGCTCGGGGAGACAGCTTCCTGTTTGTTCCCTGACTCCAGGGATTCCAAGGCAGCAGAATGCGGCACCTGGCCACGATCCTGCTTAACAGGAGCCCTTCAGGAGCAGGGCGAGGGTCACGAGGGAGCTGCTGTCAGAGGGAACCCTTGCAGGGTATAGCTCTACATTAAGAAAAGTCATACAGGGTAAAAGAAGAACAGATCTGCATTTCCAATGCAACCACACTTTGCCTCTGACAGTGAATACACTCTGTGAGCAGTTTTGGGCCCTATATCTAAGAAAGGATTCACTGGCTTTGGAGAGGATCCGTGTAGATCAAGCAGCACCTGGGTAGAAATGAACAGAGTTAGCCTTTCAGGTTGAATTCTTTCCACAGAGGTCATCTACCTGAAGCATTACCTCTGTACCTCTCTCCACAGGTGCCGCCTGACCTACCGAGCCTTTCAGGAGTATCCGTTTTTATCTGGATTTCTTCTCACTTTTGAGGAAGCTTGGGCTTCTCTCTTTGGAGCGAAGCAGGATTAGAGTTGACCTTATAGAGGTGTATAAGATGATAAGAGGCATGGATGGGGTGGACAGTGAGAGGTGTTTTCCCAGGGCAGAAATGGCTAATGAGAGGGTAAGTAATTAGGGTGGCTTGGTCGCGCAGCGGTTAGCGTAACGTTATTACAGTGGCAGTGACCCATGTTCAATTCCCACTGCTGTCTATAAGGAGACTGCACTTCCTCCCTTGACCGCATGGGTTTTCTCCAGTTTCTTTTCACATTCCCAAGAAGACTTATGGGTTAGGGTTAGCCAATTGTGGGCATGCAATGTTGGCACCAGAAACATACCAACACATCCTCAGACTCTGTCAATGTGCGCATGACAAATAAAGCTAATTTTTAACCCTGATGTGCTATCAGTCTAAACTTTCATCTCTGAGAAGCTTCACTTTATCCTGGATCCCA
Source organism: Hypanus sabinus (assembly GCF_030144855.1). NCBI lineage: Eukaryota > Metazoa > Chordata > Chondrichthyes > Myliobatiformes > Dasyatidae > Hypanus > Hypanus sabinus. The sequence goes on from NC_082726.1 coordinate 59,530,099, forward strand.
CGGCGGTTTGGGAAAGAGAGTCCAGATTCCCATCACCCAGAGTGCTCCAGGATTCCATTCCAGATTCGTATGGATCTGTACGTTAATTGGTCACATGGCGTAAAGGGTGGCGTGGGCTCGTGGAGACAGATTGGGCTGTTACTGTGCTGTACCTTCGATAAAATAAATAGCAACTGGAGGTAATCGGCAGATCGGGCAGCATCCGTGGAGGAAGGAACAGAATTGACCTTTTAGGTCAAAGCTTTTTCACAGATGTCATCCACCTGAGCATTACCTCTCTTCTCCTCTCGCCACAGATGCTGCCTGACCTGCTGAGCATTTTAGGAATGTCAGTTTTTTAAAATTTGGATTTACAGCATCTGTGATTCCTTGCAGCAGTTGTAAGTTGAAATAAAAATGGTCAAGGACTGTCCCATTTGTGTGAGGCCACCAAGCCCTGTGCAGCAGAATTGGCTGCTCCCAGAAGATTAATAGAACTTCAAAGATGAATCACAATGATTAGCTTTACTTGTCACATATGCATCAAAACATACAGTGAAATATGTCGTTTTGCAGGAACAGCTGAATATAGTCCAGGAATTGTGCTGAGGGCAGCCCACAATTGTCGCCATGCCTCTGACGCCAACATGATACCATAGGGTCTTTTAAGAGCCTGTTAAGTAGGTACATGGAACTTAGAAAAAAGAGAGGGCTGTGCGCTAGGGAAATTCTAGGCAGTTTCTAGAGTAGGTTACATGGTTGACACAACATTGTGGGCCGAAGGACCTGTAATGTGCTGTAGATTTCTATGTTCTATGACATGCCGCAGTTTACTAACCCTAACCTGTACGTCTTTGGATTGTGGGAGTCCCTGGAGGAAATCCACATGGTCACGGGAAGAATGTACAAACTCCTTACGGCAGTGGGAATTGAACCCTGATCTTACAGCCAGCTCTGTAAAGCATGACGCACTACTTTGTTTAGAGAGTGCAAACAAACTGGTGGATATTGTCTCGTGAGAATACATCAGGAAGGATCTGGAAGATTCAGCTGGGCAGAAATGCCTTCCTTGTCGCCCGGTTATTCTGAATGTGGATGCCAATCGTCAGAACTGCAGGTGCTTTGTCAGAGACGTCACTCTGTGATGTTGTGCCAGTGGTAATCTGACCTACCTGATATTCCTCATTCTCCTTTGCTGACTAAAGGGGACTTTTGAGCAATCTGCAGTTAAGTGTGAATTTGGCTAAAGCCAGCTCTAAAAGACGTGATGTGTTTAACGATTAATTAGTGAATGTAATCCAATCTAGAGGTTAAGAACATAGGAAATGGGAGCAGGAGTTGGCCATCTGGCCCGTTGAGCCTGCTCCGCCATTCCACACAATCGTGGCTGATCTGCCCGTGGGCTCTGCTCCACCTACCTACGTTTCCCCGTAACCCTTAATTCTCCTGCTATGCAAAAAGCTGAGAGTATTTAATGAGGCAGCCTCTACTGCTTCCCTGAGCAGCAAATTCTGTGGATTCACTACTCCCTGGGAAAAGCAGTCATTCCACATTTCCATCCTAAATCTACTCCCCCAAATCTACAAGCTTTGCCTCCTAATTCTAGTCTCACCTACCAATGGAAACAACTTCACTGCCTCTACCTTATCTATTCCTTCCATAATTTTTTAACAGTCCATACCAGGGGTAGGCAGCTTTAAGCACGAATGATTTTCTAGCATGCGTTATTCATTCATTTGAGGCAAAGCGTAACTAGATGTATTTAAATGGATAATTCCCATATTTCAAGTTTTTATGGCATTTATCTGGCCCACTGTCTGCTCATTAATGCGTGAGCCGGCCCACAGAGGCAAAAAGGTTGCTGACCCCTGGTATAAGATCCCCTCTCGTCTTCTGAATTTCAGTGAGCATAGTTATAGGAGACCCCATCTCTCCTCACGGATTAAATCCGTCATCTTCTCAAATGTCCTCTTTCTTTCAGGATCGTGGTTTCCCTTTTGGCGTCATCAAAGATGCCCTCACCCGCATCTCCTCCACCACCCGCACTTCAGCCCTTAACCCATCTTCCCATCACCACAACAGGGACAGGGTTCCCCTTGTCCTCACCTACCACTCCACCAGCCTCCGGATCCAACACATCATCCTCTGCAACTTCCGCCACCTTCAACAGGACCCCAACACCAAGCACATCTTTCCCTCCCTACCCCTCTCAGCTTTTCGCAGGGATCGTTCCCTCCGCGACTACCCGGTCAGCACATCCCTCCCCAAAGTACTCCACCCAGCACTTATCCCTGCAAGCACAAATGCTACACCTGTCCCCACACCTCCCCCCTTACCACCATTCCGGGCCCCAGACAGTCCTTCCAGGTGAGGCAACACTTCACCTGCGAGTCTGCTGGAGTCGTCTATTGCATCCGGTGCTCCTGGTGCGGCCTCCTCTACATGGGCGAGACCCGACGCAGATTGGGGGACCGCTTCTTCAAGCACCTACGCTCCGTCCGTAACAATAGACAGGACCTCCCGGTTGTCACTCACTTCAACTCTGCCTCTCATTCCCATCTAGATATGTCCATACATGGCCTCCTCTACTGCCATGATGAGGCCAAACTCAGGTTGGAGGAGCAACACCTCATATACCGTCTGGGTAGTCTCCAGCCTGGTGGTATGAACATTGAATTCTCCAATTTCCGGTAATTCCCTCCCCCTCCCCCTACCCCAGGTCCCTCTCTGCCTCTCTCCCCTTTCAACTTTCTGCTTCTTTATCTCTACAGTTCTTTAATGCTTATCCCCTCCCCGTCCCCCCTTTATCTTTCCTCCGATTGGTTCTCCACCTGGCGCCTCTAGCCCTTCCCCCTCCCCTATCTCTATTACTGGGCTTCGGTCCTCTCTTCCCCCCCCCATTCCTGATGAAGGGTCTCGGCCCGAAACGTTGGCTACTGTCTGACCTGCTGAGTTCTTCCAGCGTTGTGTTCGTCTCCCTGTAACTCAATCTGTCTCGTCCTGGCAACTCCCTTGTAAACTTTTCCTGCACTCTGTCAAGTTTAATAACGTTGTTCCTAGAGCAGGATAATTAAAACCCAATGCAGGACTCCAGGTGTGGCCTCATCAGCGTCTCGTAGAGCCAGACGTGGCCTCCTGACTTGGATACTCACTGCCCTGACTGACACAGGCCAGTGTGCTTAAAGCTTTCTCCCTGTGACAGCACTTTCAGGGCACTATGTACCTAAATTCCAAGTGCTGCTCTTCCTATTGTATTCCCATATTCTGTGCTGAAAGAGAAGGCCATTCAACCCATTGACTATGTACTATCCCATCAGCAGTATTCCATTCTGTGCATATTGTACTTCCTACTGAGGTGGGATGAAGTATCTTCACCCAGAGGATGGTGAACTTGGAAACCTTCTCCCCAACAATGTACAGGTTCACTCGCTGAGGATATTTAATTGGATTTTGGACACGACATGTTCTGGAGCAGATCCCTCGTTGTTCTGAAGCAGGCTCCCTCCTGATTCTGGAACAGATCCTTCACTGTTCTGAATCAGGGTCCCTGTCTGTCCTGGAGAAGATCCCTCAATGTTTGGAGGAAATTCCCTCTCTGTTCTAGAGCAGATCCTCAATGTTCTGGAGGATGTTCTCTCTCCATTTTCTGGAACAAACAGTGAACCAGTAGGTTATGCAGAACTGTCTCACAGCAGATAATTTTTTTTCTTATTTCAAAATCTTTTCTTTAGTAAAATATCTAACACATATAATACTGAACATCTAAACCATTAATCCAATAATTTATTAGCATGACCTTGGGTATATTGAAATGAAATCATTGAACAAATCGTTTGTGGAATGTTAACTCAGATTCCAGCCATTCAGTGTTCAGAGGCAGGAGGGGCCTTCATCGCTGGGCAAATACTTTAGTAGGCAGTTGTGATCTACATGCACAGGATGGTGGAGCACCAGGTGTAATCACACCTGAGCTCTCGGTGGTGTGACTGCGCTGTGTGTGCTTGTAGACATTCCTGGCATAATCCTTACTGATGAACAGTCCTCCATTATATCAGCGTTCTGCCAGAAATCCTGCTTTCGCTGTCAGAGTTGAGCAGTTTAACCCTTTGCTACCCGAGTGTATGTTTGATAAGTTAACTAAGTGGTATTGATGGCCTTCCCGCAGAGTGTAAACTGCCACACAGTGCAGTGCCTCTTATACACAGGGTGAGCGTAACACTTTACAATGCTGGCTGGAAGATTGGTGTTCAAATCCCACCGCTGCCTGTAAGGAGTTTGTACGTTCTCCCCGTGACCGTGTGGGTTTCCTCCGGGTGCTCAGGTTTCCTCTCACAGTCCAGAGGCGTGTGGTTACGGTTAGTGAGATGTGGGCATGCTACATTGGCGACAGAAGCATGGTGATACTCGCGGGCTGCCTCCGGCACAATCCTCGCTGATTGCATCTGACACAAGTGATGCATTTTATTGTATATTTCAAGGTACTTGTCAAATAAAGTCTAACTTTATTTTCTTTATCATATCCCTGCATTCTCTTCACATTCGTATGCCTGACAATGACCCTCCCTTATACATCCCTCCACCACTCCAGCAGTACATTCCTGGCACCCACCCCCTCTGAGTAAATAAAAAAAAACTTGCCCCCGCACACCTCCTTTGGACTTTTCCCCTCTCACTTCAAATGCACGTTCTGTAATACCAGACATTATGACCCTAGAAGAAAGATTCTATGTATCTCTGCATCTCATAATTGTATACATTTCTATTATGTCTCCCTCGCCCCCCAACAACCTCTGACGTTCCGGAGAAAACAACCCAACTTTGTCCAACCTTTCCTCAGAGCTTGGGCTCTCTAATCCAGGCTGCATGTTGGAGAATCTCCTCTGCACCCTCTCTAAAGCCTCCACATCCTTCCTATAATGGGTGACCAGAACCAAATGCAACACTTCATGTATATTGTACACAGAAGCTCGTCCAGAACCTATCCAAAATGTCCCATTGACCTGCTCAGTAGATCCAACAAGCAACAGTTCAACAATAGAACTGCTATTCTTGTTTTCAGGTACAACCTCAGCCTCACCCCCCCCCCACCCTGTAGACCCCTCTGGTCATGGAAGTGGGGCCTCAACCCAAAACATGGACTGTCCATTTCCCTCCGCAGATGCTGCCTGACCCGCCAAGTTCTTCCAGCAAACCTCCTCCCAGCATCTCCCTCCCCTACCCACCTACCACCCCCATCACCTGGTCTTGCCCATCACCATCACCTGTCAGTTTGTACCCCTTCCACTCCTCCACCTTCTTATTCTGGCTTTGCCCCCTTCCTTTCCAGTTCTGTTGAAGGGTCTAGGCTGAATCATTAGCTCTTTATTCTTCTCTACTGATGCTGCATGACCTGCTGAGTTCCTCCAGCATTTTGTTCGTGTTACCGTAAACTGCTCCAGCATTTTGTGTGAATCATTCTGAGTTCCTCCAGCAGATTTTTTGTCCCTGTCCTCCATCTCCAGCCTCCTGACCAATTGGTCCAAAAGCTCTATCTCTTGTACCTTCCACCGCTGGAGACCTAATCTCCAGATCCATTCCTAAACCTATTGACTATTTAAGAGCCTGGAGTGAGTGAATGTGGAGATGTGAGTGGATATATCCTATAGTGGGGGGTGCTTAAGATCAGAGGCCACTGCCTCAGAATTGAAGGACATCTCTTTAGAACAGAGATGAGGAAGAATTTCTTTAGCCAGAGGCTGGTGAATCTGTTGAACTCATTGCCGCAGACAACTGTGAAAGCCAAGTTATTGGGTATATTTAAAGTGGACATTGATAGATTCTTGGTTATTAAGGGCGTCAAAGGTTACAGGGAGAAAGCAGGAGAGTGGATTTGAAAGGGCTAATCAGCCATGATGGAATGATCGAGCAAACTCAATGCACTGAATGGCCTGTTTCTGCTCCTAAAGACCCTCCTCTGGATCCACACTGACTCACCATCACCTATTCAAATCTCTCATCCAGAGCCAAGTGCTACTGGTTACTACTCCTGCGGGTTCACCTGTGATTCAGAATCACTGACACACAGTACGTCACGGAATTTGTTGTTTTGCTGCAGCAGTACAGTGCAAGACATTAAAAAAAAGTTACATAAAAAAGTGCAAAGAGGAAATTCAGAGTAACACACACAAAATGCTGGAAGAATTCAGCAGATCAGTTAGTATCGATGGAAAGGAATGAACAGTTGAGCTCTCAAGGAAAAATCCTTCATCTTTCTCTCCAATCAGAATCCTTCTTCTTCAGTCCTTTACTTCTGACTTCATTCACCCACCTTCCTCCTCACCAGGTCTCATTTATCACCTGCCAGCTTGTACTCTTTCTCTCCCACCCCCACCCCACCCCACCTTCATATTCTGGCATCTTCCACTTTCCATTCCTGATTTGGGGACTTGCCCGAAACATTGACTGTTTATTCCTCGGACCTGCTGAGTCCCGCCAGCATTTTGTGTGTGTTGGTCTGAATCTCCAGCATCTGCAGAATCTCGTGTGTTCACGGGGTCACGGACCGTTCAGAAATCTGATGGCGGAGGGGAAGAAGATACAAGAGTCTTGCCATCTGCAGAAGTTTTCTGATGACTCTGCCATAGTTGGATGCATCAGCAGGGGAGATGAGGCAGAGTACAGGGCTATGATGGGAAACTTTGTCACATGGTGTGAGCAGAATCATCTGCAGCTTAATGTGAAGAAGACTAAGTTGCTGGTGGTGGACCTGAGCAGGGCTAAGGCACCTGTGACCCCTGTTTCCATCCAAAGGGTCAGTGTCGACATGGTGGAGGATTACAGATACCTGGGGATATGAATTGACAATAAACTGGACTGATCAAAGAACACTGAGGCTGTCTACAAGAAGGGTCAGAGCTGTCTCTATTTCCTGAGGAGACTGAGGTCCTTTAACATCTGCTAGACGTTGCTGAGGATGTTCTACAAGTCTGTGGTGGCCAGTGCTATCATGTTTGCTGTTGTGTGCTGGGGCAGCAGGCTGAGGGTAGCAGACACCAACAGGATCAACAAACTCATTCGTAAGGCCAGTGATGTTGTGGGGGTGGAACTGGACTCTCTGACAGTGGTGACTGAAAAGAGGATGCTGTCCAAGTTGCATGCCATCTTGGACAATGTCTCCCATCCACTCCATAATGTACTGGTTAGGCACGGGAGTACGTTCAGCCAGAGACTCATTCCACCGAGATGCAACACTGAGCGTCATAGGAAGTCATTCCTACCTGTGGCCATCATCCTCCCTCGGAGTGTCAGACACCCTGAGCCAATAGGCTGGTCCTGGACTTATTTCCATTTGGCATGATTTAACTTATTATTATTTAATTATTTATGGGTTTATATTGCTATATTTCTACACTTTTCTTGGTTGGTGCGACTGTAACGAAACCCAGTTTCCCTCAGGATCAATAAAGTCTGTCTGTCTGTCTGAAGCCTTGAGCTTGGGTCATCGGGCAGCTGCAGCTCTTCCGTGGTGATAGCGATGAGAAGAGGGCGTATCCTGGACAGTCCTTCATGATGGATACCGCCACCTTGAGGCGCGACCTTCTGAGGGTGCTCTCGATGGTGGAGAATGTTCTGCTGGATGACCTCTGCAGTGTCTGTGCATTGGTAATCCAACCAGTCAGAATGCACTCCTCTGTACATCTGTGGAAATTTGCTAGTCTTTGGTGATGTTCCAGATGCTAATGAATGCTGTTCTGCGCTGTGGGCGGGTAGCCCACGTGGTCCAGGTGGCCAGGGTTCTGGGGTTTGGAGATGGATTGCAGGCCAGCACTGCCACCTGATGGAGAAAAGCAGGAATTACGGCTTAGTGGCGCGGAGCCCGCGTGGCGGGATTGGGCCAGACTTTGCCAGACTGACGAATGGGTTCCTGGAGAGTCTGGGAGGGACAAGTCCTCTGACATTGTGGGAAGGTCTTCTGGTCTCTGAAGTCTTCCCTTCGAGGGCTGCTTGGGGAAAATTGGTGGCCCTGAGGTCGAGTGTTGGACATTGGTTGGGGTGATTGGTTGGTGGAGGGGAGGGCAATGAACCAGGTGAGGGGACATGTGATTAGTATGTACTAGTACAACGGTCAGTGTGCATGTGGTATGTCAAAGGGTCTGTTTCTGTGTTGTGTGGCTCTCTGATTTGCTGGGTGGGAGGAGAGCCTGTGAATACACCACTCAAAGCTGGGCTCCCAGAGCTAGGAGCTGTGGCCTTGAACTTCGTGCAAGGTTAAAGGTGATGCACTAGCAATGGGTCCTGTGCTATCCAAAGTTCAAAGTACATTTATTGTCAAAGTTTGTATACTATATACAGCCTTGAAATTTTTCGCCTCGCAGACAGCCACAAAGAAACCCAATAGAACCCATTTTCAAAAACAACTGTAAAACACCCAATGTACAAAAAAAAGAACAAATAATGCAAACAATAAAAGTAAGCAAATAGCGTTCAGCACTGAAGTTCCGAAAGTGAGCTGACAGACATTGAGAGGAGGAGGACCCTTAACTCGGCACTGGCGTTATCGGGGCTCCGTCACGACGGTGTTTCCGTAGCAAGCTATTCCTGTTTTTACGAGGCCGAGTTGCTAGCTCGCCAATCAGCCCGACTTAGATTCGAACTTGGGAACCTTCGCTCCAGAGTCCGGCGCTGATATTATTGTGCCACCAAGCGGGACTGACAGGCACGAAGCCAGCTGCCAATTCAGGAGCCCATTAGTTGCAGGCCACAGCCACAGTTCAGTGCAGAGCAAAATAAACCTTACGGAGAAGTGAGCTGAACCTGACTTTTCCAGTCTGACCTGGCACTTAAATCATCCAAACCTTGGGTCGTTGCTTGCTCTTGAACTGGGTCCCTGCCACTTCGATGTGCTCTCGGTCCCGGGCCCTACCGTCTCAGTTTGGTCCATCCCCGATCTTGGCCCAACACTTATATCAATCCATCCTCAGGTCTTTCCTCGCTCTCAGGCCTGGGCTGCTCCTCGACTCTGCCATGCCTCCGCCTGCCTCACCGGTTCTACCAGATGGAATTGCCTCCAAATCTGCTCCAAACGTTCTCCACTCTCACACCCGGGTCAAGCTGCCTTAATTCGGCCTGTGCACGCCACACCACAACCGTGCTGTATCTTCGATACTTCAATTCACACCGCATTAATGCCAGGCCGTACAGCCGGTTTGAATCTCAACTTCGAAAGGGCAGCTACAGGACATTAGTTATAGTGATTACTTACCTGAAAAAGTGACATTAATAAAGTAGTTTGTAGCTTATCTGGTTTTGTTCACCAGCGCCATCTTAAACCAGAACATTTCAGAGTTGAGTTTATTGTCATATGAACAAGTCCATGTATGTGCACTCAACGACTGAGGGACAGCTTTTCCTTCTCTGAATGGACATTGAACCCATAAATACTACCTCTAATTTTCCTCTCTTTTTGCACTATTTATTTAATAATATATACTTCAGAATCAGGTTTATTTTCACCAGCATGTGATGTGAAATTTGTTAACTTAGCAGCAGCAGCAGTTCAATGCGATACATAATCTAGCAGAGAGAGAAAAAATGAACCATAATAATAAATAAACAAGTAAATCAATTATGTATAGTGAATAGATTTTTTTAAATGTGCAAAAACAGAAATACTTTATATTTTTTTTAAAAAGTGAGGTAGTGCCCAAAGCTTCAATGTCCATTTAGGAATCGGATGGCAGAGGGGAAGAAGCTGTTCCTGAATTGCTGAGTGTGTGCCTTCAGGCTTCTGTACCTCCTTCCTGATGGCAACAATGAGAAAAGGGCATGCCCTGGGTGCTGGAGGTCCTTAATAATGGACGCTGCCTTTCTGAGACACTGCTCCCTGAAGATGTCCTGGGTACTTTGTAGGCTAGTACCCAAGATGGAGCTGACTAGATTTACAACCTTCAGCTTCTTTCGGTCCTGTGCAGTAGCCCCTCCATACCAGACGGTGATGCAGCCTGTCAGAATGCTCTCCACGGTACAACTATAGAAGTTTTTGAGTCTATTTGTTGACATGCCAAATAGCTTTAAACTCCTAATAAAGTATAGCTGCTGTCTTGCCTTCCTTATGACTACGTTGATATGTTGGGACCAGGTTAGATCCTCAGAGATCTTGACACACAGGAACTTGAAGCTGCTCACTCTCTCCACTTCTGATCTCTGAGGATTGGTATGTGTTCCTTCGTCTTACCTTTCTTGAAGTCCACAATCAACTCTTTCATCTTATTGACATTGAGTGCCAGATTGTTGCTGTGACACCATTCCACTAGTTGGCATATCTCACTCCTGTACACCCTCTCGTCACCACCTGAGATTCTACCAACAATGGTCGTATCGTCAGCAAATTTATAGAAGGTAGTTGAATGTCTAGCCATTCAGTTATGGGTATATAGAGCAGTGGGCTAAGCACACACTGTGGTGAACTACATATACCTGTCTGGACACGCTGACTGCTCCTGTGGCTCCTCCCACAGACCCCTGTATAAAGGCGATTGGAGGCACAGACCCTTCCTCAGTCTCCAGGATGTTGTGTGATGGTCACTTGTTGCTTGTGCTTTCTTCCAGCCAATAAAAGCCTACCTTAACCCACGTCTCAGAGTTATTGATGGTGCATCACACACCCCTGAGGTGCGCCAGAGTTGATCGTCAGCAAAGAGGATATGTTATCACCAATCCACACAGACTGTGGTCTTCTGGTTAGGAAGCCGAGGATCCAATTGCAGAGGGAGGAACAGAGGCCCAGGTTCAGTAGACAATAGGTGCAGGAGTAGGCCATTTGGCCCTTCGAGCCAGTACCGCCATTCAATGTGATCATGGCTGATCATCCACAATCAGTACCCCGTTCCTGCCTTCTCCCCATATCCCTTGACTTTGCTATCTTTAAGGGCTCTATCTAACTCTTTCTTGAAAGCATCCAGAGAATTGGCCTCCACTGCAACTTGGTTCTGCGCAGAAACAAATATCACTGTGATGATTGTACGCTCTAGTATCAATTGTATCAATAGTGACAATAAAGTAAAGTATCTAACAGTATCTAAGTATCTTCTCAATCAGGATTATGGGAATGATGGTATTAAATGCTTATTTTAATTTATAGTTTTTTATTGTTATGTATGGAATATACTGCTGCCACAAAACAGCCTATTTCATGACATATGTCGGTGATATTAAACCTGATTTGATGCATAGGTATGATGACAAAATCACTTCCATCAGCAACATAGGCACATAGTGTCGGATCCACAACATTCGTAAGTAAGATATAAATAAAACATAAATTATACACAATTCTAACCAGAAAGAACAAAAGTAGAACTAAAAACTCCATTGCAGTGCAAAGTGATCACAGCGGTGAGTACTGAGGTAGTGATTAGGGTCGTGCTGTGTGTGTGCCTTCCTCTTCTACCGAGGTAAGAGAGTGAATGAATTGCCCGATGCTTTGTGATAAGTTGTTTGGCCACTGGGTGGCAGCAGTAGGCCACAGCAGCCCAGCTCCTTTCCAGCTGTGGGCAGGGGAGGGAGTCAACCATCGGGACTGTTGGGAATCTGCTTCACAGCTGCTCGGTGTAGAGAAGGAACAGTCAGGAAGGTATTGAAAATCTCAAGGCCATGCGTGGGGTGCCGTTCAACAGCTGCTGCCTCCTCCATCTGTGGACAAGTGATCCCTTTAACAGGCAGCACGGTCACATAACGCTTCACAGTGACAGCGACTGGGGATTTAATCACTGCCGCTGTCTGTAAGCAGTTTGTATGTTCTCCATCTGGGTTTTCTCCGGGTGTTCCAGTTTCCTCCCACATTCCAAAGGCACATGGTTAGGGTTAGTAAGTTATGGGCATGCTGTGTTGCTGCTGGAAGTGTGACACCACTTGCAGGCTGCCCCCAGCACTTCTTTGGACTGTAGTGGTCGTTAACATAAACGAAGCATGTCAATGTTTCAATGTATAAGTGACAAATAAAGTTAATTTTATCATCATCTCCCACCCCGAGAGGCTCAGACTTGTTTTCTCGAAAACAATAAGTAGTGGAAATCAACATTCATCATCGGGGCCCACCACCACCACCCAGGTCAAGCTCTTTTCTCATTGCTGCCATCAGGAAGAAGGTACAGGAGCCTCAGGATTCACATCACCAGGTTCAGGAACAGTTATTACCCCTCAGCCATCAGGTCCCACAACACCAGGTTCAGGAACAGTTATTGCCCCTCAGTCATTAGGCTTCTGAACAGGGGAGGAGGGGGGGAGGTACCTTCACTCAGCCATCAGGTCCCACAACACCAGGTTCAGGAACAGTTATTACCCCTCAGCCATCAGGTCCCACAACACCAGGTTCAGGAACAGTTATTACCCCTCAGCCATCAGGTCCCACAACACCAGGTTCAGGAACAGTTATTACCCCTCAGCCATCAGGTCCCACAACACCAGGTTCAGGAACAGTTATTACCCCTCAGCCATCAGGTCCCACAACACCAGGTTCAGGAACAGTTATTACCCCTCAGCCATCAGGTCCCACAACACCAGGTTCAGGAACAGTTATTACCCCTCAGCCATCAGGTCCCACAACACCAGGTTCAGGAACAGTTATTACCCCTCAGTCATTAGGCTTCTGAACAGGGGAGGAGGGGGGGAGGTACCTTCACTCAACTTCACTTGGACCATCATTAAATGTTCACAACCATGGACACTTCATCTCATGTTCTTGATATTTATTGCTTCCTTATTTATAATTATTATTTCATTCTTTTTGTATTTACACAGTTTGTTGTCTTCTACACTGGATGAATGCCTTAGCTGTGTGGTCTTTCGTGAATTCAGTTGTGGTTATTATTCTAGAGATTTACTGAGTTTCCCAACAGAAAACAAATCTCAGAGTTCTATACGGTGACATAATATACTTTAATAATAAATTTACTTTGAACTTTTTGAACTTTGAGATGCAGGCAAGTTTAAGCTCAAGTTTACTGCCATGGGTATAAATGACATGAAAATTAGTTTTATTCAGTAGGAGCACAGTAGAAACATGACAAAGCATAAATCACATAAACTTAAATTAACATAAATTATACACGATGCAATAAAAATAAACATTATTGAATTTGTGCAAGTTGAGAAAATATAGTTTGAAGTAAAATGAAAGATTCTTGGGTCAGTTCAGGAATGTGAAGGCAGTGCAGAGACCAGCTGTACTGTACAGAAGCTGAGGCACAGTGCAGAAACCAGCTGTACTGTACAGAAGCTGAGGCAGAGTGCAGAAACCAGGTGTACTGTACAGAAGCTGAGGCAGAGTGCAGAAACCAGGTGTACTGTACAGAAGCTGAGGCAGAGTGCAGAAACCAGCTGTACTGTACAGAAGCTGAGGCAGTGCAGAAACCAGCTGTACTGTACAGAAGCTGAGACAGTGCAGAAACCAGCTGTACTGTACAGAAGCTGAGGCAGTGCAGAAACCAGCTGTACTGTACAGAAGCTGAGGCAGAGCAGAAACCAGCTGTACTGTACAGAAGCCGAGACAGTGCAGAAACCAGCTGTACTGTACAGAAGCCGAGACAGTGCAGAAACCAGCTGTACTGTACAGAAGCTGAGGCAGAGTGCAGAAACCAGCTGTACTGTACAGAAGCTGAGGCAGAGCAGAAACCAGCTGTACTGTACAGAAGCCGAGGCAGTGCAGAAACCAGCTGTACTGTACAGAAGCTGAGGCAGAGTGCAGAAACCAGCTGTACTGTACAGAAGCCGAGACAGAGTGCAGAAACCAGCTGTACTGTACAGAAGCTGAGGCAGGGTGCAGAAACCAGCTGTACTGTACAGAAGCTGAGACAGTGCAGAGACCAGCTGTACTGTACAGAAGCTGAGGCAGAGTGCAGAAACCAGCTGTACTGTACAGAAGCTGAGACAGTGCAGAAACCAGCTGTACTGTACAGAAGCTGAGACAGAGTGCAGAAACCAGCTGTACTGTACAGAAGCTGAGGCAGAGTGCAGAAACCAGCTGTACTGTACAGAAGCTGAGACAGTGCAGAAACCAGCTGTACTGTACAGAAGCTGAGGCAGAGCAGAAACCAGCTGTACTGTACAGAAGCTGAGGCAGTGCAGAAACCAGCTGTACTGTACAGAAGCTGAGACAGTGCAGAAACCAGCTGTACTGTACAGAAGCTGAGGCAGAGCAGAAACCAGCTGTACTGTACAGAAGCCGAGGCAGTGCAGAAACCAGCTGTACTGTACAGAAGCTGAGGCAGGGTGCAGAAACCAGCTGTACTGTACAGAAGCCGAGACAGTGCAGAAACCAGCTGTACTGTACAGAAGCTGAGGCAGAGTGCAGAAACCAGCTGTACTGTACAGAAGCTGAGGCAGAGTGCAGAAACCAGCTGTACTGTACAGAAGCTGAGGCAGAGTGCAGAAACCAGCTGTACTGTACAGAAGCTGAGGCAGAGTGCAGAAACCAGCTGTACTGTACAGAAGCTGAGGCAGAGTGCAGAAACCAGCTGTACTGTACAGAAGCTGAGGCAGAGTGCAGAAACCAGCTGTACTGTACAGAAGCTGAGGCAGAGTGCAGAAACCAGCTGTACTGTACAGAAGCTGAGACAGTGCAGAGACCAGCTGTACTGTACAGAAGCCGAGACAGAGTGCAGAAACCAGCTGTACTGTACAGAAGCCGAGACACAGTGCAGAAACCAGCTGTACTGTACAGAAGCTGAGGCAGAGTGCAGAAACCAGCTGTACTGTACAGAAGCCGAGACAGAGTGCAGAAACCAGCTGTACTGTACAGAAGCCGAGACAGAGTGCAGAAACCAGCTGTACTGTACAGAAGCCGAGGCAGTGCAGAAACCAGCTGTACTGTACAGAAGCTGAGGCAGAGTGCAGAAACCAGCTGTACTGTACAGAAGCTGAGGCAGAGTGCAGAAACCAGCTGTACTGTACAGAAGCTGAGGCAGAGTGCAGAAACCAGCTGTACTGTACAGAAGCTGAGACAGTGCAGAAACCAGCTGTACTGTACAGAAGCTGAGGCAGAGCAGAAACCAGCTGTACTGTACAGAAGCTGAGGCAGAGTGCAGAAACCAGCTGTACTGTACAGAAGCCGAGGCAGTGCAGAAACCAGCTGTACTGTACAGAAGCTGAGGCAGAGTGCAGAAACCAGCTGTACTGTACAGAAGCTGAGGCAGAGTGCAGAAACCAGCTGTACTGTACAGAAGCTGAGACAGTGCAGAAACCAGCTGTACTGTACAGAAGCTGAGGCAGTGCAGAAACCAGCTGTACTGTACAGAAGCTGAGAGTGCAGAAACCAGCTGTACTGTACAGAAGCTGAGACAGTGCAGAAACCAGCTGTACTGTACAGAAGCCGAGGCAGAGCAGAAACCAGCTGTACTGTACAGAAGCCGAGGCAGTGCAGAAACCAGCTGTACTGTACAGAAGCTGAGGCAGGGTGCAGAAACCAGCTGTACTGTACAGAAGCTGAGGCAGAGTGCAGAAACCAGCTGTACTGTACAGAAGCCGAGACAGTGCAGAAACCAGCTGTACTGTACAGAAGCTGAGACAGTGCAGAAACCAGCTGTACTGTACAGAAGCTGAGGCAGAGTGCAGAAACCAGCTGTACTGTACAGAAGCTGAGACAGTGCAGAAACCAGCTGTACTGTACAGAAGCCGAGACAGAGTGCAGAAACCAGCTGTACTGTACAGAAGCCGAGACACAGTGCAGAAACCAGCTGTACTGTACAGAAGCTGAGGCAGAGTGCAGAAACCAGCTGTACTGTACAGAAGCCGAGACAGAGTGCAGAAACCAGCTGTACTGTACAGAAGCCGAGACAGAGTGCAGAAACCAGCTGTACTGTACAGAAGCTGAGGCAGAGTGCAGAAACCAGCTGTACTGTACAGAAGCCGAGACAGTGCAGAAACCAGCTGTACTGTACAGAAGCCGAGACAGTGCAGAAACCAGCTGTACTGTACAGAAGCCGAGGCAGAGCAGAAACCAGCTGTACTGTACAGAAGCCGAGGCAGAGTGCAGAAACCAGCTGTACTGTACAGAAGCCGAGGCAGAGTGCAGAAACCAGCTGTACTGTACAGAAGCCGAGGCAGAGTGCAGAGACCAGCTGTACTGTACAGAAGCCGAGGCAGAGTGCAGAGACCAGCTGTACTGTACAGAAGCTGAGGCAGAGTGCAGAAACCAGCTGTACTGTACAGAAGCTGAGACAGTGCAGAAACCAGCTGTACTGTACAGAAGCTGAGGCAGAGTGCAGAAACCAGCTGTACTGTACAGAAGCTGAGGCAATACACGGGGTCCGTGTCTGTAGATCCCTCTTGGGTGCCTCAAGATGATAAAGATGGTTAAGCAGACATATGTGGTGTTGGCCTTCATTTGTCAGGGGACTGAGTTCAAGAGCCATGCGGTGATGTTGCAGCTCTATAAAACCCGAGCTAAACCACAGTTGGAGTATTAACCCACCTCACTGCTGCATCACCTTGCTTCACATTATGTCCAAATAATCAATCTATGCATATAACTGTTATTCGCACATTGCATTTTATAGACAGAAGAGATTCTGCAGAGGCTGGAAATCCAGAGCAGTACACACACAAAATGCTGGAGGAACTCAGCAGGCCAGGTAGCATCTATGGAGAGGAATCAAGAGTCAACATTTTGGGCCGAGACCCTTCATTGGTGGGCCAGGATGGGAAAGATCATCGAGGAAAAGGAGTACAAGCTAGAAGCTGAGAGGTTAGGTGAAACCAGGTGGGTGGGGGAGGAAGTACGTAGCAGGGAGGTGATAGGTGGAAAAGGTAGAGGGATGAAGGAGGGATCTGACTGGGGAGAAGCATGGACCATGGTAGAAAGGGAAGGAGGAACGGCACCGGGGGAGATAATAGGCAAGTGAGCTGAGGGGGGAACAAGAGTGGGGAATGGAAGAACAGAAGGCAGAGGGGAAAATTTTTGGAAGTTAGACATCAATTTGGAGGCTATCCAGACTAATTATGAGGTTATGCTCTCCCAACCTGAGAGTGGCCCCATCTTGGCCGTAGAGGAGACCAATGGATCGACATCCTGGAATGGACTGGGAATTGGAATTAAAATGGTTGGCCAGTGGGAATCAATGCTTTTTGTGGATGGAGTGAAGATGCTCGACAAAGAGACTTCGTACTCCAATCTACGATGGGTCTCAGCAATGTGGAGGAGGCTGCATCAGGAGCACGGGATCCAGTAGGCGAAGCCAACAGATTTGCAGCTGAAGCATTGCCTCACCTGTAAGGACTATTTGAGGCCCAGAATGGAGGTGAGGAGGATGTAATTGGGCAGGTGTAGCACTTCAGGTGCTTGCAGGGATTGGTGCCGGAGGGAGATGAGTCAGGAGGGATGAATGGACAAGGGAATCATGGAGAGAGTGATCCCTGTGGAGAGCAGAGAGTGGGAAGAAGGTTTAGATGTGTTTGCGTTAGGGGCCTGTTGAATATGACAGATATTGCAGAGAATGACTTGTTCGGCCTCACCAAAAGTCTTATGCAACATCAATGGAACATCCCTACTCCTGCAATCTGATTTATGAAGGATAATGTGCCAAAAGTTCTCTTTAAGACCTTATCTACCTGTGACGCCACTTACAAGGAATTATGAACTAGTATTCCCAGATACTTCTGTTGCGGTTTATAGAATTGTTTTATATTTATATTAGTTCTGTTTTTATTGCGTTCTTTATGCTTATTGTGTTTTTTATGATGCATTGGATCTGGAGTTACAATCGTTCTGTTCCCCTTTACACCCGTTACTGAAAAATGACAAGAACCAACCTTGAATCTTGAATTGTGTTCATTCCTGGTTTCCTTATTATAGGAAGGATGTGAAAACTTTAGAGGGGATGCAGAGGAGATTTGCCAGGGCGCTGTCTGGATTAAAGAGCATATCTTATGAGTAAAGGCTGAGTGAGTTGGAGCTTTTCTCTTCGGAGTGAAGTAGGATGAAAGGCAACTCGATAGAGGTGTATAAGATAAGAGGCATTGATAGATTGGACATCCCGCAACATCTCCCCTGTGTGGCAATGGCTAATACTAAAAGACATGCTTTTAAGGTGTTTGGAGCGAAGTACAGGGGTAGATATCAGAAGTATGTTTTTTACACAGAGAGTGGTGGAATATTCTGCTGGGGTGATGGTAGAGTCAGATATGTTAGGAACTTTAAGGCACTCTTTGGTAGGCACATGGATGAAAGAAAAATGAGGGCCACGTACGAGGGAAGTTTTGGAGTAATTTTGGAATAGGTTAAAAGGTTGGCACAATACTGTGGGTCAGAGGACCTGCACTGTTTTGTACTGTTCTATGTTTTATGTATAGTAAACTTTAACAGTCCAACGTAGACCATAAGATTAAAACCTCATTCTTCTGCCTTCTCCATTTGGTCTTTAATGCCTATACTTACCAAGAAACCATCAACCTCCTCTTTAAATATATTCAATGACAGCTGTCAGTAGCAATGAATTCCACAGATTCACCATCTAGAGAAATTCCTCATCATCTCTGTTCTAAAAGGATGTCCTTGTTTTCTGAGGCTGTGCCCTCTGGGAACATCCTCTATCTATGCCTTTCAATATTCAATAGATTTCAATGAGATCCCCCGCCCGCATTCTTCTAAACTCCATGGAATACAAGCACAGAGCCATCAAATGCTCCTCATACATTAACATGAACATCCTCTGAACCGATCCAATGCCAGTACGTCCTTTCTTAAATAGTATGACAGGAAATCCCAATATTCCAGCTCTCTAGGTTACCGATGGCCCCTTTGGACACACTGAGGCCCTCAAAGCTCAAAGAACATTTACTATGGAAGTATGTATGGTATAAACAATCTTGAGATTTGTCTCCTCACAGGCAGACACAAAACAAAGAAACCCAATAGAAGCCAATTTAAAAAAAGGAAGACCGTAGACGCCCAATGTGCAGAGAAAGAACAAATTCTGCAAGCAATAAGAGTAAGCAAATAGCATTCAGAACTGAAGTTCACGAAGCCGGTCACCACCGTAGCCGATCCAGGTGCCCTGTTCCCCGCTTTCTGCTTAAGGTCTCGGTTTTCACTCTTGCTTTAAATATCTTGGGTTCTGCTTTCTCAGCTTCATTTAAATACACCAGACCTAACTTTGCAAATATCCTTTAAACGTAATGGGGTTTCTGGAGATGTGTTGTATTATGACGTAATCTCTTTAAAAGTGTCTTGTGGTACTAATGGATCTTCCACAAGTCCGGAAGATCTGCCGGTCCACCACCACCAAGGTCCCAAGTGTTTGGAGTGTTACTGAATGTTCAGGGCATCATAGAGTCACAGAGCACAACAGCAGAGAAGTTTCTCAGAAGATTTCAGAAGATCTGGTCTGTGACAAACTGTTACTGAGGATCACTCTGTGTGGCCGAGCTGGTAGGAGGGGCGTGTTCCGGGAGATGCAAGTCCCATATCTGGGCATAGTGTAGGGCCCAGTGCCATTGTTACGTGAGGGCCATTGCCTCGGTGCTGGTGATGGGTGACTCCAGAGAGGGCACCTTTCTGCATGCGCCCATCTTTCCAATCCTTCAAGTGCGCTTACTCGGCCAAGACGGGCTGGGTTTACCAAAATGAGGTAGTTATGGGATAGGAAGAGGATTAGATGGTGGGTCCAGGGGTGATAGAAGTAGGAATGGGAGAAACATCTGAAATCACTCAGCTTGATGTTGAATCCAAAATGCTGTCTTATGCCCAGTCAGAAGGTGAGGTGCACTCCCTCGGTTTCACCGAGACCAACGGACGGAGAGGTCCGAGATGGAAAAAGAATTAACATATCCAAATCCATGCCTTAGGATAGGAAAAGCAGGTGTCGGCCACTCGGCCCATCAAAACTGCCCTGCTGTTCGGTATGATCATGACTGATCTGCCTCAGGGATCAGTTCCTCTTCCGTGTCTGTTCATCACAGCCCACATCCCCTGAGCTTTCAGAGATTTTTCTACTTGATTTTTTGCACTGATTATGGTGGAATGATCTATTTGGAACAACATACAGAATTTAACCATAAACTGATTACCAGTTGCCAACCTGACCTAACACAGCCCATGAACTCCCACCTGTCTGCTCCATCTTTCTCTGAAGGGAGGTTGTGGGGTGATCTGATGGAAGTGTTGTATGGTGCAGTAGCATTGCAGTTATTTTATTTAGAGATACAGCCCAGTTACAGCCCCTTCCGGCCCAATAAACCCACACTACCCAATTACGCCCATGTGACTAATTAACCTACTAACCTGTCCACCTTTGGAATGTGGGTGGGAACCGGAGGAGCCAGTGGAAAACAGGGAGAGCGTTCAAACTCCTTACAGATGCTGGCGGGAACTGAACCCAGTCACTGACACTGTAATACTGTGACTGACAAACGAGGTGTTTCCCTGTATGTTTCAATGTGACTAATGAAGCTAATCTTTAAAATAAGTTTTGAAGCATATAAGACTCTGAGAGTCACAGGTAGCAAACACGAGGAAATCTGCAGATGCTGGAAATTCAAGCAACACATACAAAATGCTGGTGGAACACAGCAGGCCAGGCAGCATCTATAGGAAGAAGCAGTCGATGTTTTGGGTCGAGGCCCTTCGTCAGGACTAACTGAAAAGGAAAGATAGTAAGAGATTTGAAAGTAGCAGGGGGAGGGGAAAATGCGAAATGATAAGAGAAGACCGGAGGAGGTGGGGTGAAGCTGAGAGCTGGAAAGGTGATTGGCGAAAGGGATACAGAGCTGGAGAAGGGAAAGGATCATGGGACGGGAGGCCTAGGGAGAAAGAAAGAGGGAGGGGAGCACCAGAGGGAGATGGAGAACAGGCAGAGTGATGGGCAGAGAGAGAGAGAAAAAACAAACAACTAGATATGTCAGGGATGGGGTAAGAAGGGGAAGAGGGGCATTAACGGAAGTTAGAGAAGTCAATGTTCATGCCATCAGGTTGGAGGCTACCCAGCCGGTATATAAGGTGTTGTTCCTCCAACCTGAGTGTGGCTTCATCTTGACGGTAGAGGAGGCCATGGATAGACATGTCAGAATGGGAATGGGACGTGGAATTGAAATGTGTGGCCACTGGGAGATCCTGCTTTCTCTGGCGGACCGAGCGTTGTGATCAGCGAAACGGGAGACCATTTCGCTGAACACCTACGCTCTGTCCACCAGAGAAAGCAGGATCTCCCAGTGGCCACACCTTTTAAATGTTTTAACGCAGAGAGTGGTAGACGTCTGGAAAGTATTTGTAGGGAAATGGTGGAAGCAGATTTTAGATGGAATTAGATGAGTTTTATTTGTCATTTGTGCACTGAAACATACAGAGAAATGTGTGGTCTGTGTCAACACAATCTCAATATATCTGCAAGAGTCACCACAGTACGTCCACAGTTCACTAACCCTAACCCATGTGTCTTTTGGAAGGTGTGAGGGAACCAGAGCATGTGGAGCAAACCCACGCATACTAACCCCTTACAGACAGCGGTGGGCATTGAACCCAGGTTGCTGGTGCTGCAGAGCATTAAGAAACCATGATACAAGAGCAAAGTTTAAGAATTTAGACAACGGATCAGGCAGGGAACAGAGAGATATAGACCAGATGCAGGCTAATGGGATCAGTGAGAATCAGAATCAGGTTCATTATCAACGGCATGTGACGTGAAATTTGTTAACTTAGCAGCAGCAGTTCAATGCAATACAGAATATAGAAGAGAAAAAAATAATAAATAAAATAAAAATAATAGTAAACACGTAAATCATTTACAGTATACGTATATCAAATAGGTTTTTTAAAATGTACAAAAAAACCAGAAATACTGTATATTTTTAAAAAAATAAGGTAGTGTCCAAAGATTCAATGTTTATTTAGGAATGGGATGACAGAGGGGAAGAAGCTGTTCCTGAATTGCTGAGTGTGTGCCTTCAGGCTTCTGTACCTCCTTCCTGATGGTAGATTATCATCATGGGTGGCTCAGATTAAGATTCAAGATTGTTTAATGTAATTTCCAGTGCGCGAGTGTAAAGGAGAACAAAATAATTGCTACTCTGGATCTGATGCAGCACAAAGAAAACACAAGGTAAAGAACACAAGATAGCTTATATACATGGATTGATTGTATGTCCCTAAAATGACATTTGCCACAGGAGTGCCTGTACATACAGTGACTGACAGGACATGATAAAGTAGCTGTGGTGGGTTAGTGGGTGGAGGTGTGGATCAGCCTTACTGCTTGGGGAAAGTAACTGGTTTTGAGTCCTTTGGTCCTGGCATTGACGCCACATAGACTTCTCCCTGATGGGAGCGGGACGAACAGTCCATGAGCAGAGTGGATAAATCCTTCATGATGTTACGGGGCTTTTCTCAGCACTTTTCCGTATAAATGTCCTTGATGGCAGGTTGATATGATGGGCTGAAGGGCCTGAGGGATCCGGCACTGTAATCTCATCCCTCCCTGAACCCTGCTTGACTTCCGGAGAAGGTGGATTACGTTCCGTGCTCGTTTCTGGAGAGGTGCTTTGCCAGACAAGAGTCGTGTTTGCTGACAACCTCGCTGGGGCAGTAATCCTGACTGCAGGTTATCGGAAAAAGAAATCATCTCCTAAGTAAATGCAGGAAATAGTCAGTGTACATATTTGAAAGCACACTGTAATTATAGTAGATTATGTCCCACAAAAGTCGTACTGAGCTATTTATTGCTTCAGTGACTGTGGCTTATCGTACAGCCTGCTGTCTTTGCACAGATTATTGCTTATGAGTGTTTTTCCAGGGTGGTTAGGGATGCTCAGGTGCTTGAAGCCAGGCTTTTACAGATCTATTAAGCACTGCTGCTACGACTGGCACCTTCAACAGACAGGGGGACGTCCATGGAGGGGGTTCTGTGACAAGGACAAACCTCCCTTGCAGTAGCAGTGTGACCAGACAGGCTGAGTGTGCTGTTCTCCAAAGGGCTGTCTGTTAGTTGGCCCTCAGGTGGCTGTAGAGGCTGATCTGGGATCCACATACAGGTGACCCCGGTTCAATTCCGGCCGCTGCCTGTAAGGAGTTTGTACGTTCTCTCCGTGACTGCCTGGGTTTCCTCAAAGAGCTCAGTTTCCTCCCACAGTCCAAAGACGTACCAGTTAGTAAGTCTAATTTGCTCACGTTGCAAATTGTCCCATGATTAGGCTTGGATTAAATCAGGGGACTGCTGGGCAGTGTGTCTCGATGTGCCGGAGGGTCTTGTTCCACATGGTATATCAATGAATAAATAAAAAAACCAGGATGTCAGGGCGACTTCCCTTAATGGAGAATGCCCTTTGGGGAGGCTTGTACATGGGAAGTCACCACGCGGTCCAGTGGCATGGAATGCAGGGTGACTGGCGATCCTTCACTGCTGTTGTGATGTGTCATCGTCTGCTAGCTCCACCACTGAGGTCTTGGTTGAATTGCTCTCTGTCTGGAACCTCCTACCCCCCTTTGACCTCACTGCCATGGAGGACTCCCGCAGGAGCCAAGCACCAGGCGGCTAAACTCCGGGCGGCATCACTCTCGGGATCTCAGGAACTCATCATGACTAATAGACCATCCTTGGAGGAGTTTGTAAGCATAAGGCTGGGAAGAGGACTGACATTCTCTCATGTAAACCACGTTGCACTACCCAGGTAACGAGCTTGGTGCTACAAGAAAAGTTCAGTCTGGACAACACCGGGACATTGGTAGGATGATTGATATTGATAGACATTGATAGGATGCAGTCCTGGGCTAAGAGGTGGCAGGTGGAGTTCAATCCAGAAAGGATTGAAGGGATTAACTTTGGAAGAACGAACTTGAAACGGAAATCAAGGTTAATGGCAGGATTTTTAGCAGAGTGAAGGAACAGAGGGATCCTGGGGTTCATGCCCATCTCAAAGATGCCACACAGGCTGATGGAGTGGCTAAGAGACATACATGTGTTGGCCTTCATTATTTGGGAGATTGAGTTCGAGAGCTGTGAGGTAATGTTCCAGCTATATCAAAACCCTTGGCTAGACCATGCTTGGAGTATTCTGTTCGGTTCTGGTTACCTTATTATAGGAAGGATGTGAAAGCTTGAGAGAGGCGCAGAAGAGATTTACCAGGATGTTGCCTGGATTAGAGAGTGTGTCTTATGAGGATAGGTTGAGTGAGTGAGGGCTTTTCTCTTTGGAGTGAAGGAAGATGAGAGGTGACCAGACAAAGGTGTACAAGATGATAAGAGGTGTAGATTGAATGGAGAGCCAGTGACTTTTTCCCAGGGCGGAAATGTCTAACACAAGGGGATATAACTTTGGGGTGACTGGAGAAAAGTATAGGTGGAATGCCATAAACAGGTTTTTTTACACAGAGAGCGGTAGGCCCATGGAATTTACCCTGAAATGCATTGTTTGCCTTAACAACCTAAGGATGAGCTAGGGGCAGCCCGCAGGTGTCACCACACATTCCTGTGCCATCATAGCATGCCCACAACGTTCAGCAGAAAACACAAAAATCAGCCACAGCAAACGAGCCCTGTTCCTCCCACCCACTCCCATACCCTCCAACAGAGGCCTCCAGCTTCCAGTGGACTCACAGTCATCAGATCTCCAGCATGTGTGCAGCGAGGTGGGCAGTCAACGTTTCAGATCGAGACCCTTCACTGGGAGACCATAATACATAAAACATAGGAGCAGAATTAGGCTATTCTGCCCATCAAGTCTTTACTATCCCACTCAACTCCATTCTCCTGCCATTCCTTTGACACCCTAACTAATCAAGAACCTATCATCTTTCCCTTTCCACAATGACTTGGCCCCCACAGCTGTCTGTGGCAATGAGTTCCACAGATTCACCATCCTCTGGCTAAAGAAATTCCTCCTCATCTCTGTTCTAAAGCAACGTCCCTCTATTCTGAGGCTGTGGCCTCTGGTCCGAGACTCCTCCACTCTGGGAAACACCTTCACCACATCCACTCTCTAAGCCTTTCAATATTTGATAGGTTTCAATGATATCCCTCGTCATTCTTCATAACTCCAGTGAGTACAGGCCCAGAGCTATCAAACACTCCTCACACATTAACCCTTTTGTTCCCAGAGTCATTCTCTTGAATCTCCTCTGGACCCTCTCCAACATCAGCAAATCTTTTCTTAGATAAGGGGCCCAAGACTGCTCACAGTACTCCAAGTGCAGTTTGACCAATGCCTCATAAATTCTCAGCATTACATCCTTGATTATTCTATCCCTCTCAAAATGAATGCTAATAAAGGGGAGGTAGCTGGTGTAAAGAGGTGGGGGCAATGGAAGGGTGTGGATGGTGGCATCTGATAGGAGAGGAAGGTTATCCATGGAATAAGGGAGGGAGGTGGGGAGAATAATGGGAACAGTGGGGGTAGGGGAGCCAGTGTGTGGGTGATGGGCAGATGGAGGGTGTGGGGTAGAGGGTAGGGTAGGGGAGCCAGAGGGAGGTGTGTGGCTGATGGGCAGATGGAGGAAAGGTAAAAAGCAAGATGAGGGGGGTTGGAGATGGTGGGTGGTGGGTGGATTAGAAAGAAGGGAGTGTGAGAGAGGACCTGGATCAGAGGAGAGAGAAAGGGCTGAAGAGTTGAAAAATGAAAGATCTGGTTTCTGGTCTAATTGGCCTTTGCTTTATCATCTCATAGCTCGGTAATGAACTACATTCTGAGCGATAAAATGAGCTAACTTTGTGGCTCAGCTGTGACTGCTGACATTACGGAGAGCCGCAAAGATGCAGCCGTGAGTCTCTGAGTGTGTGACTCATTATCTGTAATCAATGTCCAATGTCTGCAAATCAATGGCCCTCCACTCTCCATTTAATTCCAATCAATCCCCAGCACTTCCCGTTGCAAGGCTCCCTGTTCTGGTCAGGACTGCAAACGGCACAGGATCGACCATCTGCAACTCCTGAGTTAATCATTGCATTCCATACAACACTTTGCCTCAAAGTATTTCTGGAATGTTCTTCAAGCGATCATAGGCCCAAAGGGTGGGGATCATACATGGGTAACTGGCCCAGAGATGTCAAGGATTACAGTAAAGTTCCAAGGATCAGCTTTATTTGCCTTATAAGTTTACATGTATTTACATGCAACAAAAAAATACAACATTCAACACTCCCGGTGAATGTGTGCATTTCCTCCAGGTGCTCTAGTTTCCTCCCACATTCCTAAGATGTACCTGTTAGTAGATTAACTGGCCATTGTAACTTGTCCTGTGATCAGGCTAGTGTTAAATTGGTGGGACGTTGAGCGGTCCCAGATAGTTAGACAGATTGATGGATTAGATAGATAGGTAGATAGACAAAGATAAATAAATGAAATCGGAGGTTAAATTGTTCAATCCTTTTTCAACTGAGTGTGTGGCTGCAGTGATGGAGTCCTATGTAAACGTGTCACATTATAATTGCCTCCATTGGGGCAGGCAGCCTTACTTGGTCAGCTGATCAGGTATCTCTCTGTTTGCTAGCCCTGATCACTGATGAGGATGTAGTTTAGCATCACCTGCTGTCACCCCCACCAAACTGTCTTTTTACTATCACCTGTAATCAAGTACAGTACAGGTAGAGTGGACAATTCAGTAGTGTAGCAGGTAATGTAATGCAGTAAGATCCTGCCTCTGCTTGTACGGAGTTTGTTTGTTCTCCCTGTGACTGTGCGGGTTTCCTCCGTGTGCTCTGGCTTCCTCCCACAGTCCGAAGACATTCAGCTTAGTGACGAGAGTAGACATTGTTGGCATCAGCTTAGTGACGAGAGGAGACATTGTTGGCATCAGCTTAGTGACGAGAGCAGGCATTGTTGGCAGCAGCTTAGTGACGAGAGTAGACATTGTTGGCATCAGCTTAGTGACGAGTGTAGACATTGTTGGCAGCAGCTTAGTGACGAGAGCAGGCATTGTTGGCATCAGCTTAGTGACGAGTGTAGACATTGTTGGCATCAGCTTAGTGACGAGAGCAGGCATTGTTGGCATCAGGTTAGTGACGAGAGCAGGCATTGTTGGCATCAGCTTAGTGACGAGAGCAGGCATTGTTGGCATCAGCTTAGTGACGAGAGCAGGCATTGTTGGCATCAGGTTAGTGACGAGAGTAGACATTGTTGGCATCAGCTTAGTGACGAGAGCAGGAATTGTTGGCATCAGCTTAGTGACGAGAGCAGGCATTGCTGGCATCAGGTTAGTGACGAGAGCAGGCATTGTTGGCATCAGCTTAGTGACGAGAGCAGGAATTGTTGGCATCAGCTTAGTGACGAGAGCAGGCATTGTTGGCATCAGGTTAGTGACGAGAGTAGACATTGTTGGCATCAGCTTAGTGACGAGAGCAGGAATTGTTGGCATCAGCTTAGTGACGAGAGCAGGCATTGTTGGCATCAGCTTAGTGACGAGAGTAGACATTGTTGGCAGCAGCTTAGTGACGAGAGTAGATATTGTTGGCATCGAAACCATGGTAACACCTGTGGGCGACTCCAGAAGATCCTGTTGGTCTTTGAACACGAATGATGCATTTCACTGTGTCTTTTGATGTCCATGTGACAAATAAAGCTCATTTAAATTTTTAACCAAGGGGGATTTATGCCACGTAACCAAGTGAGTTCTTAGGGAAGGGAGAGGATATTGGGGGAGATCGGGACCGGGAGAGTTGGAGAGCAGACTGCCATCGGTGGCATTCCCCAATGGGGCACAAAGCTCGCAGCTCAGACCCACACATTGCGAACTGACACCAGGAGAGCCGTATTGCAAAGCAAGGAATAACAGCAGGATGTAACTGTCTGGGCCAGTAACACTATTGTGTCTTTGGCACTAGATAGTCAAAGCTTAGATACACTGTAAAGAGAACCTGGATAAAGTGGGCGGATTACTGTTGGGCTGTCAAAGTGGTTTCACACTACACAATACCCCAGAGCGCAGTGCCACACAGGAGCACACACCACCAATTCATTTCTGTCACCGAGGCACATTTACTTTCAATGAGTGAGGCCACTCCTTGCTCCTGGCTGCGTTGTGTCCTGGAATTGGATTTCACTGATCTGAATGGAGGGATTGGGATGCTGATGTGTAAGCTGACAGGCAGGGCAGACACAGAAGGGGAGCCTCACACAGCCTGCAAGTGAGTAGCCAGCTGCTCTGCTCAACCTTCCGGTGCAGACCTAACCCTGTGTTTACGATTAATGACAACCAGGTAGAACAGGCGTACCAGAGTGAGAAAGGAAAGATCACTCGGCATCGGCAAGCTCAAAGAATTGATTATGGACTCCAGGAAACACACACCAGTCCCTCATCGAGGAATCAGCAGTGGAAAGGGCGAGTAGTTCCAAGTTCCTGGGTGTCAGCATATCTGAAGATCCATCCATATTGACGAAAGAGGCATGCCAGCAGTTCTAGCTCATTAGGAGTTGGTGTCAGTGCAAGTTTCTACGGATTTTTTTTGGGTGTCGCACAGTCAGCCATTCTTGTCTGGTGTGTGGGGTCAGGAATAGTCTCCTTTGGTCACGATATGAACGTTCCTGACTCAACCCTTGTTTTTTTTAACGAGGCCGAGTGGCTAGCTCGACGCTGAGCCTGGCACGGATGGAAAGCGTGCCCGTGGGTGGCCTGACTTGGATTTGAACTCGGGAGCCTTGGGTCCGGAGTCCAGCACTGATGCCGTTGTGCCACCAGCCGGCATTTCTACAGATGTATTGAGGACAGCATTCTACAAACAAGAGAAAATCTGCAGATGCTGGAAATCTGAGCGACGCACACTCAGCAGGCCAGGCAGCATCTAGGAAAAAGAGTACAACTGATGTTTCGTGTTGAAACGTCGACTGTACTCTTTTCCATAGATGTTGCCTGGCCTGCTGACTTCCTCCAGCATTTTGTGTGAGGAGAGCATTCTAACCGGTTGCATCCCCGTCTGGTGTAGAGGGGCGATTGCACAGGAGGAGAAAAAGCTACGGAAAGCTGTAAACACAGCCATCTCCATCTTGGGCGCTAGACTCCCCAGAATCAGGGACATTTTCAAAAAGCAATGCCTTTAAAAGGTGCCATCTATCATGAAGGACCCTCACCATCTAGGACAAGCCCTCTCCTCATTGCTGTCATCAGGGAGGAGGCTCGGGAGCTGGAAGACAGAACGTCAACGTTTTAGAAACAGCTTCATCCCCTCCGCCATCAGATTTGTGAACCCAACCTCGCTATTCTGCTCCCTTTTTATACCACTTACTTAATTTTGATGTTTCTTATAGTAATTTTTTTTTAGGTATTGAGGTGTACAGCTGCCGCAAAGCAAAAAAAAATGTCAGTGATAATAAACCTGATTCAGGATCTGATTCTTTCTGTATCTAACTCAAAGTGAGAGATTACAATAATCTAAAATGACAGTTGACACTACAAACTCGAATACCTGCTCTTTCTAAGTTATAAGCTTAGCAACGCTGCATCTTTCTGACAGTACCGACGTTCAATCCACAACCAAGCGTTTCTCTGGAGATTTATTCTCCGAGTTCAGTCTGATCCTTTCCATCAGGGGGAAAATTAGTTAAAACTCAAGGCAACACATCCCTGCACGAAATAAGCACTAAAATTTATGTTGTGTAGAGCTCTGCAAATAACATAATGAAATATTACATGAAGTCACTGCTGCAGCCTTCCTCTGCCTTCGCTACTGCTGTGATGTGTCATCATCTCGTGCCAGCTCCACCACCGAGGTCTTGGCTGGATCACTCTTTGTCTGGAACCACCTCCTGACCTTACCGTCATGGGTGACCCCACCAGGAGTTAAGTGGCATCGCTCCTGGGACCTCAGCAACCCACAAGCCTTTCCACCACAGCAAAGTGATGACCCGAAGAGAAGATCTGTTATGCCTTTTAGGCTAATCCCAACTCCCTGTGCATGGTCTATAACCCTCCATTTCCTGTCTGCTTGTGTGCCCGTACAATTGCCTCTTCAATGTTGCTATCATATCTGTTCCTACCATCGCCCCTGGCATCAGATTGCAAGCACTCACCGCTCTCTGTGCAAAAAAAAAACCTTGCCTCACAATTTCCCTTTCAGATTTTCTCCTTCCACCATTAAACATTTGATGTCTGAAGATTGGCCTCACTTGCCGGGTGCACATTGAAACAGTGAAATGCACCTTGTGCATCAATGACCAACACAGTCCGAGGGTGTGCTGGGGGCGTGTTGCACGTGTTGCCAAGATTCTGGCATTGACAAAGCATGCCCACACCTCACTCACCCTAACCTGTATGTCTCTGGACTGTGGGAGGATCTCTGTGATATCCCTTTCTTTTATACACAGCATGCGGTACATTCATTCAGCCTCGGCACTCTTATCTAACAATCTGCTGTAAAACAAAACTACAGGTGATGGAAATCTGAAGTAAAAACTGAAAATGCTGGGAAAAAACGCTGCAGGTCGGGCAGCATCTGTGAAGGGGGAAACGGTGAATGTTTCCGGTCTAGAGCAATTCATCAGAACTGAGACCGGATAATGAATGATTCAGTTAGATTAGACAATTCGGAAACAGTCATGGAATTATCGGCCAGTTCAGCTCTGAGACAGGGTGAGTAATCATGTCTTCTGTTGAGTCATTCAGTTCCTGATCTTGTCCAATTCCCTATGTGGCTGTTAATTTCATTTGATTTATTTATTTAGTTAACCAGTTTGTTAGAAATACAGTGAGGATTAGGCTCTTCCGACCCTTTGAGCTGTGACACCCAGCAAACCCCGACCACCCCAGTTTAACTCTCACCTAATCACAGGACAAGTTATAACGACCAATGAACCTGCTCGGTACTTTGAGAGGAAACCGGTGCGTTCTACGAGGAGGATGTACGGAGGACGCTGGGGTTGAACTCCGAATTCCGAAGCCCCGTGCTGTAACAGCATTGTGCCAACTGCTAAGCTACCGTGGCGCCGAACAGAGAGCGGTCATTCCCACTAGTGACCAATGCCTTCCACTGTAACCACTGGAAGCTTCGCCACAATAGACCGGTGCATGATCGGACGTGGGTTAATTATTGAAATGTTCACCCTATGATAGAGTTTACAGTCCTGGACAGGCCATTCAGCCCCAAATGTTATGTTGATTTTGTTGCCAATTTACACTAGACATCCAACAAATTTTGTGACATTTGCTGATGACATTAAACCTGAGTCTGATCCCTCGTGTGTGTCATCCATATCCCTCCATTCCCTTCATAACTATGGGTCTATCTAAAAGCCTCTTGAACTCCACCAAGCTGTCTGCTTTCACTATCACCCCTAGGTACGCATTCCAGGCTGCTTCCACTATCACCCCTAGGTACGCATTCCAGGCTGCTTCCACTATCACCCCTAGGTACGCATTCCAGGCTGCTTCCACTATCACCCCTAGGTACGCATTCCAGGCTGCTTCCACTATCACCCCTAGGTACGCATTCCAGGCTGCTTCCACTATCACCCCTAGGTACGCATTCCAGGCTGCTTCCACTATCACCCCTAGGTACGCATTCCAGGCTGCTTCCACTATCACCCCTAGGTACGCATTCCAGGCTGCTTCCACTATCACCCCTAGGTACGCATTCCAGGCTGCTTCCACTATCACCCCTACGTACGCATTCCAGGCTGCTTCCACTATCACCCCTACGTACGCATTCCAGGCTGCTTCCACTATCACCCCTACGTACGCATTCCAGGCTGCTTCCACTATCACCCCTACGTACGCATTCCAGGCTGCTTCCACTATCACCCCTAGGTACGCATTCCAGGCTGCTTCCACTATCACCCCTAGGTACGCATTCCAGGCTGCTTCCACTATCACCCCTAGGTACGCATTCCAGGCTGCTTCCACTATCACCCCTACGTACGCATTCCAGGCTGCTTCCACTATCACCCCTAGGTACGCATTCCAGGCTGCTTCCACTATCACCCCTAGGTACGCATTCCAGGCTGCTTCCACTATCACCCCTAGGTACGCATTCCAGGCTGCTTCCACTATCACCCCTAGGTACGCATTCCAGGCTGCTTCCACTATCACCCCTAGGTACGCATTCCAGGCTGCTTCCACTATCACCCCTAGGTACGCATTCCAGGCTGCTTCCACTATCACCCCTAGGTACGCATTCCAGGCTGCTTCCACTATCACCCCTACGTACGCATTCCAGGCTGCTTCCACTATCACCCCTAGGTACGCATTCCAGGCTGCTTCCACTATCACCCCTACGAACGCATTCCAGGCTGCTTCCACTATGACCCCTAGGTACGCATTCCAGGCTGCTTCCACTATCACCCCTAGGTACGCATTCCAGGCTGCTTCCACTATCACCCCTACGTACGCATTCCAGGCTGCTTCCACTATCACCCCTAGGTACGCATTCCAGGCTGCTTCCACTATCACCCCTACGTACGCATTCCAGGCTGCTTCCACTATCACCCCTACGTACGCATTCCAGGCTGCTTCCACTATCACCCCTACGTACGCATTCCAGGCTGCTTCCACTATCACCCCTAGGTACGCATTCTAGGCTGCTTCCACTATCACCCCTAGGTACGCATTCCAGGCTGCTTCCACTATCACCTCTAGGTACGCATTCCAGGCTGCTTCCACTATCACCCCTAGGTACGCATTCCAGGCTGCTTCCACTATCACCCCTAGGTACGCATTCCAGGCTGCTTCCACTATCACCCCTAGGTACGCATTCCAGGCTGCTTCCACTATCACCCCTAGGTACGCATTCCAGGCTGCTTCCACTATCACCCCTAGGTACGCATTCCAGGCTGCTTCCACTATGACCCCTAGGTACGCATTCCAGGCTGCTTCCACTATCACCCCTAGGTACGCATTCCAGGCTGCTTTCACTATCACCCCTAGGTACGCATTCCAGGCTGCTTTCACTATCACCCCCAGGTACGCATTCCAGGCTGCTTCCACTATCACCCCTAGGTACGCATTCCAGGCTGCTTCCACTATCACCCCTAGGTACGCATTCCAGGCTGCTTTCACTATCACCCCTAGGTACGCATTCCAGGCTGCTTCCACTATCACCCCTAGGTACGCATTCCAGGCTGCTTCCACTATCACCCCTAGGTACGCATTCCAGGCTGCTTCCACTATCACCCCTAGGTACGCATTCCAGGCTGCTTCCACTATCACCCCTAGGTACGCATTCCAGGCTGCTTCCACTATCACCCCTAGGTACGCATTCCAGGCTGCTTCCACTATCACCCCTAGGTACGCATTCCAGGCTGCTTTCACTATCACCCCTACGTACGCATTCCAGGCTGCTTTCACTATCACCCCTAGGTACGCATTCCAGGCTGCTTCCACTATCACCCCTAGGTACGCATTCCAGGCTGCTTCCACTATCACCCCTACGTACGCATTCCAGGCTGCTTCCACTATCACCCCTAGGTACGCATTCCAGGCTGCTTCCACTATCACCCCTAGGTACGCATTCCAGGCTGCTTCCACTATCACCCCTACGTACGCATTCCAGGCTGCTTCCACTATCACCCCTAGGTACGCATTCCAGGCTGCTTCCACTATCACCCCTACGTACGCATTCCAGGCTGCTTCCACTATCACCCCTAGGTACGCATTCCAGGCTGCTTCCACTATCACCCCTACGTACGCATTCCAGGCTGCTTCCACTATCACCCCTAGGTACGCATTCCAGGCACCTGCTACTCTCTCCATAAAAGATTGCACCTCACATCACCTTTAAATTCCCCCTTTAACTTTAAAAGCATGTTGTCTGGTAGTTGACATTTCTACCCTGGGGAAGATATCCTGACTCTTCCCTGTCTATACCACTCATACATTTAAAAATCTCTGTCAGGTCTTCCCTTGGCCTCTAACACTGCAAAGAAAACAACCCAACTTTGCCCAACCTCTCCTTATAGCACATATACCCTGTAATCCAGACAGCATCCTGGTGAACCTTCCCAGAGACTCCACATCCTTCCTGTAATGGGGTGACCCCTCCAAATGTCAAGCAAATATCCTAATTCCTTAATGGATAAAGTAACAATGTTTCAAGACACATTTCTGTCTCCCACTCTCTTCACCCAGCCCTCATCGTCTTAGATTCAGTCCACCTCTTCTTCCTTTCTCTCTCTATCCCTAACTGCCTGTCCAGTGACAGACAGAAAGAGTTAGTAAGTTGTTAAGTTACTTTATGATTGTCGCATGTACTGAGGTACTGTGAAAAACTTGTCTTGCATTCTGTTCAAGCAGTTCAAATCATACACAGTGCACTGAGGTAGAATGAGGTAGAATGAAGTATTAGAGATTGTGTTTCTCTCTCCCCCCCTCCCCCTCTCTCCCCTCTCCCCCCTCCCTCTTATTCCTCCCTCACCTCTCTCTCCCCCTCTCTTATTCCTCCGTCACCTCTCTTTCCTCATCTCTCTCCCCTCTCTCTCTCCCTCTTATTCCTCCCTGACCTCTCTCTCCCTGAAGCACCATCAATAGCTCTAGGAGACTGGAAGTGAACGATAGGCTTTTATTAGCAGCAAAAGGGAGTACAGCATCTCGGAGACTGAGGGAGGAGCAGTGCCCCAATCGCCTTTATACAGGGGTCTGTGGGAGAAGCCACAGGAGCAGTCAGCAGAGGGGTGTGTCCAGACAGGTAAACATAGTTTACCACACTGCCCCTCTCTTTCACCCCTCTCCCTCTCTCTTATTCCTCCCTCACCTCTCTCTCTCCCCCTCTCTTTCACCCCTCTCCTTCTCTCTTATTCCTCCCTCACCTCTCTCTCCCCCTCTCTTTCACCCCTCTCCTTCTCTCTTATTCCTCCCTCACCTCTCTCTCCCCTCTCCCTCTCTCTTACTCCTCCCTCACCTCTCTCTCTCCCCCTCTCTTTCACCCCTCTCCTTCTCTCTCATTCCTCCCTCACCTCTCTCTCCCCTCTCCCTCTCTCTAGCTTTTCCCTTGTTTACTCTTCCCCTACTGACCTTTGTCAATTTGCCTGGTGATATTTTATATCTTCCTCTCTCTCTTCAATCCTTTTGCCCCTCTCCTTTTCCCCTCATTATCCTCCCTTCTCTTGACTGGACTAAAGTCTTGAACATCGACTGTCCATTTCCCTCCATAGATGCCCCCTGACCTGGTGAGCTCCCCCCAGCAATTTTAGTGTTTTGTTCAAGATTTGCAGCATCTGAGCAAAAGTCTGACCAGTTTTGGTCATGAATGGTCTTGCAAACAAGAATGTGATTGCACTGGAGAGGGTGCAGAGGACAATCTCTGAGCTGATGCTGGGTTCTACCACCTACTCACACTCCAGGGTTTATACTCTGTTCTAATGGTGCTTAACCTCTATGCATCCCTTGAACAAACTTTTTTGTTACTGTTGTAATGTTGAGACTGGACAGCACACACCAGCCAAAGTGGGTGATACACTCGGACATGCTGGGAAGTCCACTGAACGGCACACACCAGCCAGGCTGGAAGATTCACTCGGACATGGTGGAAAGTCCTTTCTTCTCCCTTCATCACTTTCCCCACTGTATTTGCCCCAAAATGACTGATGTTCTGCCACTTCCTCTCACTGGGCCTCTGGGCCTAACATAGTCAAACCTCACCCTGTTTTATCATCTCCAACATCCACCTTATTGATAATCAAGAGCGTGAAAATCTCCAGTGGCAGGGGAAGAGGAATGCTCTTTAACATGCAGCAAAGTCTCTGCCACAACACAAGTTTTTTCTTTCTAAAGGTCAGATACCGCAGTGTTGATTATGACTCCCGTATCTAGGGCAGATTCTCTGATCTCACAGTTAGTCGGGACAC
Source organism: Hypanus sabinus (assembly GCF_030144855.1). Classification (NCBI taxonomy): domain Eukaryota; kingdom Metazoa; phylum Chordata; class Chondrichthyes; order Myliobatiformes; family Dasyatidae; genus Hypanus; species Hypanus sabinus. Next base: position 59,565,799 of record NC_082726.1, read on the forward strand.
AATAGAAGCTCATCAACTGATAACTAATCTCTCTCTCACCTCTGGCTCCCAGCTGTTCCGCTGCGATGTGCCTTTCTCTATTTTATCTGAATTACTGCAGCCACTTCAGTTGTCTCTTCTCCCCTTTCCTGCCTGCTGATCCCTACTCCACGTCCCTGGTCCTGACAACGGGAATCATCACACTAATCCCTACTTCAATCCAAGACCATTCTTTCCCGTCTCAGACTCACTCCAACGTTGGACTTGCTCACTCTTCTTATCAAAGTTCAAATTAAATTTATTATCAGATTGCAAGCATGTTACCATTCACTACCTTGTGATTCATTTTCTTGCTGGCACTTACATGAAAAATAAATGCAACGGAATTTTATGAAGAAAAGCTATGCATAAACAGACAAAGAGTGACAAACACCAACGTACAAAAGAAGACATACTGCCTTACTGATGCAATACTGACGACATGAGTTCTAAAGCGAGTCCATAGATTGTACAATCAGTTCTCAGCAGTAGTGAGTGAAGTTATCCACGTCGGTTCAGAAGCCTGATGTTTTTAACTGTTCCTGAACGTGGTGGTGTGGGAATCTAAAGCTTCCGAACCCTCCTGCCCGATGGTCGTAGTGAGAAGAGGACATGACCTGAGTGGGGGGTGGTGGGGTGGGATTGGAGTGTTTTATTTGACTAAGTGTGATCTATGGTGAGGAGGGCTTTACCCATGACGGACTGGGCCATAAACATCACTTTCTGAAGGCTTTTCTCCTACCCTGAAGAAGACAGCATCCTTTACTAAGGACGCTGACCATCCAGGCATACCTTTCCCTCATTGGGGGAGGAGGTACAGGAGCCTGAAGACCCATGCTCAACAATCCAGGAACAGCTTCTTCCCCTCCACCATCAGATTCTTGTACCATCAATAAAAAAAAACTGGTTATTCTTTTTTTCAGTTAATTTTTGTAATTTTAGCAAAATTATTTATATCTTTGTAGCAAGACAACATATAAGACAGTGATAAAAACCGGATTCTGATTCTAACAGGTCTGTGAGAGGGGAGCGTAGAGGGAGTAAAGTTATAGTGATACAGAACAGAAAGGGCACTGTGGTGGGCATCACCTGGTGACCCACACTAACCTCACTCTGAATCACTTGGATTACGGCCTTCTACATCCTTGTGTCTCAGGTGCCCGTATATGTACTTCATGGACAATGTGAGAGAACCAGCCTCTATTTCCCCTCCATGCATTAACTTCCAAATTTAAGACAATAAGGCTTAGGGAGCAGAATTAGGTCATTTGACCTATTGAATCTGCTCCATCATTTGGCCATGGCTGATCCATTTCCCTCTCAACCACATTCTCCTGCTGTCTCCTTATAACCTTTCACGCCCTGACTTATCAAAACTCTATCAACCTCCACTTTAAGTATACCCGGTGACTTGGGCTTCACAGCCACAGATTCACCACACTCTGGCTAAAGAAATTACTCCTCTCTGTTATAAATCGATATCCCTCTATTCTGAGGCTGCGCCTTCTGGTCATAGACTCCGCCACCATAGGAAACATCCTCTCCACATCCACTCTATCTTTAAACATTCAATAGATTACCATGAGATCCCCCTTCATTCTTCAAAATTCCAGCGAGTACAGGCCCAGAGCCGTCAAAGCTCCTCATGTAAGTCTTAAAATTGCAAAATCATTTTCATGAAGCTCAGCCTTTGTGGAAAAATTTAAATCAATCTCTATGGGAAAAAAAACTTCCTCAAATCTGCTCTAAATCTCCCACTTGCTTCCTTAAACCCTTGTCCCTCTGAATACAGATTCAGATTTATTAATCACGTACACGGAAACATACAATGAAATGGGTCATTTGTGTTAACAACCTTTCCTCCCTCCCTCCCTCCCACCCATCATAAAAACAGTCCTCCAGTTCCAGGACACACCTCTGGATCTCCATCCTCCAACCTCCAGGTTTCAGCCATCAGACTTCAACTCCACGATTTCTGATCACCTTTGAGCTTTGATCTCTTTAGAGAAATAAATCTATCCTATCAATACCCTTCATAGTTTTGTGTCTCTGATTCGTCTCCTCTGCTTCAGGAACAGCTGGAAGAGACACAGTCTCACAACTGCAGTGAAGTGGGTTCAGTATTGACCTCCGGTGCTGTCTGTGTGGAGTCTGCACGTTCTCTCTGTGAATATGAGAACTCAGATTTCCTCCCATGTCCCAAAGGTGTCCATTCATTACTCACAGAGCTTGCCCCTGGTGTTTCAGAGAGTGAGTCAGAAGGGTTAATGGAAATGTGAGATTAAATTGGGATTAATGTAAATGGAGATTTAATAGATGTACAGACTCATTCAGGTGGCAGGGTGGAGATACGACTCTACCAAAGGAGGTGTAAGGTGCTCCTTCCCTCCGCCCTCCGTTAGCCTGCGGGTCATGCTTGGTCAAGGTGTGGCTCCTGCTTAGACTCTCCCCCCCCCCCCCCCCCCATTAGGGTCATGTGAAGCAGTGGAGCAGGTGGTGGATGGTTGTATGAGCAGCTGGTGCAGATCACAAGTCCTGGTTATGCTGTCGGTTTTCTCAGATAAAAACGGCATGAGGCATTTTAAATTTAAGGGAAACCATAATTAAACTCCTTTATTGTCCTCCAAATGCAGAACATAAAGTGTGGTAAAAGAACTTTATATCATTACCCCATCTCGTCAGACCAGCCTCTTAAAGTGAATGCCAACTCAATGTTGGTGGTTGTGAATTATATACATTTCCTATTACATTAGTCTACAACACAACCACTGATGCCAGGCAGTCAGTCTCTGAAGAGTATTGATAATGGCTGGGGTCACCCGTCTTGTAAGAAGAGGGCAATGGCAAGCCACTTCTGTAGAATAATTTGCCAAGGACAATCATGGTCATGAGACACAGCCGATGAAGCTGATGACGGACTCATTTGGACTGTTGTGGTGTGGTATTTCTCCATGACCACCGTCCCAGCCACATCACTGCTTCCTCTTGCTGAAGTACCCCCACTGCTCACTGCCTGAGATGGAGGTGGAGGCCTGTACTTTCATACTGTCCATGAAGTACAGTCACGAGAGCCTGAGATGCCAGGACGAAGAAAGCTGCAGCCCAAGTGGTGTTAACGTGGGTCGCTAGTTGATGTCTGTTGCACTCACTCTTTCACTGTCTTCCCTCCACTTTCTAACTGCCCTCTCACTGTGATGGTTGTAGTGGTTAGTGTATCCGTGTTAAGCACCAGTGACCTGGTCTAATTCCACTGTTGTCTGTAAAGAGTTTGTACATTCTCCCTCCGACCCACTTTCCTCCTACATTCTAAAGGTGTACAGCTTAGTAGGTTAGTTAAGTCTCATGGGTGTAATTGGGTCCTCCAAGAGGACCACAACCTTGTCGTAGAGTTTGGAGGCTTGTGTGCCTCAATGACCCAGAAAGTTATGTTGGCTGGAGTCAGGGCTTTATGCTTTGGCTCTTGGTGGGGTCACCCACACCAGACAGGTCAAAGGGTAAAGGACAGACTAAGAGTGGTCCACTAGTCCTCCAGATTTGGGGTTCAGCTCAGGGCTAACAACCCTAACTGAGAAACAGCAATGAAGAGTTCTTCTACATCTGAGTGTGACGGTATTCTTGAGTCTCCACCTGGGACTTGCATGACTGACAGCAGTGAAAACCGAGAGGAAAAGACTGACACGATGAAGGGAGTCCTGAACACGCCAGAGATGGAGGACTTTCATTGCTGCCCTGACACCAGCAGCAAATCGGGCAGGAGGTGGCGTAGACTCTTTGTGCTGGATGGACCATGCTGTATCTTCAAATAAAAATTAAATTAAAGATCTTTTAGAATCAATACCAGGATTATATACCGTTAACTTTGTTATTTTGCACAGGCAGACAGTGCAAAGGCTTAAAATGACTATAACTTACAAAAATAAATAATGCAAAGGAAAGAATAATGAGTTTGTGTTCATGGGTTCATTTTCTGTTCAGAAATCTGATTGTGGAGGGCAAGGAGCTGTTCCTAAACCATGGAGTGTGGGTATTCAGACTCCTGCACCTCACCCTGATGGTAGTAACGGGAGGAGATAATGTTCCGGATGTGAGGGTCTCAATGCTGCCTTCTTGAGGATATGATAAGGAAAATGAGGAAGTCCAACGTTGGAGTGAGTCTGAGACGGGAAAGAATGGTCTTGGATTGAAGTAGGGATTAGTGTGATGATTCCTGTTGTCAGGACCAAGGACGTGGAGTAGGGATCAGCAGGCAGGAAAGGGGAGAAGAGACAACTGAAGCGGCTGCAGTAATTCAGATAAAATAGAGAAAGGCACATCGCAGCGGAACAGCTGGGAGCCAGAGGTGAGAGAGAGATTAGTTATCAGTTGATGAGCTTCTATTGTGTCCCGACTAACTGTGAGATCAGAGAATCTGCCCTAGATACGGGAGTCGTAATCAACACTGCGGTATCTGACCTTTAGAAAGAAAAAACTTGTGTTGTGGCAGAGACTTTGCTGCATGTTAAAGAGCATTCCTCTTCCCCTGCCACTGGAGATTTTCATGCTCTTGATTATCAATAAGGTGGATGTTGGAGATGATAAAACAGGGTGAGGTTTGACTATGTTAGGCCCAGAGGCCCAGTGAGAGGAAGTGGCAGAACATCAGTCATTTTGGGGCAAATACAGTGGGGAAACTGATGAAGGAAGAAGAAAGGACTTCCCACCGTGTCCGAGTGAATCATCCAGCCTGGCTGGTGGGTGCTGTTCATGCTCAATGTTACAAGCACTAAAGAGAAAGCCTGTTTAAGGGCCAGAGGTGGTTGTCTGTTGCATTGTGACAATGACAGGGAACCTGTGTGGGTGATGCACCATCAATAACTCACACTGAGACGTAAGACTGGAAGAAGGAACCAGGAGTGAGTGTCCATCATACTATGTCCTGGAGACTGAGGCCGAGCGTCAGGCCTCGGATCGCCTTTATACAGGGGCCTGTGGGAGGAGCCACAGGAGCAGTCAGCAGGGGGCGTGTCCAGACAGGCACATAGTTCACCAAAGTGGGATAGTGTTTTCAGTGGAAAAACCATTGCACTGGGGCAGGTCCATTCTCTTGACCTTGGAGGTCCGGGTCCAGTGGTATCAGTGGTCATCACAACTGGGGTCTTCCTTGGGTGATGTGGATGAACATAGCCTCTTCGATGCCCCATCATGCCCTTGGTGCTCCACAAAGTGAGGCACAACTGCCTTCCTGGGTGAAAATGGTGCATTGCTTCAAGTTCCTGGGTGTCAATATCTTTGAAGATCTACTCTGGGCCAAATATTGAGGCAATTATGAAGAAGGCAAGCCAGCAGCTATATTTCATTAGGAATCTGAGGAGATTTTGTAGTCATCACCAAAGGCTGTAGCAAACTTCTACAGCTGTACAGTGGGGAGCATTCTGACTGGTTGCATCCACCCCTGGTATGAGGGGCAGCGTACGGGGTTACAGAAGGTTGACGCCTCAGCCAGCTCCGCCATGGGCACAAGTCTCAGCACCATCAAGGACACCTTCAAAAGGCGAAGCCTTGAGAAAGCGGTAACCATAGTGAAGAATCCTCACCATTCAGATCTCAGCCTCTTCTCATTACTACCATCAGGGAGGAGGTACAGGAGCCTGAAGACTCACAGTCAACATTTTAGGAACAATATCTTTCCCTCTGCCACCAGATTTCTGAGCAGACTATGAACCCATGAACCCTACCTCACAATTTTGCTCCTTTTTGCACGCTGATTTATATTTTTATATAATACTTATTGTACCTTATCGTAATTTGTTTTTATTGCACTAAGAACCTTAATATTTGTCTTTTGCATTATTCATTTATTTTTGTAACTTATAGTGAATCTTACATGTTGCACTCTACTCCTGCTGCAAAACGACAAATTTCACAACACACATCAGCGGTAATAAACCCAATTGTGATTCTAGACACTGCAGCCAGAGGAGCCATCATCCCTTTTAAGGCCCAGTCAGAGTTTTGTATGTGGCAGCTCTTACTCTGCAGACTGAGTAATGCTCGCAAGGTTAAGCTGTTGGGAGGTAGCAGCAATAACGGGATATTCATAAACTAGATTATCTGTTAATGCAGTGGAACATGGCAGTCAGAGCTGATGATCGCTAATGGAAGGAATCTCAACTAAATAGGACTTTTATGACTCTGTGTATGAAGGCTGCTGCTGGCAAGGAATGGCTGGCTGCTTGTAAAACCCAGACTGCTGAGTTATCAACTGACTCAGAGTCCACTCCAAAGTACAAAGCAGGAAGGTGATTTATTTATATCAATATGACATATAGCCTTGAGATTTGTCGTCTTGCAGGCAGCCACAAAACGAAGTAATGTAATAGAACCCGTTAAAAACACTCGCGCACAAAAGGTGGTAAGCACAACGCTTTACTATGCCAGCGTCCCGGGTTCAAATCCCATCGCACGGTAGTGTAGTGGTTAGCACAATGTTTACAGTGCCAGCGACCTGGGTTCAATTCCCATCGCATGGTAGTGTAGTGATTAGCACAACGCTTTACTGTGCCTGTGACCCGGGTTCAATTCCCATCGCACGGTAGTGTAGTGGTTAGCACAACGTTTTACTGTGCCAGCAACCTGGGTTCAATTCCCATTGCACGGTAGTGTAGTGGGTAGCATAACACTTTTCAGCGCTGCTGACCCGGGTTCAAATCCCATCGCACGGTAGTGTAGTGGTTAGCACAACGCTTTACAGTGCCAGCGACCTGGGTTCAATTCCCGCTCCTGTCTGTAAGGGGTTTGCACCGTTTGCCCATGACCGGGTGGGTTTCTTCCGGGTGCTCCGGTTTCCTTAGTTGGTCATTGTAAATTGTCCCGTGTTTAGGCTCAGATTAAATCAGGGGTTTGCTGTGTAGCAAGGTTTGAAGGACCGGAAGGGATTGTATCTCAATAAATAAATAGATATCTAGATAGATTGAAAAAGAAAAAAATTGTGCAAACAATAAAAAAATGAAATAATGCTTTGTGGGCTATACGTTGGCTGGTTGGCATCCACTGTCTTGAAGGACAATGGGTGATGATGATCATCATAAGCCGGGCAGAAGTAATAAGAAAAGAGCTGCCTTGGGTGGAGAGGGTCCTTAATGATGGATGCTGCCTTCCAGAGGCATTAGCTTCTGAAGAAGTCCTTGATGGTGGGACAGGTTTTGCCCGTGATGGAGCAGGCTGAGTCTACATCACTCTGAAACTTCTTGTGATTCTCTGCGTTTGAGCCTCCATGCCAGCTGGTCTTGCAACCAGTCAGAATGCTCTCCTTGGTACATCTATAGACATCTGCAAGAGTCTTTGTTGATAAACCAAATGTCCTCAAACTGCTGGTGAGCTGTCTTCACGATTGGCAATGTACTCCACACCTCCAAAACTCCTCCCTCGGACAGAGGCAGGGAAAGACCTCTCTCAAAAAGCGCCACACAGGGGTGCAGCCACAACATCATAGCCACAGGAATCCAGGTTCAATCCTGATTCCCAGCGGTGTCCATGTGGAGTTTGCAAAATTAGTCCCTGGAGCTCCAGTTCTCCCCTGCATGCCAAAGACCAGCAGACTGGTTAATTACTTGGCTTCTGTAAACTCCCCCGAGAGTGAGGGTGAGTGGTGGAGTCCGAGGGGAATTATGGTAACTTGAGAAGAACAACATGGTAGAATTTTCTTTGGCACCTCGGAGACTGAGGAGAGACCAGACAGGAGAATATAAAATTAAAAGAGGCAGAGACAGAGTAGATATTTGTTGTCTTTATGCCTGGTTGGAAATATCAAATATCAGAGGGCATTGATTAAGGTGAGAGAGGGGAAGTTTATGGAGATACAGTGGATTCTGGTTAATTGGGACATATCAGAACCAGTACATTTTGGCCCAATTAAGTGGCTGTCCCAACTAACCAACACTGCATGGAAAAAGTTAAAAGGTATAAAAAAAACCTACCATTTAACAGAATAACAATTTATGAATTTAAATGAAATACAGAACAAATTAGAACACTGCCAATACCTCTACAGTAAGTACTATAAAATTGTGTATTAGTTCCAAATAGTTATCGATGGAGAAATTCATCTCGAGTTCTGATTGGCTGTAAATGAACAATATCAGCACAGACCGCTTGTACAGACTTCCTTCGTACAACACTTTAAATAACTGCATCAGACAAATCTTCATTTTCATTCTAACTTTCTAGATGATTGTTGACACCTTTGTAATTCCTAACCTGTTGAAGTAGTGAAATTGTTTTATTTTCACTCCCGGCTGTTTCAGGCATCTCCAAACCTGAAAGCTTGAAACTTGAAAGACAAAAATCACTGCTTTATGAACTCGTACAAACGCCGCTGATATTTAAAAACTGATCGCTTTAAGCATAGTGCAGTGTCTAACGGCAACGCAAGTGCACTCATCTGACGCTGGTCAGAAACTGTTTGACAACGGTCTCCTACCCCAGTTAAGCAGAACAGTGCCCCAAGTTAATGGGAATCCCGGCTATTTTCTCAATTTAAACAAATGGCTGCCTCGATTAACCAATCGCCTAAGTAACTGGAATGCGTGGAACTTGCGGGGCAAGTTTACGACACGGAGAGGTGTGTGCCTGGAACTCACTGCAAGCAGAAATGAACTAAAAAGATTTAAATATAAAAAGATCAGCTTTACTTGTCACTTGCACAGTGAAATGCTTTGTTTGTGTCAAATCAAATCAGGGAGAATTGTGTTGGGCAGCCTGCAAGTGCCAGCATGCTTCTAGTGCCCACACAACATGCTCAAACTCACTAACCCTAACCTGTACTTATTTGGAATGTGGGAAGAAACTGAGGCAGCCGGAGGAAACACATGCATTCGCGGGAAGAACATACAAACTCCTTATTGACAGCAGCGGGAATCAAATCCCAATTGTTATAGCTGCTGCTGTTAAGAAATAGCACTAACCGATAAGCTAACATGTGGAAGCAGATTCAATAGCAATGTTTGAGAGGCATGAACCATGAATGGAGGGAGATAGAAAACACATAGTTTAAATTGCATCATAGGCAGCACTGACAGGGCGGGCCAAACAGTCTGTTTCCTGTGCTGTACAGTTCCATGTCCTACATACCGTAAATTAGTGTAACTCGGTGTTTGACAGCAGACGTGAACTCAGTGTACTGAAGGGACGTGCTGGATGAACTTCTAACCCTGTTGATTTTGACCTGGCGTTGACCTGTCAGCCTTTCTTAGATCAACAGGTAATCTGCTCAACGCCTCATTGGTGACTGTGGGATCTTGCTGAGCTCAATTTGGTTGCCATAGTAATGGTCACTGTACAAAAAGTGAGATTGGGAAGTGTTAATGGATCCTGTTGGGATCCTGAACTTCCTCAGATTTGTCCTCTCCCTCCATCCTTCAATGCAGGGAGGCTGGCAATGGTAATGGTTGTTGACATTACCAACAACCCCATGTCTTAAAAACAAATTTAAAAATAATGTTACAGAGTGAGCGTTCAGGAGAGCTTTGAATGTCCCTTGAGATTTCATCTGAAAACTCCTGTGTAGCAAAATAACTTTTATTTTAACATTTCAAAGATTTTGCTGATTGAAAATCTCTCAATTATTCATTACACCAAGATTAGCTGAATTTGGCAATTGAAATTTTAACAAACAGTACATGCTCAGCTGTAGGAATTAAGGTTTGAGTAGACACCTGAGATCTTGTAATATGACCAAAAGACCATACAGCACAGGAACAGAATTGGGTCATTTGGCCTATCAAGTCTGCTCTGCCATTCCATCATGGCTGATTTATTCTCCCTCTTAATTCCATTCTCCTGCCTTCTCCCCCTAACTTTTGACACCCTTATTAATCAAGAACCTATCAACCTCTGCTTTAAATATGCATAATGATTTGGCCTTCACGGCTATCTGTGGCAGTGAATTTAATGGATTCACCACCTTCTGGCTAAATTAATAATGGTGTCAGGGATCGGAATGAGAGGTGGAGGGTGATGGGGGTGCGGTTCAGAGTCTGATACTGAGAGAGAGTTGGATGAGTGGGTTAGAAAATCTAAACCTGCAAGTAAATCAGATGAGAAGGGATGAGATCAGATTAAGATAGATTACATCTCCTCACTCAATAGTGAGTGCATTCAACCATCACTCTGCAAATGAGTGGGTAATTCATTTGGAGGCACAAGAGATTGGAGACACTGGAATCTGGAGCAGATCAGACGCTGGGGGATCTGCATCGAGAGTCCTGATGAAGGACCTCGCCATCGGCAACTGGCAGCTTGTCTGCTGCTTGGGAAATTCACTTTCCTTTTGAAGAAGTTTAGAAATAACACGTGTCACTCAGCAGGTCATTTAGTTTTCAAGACTTCACTGCCTTCCAATAGGCCACTAGACATAGGAGCAGAATTTGGACATTTCCCATCGAATCTGTTCCGCCATTCGATCATGGCTGATTTATTATTTATGTATTTACTGGGTTACAGTGCAGAATAGGCCCTGCCGGCCCTTCATGTAGCATCACTCAGCAATCCCCCGATCTAATCACGGGACAATTTACAATGACCAATTAATCTCCCAACCGATACATCTTTGGACTGTGGGAGAAAACAAGCAGCCGCAGGAACTGAACCCGGGTTGCTTGTACTGTAAAACGTGGTTCTAACCACTACTCTGCCCTCTCAACCCCATCCTCCTGGCTTCTCCCTGTAACCTTCCTGACTAATCAAAAACCTATCAATCTCTGCCGTCTATATACCCAATGTCTTGGCCTCCACTGGTCCAGCTGATACTGTGGTTCATGTTCTACCTTCCTACTCAATCCCCAGAACCTCGTGTAAAAGTCTGTCAGCATCAAGAACATTGTTAATGAATGAACATTCACTGCCCAAGAAATGACAGCTCTCTGAATGAAAACATTCTTCAAAATTCAATATTTAAGATTGCTTAATGTAATTTCCTGCCCATAAGTGTAAGGAGAACAAAATAATAGATACTCTGGATCTGATGCAGCACAAAAATAACACATAAGATAAAAAACCATGATAATAAAAATAATAAAACACACAATAAATGTAAATAGATAAGACAACTTTTATACTTAGATTGATTGTATGTCCATAAAGTGACGCTAGGCTGTACATAAGGTGACAAGAAATAATACAGTAGTGGTGGGGTTAGTGGTCTGAGGTGTTCATCAGCCTTACTGCTTGGGGAAAGTCACTGTTTTTGCATCTGATGGTCCTGGTGTGGACTATAGTATGTGACCTCCTCCCTGAATGGAATGGGACAAATGGTCCATGAGCAGAATGTGTGTGATCCTTCCCAATGTTAGTGGCCCTTTTCTGTATACGTGTCCTTGGTGGTGGGTAAGGCGGTGCCAGTGATACACTGGGCAGTTTTGACTAATGTAGAGCTTCTTGTCCCCGCCATGCTGTTTACGTACAAGGCAGTGGTGCAGCTTCTTAAGGTGCTCGCTACTGTGCATCTGTAGAATGGCGTGAGTTTGAATGTGCAATGTCCAGCTCTCTTCAGCCTCTCAGAATGGTGAACCATTGTTGAGCTTCCCAGACTGTGTAGGATGTGTTCCGGGACTATGAGAGGAAGTGTGTGAAGGACACTCCTAGGAGTTTAAACTGACCCCTCAGCTCTTAGGTGACCAAGCTCTTACCCTGCACCTGTGCTCCCTCGTCCCAGACCCTTCAGCTCCTCAGCAAGGACCTCATACACCTGGACGAGTCTGTGTGCCTGATGTTCACTTCTTTCTCTTTTCTATCTGGACACATCGCAGCTTGGAGTGGCAACAGCTCTGTACGTGACTGCTTGAAACTGCAGAGGGTTTTGGACACCATTCAGCACCTCACAGAAACCAAAGCAACACACACAGAATGCTGGAGGAACTCAGCAGGCCAGGCAGCACCTATGAAAATGAATAAACAGTTGACGTTTTGGGCCAAGACCCTTCTTCAGGACTCATGAAGGGTCTCGGCCCGAATTGCTCATGAAGGGTCTCAGCCCGAATTGGCAACTCTTTACTCTTTTCCATAGATGCTGCCTGATCTGCTGAGTTCCTCCAGCATTTTGTGTGTGTTGCTTTGGACTTCCAGCTTCTGCAGATTTCCTCGTGTTTGTCACCACAGGAACCAGCCTCCCCTCTACTGATTCTCTATGCATTTCTCGCTGCCTCATTAAAACAACCAGGATAATCAAAACTCCCCCCCACCCACCCCAGACATTCTATTTTTCCCTCTTTTCCATTAGGCAGGAGATACAAAAGTACATTCTACCCAGCTCAAGGACAGGTCCTACCCTACTGTAATCAGACTCAGGAATGGGCCTCTTGTACAGTAACGTGGGCTCGGTCTCACCAGCTATCTCGTTTTGATCTTGCACTTTATCATCTACCTGTACTGCAGTTTCTCAGTAGCTTTTACTCTTTATTCTGCAGTGATATTGTTTTTTACCTTATTCTAGCTCAGTGCACTGTATAATGATCTGATTTGGATTAACAGTATGCAAGACAAGCGTGTCACTGTACGGGACAATGATCAGCCGATACTACTGCATGCAGAGTTTTGGTGAGACCAGAGCTGGAGATCGTACGGCAGGTTTGGGCTGAGAGGTGAAATCTTTGAGGGGAAATTTCTTCACTCAGATGGTGGTGTGAGTTTGGAATGAACTGTCAGTGGAGTCGATTCATTTGACTCCATCAGCACGTCCCACTGCCTCAGGAAAGCAGCCAACTTAATCAGGGATCCCTCCCCCCCCGCCCCCAACCCGGTCATTCTCTTTTCTCCCCTGTCCCATCGGGCAGAAGGTACAAACTCTTGGAATCTCTTTAGACAAGGGCATCTTCCTTGTTATCAGCCTTGAAGGGATTGTTCACATGTGAACCGGTTTCTGATTTTGCAGTCCAGCCCGCTGTGGCTCTTGCATTGTCTGGTCTACCTGCTCGGCATTTTCTCCGTACCCTACAACTGCTTCGTTTTGCATTCTCTTTTTCTTTTTGCAACCTTTTCAAGGTATAGATTGAATAGGCAGAAATGACTAGTACAAGGGGTCATAATGTGATTGAAGGGAAGTATGGGGGGGGGATGACAGTAGTAGCTTTTTTTTAACAAAGAGGGGTGGGTGTGTGGAACGCACTGTCTGGGTTGGTGGTAGAGGCAGATACATTAGGGTCATTTAAAAGACTTAGACGGGCACAAGGATGAAAGAAAAATGGAGGGAGGGCTACATGGGAGGGAAGTGTCAAATTGGAGTGGGTTAAAAAGTCAGCACATCATGGGCCCAAAAGTCTGTGCCGTGCTGTGCTGTGCTTTTCCATGTAACTTGATGTACTGGCATAGTCTACACAAGACAAAAGCTTTTATTTATTTATTGAGCTACAGTGCGGAACAGGCTGTACGACCCAGCAGTCCCCGATTTAATCCCAGCCTAATCACAGGACAATTTACAATGACTGGTATGTGATTAGACCATGGGAGGAAACCCACACGGTCACAGCGAGAACGCACAAACTTCTTACAGGCAGTGGCAGGAACTGAACCCGGGTCACTGGTACTGTAAACCATGCTACGAATCAGATTTATTGTCGCTGACATACGCCATGAAATGTATTGTTTTACAGTATAAAACATATGATACATTGCAATAAGAAATATATTAAAAATTTAAATAAGTAGTGCATATATAAAAATATGAAATAAGTTGTGCAATCCTGTACATGTGACAATAATAATTGACCAGTCTCTCCCCTTTCTCTTCATCAGCCATTTCTTGACTTTGAGGATGACTTGCTACTTCTCTAGTTCCATGAGTTCTGAGACCCCCAGGTACAGCCCATAGATGGACATGAGGTGGGTGGGTAGTCGGCTGGCAGTGACTGCTCCTTTCACAGTTCATGCTCCGCTCTTGATACACCAACTCAAAGGTCTTCAATGACACCCCAGTGCTCCTTCTCCACTCTGAATGGTCATGGACTCTCATGAGATAATGGGAATGCTGTACTTTCTTAACGAGACCCTAGGACCATCTTTGAACCTTTTCCTCCCTTCACCTGGTTTCCTGTTGCCATAATAAATGTGGGCTGCTGCATTCAAACAGCAACTGAGCAAGTGTCCCTCCCGCACGTGAAGACAGAATCTTTGGGTGCTGAGAGAAGTTCACCAAACAAGCACAACCTTCACAGCAGCTACCGTGGAGAGTATTCTATCTGGTTGCTTTGCCACTTGATACGGAGGTTCCAATGCATAAGACCGCAAGAGGCTGCAGAGGGTTGGAGACTCATTCAGCTCCATCATGGGCACCAACCTCTCCACCATCAAGGACATCTTCAAAAGACGGTGCTCAAGAAGGCAACTTCCATCATTAGGGACCCTCACCTTCTGGGATATGCTCCCTTCTCATTACCTCCATCAATTTAGGAACAGCTTCCTCCCCCCCCCCCCCCCCCATCGTCAGATTTCTGAATAGCTGATGAACTCATGAACACTACTTTATTCTTTGTTTTTTTTTGCAGTATTTATTTTTGTAACCTGTCGTAGTTTTTATGTATTGCACTTCACTGCTGCTGCGAAACAACAAATTTCACGGCGTTTGTCAGCAAAGATAACTTGATTCTGAAGTAGGGTGAGGGAAGTAAGGGATTTCAAACAAATGAGAAGCAGGAGGAGAATAACATGTGGCAGCATGGTAGCGTTAACGCTTTACAGCGCCAGTGAACAGGGTTCAGATCCCACTGGTGTCTGTATGGAGATTCTACGTTCTCCCCAAGCCCACATGGGTTTCATGCGGGTGCTCCGGTTTCCTCCCACATTCCAAAGGTTTGCGGGTTAGGATTGGTAAACTGCGGGCATACTATTTTGGCATCGGAAGCACAGTGACACTTGCGGGCTGCCCCCGGCCTGTCCTCGGGCTGCCCCCGGCCTGTCCTTCGGCTGCCCCCGGCCTGACCTCGGGCTGCGCTGGTCATTGGCACTGACGTTGCATTTCATTGTATGTTTCGATGTAAATGTGACAAAGCTGATCTGTTCACCAAATATAAAAGAGGTTTGCGTGGCTTGTGTGAATTGTGGAGGCTTACACCAGTGAAACGAAAAGCTTAAAGCTCGATGTTTACAAGAAATAAATTCTGCAAACGTTCATATTTGTGAAGGGTTTAGTACATCTCATACAGTCATTCCCCGAACGACTGGATGTTTAATGGAGTAATTAAAATGCTGTAGAGGATGGTCAAAATCTCTCCTGTAAGTAAGCTCTGCAATTTCCATGGTCTATACAGCAAACTGGGGAGTAATTACAGGGCTATAATGTCGTCCAGAGTTCTGGAGCTGTTCCAGATCATTCCAGAGATTTACAACTGACTGTTCGGCTGATTACAAGTTACAACTAATTTCAGCTGATCAGTTATTTAGGGCAGCATGATACCACGTCAGTGCAAAACCATATAGCACCAGCAATCGTGATAGGGGTTCAACTACCACTGTTGTTTGTTAGAAATCCGTACATTCTCCCTGTGACCGCGTGGGTTTCCTCCGGGTGCTCTGGTTTCCTCCCACCTTCATGTTAATAAGTAGTGGATGTGCTACATTGGAGCAGGAAGCATGGTAACACTTGTGGGCTGCCACCAGCACATCCTCGGCTGTGTTGGTCATTGACACAAATGATACACTTCACTGTGTGTTTCCATGTTCAGAATTCCGATGGCAGAGGGGAAGAAGCTGTTCTTAATACATCAGTGTGAATGGAGGCACTGTGTTTAAGGGCCTGTTTCTGTGCTGTATGTCGATTTCCCCATCCATGCAGAACTAACTGTCCCTGCACCTTTCTTCATTTTCTCTGTCCCTCTGGTTGCTTCTCCTCTACATCAGCACTTTGCACAGTGAGCTTCCGCCAGTTCCTAACACGGCCCAACAGGTCACAGCGGGTAGTCAAAACTGTTCAACACATCCCTGCCATCGAGAATGTCTGTACAACCAAGTGCCAGAGAAAGGCCAGTAATATCACGAAGGACCTCGGCCACCCTGTGCTTAAACTGTCTGTCCCACTCCCTCAGGGAGGAGGCTACACAGCATCCACATCAGGACCACCAGACACAAAACAGTTACATTCCCCAAGCCGTCAGGCTGATCAACACCTCCTCCCACTAACCCAACCACCGCCACCTCCACTATTTCCGGTCAGTCAGGAAATGTACAGACGTCTCTGTACCTAGCGTCACTTTATGTACACACAATCCATCTATATATATAAGCTATCTTATGTATTTACGTTTATTGTATGTTTATTATTGTGTTCTTTACTGATTGTGTTTTTTATGCTGCATTTGACCCAGAGTAATGATTATTTGTTTTCCCTTTCACTGAAAATGACATTAAGCTATTTTAAATGTGAACACAGGAGATTCTGCAGGTGCTGAAAATCCAGAATGACACACACAAAATGCTGGAAGAACTCAGAAGGTCAGGTAATGTCGATGGAAAAGTATCAACAGTTGACGTTTCTGCAGGACCAGAATCTTGAAACTTGAAAGGTCAGCCAGTTGCCCATGAAGCAAACACTCAGGAATATCCAGACAATTAATGATTAAAACCTTCAATGGGTCTTGACCCCTTTCCGTCCAAACCCTCTGAGAGAAAAGGGTACCAACAAGTGTCATCTTGTCCAGGGGCACGCTAGGCAATTAAAAGCCCAACAAAAGATGTCATTCTTGACACAACAGAGAAGTCATCCCTTTTGTCTGCTCTCCGGGGAAGTGAGGATTGCATGTTTGTTTGTTATATGAAGCTCTTTTGATATGTCTGAACGAAACCCATTTAAACGGTCACTGCTGGCTTTGTAGCTTTGCTCTGTGTTGAAAGGTAAAAGATAATTTGGTTGTCAGAGGGAGAAACAAACACAGCGCATCAAAGGGAATGATTTCACTAATTGTCAATGGCGTCTCGTTAGATGCTGCAGTTGGATCAGATGTGTGTGTTTCTGCCAGAAAGAGCCTCCTGCTTTGCACTGCCTTGTACCCTCTTCTGGGAATTGGGTTTCCATCAGACAGCCAGTAAAACTTACAGGGCTCAGCAGGTAGATCCACTGATACACACACAGAATGATGGAGGAACGTAGCGGGTCAGACAGCATCTGTGGAGGGCAATAAACAGTTGACGTTTCAGGCCGAGGCCCATTCCTCTTCATAGAATCAGAATCAAAATCAGGTTTAATATCACCGGCCTAAGACGTGAAAGTTGTTAACTTGAAGTTGTTTCCATTAGGAAATCGGATGGCATAGGGGAAGAAGCTGTTCCGTAATTGGTGAGTGTGTGCCTTCAGGCTTCTGTACCTCCTTCTTGGTGGTAACAGTGAGAAGAGGGTATGTTTTGGGTGGTGAGTGTCCTTAATAATGGACACCATATTTTTAAGGCACTGCTTCTTGAAGATGTCTTGGATACCATGGAGGCTAGTACCCATGATGGAGCTGCCTAATCTTACAAGTTACAAGATGTTGCCTGACTAGATAAGCTCCCCCAGCATTTAGTGTATGTTGCTCTTAATTTCTACATGAACTGCCTCAGACTTTTGGGGTAATATACAAGGGCCAACCGACCTCCCGATCCTGCATTCCTTTGCAAAGTGTAAGGAAACCGAGCACTTGGGGAGAGGCACAGACAGCCTCAAAAAGAATGTGCAGAGTCCATGCTGGGAGCTGTGGAGGTCAGGATTGACTGGGGAGGGGGGTCACTGGCGCCGTGAGGCAGTAACTCTGCCAGCTGTGCCCTGTGCCGCATCATGAGATGTGAGTGGAGCAGCTATTGGGTCTGAGACCACAAGGAGCTGCAAATTGTAGACACAGAAGAGCACATCACAGAAACCAGCCTCCCCTCCATGGACTCTGTCTGCACTTCTCCCTGCCTCAGCCCCTACCAACCCCAGACACTCTCTCTTCTCCCCTCTCCCATCGTGGAGAAGATGTAAAAGCTTAAAAGCATGCACAGCAGGCTCAGGGACACCTACCCCGCCGTTATAGGACTGTTGAACAGTCCCCTAGAATGATAACTGGACTCTTGACCTCACAATCTACCCCATTGTGACCATGCACCTCATTGTCTACCTGCACTGCAATTTCACTGCTGTAACACATTTAATATTTTACCTTGTAATACCTCAATGCACTGTTGTAATGAATTGATCTGTACAGGCACTGAGCAAAACAGGTTTTTCACTGTACGTAAGACAATGATAAACCAATTTATCATTCACCCTTCTGTTGAACTCTGACCATTTTCCTGTGAGCGGGTAGTCAAACCAGTGTTCCTACTACTAGCACTGAGATGTTAAATTGAGGCCCTAGTCACATTGTTGGCAACTTTGAAGAAAAACAGGAGATATCTTCCTGTTACTGTCTATCTCTGGTTAATGCATGGGTTCCGTTTTTATAAACATCCGTAAGTCATTTTAGTCCATTGGTTGGAAAATGCAAAAAGATAACTTGATACAGTACTCAGACCTTGACCGTATTGTAATGAATAGCATTAAAATCGCATAAGGCTGATAAGAAATATCAATAAAAGAAGAGAGAGAGAATCAATCAGGTTTATTATCGCTGACTTATGTTGTGAAATAGGTTGTTTTGCAGCAGCAGTACAGTGCAATACATAAAATATAACTACAATAGTGCAAAAAAAGAGCAGAAGTAGTGAGGTAGTGTTCGGGGTTTGTGAAATGTTCAGAAACATGATGATGGAGGGAAAACATTGAGTGTGTGTCTTCAGGCTCCTGTACCTCCCTCCCGATAGAACAGTACAGCTCAGGAACAGGCCCTTCGGCCCACAACGTTGTGCTAACAAATACGTCAAAAACAAATTGCTCCTACCTACACAAGGTCCACATCCCTCCATCTTCCTCACATTCACCAGCCTATCTAAATGTCTCTTAAAAGCCTCTAATGTATTTGCCTGTACCACCATACCAAGCAGCGCAGTCCAGGAACCCACCACTCTCTTACCCCTCACATCCCCTTTGAACCTACCCCCTCTCACCTTCAATGCATGCCCTCTGGTATTAGACACTGGACAAATAGCCGAGGTCCCAGCACAGATTCCTGTGGGACACCGCCGATTGCATTAATCAGAAGAAGGAATGTCCTGGCTGGTGAGGGTCTTTAATGACAGATGCTACCTTCCTGAGGCACTGTGGTTTGAAGATGACCCTGATGGTGCCCATGGTGGAACTGGCTGAGTCTACAGACCACTGCAGTCGTTTTGATCCTGTGAATTGCAGGTAGTAAATGAGTTCTGCCGTAGGTAGGTGTGAACATGTGTACCTGTGTCAGGCTTTTGAATGTAATAATATTATGAGAGCTTTCTCGTGTGTAGGGGGGTATCCATAAGTTGGGTGTTCACCACCCGGGGGTGACCCATACATCAACCCTGATTGTTACTGTGTCACCACACTTACTGTGTGCATACTGTCAAGAGATTCTACCCTGCTGAGCTGAATACATATTGTAAGTATTTCAGCTGCTTAGGGATTTAGATTGTCTAGAGGCTATACTTTTGTAATGCAAATCTTCCTTACAATTGAAACTCAACAAATATAAATTTTTTCCCAAGGGGGTGCTGAGGTGTCCTGTGCTGGCTGTGACCATGGGCGCACAGGTGATTTGTAGCGCTGATGACAGCGAGGCTCTGAGTAAGACATCAAAGCTCCTAATTTAGGGTATTTGCTTTATCTGCACAATGTGCATGGAGCCAGGAGCTCGGAGGACGCAGCAGTCAGACTGCGGTTGTTCAGCCATTCCCGGCAAGCGAGGAGGCGCTGGAGAATTAAAGTGCAGGATGCCGCCGTGAATTTGCAATGCAACCTTTATTTCCCAAGTTTCAGTAATTATTCTCCATGATGCTTTATTCATGGATTCAACTGGCCACCTGAGAATTTAAGAATACAGTAAGAAATAATGTTTTATTTAAGGGCACTCACTCAAATTGAAATAAAACATAGAACATAGAACAGTACAGCATATTACAGACCCTTCGGCCCACAATGCTATGCCAACCTTCTACCCTTCTTGAAAATCAATTGAAATCTTCTCCCCTACATAGGTCTCCATTTTTCTCTTATTCATATGTCTATCTAAGAATTTCAAAAATGTCCCTCATGTACCTGCTTCTGCCCCCACCCCTGCAGCATGTCCAATGCACCTACCACTCTCTATGTAAAAGACTGACTTCTACTTTCCTTCAATCGCTTTAATATTATGTCCCTTTCCATTACCCATTGCTGCCCTGGGAAAATGTTGCTGGGTATCCACTTAATCAATGTGTCTTATCACCTCAGTTAAGCTACCTCTTACCCACAAAGTTTAAAGTAAATTTATTATCAAAGCACATGGAGTTTAGAAAAATAGAGGGCTATGGGTAACCCTAGGTAATTTCTAAAGTAATTATTACATGTTCGGCACAACATTGTGGACTGAAGGGCTTGTATTGTGTTGTAGGTTTTCTATGTTTCTAAGTTAAAGTGCGTATATGTCACCATATACTACCCAGACATTCATTTTCCTGCAGGTTTTTACACAGGAACAAAGAGCCCCTGATGAAGGGTTTCACCCCAAAACTCTTCTGTAGGTGTTGCCTGATCTGCTGTGTTCCTCCAGCATTTTGTCTGTGTTGCTCTGGATAGCCAGCATTCCAGGAATTTTCTCCTGTCTGTGACTCCCCTTTTATAGACTATCTACTCTTCTCATTTTCTGTGTGTTGCTCGATAAAGGGGAGGCTGATTTCTGTGGTGTGCTGAGCTGTGTTCACAACTCTCTGTGATTTCTTGTGACCATGTGCAGGTTGCTTTAAGATGAGAGGAAGAAGGTTTACAGGAGATTTTCAATTTTTTTTTACATAGAGAATAGCAAGCGCTCGGAATGGGCTACCAGAGGAAGAGGGCAAAACAAGTGATAATGTTTAAAGGACAGTTAGACAGACAGGGGATAGATGGATATGAACCATGGGCCAGCAGGTGGACTTAGTTAGCTTGCATAATGGGCAGCACAGACATGGTGGGCTGAAGGGCCTGTTCCATGCTGTACGATTTTATGTTCTAAATTAAAAGATCTTGGTTCAAGTCCTGGGGTGAAGTCCAAAGTTGGAGGCCTGATGTCTGTGAGTCCAAGGACTGGAGACCAGGAGGTGATCTATCCGGGTCTTCCAGGAGTGGATGTGTGGGTGGGAGGGTCTGATTTTACTGTTGGCTCATTTTGTGCTGTTGTTCTGCTGAGCACTGCAGGCATGCTGTGTTGGCTGCGGAATGTGTGGCGATACTCATGGGCTGCCCCCAGTTGTTAGTGTAAGTGAGATGTTCCACTGTACGCTTCGATGTACATGTGATAAACAAACCTGAATCTGAATCGATGTGTATGGCTGGGACAATCCCATGAGAGGAAGCAACAATGTCCTTCAACAAGAAATCCTACAAAAATTAGCAGATACAGCCCAGTCCTTCACGGCTAAAGATGGGGGAGTGGGAATATCTGTGGCTTTATGTCCAGAGGCTCGTGATCTTTGGGCACAGAGCTCAAAAAAAGCACCATGGCGGACCTTTAACATTGTAAACTAGCGAGTTGCTGCTGATATCTCCCCGTTCGCTGTGAAAATGGAGACAACTCCTTCTCCACTAGTAGGGAGAGAGAGAGAGAATGTCGAATGCCGGGTGAACCGTGTAGACTTTGGGGGAGCTGCAAGTCCGGGTCTTTGCTGTTGTTTTGTTCGCTCTTGAGAACTCGGTGGCGGGTGCTGATGCACTTTTTTTTGCCAGTGGGGGGAGCACATTGTTGCTTGCTGCCGCAGGAGGTGGGGACATTTGACTGTCATTCGTTCTTCGGGGCACTCCTCTGTTTTTGTGGATGTTTGTGAAGATAAAACATTTCAGGATGTACATTGTATAAATTTCTCTGACATTAAATTCGACCTTTGAAACCTTTAAAGCCCTGTGCACCATTGAGCACATCTACATGGAGCGCTGTCACAGCTTCCACCGTGACCAACCTGGACACGCTCTCTTCTCACTGCTGCCATCAGGAAAGTGATGCAGGAGCCTCAGGACCCATATCAACAGTTTCAGGAACAGTTATTACCCCTCAACCATCAGACTCTTGAACCAGAGGGGATAACTTCACTCACCCCAATACTGAACTGTTCCCACAATCTATGGGCTTACTTTCAAGGACTCTTCATCTCATGTTCTTGATATTTATTACTTATTTATTATTATTATTATTATTATTATTTTCCTTTTGTATTTGCACAGTTCACTGTCTTCTGCACATTGGTTGTTTGTCCGTCCTTTTGCATGTCGTCTTTCATTGATTCTATCACGTTTCTTAGATTTACTCTGCATGCTTTCAAGACAATGAATCTCAGGGCTGTATATGGTGTCATATACGTACTTCGATAATAAATTTACATTGAACTTTCATCTTTGAATACTGTCATTTGGATGAGAAAGTTCTGTCTACGGCCTTCAATAAAATGTAAAAGGTCCTGTGGTGCTAATTCAAAGAAGCCCAAGGAAATTATCCTAGACTGCATTAATTTCTTATTACAGTACCACGAAAAGGTTACTTAGTCATTATCACATTGCTGCTTGTGAGAACCGACTCTGTGTGAACTGGCCGCGGCTATTTCCTACATTTAAAAAAAGTGTCTGCATTTCAAAAACTTACTTAATTAAATGTAAAATGCTTTATTTATCTTTAAAAAGATGAGAGTCAGCAAGCACAGAGGTTGCCTTTCAGCCCATCGTCTTCAAAGTTCAAAGTAAATTCAAAGTGCATACATGTCACCATAAACACCCTCGAGATTCATTTTCTTGTGGGTGTTCGTAGTAAATAAAAAGAAACTATAGAATCAATGAAACACTGCACACGACAAAGACAGAAAAAAATGTGCAAAAGACAACAGACTACCCAAATACAAAAAGACAAGAAATAATAAAAATAAATAAGCAACAAATATGAAGGTCCTGAGTTGTGGAGTCTTTAAAATTGACTCCACAGGTTTTGGAACCAGTTCAGTGTTGGGGTGAGTAAAGTTATCCTTTCTGATTCAAGAGCCTGATGGTTGAGGGGTAATACCTGTTCCTGAACCTGGTGGTCTGGGACTTAAGGTTACTGTCCCTCCTTCCTGATGGCAGCATAGCCAGGATGGTGGGGGCCCTTGATAAGGATGCTGTTTTCCTGTGACTTCACACTCTGTAGATGTGCTCAGTGGTGGGAGGGCTTTACTTGTGAGGAACTGGACTATAGCCACTACCTTTTGTAGTTTCTTTTCCATTTAAGGGTACTGGTGTTCCCATAACAGGCTGTGATGAAACTAATCAGTATACTCTCCACCGTGCATCTATAGAAGTTTTTCTTGCTGAACCTTCACAAATGTTTAAGAAAGTAGGGCTGCTGTTTTGTAATGCTGGACCCAGGACAGGTCCTCAGAAACGATAATCCCGAAGTTGCTGACCTTCTCCACCTCTGATCCCTCGATGAGGACTGTGTCATGGACCTCTTGTTTCCTGCTTTGGTCAATAATCATCTCTTTAGATTGGCTCATAGACATTAAGTACCTATCCACACTCATTCACTTTTCAGCACTTGGTCCAGATCCGTCTCTGTCTTGGTGATTGAGGTGCACATCCAGATATTTGTTCCACGTGGTGATGGTCTCTGCATCCACCATCCCTCAATCACTGTGTTCCATATTCCAACCCCCTTCCAGGGCAGGAGTTCTTCTCCTCTAAACCTCCAACCCCTTCACCAGGCCATGAGGCTGCTGAACTCCCTGCCACAACCAAGTTCTCATCACAAATGAAGCCCCAGTGGAGTAACACTGTTTAGTTTTTAACTTGGGTTGTACACACCTTATTAATTGCTGAGTAATTTGTGGCAATATTACTTTGTGTTTTGTGTGAGTTACGTGTACGGTGTTGTGCACTTTGGTCTGCAGGAATGCTGTTTCGTTTAGCTGTAAACACGTGTGTGGCTGAATGACAATAAACTTGAACTTGAACTTGTACCTTAAGCCTATGCCCGCTGCTCTGGGGAATGGTTTCCAGCCATCTCCTCTATCAATTACTTTATTTCTAACATCCTTCACATACACAAGAGGTAAAAATCTTCACATTACGTCTCTGTCTAAATGTGCAATGTGCAATTTGTAGTAATTTGTAATAAATAGTATGTACAACAGGACAGTCAATATAGCATAGGAATACAATTGTATCAGTGTGAATTCATCAGTCTGATGGCCTGGTGGAAGAAGCTGTCCCGGAGCCTGTTGGTACTGGCTTTTATGGTACAACACCATTTCCCAGATGGTAGCAGCTGGAACAGTTTGTGATTGGGGTGACTCGGGTCCCCAATGGTCCTTCAGGCCCCTTTTATACACCTGTCTCTGTAAATGTCCTGAATAGTGCAAAGTTCTCAGCTGCAGATGTGCTGGGCTGTCGACACCACTCTCTGCAGAGTCCTGCAACTATGGAGTCCTGCATACCAGGCAGTGATGCAGCCAGTCAGGATGCTCTCAATTGTGCTGCTGGAGACTCATGCCAAACTTCTTTAACCATCTGAGGTGAAAGAGGTGCTGTTGTGCTTTTTCCAGCACACAACCAGTACGTACAGACCACGTGAGATCCTCGGTGATGTGTATGCTGAGGAACTTAAAACCCTTCATCCTCTCAAGCCCAGATCCACTGAGATCAACAGGGGTTAACCTGGCCCCATTCCCCCTGTAATCCACAACCAGCTCCTTTGTTTTTGCGACATTGAGGAAGAGGTCGTTTTCTTGACGCCACGGTGTCAGGGTGATGACCTCTCTGCAGGCTGCCTCGTTATTATTTGAGATTAGGCCAATCAATGTAGTATCATCAGCAAATTTAATTAGCAGATTGGAGCTGTGGGTGGTGACACAGTCATGGTGTACAGGGAGTAAAGAAGGGAGCTCAGGACACGACCCTGAGGGGCACCTGTGTTGAGGGTCTGAGGGGCAGAGGTGAGGGAGCAATGGTGGATGTTTTGAAGCAGAAGGCCACTCTACACTGGGAGAGAGAGATTAAAAATGTCAGCAAACACACCTGCCAGTTGTGCTGCACACATCCTGAGTACCCACTCTGGGATGGTATCCCATCCGGCAGACTTGGAACAGTCCAGTCATTGGAAACACCTGTGTGATTCAGCCTCAGAGAGGTCACTTCGAGAGCTCTCCTCGGGGGCCCAGTGTTGGCGACATCGAACCGAGCGTAAAAAGGATTTGGCTCATCTGGGAGAGAGGCAGCGATGTTGGCAGTACCACTGTGCTCAGGTTTGAAGCCTGCAATGGTGTGCAGACCTCGCCATAAACTGCGTGCGTTGTTGGTGGAGAGCTGAGTGCGGATATTGTCCCTGTATTTTCGTTTTGCTGCCTTGATGACCTTGCATCAATCGTAGCTGCACTTCTTGAGTTCCTGGTGGTTTCTGACAATATAAGCTCTGACTCATATGGTGGTGCTGATTGTGTGTTACTGTCGATCCAGGGTTCCTGGTTTGGGTAGACCCTGACCGATTTTTTGAGGAACAACATTCTCAATGAACTCTAGATGAAGCTCGTGACCCTATCCGTGAACTTGGAGACATCCTCATCACTCCGTTATAATGTAGTACCTCTCTCTCAGTCACTCAATTATAATGTAGAACCTCTCTCTCCGTCACTCCGTTATAATGTAGTACGCCTCTCTCCGTCACTCCGTTATAATGTAGTACGCCTCTCTCAGTCACTCCGTTATAATGTAGTACGCCTCTCTCAGTCACTCCGTTATAATGTAGTACGTCCCGCTCAGTCACTCCGTAATAATGTAGTACGTTCCTCTCTCAGTCACTCCGTTATAATGTAGTACGCCTCTCTCAGTCACTCCGTTATAATGTAGTACGTCTCTCTCTCAGTCACTCCGTAATAATGTAGTACGCATCGCTCAGTCACTCCGTTATAATGTAGTACGTCCCTCTCATTCACTCCGTTATAATGTAGTATCTCTCTCTCAGTCACTACGTTATAATGTAGTACGCCTCTCTGAGTCACTCCGTTATAATATAGTACACCTCTCTCAGTCACTCCATTATAAAGTAGTACGTCTCTCTCAGTCACTCCGTTATAATGTAGTACGCCTCTCTCAGTCACTCCGTTATAATGTGGTACGCCTCTCTCAGTCACTCCGTAATAATGTAGTACGCCTCTCTCAGTCACTCCGTTATAATGTGGTACCTCTCTCTCAGTCATTCCGTTATAATGTAGTACCTCTCTCCGTCACTCCGTAATAATGTAGTACGCCTCTCTCAGTCACTCCATTATAAAGTAGTACGCCTCTCTCAGTCACTCCGTCATAATGTAGTACGCCTCTCTCAGTCACTCCGTTATAATGTGGTACGCCTCTCTCAGTCACTCCGTTATAATGTAGTACGTCCCTCTCTCAGTCACTCCATTACAATGTAGTACGTTCCTCTCTCAGTCACTCCGTTATAATGTAGTGCTCCTCTCTCAGTCACTCCGTTATAATGTACTACCTCTCTCTCCGTCACTCTGTTATAATGTAGTACGTCCCTCTCTCAGTCACTCCGTTATAATGTAGAACCTATCTCTCAGTCACTCCATTATAATGTAGTACCTCTCTCCGTCACTCCGTAATAATGTAGTACGCCTCTCTCAGTCACTCCGTTATAATGTGGTACGCCTCTCTCAGTCACTCCGTAATAATGTAGTACGCCTCTCTCAGTCATTCCGTTATAATGTGGTACCTCTCTCTCCATCACTCCGTTATAATGTAGTACGTCCCTCACAGTCACTCCGTTATAATGTGGTACCTCTCTCTGTCACTCCGTTATAATGTAGTACGTCCCTCTCAGTCACTCCGTTATAATGTAGTACGTTCCTCTCTCAGTCACTCCGTTATAACGTAGTACCTCTCTCTCAGTCACTCCGTTATAATGTAGTACGCCTCACTCAGTCACTCCGTTATAATGTAGTACGTCCCTCTCAGTCACTCCGTTATAATGTAGTGCGTCCCTCTCATTCACTCCGTTATAATGTAGTATCTCTCTCTCAGTCACTACGTTATAATGTAGTACGCCTCTCTGAGTCACTCCGTTATAATGTAGTACGCCTCTCTCCGTCACTCCGTTATAATATAGTACACCTCTCTCAGTCACTCCATTATAAAGTAGTACGTCTCTCTCAGTCACTCCGTTATAATGTAGTACGCCTCTCTCAGTCACTCCGTTATAATGCGGTACGCCTCTCTCAGTCACTCCGTTATAATGTAGTAACTCTCTCTCAGTCACTCCGTTATAATGTACTACCTCCCTCCGTCACTCCGTTATAATGTGGTACGTCCCTCTCCGTCACTCCGTTATAATGTAGTACGTCCCTCTCAGTCACTCCGTTATAATGTAGTGCATCCCTCTCATTCACTCCGTTATAATGTAGTACGTCCCGCTCAGTCACTCCGTAATAATGTAGTACGTTCCTCTCTCAGTCACTCCGTTATAATGTAGTACGCCTCTCTCAGTCACTCCGTTATAATGTAGTACGCCTCTCTCAGTCACTCCGTTATAATGTAGTACGTCTCTCTCTCAGTAACTCCGTAATAATGTAGTACGCATCGCTCAGTCACTCCGTTATAATGTAGTACGTCCCTCTCAGTCACTCCGTTATAATGTAGTGCGTCCCTTTCAGTCACTCCATTATAATGTAGTACCTCGCTCTCAGTCACTCCGTTATAATGTAGTATGCCTCTCTCCGTCACTCCATTATAATGTAGTACGTCCCTCTCAGTCACTCCGTTATAATGTAGTACCTCTCTCTGTCACTCCGTTATAATGTAGTACGCCTCACTCAGTCACTCCGTTATAATGTAGTACGTCCCTCTCAGTCACTCCGTTATAATGTAGTGCGTCCCTCTCAGTCACTCCGTTTTAATGTAGTACCTCTCTCTCAGTCACTCCGTTATAATGTAGTACCTCTCTCTCAGTCACTCCGTTATAGTGTAGTACGCCTCTCTCAGTCACTCCATTATAATGTAGTACGTCCCTCTCTCAGTCACTCCGTTATAATGTGGTACCTCTCTCTCAGTCACTCCGTTATAATGTAGTACGCCTCTCTCAGTCATTCCGTTATAATGTAGTACGCCTCTCTCAGTCACTCCGTTATAGTGTAGTACGCCTCTCTCAGTCACTCCATTATAATGTAGTACGTCCCTCTCTCAGTCACTCCGTTATAATGTAGTAACTCTCTCTCAGTCACCCCGTTATAATGTAGTACGCCTCGCTCAGTCACTCCGTTATAATGTAGCACCACTCTCTCAGTCACTCCGTAATAATGTAGTACGTCCCTCTCAGTCACTCCGTTATAATGTAGTATCTCTCTCTCAGTCACTCTGTTATAATGTAGTACCTCGCTCTCAATCACTCCGTTATAATGTAGTATCTCTCTCTCAGTCACTCCGTTATAATGTAGTACGCCTCTCTCAGTCACTCCGTTATAATGTAGTATCTCTCTCTCAGTCACTCTGTTATAATGTAGTACGTCTCTCTCAGTCACTCCGTTATAATGTAGTACACCTCTCTCAGTCACTCCATTATAATGTAGTACGTCCCTCTCTCAGTCACTCCGTTATAATGTAGTACCTCTCTCTGTCACTCCGTTATAATGTAGTACGCCTCGCTCAGTCACTCCGTTATAATGTAGTACGTCCCTCTCAGTCACTCCGTTATAATGTAGTGCGTCCCTCTCAGTCACTCCGTTTTAATGTAGTACCTCTCTCTCAGTCACTCCGTTATAATGTAGTACCTCTCTCTCAGTCACTCCGTTATAATGTAGTACCTCTCTCAGTCACTCCGTTATAATGTAGTGCGCCTCTCTCAGTCACTCCGTTATAATGTACTACCTCTCTCTCCGTCACTCTGTTATAATGTGGTACGTCCCCCTCTCAGTCACTCCATTATAATCTGGTACGCCTCTCTCAGTCACTCCATTATAATGTAGTACGTCCCTCTCTCAGTCACTCCGTTATAATGTAGTACCTCTCTCTGTCACTCCGTTATAATGTAGTACGCCTCGCTCAGTCACTCCGTTATAATGTAGTACGTCCCTCTCAGTGACTCCGTTATAATGTAGTGCGTCCCTCTCAGTCACTCCGTTTTAATGTAGTACCTCTCTCTCAATCACTCCGTTATAATGTAGAACCTATCTCTCAGTCACTCCATTATAATGTAGTACCTCTCTCCGTCACTCCGTAATAATGTAGTACGCCTCTCTCAGTCACTCCGTTGTAATGTGGTACGCCTCTCTCAGTCACTCCGTAATAATGTAGTACGCCTCTCTCAGTCACTCCGTTATAATGTGGTACCTCTCTCTCAGTCATTCCGTTATAATGTAGTATGTTCCTCTCTCAGTCACTCCATTATAATGTAGTACCTCTCTCCGTCACTCCGTAATAATGTAGTACGCCTCTCTCAGTCACTCCGTTATAATGTGGTACGCCTCTCTCAGTCACTCCGTTATAATGTAGTATGTCCCTCTCTCAGTCACTCCGTTATAATGTAGTATGTTCCTCTCTCAGTCACTCTGTTATAATGTAGTGCTCCTCTCTCAGTCACTCCGTTATAATGTAGTACGTCCCTCTCTCAGTCACTCCGTTATAATGTAGTACGCCTCTCTCAGTCACTCCGTTATAATGTAGTACGCCTCTCTCAGTCACTCCGTTATAATATGGTACGCCTCTCTCAATCACTCCGTTATAATGTAGTACGCCTCTCTCAGTCACTCCGTTATAATATGGTACGCCTCTCTCAATCACTCCGTTATAAGGTAGTACGCCTCTCTCTGTCACTCCGTTATAATGTAGAACCTATCTCTCAGTCACTCCATTATAATGTAGTACCTCTCTCCGTCACTCCGTAATAATGTAGTACGCCTCTCTCAGTCACTCCGTTATAATGTGGTACGCCTCTCTCAGTCACTCCGTAATAATGTAGTACGCCTCTCTCAGTCATTCCGTTATAATGTGGTACCTCTCTCTCAGTCACTCCGTTATAATGTAGTACGCCTCTCTCAGTCACTCCGTTATAATGTAGTACGTCTCTCTCTCAGTCACTCCGTAATAATGTAGTACGCATCGCTCAGTCACTCCGTTATAATGTAGTACGTCCCTCTCAGTCACTCCGTTATAATGTAGTGCGTCCCTTTCAGTCACTCCGTTATAATGTAGTATCTCTCTCTCAGTCACTCCGTTATAATGTAGTACCTCGCTCTCAGTCACTCCGTTATAATGTAGTATGCCTCTCTCCGTCACTCCATTATAATGTAGTACGTCCCTCTCAGTCACTCCGTTATAATGTAGTACCTCTCTCTGTCACTCCGTTATAGTGTAGTACGCCTCGCTCAGTCACTCCGTTATAATGTAGTACGTCCCTCTCAGTCACTCCGTTATAATGTGGTGCGTCCATCTCAGTCACTCCGTTTTAATGTAGTACCTCTCTCTCAGTCACTCCGTTATAATGTAGTACCTCTCTCTCAGTCACTCCGTTATAATGTAGTACCTCTCTCAGTCACTCCGTTATAATGTAGTGCGCCTCTCTCAGTCACTCCGTTATAATGTACTACCTCTCTCTCCGTCACTCTGTTATAATGTGGTACGTCCCCCTCTCAGTCACTCCATTATAATCTGGTACGCTTCTCTCAGTCACTCCGTTATAATGTGGTACGCCTCTCTCAGTCACTCCGTTATAATATGGTACCTCTCTCTCAGTCACTCCGTTATAATGTAGTACGCCTCTCTCAGTCACTCCGTTATAGTGTAGTACGCCTCTCTCAGTCACTGCATTATAATGTAGTACGTCCCTCTCTCAGTCACTCCGTTATAATGTGGTACCTCTCTCTCAGTCACTCCGTTATAATGTAGTACGCCTCTCTCAGTCACTCCGTTATAGTGTAGTACGCCTCTCTCAGTCACTCCATTATAATGTAGTACGTCCCTCTCTCAGTCACTCCGTTATGATGTAGTACCTCTCTCCGTCACTCCGTTATAATGTAGTAACTCTCTCTCAGTCACCCCGTTATAATGTAGTACGCCTCGCTCAGTCACTCCGTTATAATGTAGCACCTCTCTCTCAGTCACTCCGTTATAATGTAGTACCTCTCTCTCAGTCACTCCGTTATAATGTAGTACCTCGCTCTCAGTCACTCCGTTATAATGTAGTACGCCTCTCTCAGTCACTCCGTTATAATGTAGTATCTCACTCTCAGTCACTCCGTTATAATGTAGTATCTCTCTCTCAGTCACTCTGTTATAATGTAGTACGCCTCTCTCAGTCACTCCATTATAATGTAGTACGTCCCTCTCTCAGTCACTCCGTTATAATGTAGTACCTCTCTCTGTCACTCCGTTATAATGTAGTACGCCTCGCTCAGTCACTCCGTTATAATGTAGTACGTCCCTCTCAGTCACTCCGTTATAATGTAGTGCGTCCCTCTCAGTCACTCCGTTTTAATGTAGTACCTCTCTCTCAGTCACTCCGTTATAATGTAGTACCTCTCTCTCAGTCACTCCGTTATAATGTAGTACCTCTCTCAGTCACTCCGTTATAATGTAGTGCGCCTCTCTCAGTCACTCCGTTATAATGTACTACCTCTCTCTCCGTCACTCTGTTATAATGTGGTACGTCCCCCTCTCAGTCACTCCATTATAATCTGGTACGCCTCTCTCAGTCACTCCATTATAATGTAGTACGTCCCTCTCTCAGTCACTCCGTTATAATGTAGTACCTCTCTCTGTCACTCCGTTATAATGTAGTACGCCTCGCTCAGTCACTCCGTTATAATGTAGTACGTCCCTCTCAGTGACTCCGTTATAATGTAGTGCGTCCCTCTCAGTCACTCCGTTTTAATGTAGTACCTCTCTCTCAATCACTCCGTTATAATGTAGAACCTATCTCTCAGTCACTCCATTATAATGTAGTACCTCTCTCCGTCACTCCGTAATAATGTAGTACGCCTCTCTCAGTCACTCCGTTGTAATGTGGTACGCCTCTCTCAGTCACTCCGTAATAATGTAGTACGCCTCTCTCAGTCACTCCGTTATAATGTGGTACCTCTCTCTCAGTCATTCCGTTATAATGTAGTATGTTCCTCTCTCAGTCACTCCATTATAATGTAGTACCTCTCTCCGTCACTCCGTAATAATGTAGTACGCCTCTCTCAGTCACTCCGTTATAATGTGGTACGCCTCTCTCAGTCACTCCGTTATAATGTAGTATGTCCCTCTCTCAGTCACTCCGTTATAATGTAGTATGTTCCTCTCTCAGTCACTCTGTTATAATGTAGTGCTCCTCTCTCAGTCACTCCGTTATAATGTAGTACGTCCCTCTCTCAGTCACTCCGTTATAATGTAGTACGCCTCTCTCAGTCACTCCGTTATAATATGGTACGCCTCTCTCAATCACTCCGTTATAAGGTAGTACGCCTCTCTCTGTCACTCCGTTATAATGTAGAACCTATCTCTCAGTCACTCCATTATAATGTAGTACCTCTCTCCGTCACTCCGTAATAATGTAGTACGCCTCTCTCAGTCACTCCGTTATAATGTGGTACGCCTCTCTCAGTCACTCCGTAATAATGTAGTACGCCTCTCTCAGTCATTCCGTTATAATGTGGTACCTCTCTCTCAGTCACTCCGTTATAATGTAGTACGCCTCTCTCAGTCACTCCGTTATAATGTAGTACGTCTCTCTCTCAGTCACTCCGTAATAATGTAGTACGCATCGCTCAGTCACTCCGTTATAATGTAGTACGTCCCTCTCAGTCACTCCGTTATAATGTAGTGCGTCCCTTTCAGTCACTCCGTTATAATGTAGTACCTCTCTCTCAGTCACTCCGTTATAATGTAGTACCTCGCTCTCAGTCACTCCGTTATAATGTAGTATGACTCTCTCCGTCACTCCATTATAATGTAGTACGTCCCTCTCAGTCACTCCGTTATAATGTAGTACCTCTCTCTGTCACTCCGTTATAATGTAGTACGCCTCGCTCAGTCACTCCGTTATAATGTAGTACGTCCCTCTCAGTCACTCCGTTATAATGTAGTGCGTCCATCTCAGTCACTCCGTTTTAATGTAGTACCTCTCTCTCAGTCACTCCGTTATAATGTAGTACCTCTCTCTCAGTCACTCCGTTATAATGTAGTACCTCTCTCAGTCACTCCGTTATAATGTAGTGCGCCTCTCTCAGTCACTCCGTTATAATGTACTACCTCTCTCTCCGTCACTCTGTTATAATGTGGTACGTCCCCCTCTCAGTCACTCCATTATAATCTGGTACGCTTCTCTCAGTCACTCCGTTATAATGTGGTACGCCTCTCTCAGTCACTCCGTTATAATATGGTACCTCTCTCTCAGTCACTCCGTTATAATGTAGTACGCCTCTCTCAGTCACTCCGTTATAGTGTAGTACGCCTCTCTCAGTCACTCCATTAAAATGTAGTACGTCCCTCTCTCAGTCACTCCGTTATAATGTGGTACCTCTCTCTCAGTCACTCCGTTATAATGTAGTACGCCTCTCTCAGTCATTCCGTTATAATGTAGTACGCCTCTCTCAGTCACTCCGTTATAATATGGTACGCCTCTCTCAATCACTCCATTATAATGTAGTACGCCTCTCTCTGTCACTCCATTATAATGTAGAACCTATCTCTCAGTCACTCCATTATAATGTAGTACCTCTCTCCGTAACTCCGTAATAATGTAGTACGCCACTCTCAGTCACTCCGTTATAATGTGGTACGCCTCTCTCAGTCACTCCGTAATAATGTAGTACGCCTCTCTCCGTCACTCCGTAATAATGTAGTACGCCTCTCTCAGTCACTCCATTATAATGTAGTGCGCCTCTCTCAGTCATTCCGTTATAATGTGGTACCTCTCTCTCCGTCACTCCGTTATAATGTAATACGTCCCTCTCAGTCACTCCGTTATAATGTAGTACGCCTCTCTCAGTCACTCCGTTATAATGTAGTACGTTCCTCTCAGTCACTCCGTTATAATGTGGTACACCTCTCTCAGTCACTCCGTTATAATGTGGTACACCTCTCTCAGTCACTCCATTACAAAGTAGTACGTCTCTCTCAGTCACTCCGTTATAATGTAGTACGTCCCGCTCAGTCACCCCGTTATAATGTAGTACGTTCCTCTCTCAGTCACTCCGTAATAATGTAGTACGCCTCTCTCAGTCACTCCGTTATAATGTAGTACGCCTCTCTCAGTCACTCCGTTATAATGTAGTACGTCCCTCTCTCAGTCACTCCGTTATAATGTGGTACCTCTCTCTCAGTCACTCCGTTATAATGTAGTACGCCTCTCTCAGTCACTCCGTTATAATATGGTACGCCTCTCTCAATCACTCCGTTATAATGTAGTACGCCTCTCTCAGTCACTACGTTATAATGTAGTACGTTCCTCTCTCAGTCACTCCGTAATAATGTAGTACGCCTCTCTCAGTCACTCCGTAATAATGTAGTACGCCTCTCTCAGTCACTCCGTTATAGTGTAGTACGTCCCTCTCAGTCACTCCGTTATAATGTGGTACGTTCCTCTCACAGTCACTCCGTTATAATGTGGTACCTCTCTCTCAGTCACTCCGTTATAATGTAGTACCTCTCTCTCAGTCACTCCGTTATAATGTAGTACCTCGCTCTCAGTCACTCCGTTATAATGTAGTACGTTCCTCTCTCAGTCACTCCGTAATAATGTAGTACGCCTCTCTCAGTCACTCCGTTATAATGTAGTACGCCTCTCTCAGTCACTCCGTTATAATGTAGTACGTCCCTCTCTCAGTCACTCCGTTATAATGTGGTACCTCTCTCTCAGTCACTCCGTTATAATGTAGTACGCCTCTCTCAGTCACTCCGTTATAATATGGTACGCCTCTCTCAATCACTCCGTTATAATGTAGTACGCCTCTCTCAGTCACTACGTTATAATGTAGTACGTTCCTCTCTCAGTCACTCCGTAATAATGTAGTACGCCTCTCTCAGTCACTCCGTAATAATGTAGTACGCCTCTCTCAGTCACTCCGTTATAGTGTAGTACGTCCCTCTCAGTCACTCCGTTATAATGTGGTACGTTCCTCTCTCAGTCACTCCGTTATAATGTGGTACCTCTCTCACAGTCACTCCGTTATAATGTAGTACCTCGCTCTCAGTCACTCCGTTATAATGTAGTGCGTCCCTTTCAGTCACTCCGTTATAATGTGGTACGTTCCTCTCTCAGTCACTCCGTTATAATGTGGTACCTCTCTCACAGTCACTCCGTTATAATGTAGTACCTCGCTCTCAGTCACTCCGTTATAATGTAGTGCGTCCCTTTCAGTCACTCCGTTATAATGTAGTACGTCCCTCTCAGTCACTCCGTTATAATGTAGTATTTCTCTCTCAGTCACTCCGTTATAATGTAGTATTTCTCTCTCAGTCACTCCGTTATAATGTAGTACGCCTCTCTCAGTCACTCCATTATAATGTAGTACGCCTCTCTCAGTCACTCCGTTATAATATGGTACGCCTCTCTCAATCACTCCATTATAATGTAGTACGCCTCTCTCTGTCACTCCATTATAATGTAGAACCTATCTCTCAGTCACTCCATTATAATGTAGTACCTCTCTCCGTAACTCCGTAATAATGTAGTACGCCACTCTCAGTCACTCCGTTATAATGTGGTACGCCTCTCTCAGTCACTCCGTAATAATGTAGTACGCCTCTCTCCGTCACTCCGTAATAATGTAGTACGCCTCTCTCAGTCACTCCATTATAATGTAGTGCGCCTCTCTCAGTCATTCCGTTATAATGTGGTACCTCTCTCTCCGTCACTCCGTTATAATGTAATACGTCCCTCTCAGTCACTCCGTTATAATGTAGTACGCCTCTCTCAGTCACTCCGTTATAATGTAGTACGTTCCTCTCAGTCACTCCGTTATAATGTGGTACACCTCTCTCAGTCACTCCGTTATAATGTGGTACACCTCTCTCAGTCACTCCATTACAAAGTAGTACGTCTCTCTCAGTCACTCCGTTATAATGTAGTACGTCCCGCTCAGTCACCCCGTTATAATGTAGTACGTTCCTCTCTCAGTCACTCCGTAATAATGTAGTACGCCTCTCTCAGTCACTCCGTTATAATGTAGTACGCCTCTCTCAGTCACTCCGTTATAATGTAGTACGTCCCTCTCTCAGTCACTCCGTTATAATGTGGTACCTCTCTCTCAGTCACTCCGTTATAATGTAGTACGCCTCTCTCAGTCACTCCGTTATAATATGGTACGCCTCTCTCAATCACTCCGTTATAATGTAGTACGCCTCTCTCAGTCACTCCGTAATAATGTAGTACGCCTCTCTCAGTCACTCCGTTATAGTGTAGTACGTCCCTCTCAGTCACTCCGTTATAATGTGGTACGTTCCTCTCACAGTCACTCCGTTATAATGTGGTACCTCTCTCTCAGTCACTCCGTTATAATGTAGTACCTCTCTCTCAGTCACTCCGTTATAATGTAGTACCTCGCTCTCAGTCACTCCGTTATAATGTAGTACGTTCCTCTCTCAGTCACTCCGTAATAATGTAGTACGCCTCTCTCAGTCACTCCGTTATAATGTAGTACGCCTCTCTCAGTCACTCCGTTATAATGTAGTACGTCCCTCTCTCAGTCACTCCGTTATAATGTGGTACCTCTCTCTCAGTCACTCCGTTATAATGTAGTACGCCTCTCTCAGTCACTCCGTTATAATATGGTACGCCTCTCTCAATCACTCCGTTATAATGTAGTACGTTCCTCTCTCAGTCACTCCGTAATAATGTAGTACGCCTCTCTCAGTCACTCCGTAATAATGTAGTACGCCTCTCTCAGTCACTCCGTTATAGTGTAGTACGTCCCTCTCAGTCACTCCGTTATAATGTGGTACGTTCCTCTCTCAGTCACTCCGTTATAATGTGGTACCTCTCTCACAGTCACTCCGTTATAATGTAGTACCTCGCTCTCAGTCACTCCGTTATAATGTAGTGCGTCCCTTTCAGTCACTCCGTTATAATGTAGTACGTCCCTCTCAGTCACTCCGTTATAATGTAGTATTTCTCTCTCAGTCACTCCGTTATAATGTAGTATTTCTCTCTCAGTCACTCCGTTATAATGTAGTACGCCTCTCTCAGTCACTCCATTATAATGTAGTACGCCTCTCTCCGTCACTCCGTTATAATGTAGTATTTCTCTCTCAGTCACTCCGTTATAATGTAGTACCTCGCTCTCAGTCACTCCGTTATAATGTAGTACGCATCGCTCAGTCACTCCCTTGTAATGTATTACGTCCCTCTCAGTCACTCAGTTATAATGTAGTGCGTCCCTTTCAGTCACTCCGTTATAATGTAGTATCTCTCTCTCAGTCACTCCGTTATAATGTAGTACGCCTCTCTCAGTCACTCCGTTATAATGTAGTACGCCTCTCTCCGTCACTCCATTATTATGTAGTACGTCCCTCTCAGTCACTCCGTTATAATGTAGTACCTCTCTCTGTCACTCCGTTATAATGTAGTACGCCTCGGTCAGTCACTCCGTTATAATGTAGTACGTCCCTCTCAGTCACTCCGTTATAATGTAGTGCGTCCCTCTCAGTCACTCCGTTTTAATGTAGTACCTCTCTCTCAGTCACTCCGTTATAATGTAGTACCTCTCTCTCAGTCACTCTGTTATAATGTAGTGCGCCTCTCTCAGTCACTCCGTTATAATGTACTACCTCTCTCTCCGTCACTCTGTTATAATGTGGTACGTCCCCCTCTCAATCACTCCATTATAATCTGGTACGGTTCTCTCAGTCACTCCGTTATAATGTGGTACGCCTCTCTCAGTCACTCCGTTATAATGTACCTCTCTCCATCACTCCGTTATAATGTAGTACCTCTCTATCAGTCACTACGTTATAATGTAGTACGCCTCACTCAGTCACTCCGTTATAATGTAGTACGCCTCTCTCAGTCACTCCGTTATAATGTAGTACGCCTCTCTCAGTCACTCCGTTATAATATGGTACCTCTCTCTCAGTCACTCCGTTATAATGTAGTACGCCTCTCTCAGTCACTCCGTTATAATGTAGTACGCCTCTCTCAGTCACTCCGTTATAATGTAGTACGTCCCTCTCTCAGTCACTCCGTTATAATGTGGTACCTCTCTCTCAGTCACTCCGTTATAATGTAGTACGCCTCTCTCAGTCACTCCGTTATAATGTAGTACGCCTCTCTCAGTCACTCCGTTATAATATGGTACGCCTCTCTCAATCACTCCGTTATAAGGTAGTACGCCTCTCTCTGTCACTCTGTTATAATGCAGTACGCCTGACTCAGTCACTCCGTTATAATGTAGTACGTCCCTCTCAGTCACTCTGTTATAATGTAGTACGCCTCACTCAGTCACTCCATTATAATGTAGTACGTCCCTCTCAGTCACTCCGTTATAATGTAGTATCTCTCTCTCAGTCACTCCGTTATAATGTGGTACACCTCTCTCAGTCACTCCGTTATAATGTGGTACACCTCTCTCAGTCACTCCATTATAAAGTAGTACGTCTCTCTCAGTCACTCCGTAATAATGTAGTACGCCTCTCTCAGTCACTCCGTAATAATGTAGTACGCCTCTCTCAGTCACTCCGTTATAATATGGTACGCCTCTCTCAATCACTCCGTTATAAGGTAGTACGCCTCTCTCTGTCACTCTGTTATAATGCAGTACGCCTGACTCAGTCACTCCGTTATAATGTAGTACACCTCTCTCAGTCACTCCGTTATAATGTAGTAACTCCCTCTCAGTCACTCTGTTATAATGTAGTACCTCTCTCTCAGTCACTCCGTTGTAATGTAGTACGTCCCTCTCTCAGTCACTCCGTTGTAATGTAGTACGTCCTTCTCTCAGTCACTCCGTTATAATATAGTACCTCTCTCTCCGTCACTCCGATATAATGTAGTACCTCTCTCTCAGTCACTCCGTTATAATGTAGTACCTCTCTCCGTCACTCCGTTCTAATGTAGTACGTCCCTCTCAGTCACTCCATTATAATGTGGTACGTCCCTCTCTCAGTCACTCAGTTATAATGTAGTACCTCTCTCAGTCACTCCGTTATAATGCAGTAACTCTCTCAGTCACTACGTTATAATATAGTACGTCCCTCTCAGTCACTCCATTATAATGTGGTACGTCCCTCTCAGTCACTCTGTTATAATGTAGTACGTCTCTCTCAGTCACTCCGTTATAATGTAGTACACCTCTCTCAGTCACTCCGTTATAATGTAGTAACTCCCTCTCAGTCACTCCGTTATAATGTAGTACCTCTCTCCGTCACTCCGTTATAATGTAGTACCTCTCTCTCAGTCACTCCGTTATAATGTAGTACGTCCCTCTCTCAGTCACTCCGTTGTAATGTAGTACGTCCCTCTCCGTCACTCCGATATAATGTAGTACCTCTCTCTCAGTCACTCCGTTATAATGTAGTACCTCTCTCTCAGTCACTCCGTTGTAATGTAGTACGTCCCTCTCTCAGTCACTCCGTTGTAATGTAGTACGTCCTTCTCTCAGTCACTCCGTTATAATGTAGTACCTCTCTCTCCGTCACTCCGATATAATGTAGTACCTCTCTCTCAGTCACTCCGTTATAATGTAGTACCTCTCTCCGTCACTCCGTTCTAATGTAGTACGTCCCTCTCTCAGTCACTCCGTTATAATGTAGTACGCCTCTCTCAGTCACTCTGTTATAATGTAGTACCTCACTCTCCGTCACTCCGTTCTAATGTAGTACCTCTCTCCGTCACTCCGTTATAATGTAGTACCTCTCTCAGTCACTCCGTTATAATGTAGTAACTCTCTCAGTCACTACGTTATAATATAGTACGTCCCTCTCAGTCACTCCATTATAATGTGGTACGTCCCTCTCAGTCACTCTGTTATAATGTAGTACCTCTCTCTCAGTCACTCCGTTATAATGTTGTACACCTCTCTCAGTCACTCCGTTATAATGTAGTAACTCTCTCTCAGTCACTCCGTTATAATGTAGTACCTCTCTCTCAGTCACTCCATTATAATGTAGTACGTCCCTCTCTCAGTCACTCCGTTGTAATGTAGTACGTCCCTCTCTCAGTCACTCCGTTATAATGTAGTACCTCTCTCTCCGTCACTCCGATATAATGTAGTACCTCTCTCTCAGTCACTCCGTTATAATGTAGTACCTCTCTCCGTCACTCCGTTCTAATGTAGTACGTCCCTCTCTCAGTCACTCCGTTATAATGTAGTACGTCCCTCTCAGTCACTCCATTATAATGTGGTACGTCCCTCTCAGTCACTCCGTTGTAATGTTGTACGTCCCTCTCTCAGTCACTCCGTTATAATGTAGTAACTCTCTCAGTCACTACGTTATAATATAGTACGTCCCTTTCAGTCACTCTGTTATAATGTAGTACGTCTCTCTCAGTCACTCCGTTATAATGTAGTACACCTCTCTCAGTCACTCCGTTATAATGTAGTAACTCTCTCTCAGTCACTCCGTTATAATGTAGTACCTCTCTCCGTCACTCCGTTATAATGTAGTCCCTCTCTCTCAGTCACTCCGTTATAATGTAGTACGTCCCTCTCTCAGTCACTCCGTTATAATGTAGTACCTCTCGCTCAGTCACTCTGTTGTAATGTAGTACCTCTCTCTCAGTCACTCCGTTATAATGTAGTACGTCCCTCTCTCAGTCACTCCATTGTAATGTAGTACCTCTCTCCGTCACTCCGTTCTAATGTAGTACGTCCCTCTTTCAGTCACTCCGTTATAATGTAGAACGCCTCTCTCAGTCACTCCGTTATAATGTGGTACGCCTCTCTCAGTCACTCCGTAATAATGTAGTACGCCTCTCTCAGTCACTCCGTTATAATGTGGTACCTCTCTCTCAGTCATTCCGTTATAATGTAGTATGTTCCTCTCTCAGTCACTCCATTATAATGTAGTACCTCTCTCCGTCACTCCGTAATAATGTAGTACGCCTCTCTCAGTCACTCCGTTATAATGTGGTACGCCTCTCTCAGTCACTCCGTTATAATGTAGTACGTCCCTCTCTCAGTCACTCCGTTATAATGTAGTACGTTCCTCTCTCAGTCACTCCATTATAATGTAGTACGTTCCTCTCTCAGTCACTCCGTTATAATGTAGTGCTCCTCTCTCAGTCACTCCGTTATAATGTACTATCTCTCTCTCCGTCACTCTGTTATAATGTAGTACGTCCCTCTCTCAGTCACTCCGTTATAATGTAGAACCTATCTCTCAGTCACTCCATTATAATGTAGTACCTCTCTCCGTCACTCCGTAATAATGTAGTACGCCTCTCTCAGTCACTCCGTTATAATGTGGTACGCCTCTCTCAGTCACTCCGTAATAATGTGGTCCGCCTCTCTCAGTCATTCCGTTATAATGTGGTACCTCTCTCTCCGTCACTCCGTTATAATGTAGTACGTCCCTCACAGTCACTCCGTTATAATGTGGTACCTCTCTCTGTCACTCCGTTATAATGTAGTACGTCCCTCTCAGTCACTCCGTTATAATGTAGTACGTTCCTCTCTCAGTCACTCCGTTATAATGTAGTACCTCTCTCTCAGTCACTCCATTATAATGTAGTACGCCTCACTCAGTCACTCCGTTATAATGTAGTACGTCCCTCTCAGTCACTCCGTTATAATGTAGTGCGTCCCTCTCATTCACTCCGTTATAATGTAGTATCTCTCTCTCAGTCACTACGTTATAATGTAGTACGCCTCTCTGAGTCACTCCGTTATAATGTAGTACGCCTCTCTCCGTCACTCCGTTATAATATAGTACACCTCTCTCAGTCACTCCATTATAAAGTAGTACGTCTCTCTCAGTCACTCCATTATAATGTAGTACGCCTCTCTCAGTCGCTCCGTTATAATGCGGTACGCCTCTCTCAGTCACTCCGTTATAATGTGGTACCTCTCTCCATCACTCCTATAATGTAGTACACCTCTCTCCATCACTCCTATAATGTAGTACGCCTCTCTCAGTCACTCCGTTAAAATGTAGTGCCTCTCTCTCAGTCACTCCGTTAAAATGTAGTACCTCTCTCCATCACTCCTATAATGTAGTACACCTCTCTCCATCACTCCTATAATGTAGTACGCCTCTATCAGTCACTCAGTTATAATGTAGTACCTCTCTCAGTCACTCCGTTATAATGTAGTAACTCTCTCAGTCACTACGTTATAATATAGTACGTCCCTCTCAGTCACTCCATTATAATGTGGTACGTCCCTCTCAGTCACTCTGTTATAATGTAGTACGTCTCTCTCAGTCACTCCGTTATAATGTTGTACACCTCTCTCAGTCACTCCGTTATAATGTAGTCCCTCTCTCTCAGTCACTCCGTTATAATGTAGTACGTCCCTCTCTCAGTCACTCCGTTATAATGTAGTACCTCTCTCTCCGTCACTCCGATAAAATGTAGTACCTCTCTCTCAGTCACTCCGTTATAATGTAGTACCTCTCTCTCAGTCACTCTGTTATAATGTAGTACCTCTCTCTCAGTCACTCCGTTGTAATGTAGTACGTCCCTCTCTCAGTCACTCCGTTGTAATGTAGTACGTCCTTCTCTCAGTCACTCCGTTATAATATAGTACCTCTCTCTCCGTCACTCCGATATAATGTAGTACCTCTCTCTCAGTCACTCCGTTATAATGTAGTACCTCTCTCCGTCACTCCGTTCTAATGTAGTACGTCCCTCTCAGTCACTCCATTATAATGTGGTATGTCCCTCTCTCAGTCACTCAGTTATAATGTAGTACCTCTCTCAGTCACTCCGTTATAATGTAGTACCTCTCTCTCAGTCACTCCGTTATAATGTAGTACGTCCCTCTCTCAGTCACTCCATTGTAATGTAGTACCTCTCTCCGTCACTCCGTTCTAATGTAGTACGTCCCTCTTTCAGTCACTCCGTTATAATGTAGAACGCCTCTCTCAGTCACTCCGTTATAATGTGGTACGCCTCTCTCAGTCACTCCGTAATAATGCAGTACGCCTCTCTCAGTCACTCCGTTATAATGTGGTACCTCTCTCTCAGTCATTCCGTTATAATGTAGTATGTTCCTCTCTCAGTCACTCCATTATAATGTAGTACCTCTCTCCGTCACTCCGTAATAATGTAGTACGCCTCTCTCAGTCACTCCGTTATAATGTGGTACGCCTCTCTCAGTCACTCCGTTATAATGTAGTACGTCCCTCTCTCAGTCACTCCGTTATAATGTAGTACGTTCCTCTCTCAGTCACTCCATTATAATGTAGTACGTTCCTCTCTCAGTCACTCCGTTATAATGTACTATCTCTCTCTCCGTCACTCTGTTATAATGTAGTACGTCCCTCTCTCAGTCACTCCGTTATAATGTAGAACCTATCTCTCAGTCACTCCATTATAATGTAGTACCTCTCTCCGTCACTCCGTAATAATGTAGTACGCCTCTCTCAGTCACTCCGTTATAATGTGGTACGCCTCTCTCAGTCACTCCGTAATAATGTGGTCCGCCTCTCTCAGTTATTCCGTTATAATGTGGTACCTCTCTCTCTGTCACTCCGTTATAATGTAGTACGTCCCTCACAGTCACACCGTTATAATGTGGTACCTCTCTCTGTCACTCCGTTATAATGTAGTACGTCCCTCTCAGTCACTCCGTTATAATGTAGTACGTTCCTCTCTCAGTCACTCCGTTATAATGTAGTACCTCTCTCTCAGTCACTCCATTATAATGTAGTACGCCTCACTCAGTCACTCCGTTATAATGTAGTACGTCCCTCTCAGTCACTCCGTTATAATGTAGTGCGTCCCTCTCATTCACTCCGTTATAATGTAGTATCTCTCTCTCAGTCACTACGTTATAATGTAGTACGCCTCTCTGAGTCACTCCGTTATAATGTAGTACGCCTCTCTCCGTCACTCCGTTATAATATAGTACACCTCTCTCAGTCACTCCATTATAAAGTAGTACGTCTCTCTCAGTCACTCCATTATAATGTAGTACGCCTCTCTCAGTCGCTCCGTTGTAATGCGGTACGCCTCTCTCAGTCACTCCGTTATAATGTGGTACCTCTCTCCATCACTCCTATAATGTAGTACACCTCTCTCCATCACTCCTATAATGTAGTACGCCTCTCTCAGTCACTCCGTTAAAATGTAGTGCCTCTCTCTCAGTCACTCCGTTAAAATGTAGTACCTCTCTCCATCACTCCTATAATGTAGTACACCTCTCTCCATCACTCCTATAATGTAGTACGCCTCTCTCAGTCACTCAGTTATAATGTAGTACCTCTCTCAGTCACTCCGTTATAATGTAGTAACTCTCTCAGTCACTACGTTATAATATAGTACGTCCCTCTCAGTCACTCCATTATAATGTGGTACGTCCCTCTCAGTCACTCTGTTATAATGTAGTACGTCTCTCTCAGTCACTCCGTTATAATGTTGTACACCTCTCTCAGTCACTCCGTTATAATGTAGTCCCTCTCTCTCAGTCACTCCGTTATAATGTAGTACGTCCCTCTCTCAGTCACTCCGTTATAATGTAGTACCTCTCTCTCCGTCACTCCGATAAAATGTAGTACCTCTCTCTCAGTCACTCCGTTATAATGTAGTACCTCTCTCTCAGTCACTCTGTTATAATGTAGTACCTCTCTCTCAGTCACTCCGTTGTAATGTAGTACGTCCCTCTCTCAGTCACTCCGTTGTAATGTAGTACGTCCTTCTCTCAGTCACTCCATTATAATATAGTACCTCTCTCTCCGTCACTCCGATATAATGTAGTACCTCTCTCTCAG
This sequence comes from Hypanus sabinus, assembly GCF_030144855.1. Taxonomy (NCBI): domain Eukaryota; kingdom Metazoa; phylum Chordata; class Chondrichthyes; order Myliobatiformes; family Dasyatidae; genus Hypanus; species Hypanus sabinus. The sequence continues at coordinate 59,610,731 of NC_082726.1, forward strand.
TCACTCCGTTATAATGTAGTACCTCTCTCCGTCACTCCGTTCTAATGTAGTACGTCCCTCTCAGTCACTCCATTATAATGTGGTATGTCCCTCTCTCAGTCACTCAGTTATAATGTAGTACCTCTCTCAGTCACTCCGTTATAATGTAGTACCTCTCTCAGTCACTACGTTATAATATAGTACGTCCCTCTCAGTCACTCCATTATAATGTGGTACGTCCCTCTCAGTCACTCCGTTATAATGTAGTACGTCTCTCTCAGTCACTCCGTTATAATGTAGTACACCTCTCTCAGTCACTCCGTTATAATGTAGTAACTCCCTCTCAGTCACTCCGTTATAATGTAGTACCTCTCTCCGTCACTCCGTTATAATGTAGTACCTCTCTCTCAGTCACTCCGTTATAATGTAGTACGTCCCTCTCTCAGTCACTCCGTTGTAATGTAGTACGTCCCTCTCCGTCACTCCGATATAATGTAGTACCTCTCTCTCAGTCACTCCGTTATAATGTAGTACCTCTCTCTCAGTCACTCCGTTATAATGTAGTACGTCCCTCTCTCAGTCACTCCGTTGTAATGTAGTACGTCCCTCTCTCAGTCACTCCGTTATAATGTAGTACCTCTCTCTCCGTCACTCCGATATAATGTAGTACCTCTCTCTCAGTCACTCCGTTATAATGTAGTACCTCACTCTCCGTCACTCCGTTCTAATGTAGTACCTCTCTCCGTCACTCCGTTATAATGTAGTACGTCCCTCTCAGTCACTCCATTATAATGTGGTACGTCCCTCTCAGTCACTCCGTTGTAATGTAGTACATCCCTCTCTCAGTCACTCCGTTATAATGTAGTACGTCCCTCTCAGTCACTCCATTATAATGTGGTACGTCCCTCTCAGTCACTCCGTTATAATGTAGTACGTCTCTCTCAGTCACTCCGTTATAATGTAGTACACCTCTCTCAGTCACTCCGTTATAATGTAGTAACTCCCTCTCAGTCACTCCGTTATAATGTAGTACCTCTCTCCGTCACTCCGTTATAATGTAGTACCTCTCTCTCAGTCACTCCGTTATAATGTAGTACGTCCCTCTCTCAGTCACTCCGTTGTAATGTAGTACGTCCCTCTCCGTCACTCCGATATAATGTAGTACCTCTCTCTCAGTCACTCCGTTATAATGTAGTACCTCTCTCTCAGTCACTCCGTTATAATGTAGTACGTCCCTCTCTCAGTCACTCCGTTGTAATGTAGTACGTCCCTCTCTCAGTCACTCCGTTATAATGTAGTACCTCTCTCTCCGTCACTCCGATATAATGTAGTAACTCCCTCTCAGTCACTCCGTTATAATGTAGTACCTCTCTCCGTCACTCCGTTATAATGTAGTACCTCTCTCTCAGTCACTCCGTTATAATGTAGTACGTCCCTCTCTCAGTCACTCCGTTGTAATGTAGTACGTCCCTCTCCGTCACTCCGATATAATGTAGTACCTCTCTCTCAGTCACTCCGTTATAATGTAGTACCTCTCTCTCAGTCACTCCGTTATAATGTAGTACGTCCCTCTCTCAGTCACTCCGTTATAATGTAGTACCTCTCTCTCCGTCACTCCGATATAATGTAGTACCTCTCTCTCAGTCACTCCGTTATAATGTAGTACCTCTCTCCGTCACTCCGTTCTAATGTAGTACGTCCCTCTCAGTCACTCCATTATAATGTGGTACGTCCCTCTCAGTCACTCCGTTGTAATGTAGTACGTCCCTCTCTCAGTCACTCCGTTATAATGTAGTAACTCTCTCAGTCACTACGTTATAATATAGTACGTCCCTCTCAGTCACTCCATTATAATGTGGTACGTCCCTCTCAGTCACTCTGTTATAATGTAGTACGTCTCTCTCAGTCACTCCGTTATAATGTAGTACACCTCTCTCAGTCACTCCGTTATAATGTAGTAACTCTCTCTCAGTCACTCCGTTATAATGTAGTACCTCTCTCAGTCACTACGTTATAATATAGTACGTCCCTCTCAGTCACTCCATTATAATGTGGTACGTCCCTCTCAGTCACTCCATTATAATGTGGTACGTCCCTCTCAGTCACTCCATTATAATGTGGTACGTCCCTCTCAGTCACTCCATTATAATGTGGTACGTCTCTCTCAGTCACTCCGTTATAATGTAGTACCTCTCTCCGTCACTCCGTTATAATGTGGTACGTCCCTCTCAGTCACTCCATTATAATATGGTACGCCCCTCTCTCAGTCACTCCGTTATAATGTAGTACCTCTCTCCGTCACTACGTTATAATGTAGTACGTCCCTCTCAGTCACTCCATTATAATGTGGTACGTCCCTCTCAGTCACTCCATTATAATGTGGTACGCCCCTCTCTCCGTCACTCAGTTATAATGTAGTACCTCTCTCCGTCACTCCGTTATAATGTGGTCGGTCTCTCTCTGTCACTCCATTATAATGTAGTACGCCTCTCTCAGTCACTCCGTCATAATGTAGTATGTCCCTCTCTCAGTCACTCCGTTATAATGTAGTACGCCTCTCTCAGTCACTCCGTTATAATGTAGTACGTCCCTCTCTCAGTCACTCCGTTATGATGTAGTACGCCTCTCTCAGTCACTCCATTATAATGTAGTACGTCCCTCTGTCAGTCACTCCGTTATAATGTAGTACCTCTCTCTCAGTCACTCCATTATAATGTAGTACGTCCTTCTCTCAGTCACTTCGTTATAATGTAGTACCTCTCTCTCCGTCACTCCGTTATAATGTAGTGCGCCTCTCTCAGTCACTCCGTCATAATGTAGTACCTCTCTCTCAGTCACTCCATTATAATGTAGTACGTCCCTCTCTCAGTCACTCCGTTCTAATATAGTATCTCTCTCCGTCACTCCGTTATAATGTAGTGCGCCTCTCTCAGTCACTCCGTCATAATGTGGTAGGCCTCTCTCAGTCACTCCGTTATAATGTGGTACACCTCTCTCAGTCACTCCGTTATAATGTAGTACCTCTCTCAGTCACTCCGTTATAATGTAGTACCTCTCTCCGTCACTCCGTTATAATGTAGTACGTCCCTCTCAGTCACTCCGTTATAATGTGGTATGTCCCTCTCAGTCACCCCGTTATAATGTAGTACGTCCCTCTCTCAGTCACTCCGTTATATTGAAGTACCTCTCTCTCAGTCACTCCCTTATAATGTAGTACGTCCCTCTCTCAGTCACTCCGTTATAATGTGGTACGTCCCTCTCTCAGTCACTCCGTTATAATGTGGTATGCCTCTCTCAGTCACTCCGTTATAATGTAGTACGTCCCTCTCTCAGTCACTCCGTTATAATGTAGTACCACTCTCCATCACTCCGTTATAATGTAGTACGCCTCTCTCAGTCACTCCGTTATAATGTAGTACCTCTCTCCGTCACTCCGTTATAATGTGGTACGTCCCTCTCCGTCACTCCGTTATAATGTAGTACCTCTCTCTCAGTCACTCCGTTAAAATGTAGTACCTCTCTCTCAGTCACTCCATTAAAATGTAGTACCTCTCTCCTTCACTCCATTATAATGTAGTACCTTGCTCCATCACTCCTATAATGTAGTACGCCTCTCTCAGTCACTCCGTTATAATGTAGTACCTCTCTCAGTCACTCCGTTATAATGTAGTGCGCCTCTGTCAGTCACTCCGTTATAATGTGGTACACCTCACTCAGTCACTCCGTTATAATGTGGTACGTCCCTCTAAATCAAACCGTTATAATGTAGCACGTCCCTCTCTCAGTCACTCCGTTATAATGTAGTACCTCTCTCCGTCACTACGTTATAATGTGGTACGTCCCTCTCAGTCACTCCATTATAATGTGGTACGCCTCTCTCTCAGTCACTCCGTTATAATGTAGTACCTCTCTCCGTCACTCAGTTATAATGTAGTACCTCTCTCAGTCACTCCGTTATAATATGGTACGCCTCTCTCAGTCACTCCGTTATAATGTAGTATGTCCCTCTCTCAGTCACTCCGTTATAATGTAGTACGCCTCTCTCAGTCACTCCATTCTAATGTAGTACGTCCCTCTCTCAGTCACTCCGTTATAATGTCGTACGCCTCTCTCAGTCACTCCGTTATAATGTAGTATGTTCCTCTCTCAGTCACTCCGTTGTAATGTAGAACCTCTCTCTCAGTCACTCCGTTATAATGTAGTATGTCCCTCTGTCAGTCACTCCGTTAAAATGTAGTACGCCTCTCTCAGTCACTCCGTTATAATGTAGTACCTCTCTCAGTCACTCCGTTATGATGTAGTACGCCTCTCTCAGTCACTCCGTTATAATGTAGTATGTTCCTCTCTCAGTCACTCCGTTGTAATGTAGTACCTCTCTCTCAGTCACTCCGTTATAATGTAGTATGTTTCTCTCTCAGTCACTCCGTTGTAATGTAGTACCTCTCTCTCAGTCACTCCGTTATAATGTAGTACCTCTCTCTCAGTCACTCCGTTATGATGTAGTATGTCCCTCTGTCAGTCACTCCGTTATAATGTAGTACGCCTCTCTCAGTCACTCCGTTATAATGTAGTATGTCCCTCTGTCAGTCACTCCGTTATAATGTAGTACCTCTCTCTCAGTCACTCCATTATAATGTAGTACGTCCCTCTCTCAGTCACTCCGTTGTAATGTAGTACGTCCCTCTCTCAGTCACTCCGTTATAATGTAGTACCTCTCTCTCAGTCACTCCATTATAATGTAGTACGTCCCTCTCTCAGTCACTCCGTTGTAATGTAGTACGTCCCTCTCTCAGTCACTCCGTTATAATGTAGTACCTCTCTCTCCGTCACTCCGATATAATGTAGTACCTCTCTCTCAGTCACTCCGTTATAATGTAGTACCTCTCTCCGTCACTCCGTTCTAATGTAGTACGTCCCTCTCAGTCACTCCATTATAATGTGGTACGTCCCTCTCAGTCACTCCGTTGTAATGTAGTACGTCCCTCTCTCAGTCACTCCGTTATAATGTAGTAACTCTCTCAGTCACTACGTTATAATATAGTACGTCCCTCTCAGTCACTCCATTATAATGTGGTACGTCCCTCTCAGTCACTCTGTTATAATGTAGTACGTCTCTCTCAGTCACTCCGTTATAATGTAGTACACCTCTCTCAGTCACTCCGTTATAATGTAGTAACTCTCTCTCAGTCACTCCGTTATAATGTAGTACCTCTCTCCGTCACTCCGTTATAATGTAGTCCCTCTCTCTCAGTCACTCCGTTATAATGTAGTACGTCCCTCTCTCAGTCACTCCGTTATAATGTAGTACCTCTCTCTCCGTCACTCCGATAAAATGTAGTACCTCTCTCTCAGTCACTCCGTTATAATGTAGTACCTCTCTCTCAGTCACTCTGTTATAATGTAGTACCTCTCTCTCAGTCACTCCGTTATAATGTAGTACGTCCCTCTCTCAGTCACTCCGTTGTAATGTAGTACGTCCTTCTCTCAGTCACTCCGTTATAATGTAGTACCTCTCTCTCCGTCACTCCGATATAATGTAGTACCTCTCTCTCAGTCACTCCGTTATAATGTAGTACCTCTCTCCGTCACTCCATTCTAATGTAGTACGTCCCTCTTTCAGTCACTCCGTTATAATGTAGAACGCCTCTCTCAGTCACTCCGTTATAATGTGGTACGCCTCTCTCAGTCACTCCGTAATAATGTAGTATGCCTCTCTCAGTCACTCCGTTATAATGTGGTACCTCTCTCTCAGTCATTCCGTTATAATGTAGTATGTTCCTCTCTCAGTCACTCCATTATAATGTAGTACCTCTCTCCGTCACTCCGTAATAATGTAGTACGCCTCTCTCAGTCACTCCGTTATAATGTGGTACGCCTCTCTCAGTCACTCCGTTATAATGTAGTACGTCCCTCTCTCAGTCACTCCGTTATAATGTAGTACGTTCCTCTCTCAGTCACTCCATTATAATGTAGTACGTTCCTCTCTCAGTCACTCCGTTATAATGTAGTGCTCCTCTCTCAGTCACTCCGTTATAATGTACTATCTCTCTCTCCGTCACTCTGTTATAATGTAGTACGTCCCTCTCTCAGTCACTCCGTTATAATGTAGTACGCCTCTCTCAGTCACTCCGTTATAATGTGGTACGCCTCTCTCAGTCACTCCGTTATAATGTAGTACGTCCCTCTCTCAGTCACTCCGTTATAATGTAGTACGTTCCTCTCTCAGTCACTCCATTATAATGTAGTACGTTCCTCTCTCAGTCACTCCGTTATAATGTAGTGCTCCTCTCTCAGTCACTCCGTTATAATGTACTATCTCTCTCTCCGTCACTCTGTTATAATGTAGTACGTCCCTCTCTCAGTCACTCCGTTATAATGTAGAACCTATCTCTCAGTCACTCCATTATAATGTAGTACCTCTCTCCGTCACTCCGTAATAATGTAGTACGCCTCTCTCAGTCACTCCGTTATAATGTGGTACGCCTCTCTCAGTCACTCCGTAATAATGTGGTCCGCCTCTCTCAGTCATTCCGTTATAATGTGGTACCTCTCTCTCCGTCACTCCGTTATAATGTAGTACGTCCCTCACAGTCACTCCGTTATAATGTAGTACGTCCCTCTCAGTCACTCCGTTATAATGTAGTACGTTCCTCTCTCAGTCACTCCGTTATAATGTAGTACCTCTCTCTCAGTCACTCCATTATAATGTAGTACGCCTCACTCAGTCACTCCGTTATAATGTAGTACGTCCCTCTCAGTCACTCCGTTATAATGTAGTGCGTCCCTCTCATTCACTCCGTTATAATGTAGTATCTCTCTCTCAGTCACTCCGTTATAATGTAGTACGCCTCTCTGAGTCACTCCGTTATAATGTAGTACGCCTCTCTCCGTCACTCCGTTATAATATAGTACACCTCTCTCAGTCACTCCATTATAAAGTAGTACGTCTCTCTCAGTCACTCCATTATAATGTAGTACGCCTCTCTCAGTCGCTCCGTTATAATGCGGTACGCCTCTCTCAGTCACTCCGTTATAATGTGGTACCTCTCTCCATCACTCCTATAATGTAGTACACCTCTCTCCATCACTCCTATAATGTAGTACGCCTCTCTCAGTCACTCCGTTAAAATGTAGTGCCTCTCTCTCAGTCACTCCGTTAAAATGTAGTACCTCTCTCCATCACTCCTATAATGTAGTACACCTCTCTCCATCACTCCTATAATGTAGTACGCCTCTCTCAGTCACTCAGTTATAATGTAGTACCTCTCTCAGTCACTCCGTTATAATGTAGTAACTCTCTCAGTCACTACGTTATAATATAGTACGTCCCTCTCAGTCACTCCATTATAATGTGGTACGTCCCTCTCAGTCACTCTGTTATAATGTAGTACATCTCTCTCAGTCACTCCGTTATAATGTTGTACACCTCTCTCAGTCACTCCGTTATAATGTAGTCCCTCTCTCTCAGTCACTCCGTTATAATGTAGTACGTCCCTCTCTCAGTCACTCCGTTATAATGTAGTACCTCTCTCCGTCACTCCGTTATACTGTGGTACGTCCCTCTCAGTCACTCCATTATAATATGGTACGCCCCTCTCTCAGTCACTCCGTTATAATGTAGTACCTCTCTCCGTCACTACGTTATAATGTAGTACGTCCCTCTCAGTCACTCCATTATAATGTGGTACGTCCCTCTCAGTCACTCCATTATAATGTGGTACGCCCCTCTCTCCGTCACTCAGTTATAATGTAGTACCTCTCTCAGTCACTCCGTCATAATGTAGTATGTCCCTCTCTCAGTCACTCCGTTATAATGTAGTACGCCTCTCTCAGTCACTCCGTTATAATGTAGTACGTCCCTCTCTCAGTCACTCCGTTATGATGTAGTACGCCTCTCTCAGTCACTCCATTATAATGTAGTACGTCCCTCTGTCAGTCACTCCGTTATAATGTAGTACCTCTCTCTCAGTCACTCCATTATAATGTAGTACGTCCTTCTCTCAGTCACTTCGTTATAATGTAGTACCTCTCTCTCCGTCACTCCGTTATAATGTAGTGCGCCTCTCTCAGTCACTCCGTCATAATGTAGTACCTCTCTCTCAGTCACTCCATTATAATGTAGTACGTCCCTCTCTCAGTCACTCCGTTCTAATATAGTATCTCTCTCCGTCACTCCGTTATAATGTAGTGCGCCTCTCTCAGTCACTCCGTCATAATGTGGTAGGCCTCTCTCAGTCACTCCGTTATAATGTGGTACACCTCTCTCAGTCACTCCGTTATAATGTAGTACCTCTCTCAGTCACTCCGTTATAATGTAGTACCTCTCTCCGTCACTCCGTTATAATGTAGTACGTCCCTCTCAGTCACTCCGTTATAATGTGGTATGTCCCTCTCAGTCACCCCGTTATAATGTAGTACGTCCCTCTCTCAGTCACTCCGTTATATTGAAGTACCTCTCTCTCAGTCACTCCCTTATAATGTAGTACGTCCCTCTCTCAGTCACTCCGTTATAATGTGGTACGTCCCTCTCTCAGTCACTCCGTTATAATGTGGTATGCCTCTCTCAGTCACTCCGTTATAATGTAGTACGTCCCTCTCTCAGTCACTCCGTTATAATGTAGTACCACTCTCCATCACTCCGTTATAATGTAGTACGCCTCTCTCAGTCACTCCGTTATAATGTAGTACCTCTCTCCGTCACTCCGTTATAATGTGGTACGTCCCTCTCCGTCACTCCGTTATAATGTAGTACCTCTCTCTCAGTCACTCCGTTAAAATGTAGTACCTCTCTCTCAGTCACTCCATTAAAATGTAGTACCTCTCTCCTTCACTCCTATAATGTAGTACGCCTCTCTCAGTCACTCCGTTATAATGTAGTACCTCTCTCAGTCACTCCGTTATAATGTAGTGCGCCTCTGTCAGTCACTCCGTTATAATGTGGTACACCTCACTCAGTCACTCCGTTATAATGTGGTACGTCCCTCTAAGTCAAACCGTTATAATGTAGCACGTCCCTCTCTCAGTCACTCCGTTATAATGTAGTACCTCTCTCCGTCACTACGTTATAATGTGGTACGTCCCTCTCAGTCACTCCATTATAATGTGGTACGCCTCTCTCTCAGTCACTCCGTTATAATGTAGTACCTCTCTCCGTCACTCAGTTATAATGTAGTACCTCTCTCAGTCACTCCGTTATAATATGGTACGCCTCTCTCAGTCACTCCGTTATAATGTAGTATGTCCCTCTCTCAGTCACTCCGTTATAATGTAGTACGCCTCTCTCAGTCACTCCATTCTAATGTAGTACGTCCCTCTCTCAGTCACTCCGTTATAATGTCGTACGCCTCTCTCAGTCACTCCGTTATAATGTAGTATGTTCCTCTCTCAGTCACTCCGTTGTAATGTAGAACCTCTCTCTCAGTCACTCCGTTATAATGTAGTATGTCCCTCTGTCAGTCACTCCGTTATAATGTAGTACGCCTCTCTCAGTCACTCCGTTATAATGTAGTACCTCTCTCAGTCACTCCGTTATGATGTAGTACGCCTCTCTCAGTCACTCCGTTATAATGTAGTATGTTCCTCTCTCAGTCACTCCGTTGTAATGTAGTACCTCTCTCTCAGTCACTCCGTTATAATGTAGTATGTTTCTCTCTCAGTCACTCCGTTGTAATGTAGTACCTCTCTCTCAGTCACTCCGTTAGAATGTAGTATGTCCCTCTGTCAGTCACTCCATTATAATGTAGTACGCCTCTCTCAGTCACTCCGTTATAATGTAGTACCTCTCTCTCAGTCACTCCGTTATGATGTAGTATGTCCCTCTGTCAGTCACTCCGTTATAATGTAGTACGCCTCTCTCAGTCACTCCGTTATAATGTAGTATGTCCCTCTGTCAGTCACTCCGTTATAATGTAGTACCTCTCTCTCAGTCACTCCATTATAATGTAGTACGTCCCTCTCTCAGTCACTCCGTTGTAATGTAGTACGTCCCTCTCTCAGTCACTCCGTTATAATGTAGTACCTCTCTCTCAGTCACTCCATTATAATGTAGTACGTCCCTCTCTCAGTCACTCCGTTGTAATGTAGTACGTCCCTCTCTCAGTCACTCCGTTATAATGTAGTACCTCTCTCTCCGTCACTCCGATATAATGTAGTACCTCTCTCTCAGTCACTCCGTTATAATGTAGTACCTCTCTCCGTCACTCCGTTCTAATGTAGTACGTCCCTCTCAGTCACTCCATTATAATGTGGTACGTCCCTCTCAGTCACTCCGTTGTAATGTAGTACGTCCCTCTCTCAGTCACTCCGTTATAATGTAGTAACTCTCTCAGTCACTACGTTATAATATAGTACGTCCCTCTCAGTCACTCCATTATAATGTGGTACGTCCCTCTCAGTCACTCTGTTATAATGTAGTACGTCTCTCTCAGTCACTCCGTTATAATGTAGTACACCTCTCTCAGTCACTCCGTTATAATGTAGTAACTCTCTCTCAGTCACTCCGTTATAATGTAGTACCTCTCTCCGTCACTCCGTTATAATGTAGTCCCTCTCTCTCAGTCACTCCGTTATAATGTAGTACGTCCCTCTCTCAGTCACTCCGTTATAATGTAGTACCTCTCTCTCCGTCACTCCGATAAAATGTAGTACCTCTCTCTCAGTCACTCCGTTATAATGTAGTACGTCCCTCTCTCAGTCACTCCGTTGTAATGTAGTACGTCCTTCTCTCAGTCACTCCGTTATAATGTAGTACCTCTCTCTCCGTCACTCCGATATAATGTAGTACCTCTCTCTCAGTCACTCCGTTATAATGTAGTACCTCTCTCCGTCACTCCATTCTAATGTAGTACGTCCCTCTTTCAGTCACTCCGTTATAATGTAGAACGCCTCTCTCAGTCACTCCGTTATAATGTGGTACGCCTCTCTCAGTCACTCCGTAATAATGTAGTATGCCTCTCTCAGTCACTCCGTTATAATGTGGTACCTCTCTCTCAGTCATTCCGTTATAATGTAGTATGTTCCTCTCTCAGTCACTCCATTATAATGTAGTACCTCTCTCCGTCACTCCGTAATAATGTAGTACGCCTCTCTCAGTCACTCCGTTATAATGTGGTACGCCTCTCTCAGTCACTCCGTTATAATGTAGTACGTCCCTCTCTCAGTCACTCCGTTATAATGTAGTACGTTCCTCTCTCAGTCACTCCATTATAATGTAGTACGTTCCTCTCTCAGTCACTCCGTTATAATGTAGTGCTCCTCTCTCAGTCACTCCGTTATAATGTACTATCTCTCTCTCCGTCACTCTGTTATAATGTAGTACGTCCCTCTCTCAGTCACTCCGTTATAATGTAGTACGCCTCTCTCAGTCACTCCGTTATAATGTGGTACGCCTCTCTCAGTCACTCCGTTATAATGTAGTACGTCCCTCTCTCAGTCACTCCGTTATAATGTAGTACGTTCCTCTCTCAGTCACTCCATTATAATGTAGTACGTTCCTCTCTCAGTCACTCCGTTATAATGTAGTGCTCCTCTCTCAGTCACTCCGTTATAATGTACTATCTCTCTCTCCGTCACTCTGTTATAATGTAGTACGTCCCTCTCTCAGTCACTCCGTTATAATGTAGAACCTATCTCTCAGTCACTCCATTATAATGTAGTACCTCTCTCCGTCACTCCGTAATAATGTAGTACGCCTCTCTCAGTCACTCCGTTATAATGTGGTACGCCTCTCTCAGTCACTCCGTAATAATGTGGTCCGCCTCTCTCAGTCATTCCGTTATAATGTGGTACCTCTCTCTCCGTCACTCCGTTATAATGTAGTACGTCCCTCACAGTCACTCCGTTATAATGTGGTACCTCTCTCTGTCACTCCGTTATAATGTAGTACGTCCCTCTCAGTCACTCCGTTATAATGTAGTACGTTCCTCTCTCAGTCACTCCGTTATAATGTAGTACCTCTCTCTCAGTCACTCCATTATAATGTAGTACGCCTCACTCAGTCACTCCGTTATAATGTAGTACGTCCCTCTCAGTCACTCCGTTATAATGTAGTGCGTCCCTCTCATTCACTCCGTTATAATGTAGTATCTCTCTCTCAGTCACTACGTTATAATGTAGTACGCCTCTCTGAGTCACTCCGTTATAATGTAGTACGCCTCTCTCCGTCACTCCGTTATAATATAGTACACCTCTCTCAGTCACTCCATTATAAAGTAGTACGTCTCTCTCAGTCACTCCATTATAATGTAGTACGCCTCTCTCAGTCGCTCCGTTATAATGCGGTACGCCTCTCTCAGTCACTCCGTTATAATGTGGTACCTCTCTCCATCACTCCTATAATGTAGTACACCTCTCTCCATCACTCCTATAATGTAGTACGCCTCTCTCAGTCACTCCGTTAAAATGTAGTGCCTCTCTCTCAGTCACTCCGTTAAAATGTAGTACCTCTCTCCATCACTCCTATAATGTAGTACACCTCTCTCCATCACTCCTATAATGTAGTACGCCTCTCTCAGTCACTCAGTTATAATGTAGTACCTCTCTCAGTCACTCCGTTATAATGTAGTAACTCTCTCAGTCACTACGTTATAATATAGTACGTCCCTCTCAGTCACTCCATTATAATGTGGTACGTCCCTCTCAGTCACTCTGTTATAATGTAGTACGTCTCTCTCAGTCACTCCGTTATAATGTTGTACACCTCTCTCAGTCACTCCGTTATAATGTAGTCCCTCTCTCTCAGTCACTCCGTTATAATGTAGTACGTCCCTCTCTCAGTCACTCCGTTATAATGTAGTACCTCTCTCTCCGTCACTCCGATAAAATGTAGTACCTCTCTCTCAGTCACTCCGTTATAATGTAGTACCTCTCTCTCAGTCACTCTGTTATAATGTAGTACCTCTCTCTCAGTCACTCCGTTGTAATGTAGTACGTCCCTCTCTCAGTCACTCCGTTGTAATGTAGTACGTCCTTCTCTCAGTCACTCCGTTATAATATAGTACCTCTCTCTCCGTCACTCCGATATAATGTAGTACCTCTCTCTCAGTCACTCCGTTATAATGTAGTACCTCTCTCCGTCACTCCGTTCTAATGTAGTACGTCCCTCTCAGTCACTCCATTATAATGTGGTACGTCCCTCTCTCAGTCACTCAGTTATAATGTAGTACCTCTCTCAGTCACTCCGTTATAATGTAGTACCTCTCTCAGTCACTACGTTATAATATAGTACGTCCCTCTCAGTCACTCCATTATAATGTGGTACGTCCCTCTCAGTCACTCCGTTATAATGTAGTACGTCTCTCTCAGTCACTCCGTTATAATGTAGTACACCTCTCTCAGTCACTCCGTTATAATGTAGTAACTCCCTCTCAGTCACTCCGTTATAATGTAGTACCTCTCTCCGTCACTCCGTTATAATGTAGTACCTCTCTCTCAGTCACTCCGTTATAATGTAGTACGTCCCTCTCTCAGTCACTCCGTTGTAATGTAGTACGTCCCTCTCCGTCACTCCGATATAATGTAGTACCTCTCTCTCAGTCACTCCGTTATAATGTAGTACCTCTCTCTCAGTCACTCCGTTATAATGTAGTACGTCCCTCTCTCAGTCACTCCGTTGTAATGTAGTACGTCCCTCTCTCAGTCACTCCGTTATAATGTAGTACCTCTCTCTCCGTCACTCCGATATAATGTAGTACCTCTCTCTCAGTCACTCCGTTATAATGTAGTACCTGACTCTCCGTCACTCCGTTCTAATGTAGTACCTCTCTCCGTCACTCCGTTATAATGTAGTACGTCCCTCTCAGTCACTCCATTATAATGTGGTACGTCCCTCTCAGTCACTCCGTTGTAATGTAGTACGTCCCTCTCTCAGTCACTCCGTTATAATGTAGTACGTCCCTCTCAGTCACTCCATTATAATGTGGTACGTCCCTCTCAGTCACTCCATTATAATGTGATAAGTCCCTCTCAGTCACTCCATTATAATGTGGTACGTCTCTCTCAGTCACTCCGTTATAATGTAGTACGTCCCTCTCAGTCACTCCATTATAATGTGGTACGTCCCTCTCAGTCACTCCATTATAATGTGGTACGTCCCTCTCAGTCACTCCATTATAATGTGGTACGTCCCTCTCAGTCACTCCATTATAATGTGGTACGTCTCTCTCAGTCACTCCGTTATAATGTAGTACCTCTCTCCGTCACTCCGTTATAATGTGGTACGTCCCTCTCAGTCACTCCATTATAATATGGTACGCCCCTCTCTCAGTCACTCCGTTATAATGTAGTACCTCTCTCCGTCACTACGTTATAATGTAGTACGTCCCTCTCAGTCACTCCATTATAATGTGGTACGTCCCTCTCAGTCACTCCATTATAATGTGGTACGCCCCTCTCTCCGTCACTCAGTTATAATGTAGTACCTCTCCCCGTCACTCCGTTATAATGTGGTCCGTCTCTCTCTGTCACTCCATTATAATGTAGTACGCCTCTCTCAGTCACTCCGTCATAATGTAGTATGTCCCTCTCTCAGTCACTCCGTTATAATGTAGTACGCCTCTCTCAGTCACTCCGTTATAATGTAGTACGTCCCTCTCTCAGTCACTCCGTTATGATGTAGTACGCCTCTCTCAGTCACTCCGTTATAATGTAGTACGTCCCTCTCTCAGTCACTCCGTTATAATGTAGTACCTCTCTCTCAGTCACTCCATTATAATGTAGTACGTCCTTCTCTCAGTCACTTCGTTATAATGTAGTACCTCTCTCTCCGTCACTCCGTTATAATGTAGTGCGCCTCTCTCAGTCACTCCGTCATAATGTAGTACCTCTCTCTCAGTCACTCCATTATAATGTAGTACGTCCCTCTCTCAGTCACTCCGTTCTAATATAGTATCTCTCTCCGTCACTCCGTTATAATGTAGTGCGCCTCTCTCAGTCACTCCGTCATAATGTGGTAGGCCTCTCTCAGTCACTCCGTTATAATGTGGTACACCTCTCTCAGTCACTCCGTTATAATGTAGTACCTCTCTCAGTCACTCCGTTATAATGTAGTACCTCTCTCCGTCACTCCGTTATAATGTAGTACGTCCCTCTCAGTCACTCCGTTATAATGTGGTACGTCCCTCTCAGTCACCCCGTTATAATGTAGTACGTCCCTCTCTCAGTCACTCCGTTATATTGAAGTACCTCTCTCTCAGTCACTCCCTTATAATGTAGTACGTCCCTCTCTCAGTCACTCCGTTATAATGTGGTACGTCCCTCTCTCAGTCACTCCGTTATAATGTGGTATGCCTCTCTCAGTCACTCCGTTATAATGTAGTACGTCCCTCTCTCAGTCACTCCGTTATAATGTAGTACCACTCTCCATCACTCCGTTATAATGTAGTACGCCTCTCTCAGTCACTCCGTTATAATGTAGTACCTCTCTCCGTCACTCCGTTATAATGTGGTACGTCCCTCTCCGTCACTCCGTTATAATGTAGTACCTCTCTCTCAGTCACTCCGTTAAAATGTAGTACCTCTCTCTCAGTCACTCCATTAAAATGTAGTACCTCTCTCCTTCACTCCATTATAATGTAGTACCTCGCTCCATCACTCCTATAATGTAGTACGCCTCTCTCAGTCACTCCGTTATAATGTAGTACCTCTCTCAGTCACTCCGTTATAATGTAGTGCGCCTCTGTCAGTCACTCCGTTATAATGTGGTACACCTCACTCAGTCACTCCGTTATAATGTGGTACGTCCCTCTAAGTCAAACCGTTATAATGTAGCACGTCCCTCTCTCAGTCACTCCGTTATAATGTAGTACCTCTCTCCGTCACTACGTTATAATGTGGTACGTCCCTCTCAGTTACTCCATTATAATGTGGTACGCCTCTCTCTCAGTCACTCCGTTATAATGTAGTACCTCTCTCCGTCACTCAGTTATAATGTAGTACCTCTCTCAGTCACTCCGTTATAATATGGTACGCCTCTCTCAGTCACTCCGTTATAATGTAGTATGTCCCTCTCTCAGTCACTCCGTTATAATGTAGTACGCCTCTCTCAGTCACTCCATTCTAATGTAGTACGTCCCTCTCTCAGTCACTCCGTTATAATGTCGTACGCCTCTCTCAGTCACTCCGTTATAATGTAGTACCTCTCTCCGTCACTCCGTTATAATGTAGTACGTCCCTCTCAGTCACTCCATTATAATGTGGTACGTCCCTCTCAGTCACTCCGTTGTAATGTAGTACATCCCTCTCTCAGTCACTCCGTTATAATGTAGTACGTCCCTCTCAGTCACTCCATTATAATGTGGTACGTCCCTCTCAGTCACTCCATTATAATGTGGTACGTCCCTCTCAGTCACTCCATTATAATGTGGTACGTCTCTCTCAGTCACTCCGTTATAATGTAGTACCTCTCTCCGTCACTCCGTTATACTGTGGTACGTCCCTCTCAGTCACTCCATTATAATATGGTACGCCCCTCTCTCAGTCACTCCGTTATAATGTAGTACCTCTCTCCGTCACTACGTTATAATGTAGTACGTCCCTCTCAGTCACTCCATTATAATGTGGTACGTCCCTCTCAGTCACTCCATTATAATGTGGTACGCCCCTCTCTCCGTCACTCAGTTATAATGTAGTACCTCTCTCAGTCACTCCGTCATAATGTAGTATGTCCCTCTCTCAGTCACTCCGTTATAATGTAGTACGCCTCTCTCAGTCACTCCGTTATAATGTAGTACGTCCCTCTCTCAGTCACTCCGTTATGATGTAGTACGCCTCTCTCAGTCACTCCGTTATAATGTAGTACGTCCCTCTGTCAGTCACTCCGTTATAATGTAGTACCTCTCTCTCAGTCACTCCATTATAATGTAGTACGTCCTTCTCTCAGTCACTTCGTTATAATGTAGTACCTCTCTCTCCGTCACTCCGTTATAATGTAGTGCGCCTCTCTCAGTCACTCCGTCATAATGTAGTACCTCTCTCTCAGTCACTCCATTATAATGTAGTACGTCCCTCTCTCAGTCACTCCGTTCTAATATAGTATCTCTCTCCGTCACTCCGTTATAATGTAGTGCGCCTCTCTCAGTCACTCCGTCATAATGTGGTAGGCCTCTCTCAGTCACTCCGTTATAATGTGGTACACCTCTCTCAGTCACTCCGTTATAATGTAGTACCTCTCTCAGTCACTCCGTTATAATGTAGTACCTCTCTCCGTCACTCCGTTATAATGTAGTACGTCCCTCTCAGTCACTCCGTTATAATGTGGTATGTCCCTCTCAGTCACCCCGTTATAATGTAGTACGTCCCTCTCTCAGTCACTCCGTTATATTGAAGTACCTCTCTCTCAGTCACTCCCTTATAATGTAGTACGTCCCTCTCTCAGTCACTCCGTTATAATGTGGTACGTCCCTCTCTCAGTCACTCCGTTATAATGTGGTATGCCTCTCTCAGTCACTCCGTTATAATGTAGTACGTCCCTCTCTCAGTCACTCCGTTATAATGTAGTACCACTCTCCATCACTCCGTTATAATGTAGTACGCCTCTCTCAGTCACTCCGTTATAATGTAGTACCTCTCTCCGTCACTCCGTTATAATGTGGTACGTCCCTCTCCGTCACTCCGTTATAATGTAGTACCTCTCTCTCAGTCACTCCGTTAAAATGTAGTACCTCTCTCTCAGTCACTCCATTAAAATGTAGTACCTCTCTCCTTCACTCCATTATAATGTAGTACCTCGCTCCATCACTCCTATAATGTAGTACGCCTCTCTCAGTCACTCCGTTATAATGTAGTACCTCTCTCAGTCACTCCGTTATAATGTAGTGCGCCTCTGTCAGTCACTCCGTTATAATGTGGTACACCTCACTCAGTCACTCCGTTATAATGTGGTACGTCCCTCTAAGTCAAACCGTTATAATGTAGCACGTCCCTCTCTCAGTCACTCCGTTATAATGTAGTACCTCTCTCCGTCACTACGTTATAATGTGGTACGTCCCTCTCAGTCACTCCATTATAATGTGGTACGCCTCTCTCTCAGTCACTCCGTTATAATGTAGTACCTCTCTCCGTCACTCAGTTATAATGTAGTACCTCTCTCAGTCACTCCGTTATAATATGGTACGCCTCTCTCAGTCACTCCGTTATAATGTAGTATGTCCCTCTCTCAGTCACTCCGTTATAATGTAGTACGCCTCTCTCAGTCACTCCATTCTAATGTAGTACGTCCCTCTCTCAGTCACTCCGTTATAATGTCGTACGCCTCTCTCAGTCACTCCGTTATAATGTAGTATGTTCCTCTCTCAGTCACTCCGTTGTAATGTAGAACCTCTCTCTCAGTCACTCCGTTATAATGTAGTATGTCCCTCTGTCAGTCACTCCGTTATAATGTAGTACGCCTCTCTCAGTCACTCCGTTATAATGTAGTACCTCTCTCAGTCACTCCGTTATGATGTAGTACGCCTCTCTCAGTCACTCCGTTATAATGTAGTATGTTCCTCTCTCAGTCACTCCGTTGTAATGTAGTACCTCTCTCTCAGTCACTCCGTTATAATGTAGTATGTTTCTCTCTCAGTCACTCCGTTGTAATGTAGTACCTCTCTCTCAGTCACTCCGTTATAATGTAGTATGTCCCTCTGTCAGTCACTCCATTATAATGTAGTACGCCTCTCTCAGTCACTCCGTTATAATGTAGTACCTCTCTCTCAGTCACTCCGTTATAATGTAGTATGTCCCTCTGTCAGTCACTCCGTTATAATGTAGTACGCCTCTCTCAGTCACTCCGTTATAATGTAGTATGTCCCTCTGTCAGTCACTCCGTTATAATGTAGTACCTCTCTCTCAGTCACTCCATTATAATGTAGTACGTCCCTCTCTCAGTCACTCCGTTCTAATATAGTATCTCTCTCAGTCACTCCGTTATAATGTAGTACCTCTCTCTGTCACTCCGTTATTATGTAGTACGCCTCTCTCCGTCACTCCGTTATAATGTAGTATGCCTCTCTCAGTCACTCCATTATAATGTAGTACGTCCCTCTCTCAGTCACTCCGTTATAATGTAGTACGTCCCTCTCTCAGTCACTCCGTTATAATGTAGTACCTCTCTCTCAGTCACTCCATTATAATGTAGTACGTCCCTCTCTCAGTCACTCCGTTATAATGTAGTACGTCCCTCTCAGTCACTCCATTATAATGTAGTACGTCCCTCTCAGTCACTCCGTTATAATGTAGTACATCTCTCCGTCATTCCGTTATAATGTGATACGTCTCTCTCAGTAACTTCGTTATAATGTAGTACCTCTCTCCGTCACTCCGTTATAATGTAGTACCTCTCTCTCAGTCACTCCATTATAATGTAGTTCCTCTCTCAGTCACTCCGTTATAATGTGGTACGTCTCTCTCTCTGTCACTCCATTATAATGTGGTACGTCTCTCTCTGTCACTCCATTATAATGTAGTACCTCTCTCTCCGTCACTCCGATATAATGTGGTACGTCTCTCTCTGTCACTCCGTTATAATATGGTACGCCTCTCTCAGTCACTCCGTTATAATGTAGTACCTCTCTCTCAGTCACTCCATTATAATGTAGTACGTCCCTCTCTCAGTCACTCCGTTCTAATATAGTATCTCTCTCCGTCACTCCGTTATAATGTAGTGCGCCTCTCTCAGTCACTCCGTCATAATGTAGTACCTCTCTCTCCGTCACTCCGATATAATGTGGTACGCCTCTCTCAGTCACTCCGTTATAATGTGGTACACCTCTCTCAGTCACTCTGTTATAATGTAGTACCTCTCTCCGTCACTCCGTTATAATGTAGTACGTCCCTCTCAGTCACTCCGTTATAATGTAGTACGTCCCTCTCAGTCACCCTGTTATAATATAGTACGTCCCTCTCAGTCACTCCATTATAATGTGGTACGTCCCTCTCAGTCACTCTGTTATAATGTAGTACGTCTCTCTCAGTCACTCCGTTATAATGTTGTACACCTCTCTCAGTCACTCCGTTATAATGTAGTCCCTCTCTCTCAGTCACTCCGTTATAATGTAGTACGTCCCTCTCTCAGTCACTCCGTTATAATGTAGTACCTCTCTCTCCGTCACTCCGATAAAATGTAGTACCTCTCTCTCAGTCACTCCGTTATAATGTAGTACCTCTCTCTCAGTCACTCTGTTATAATGTAGTACCTCTCTCTCAGTCACTCCGTTGTAATGTAGTACGTCCCTCTCTCAGTCACTCCGTTGTAATGTAGTACGTCCTTCTCTCAGTCACTCCGTTATAATATAGTACCTCTCTCTCCGTCACTCCGATATAATGTAGTACCTCTCTCTCAGTCACTCCGTTATAATGTAGTACCTCTCTCCGTCACTCCGTTCTAATGTAGTACGTCCCTCTCAGTCACTCCATTATAATGTGGTATGTCCCTCTCTCAGTCACTCAGTTATAATGTAGTACCTCTCTCAGTCACTCCGTTATAATGTAGTACCTCTCTCAGTCACTACGTTATAATATAGTACGTCCCTCTCAGTCACTCCATTATAATGTGGTACGTCCCTCTCAGTCACTCCGTTATAATGTAGTACGTCTCTCTCAGTCACTCCGTTATAATGTAGTAACTCCCTCTCAGTCACTCCGTTATAATGTAGTACCTCTCTCCGTCACTCCGTTATAATGTAGTACCTTTCTCTCAGTCACTCCGTTATAATGTAGTACGTCCCTCTCTCAGTCACTCCGTTGTAATGTAGTACGTCCCTCTCCGTCACTCCGATATAATGTAGTACCTCTCTCTCAGTCACTCCGTTATAATGTAGTACCTCTCTCTCAGTCACTCCGTTATAATGTAGTACGTCCCTCTCTCAGTCACTCCGTTGTAATGTAGTACGTCCCTCTCTCAGTCACTCCGTTATAATGTAGTACCTCTCTCTCCGTCACTCCGATATAATGTAGTACCTCTCTCTCAGTCACTCCGTTATAATGTAGTACCTCACTCTCCGTCACTCCGTTCTAATGTAGTACCTCTCTCCGTCACTCCGTTATAATGTAGTACGTCCCTCTCAGTCACTCCATTATAATGTGGTACGTCCCTCTCAGTCACTCCGTTGTAATGTAGTACATCCCTCTCTCAGTCACTCCGTTATAATGTAGTACGTCCCTCTCAGTCACTCCATTATAATGTGGTACGTCCCTCTCAGTCACTCCATTATAATGTGATACGTCCCTCTCAGTCACTCCATTATAATGTGGTACGTCTCTCTCAGTCACTCCGTTATAATGTAGTACGTCCCTCTCAGTCACTCCATTATAATGTGGTACGTCCCTCTCAGTCACTCCATTATAATGTGGTACGTCCCTCTCAGTCACTCCATTATAATGTGGTACGTCCCTCTCAGTCACTCCATTATAATGTGGTACGTCTCTCTCAGTCACTCCGTTATAATGTAGTACCTCTCTCCGTCACTCCGTTATAATGTGGTACGTCCCTCTCAGTCACTCCATTATAATATGGTACGCCCCTCTCTCAGTCACTCCGTTATAATGTAGTACCTCTCTCCGTCACTACGTTATAATGTAGTACGTCCCTCTCAGTCACTCCATTATAATGTGGTACGTCCCTCTCAGTCACTCCATTATAATGTGGTACGCCCCTCTCTCCGTCACTCAGTTATAATGTAGTACCTCTCTCCGTCACTCCGTTATAATGTGGTCCGTCTCTCTCTGTCACTCCATTATAATGTAGTACGCCTCTCTCAGTCACTCCGTCATAATGTAGTATGTCCCTCTCTCAGTCACTCCGTTATAATGTAGTACGCCTCTCTCAGTCACTCCGTTATAATGTAGTACGTCCCTCTCTCAGTCACTCCGTTATGATGTAGTACGCCTCTCTCAGTCACTCCATTATAATGTAGTACGTCCCTCTGTCAGTCACTCCATTATAATGTAGTACCTCTCTCTCAGTCACTCCATTATAATGTAGTACGTCCTTCTCTCAGTCACTTCGTTATAATGTAGTACCTCTCTCTCCGTCACTCCGTTATAATGTAGTGCGCCTCTCTCAGTCACTCCGTCATAATGTAGTACCTCTCTCTCAGTCACTCCATTATAATGTAGTACGTCCCTCTCTCAGTCACTCCGTTCTAATATAGTATCTCTCTCCGTCACTCCGTTATAAAATTGTGCGCCTCTCTCAGTCACTCCGTCATAATGTGGTAGGCCTCTCTCAGTCACTCCGTTATAATGTGGTACACCTCTCTCAGTCACTCCGTTATAATGTAGTACCTCTCTCAGTCACTCCGTTATAATGTAGTACCTCTCTCCGTCACTCCGTTATAATGTAGTACGTCCCTCTCAGTCACTCCATTATAATGTGGTATGTCCCTCTCAGTCACCCCGTTATAATGTAGTACGTCCCTCTCTCAGTCACTCCGTTATATTGAAGTACCTCTCTCTCAGTCACTCCCTTATAATGTAGTACGTCCCTCTCTCAGTCACTCCGTTATAATGTGGTACGTCCCTCTCTCAGTCACTCCGTTATAATGTGGTATGCCTCTCTCAGTCACTCCGTTATAATGTAGTACGTCCCTCTCTCAGTCACTCCGTTATAATGTAGTACCACACTCCATCACTCCGTTATAATGTAGTACGCCTCTCTCAGTCACTCCGTTATAATGTAGTACCTCTCTCCGTCACTCCGTTATAATGTGGTACGTCCCTCTCCGTCACTCCGTTATAATGTAGTACCTCTCTCTCAGTCACTCCGTTAAAATGTAGTACCTCTCTCTCAGTCACTCCATTAAAATGTAGTACCTCTCTCCTTCACTCCATTATAATGTAGTACCTCGCTCCATCACTCCTATAATGTAGTACGCCTCTCTCAGTCACTCCGTTATAATGTAGTACCTCTCTCAGTCACTCCGTTATAATGTAGTGCGCCTCTGTCAGTCACTCCGTTATAATGTGGTACACCTCACTCAGTCACTCCGTTATAATGTGGTACGTCCCTCTAAGTCAAACCGTTATAATGTAGCACGTCCCTCTCTCAGTCACTCCGTTATAATGTAGTACCTCTCTCCGTCACTACGTTATAATGTGGTACGTCCCTCTCAGTCACTCCATTATAATGTGGTACGCCTCTCTCTCAGTCACTCCGTTATAATGTAGTACCTCTCTCCGTCACTCAGTTATAATGTAGTACCTCTCTCAGTCACTCCGTTATAATATGGTACGCCTCTCTCAGTCACTCCGTTATAATGTAGTATGTCCCTCTGTCAGTCACTCCGTTATAATGTAGTACGCCTCTCTCAGTCACTCCGTTATAATGTAGTACCTCTCTCAGTCACTCCGTTATGATGTAGTACGCCTCTCTCAGTCACTCCGTTATAATGTAGTATGTTCCTCTCTCAGTCACTCCGTTGTAATGTAGTACCTCTCTCTCAGTCAATCCGTTATAATGTAGTATGTTTCTCTCTCAGTCACTCCGTTGTAATGTAGTACCTCTCTCTCAGTCACTCCGTTAGAATGTAGTATGTCCCTCTGTCAGTCACTCCATTATAATGTAGTACGCCTCTCTCAGTCACTCCGTTATAATGTAGTACCTCTCTCTCAGTCACTCCGTTATAATGTAGTATGTCCCTCTGTCAGTCACTCCGTTATAATGTAGTACGCCTCTCTCAGTCACTCCGTTATAATGTAGTATGTCCCTCTGTCAGTCACTCCGTTATAATGTAGTACCTCTCTCTCAGTCACTCCATTATAATGTAGTACGTCCCTCTCTCAGTCACTCCGTTGTAATGTAGTACGTCCCTGTCTCAGTCACTCCGTTATAATGTAGTACCTCTCTCTCAGTCACTCCATTATAATGTAGTACGTCCCTCTCTCAGTCACTCCGTTGTAATGTAGTACGTCCCTCTCTCAGTCACTCCGTTATAATGTAGTACCTCTCTCTCCGTCACTCCGATATAATGTAGTACCTCTCTCTCAGTCACTCCGTTATAATGTAGTACCTCTCTCCGTCACTCCGTTCTAATGTAGTACGTCCCTCTCAGTCACTCCATTATAATGTGGTACGTCCCTCTCAGTCACTCCGTTGTAATGTAGTACGTCCCTCTCTCAGTCACTCCGTTATAATGTAGTAACTCTCTCAGTCACTACGTTATAATATAGTACGTCCCTCTCAGTCACTCCATTATAATGTGGTACGTCCCTCTCAGTCACTCTGTTATAATGTAGTACGTCTCTCTCAGTCACTCCGTTATAATGTAGTACACCTCTCTCAGTCACTCCGTTATAATGTAGTAACTCTGTCTCAGTCACTCCGTTATAATGTAGTACCTCTCTCCGTCACTCCGTTATAATGTAGTCCCTCTCTCTCAGTCACTCCGTTATAATGTAGTACGTCCCTCTCTCAGTCACTCCGTTATAATGTAGTACCTCTCTCTCCGTCACTCCGATAAAATGTAGTACCTCTCTCTCAGTCACTCCGTTATAATGTAGTACCTCTCTCTCAGTCACTCTGTTATAATGTAGTACCTCTCTCTCAGTCACTCCGTTATAATGTAGTACGTCCCTCTCTCAGTCACTCCGTTGTAATGTAGTACGTCCTTCTCTCAGTCACTCCGTTATAATGTAGTACCTCTCTCTCCGTCACTCCGATATAATGTAGTACCTCTCTCTCAGTCACTCCGTTATAATGTAGTACCTCTCTCCGTCACTCCGTTCTAATGTAGTACGTCCCTCTTTCAGTCACTCCGTTATAATGTAGAACGCCTCTCTCAGTCACTCCGTTATAATGTGGTACGCCTCTCTCAGTCACTCCGTAATAATGTAGTACGCCTCTCTCAGTCACTCCGTTATAATGTGGTACCTCTCTCTCAGTCATTCCGTTATAATGTAGTATGTTCCTCTCTCAGTCACTCCATTATAATGTAGTACCTCTCTCCGTCACTCCGTAATAATGTAGTACGCCTCTCTCAGTCACTCCGTTATAATGTGGTACGCCTCTCTCAGTCACTCCGTTATAATGTAGTACGTCCCTCTCTCAGTCACTCCGTTATAATGTAGTACGTTCCTCTCTCAGTCACTCCATTATAATGTAGTACGTTCCTCTCTCAGTCACTCCGTTATAATGTAGTGCTCCTCTCTCAGTCACTCCGTTATAATGTACTATCTCTCTCTCCGTCACTCTGTTATAATGTAGTACGTCCCTCTCTCAGTCACTCCGTTATAATGTAGAACCTATCTCTCAGTCACTCCATTATAATGTAGTACCTCTCTCCGTCACTCCGTAATAATGTAGTACGCCTCTCTCAGTCACTCCGTTATAATGTGGTACGCCTCTCTCAGTCACTCCGTAATAATGTGGTCCGCCTCTCTCAGTCATTCCGTTATAATGTGGTACCTCTCTCTCCGTCACTCCGTTATAATGTAGTACGTCCCTCACAGTCACTCCGTTATAATGTGGTACCTCTCTCTGTCACTCCGTTATAATGTAGTACGTCCCTCTCAGTCACTCCGTTATAATGTAGTACGTTCCTCTCTCAGTCACTCCGTTATAATGTAGTACCTCTCTCTCAGTCACTCCATTATAATGTAGTACGCCTCACTCAGTCACTCCGTTATAATGTAGTACGTCCCTCTCAGTCACTCCGTTATAATGTAGTGCGTCCCTCTCATTCACTCCGTTATAATGTAGTATCTCTCTCTCAGTCACTCCGTTATAATGTAGTACGCCTCTCTGAGTCACTCCGTTATAATGTAGTACGCCTCTCTCCGTCACTCCGTTATAATATAGTACACCTCTCTCAGTCACTCCATTATAAAGTAGTACGTCTCTCTCAGTCACTCCATTATAATGTAGTACGCTTCTCTCAGTCGCTCCGTTATAATGCGGTACGCCTCTCTCAGTCACTCCGTTATAATGTGGTACCTCTCTCCATCACTCCTATAATGTAGTACACCTCTCTCCATCACTCCTATAATGTAGTACGCCTCTCTCAGTCACTCCGTTAAAATGTAGTGCCTCTCTCTCAGTCACTCCGTTAAAATGTAGTACCTCTCTCCATCACTCCTATAATGTAGTACACCTCTCTCCATCACTCCTATAATGTAGTACGCCTCTCTCAGTCACTCAGTTATAATGTAGTACCTCTCTCAGTCACTCCGTTATAATGTAGTAACTCTCTCAGTCACTACGTTATAATATAGTACGTCCCTCTCAGTCACTCCGTTATAATGTGGTACGTCCCTCTCAGTCACTCTGTTATAATGTAGTACGTCTCTCTCAGTCACTCCGTTATAATGTTGTACACCTCTCTCAGTCACTCCGTTATAATGTAGTCCCTCTCTCTCAGTCACTCCGTTATAATGTAGTACGTCCCTCTCTCAGTCACTCCGTTATAATGTAGTACCTCTCTCTCCGTCACTCCGATAAAATGTAGTACCTCTCTCTCAGTCACTCCGTTATAATGTAGTACCTCTCTCTCAGTCACTCTGTTATAATGTAGTACCTCTCTCTCAGTCACTCCGTTGTAATGTAGTACGTCCCTCTCTCAGTCACTCCGTTGTAATGTAGTACGTCCTTCTCTCAGTCACTCCGTTATAATATAGTACCTCTCTCTCCGTCACTCCGATATAATGTAGTACCTCTCTCTCAGTCACTCCGTTATAATGTAGTACCTCTCTCCGTCACTCCGTTCTAATGTAGTACGTCCCTCTCAGTCACTCCATTATAATGTGGTACGTCCCTCTCTCAGTCACTCAGTTATAATGTAGTACCTCTCTCAGTCACTCCGTTATAATGTAGTACCTCTCTCAGTCACTACGTTATAATATAGTACGTCCCTCTCAGTCACTCCATTATAATGTGGTACGTCCCTCTCAGTCACTCCGTTATAATGTAGTACGTCTCTCTCAGTCACTCCGTTATAATGTAGTACACCTCTCTCAGTCACTCCGTTATAATGTAGTAACTCCCTCTCAGTCACTCCGTTATAATGTAGTACCTCTCTCCGTCACTCCGTTATAATGTAGTACCTCTCTCTCAGTCACTCCGTTATAATGTAGTACGTCCCTCTCTCAGTCACTCCGTTGTAATGTAGTACGTCCCTCTCCGTCACTCCGATATAATGTAGTACCTCTCTCTCAGTCACTCCGTTATAATGTAGTACCTCTCTCTCAGTCACTCCGTTATAATGTAGTACGTCCCTCTCTCAGTCACTCCGTTGTAATGTAGTACGTCCCTCTCTCAGTCACTCCGTTATAATGTAGTACCTCTCTCTCCGTCACTCCGATATAATGTAGTACCTCTCTCTCAGTCACTCCGTTATAATGTAGTACCTGACTCTCCGTCACTCCGTTCTAATGTAGTACCTCTCTCCGTCACTCCGTTATAATGTAGTACGTCCCTCTCAGTCACTCCATTATAATGTGGTACGTCCCTCTCAGTCACTCCGTTGTAATGTAGTACGTCCCTCTCTCAGTCACTCCGTTATAATGTAGTACGTCCCTCTCAGTCACTCCATTATAATGTGGTACGTCCCTCTCAGTCACTCCATTATAATGTGATACGTCCCTCTCAGTCACTCCATTATAATGTGGTACGTCTCTCTCAGTCACTCCGTTATAATGTAGTACGTCCCTCTCAGTCACTCCATTATAATGTGGTACGTCCCTCTCAGTCACTCCATTATAATGTGGTACGTCCCTCTCAGTCACTCCATTATAATGTGGTACGTCCCTCTCAGTCACTCCATTATAATGTGGTACGTCTCTCTCAGTCACTCCGTTATAATGTAGTACCTCTCTCCGTCACTCCGTTATAATGTGGTACGTCCCTCTCAGTCACTCCATTATAATATGGTACGCCCCTCTCTCAGTCACTCCGTTATAATGTAGTACCTCTCTCCGTCACTACGTTATAATGTAGTACGTCCCTCTCAGTCACTCCATTATAATGTGGTACGTCCCTCTCAGTCACTCCATTATAATGTGGTACGCCCCTCTCTCCGTCACTCAGTTATAATGTAGTACCTCTCCCCGTCACTCCGTTATAATGTGGTCCGTCTCTCTCTGTCACTCCATTATAATGTAGTACGCCTCTCTCAGTCACTCCGTCATAATGTAGTATGTCCCTCTCTCAGTCACTCCGTTATAATGTAGTACGCCTCTCTCAGTCACTCCGTTATAATGTAGTACGTCCCTCTCTCAGTCACTCCGTTATGATGTAGTACGCCTCTCTCAGTCACTCCGTTATAATGTAGTACGTCCCTCTGTCAGTCACTCCGTTATAATGTAGTACCTCTCTCTCAGTCACTCCATTATAATGTAGTACGTCCTTCTCTCAGTCACTTCGTTATAATGTAGTACCTCTCTCTCCGTCACTCCGTTATAATGTAGTGCGCCTCTCTCAGTCACTCCGTCATAATGTAGTACCTCTCTCTCAGTCACACCATTATAATGTAGTACGTCCCTCTCTCAGTCACTCCGTTCTAATATAGTATCTCTCTCCGTCACTCCGTTATAATGTAGTGCGCCTCTCTCAGTCACTCCGTCATAATGTGGTAGGCCTCTCTCAGTCACTCCGTTATAATGTGGTACACCTCTCTCAGTCACTCCGTTATAATGTAGTACCTCTCTCAGTCACTCCGTTATAATGTAGTACCTCTCTCCGTCACTCCGTTATAATGTAGTACGTCCCTCTCAGTCACTCCGTTATAATGTGGTACGTCCCTCTCAGTCACCCCGTTATAATGTAGTACGTCCCTCTCTCAGTCACTCCGTTATATTGAAGTACCTCTCTCTCAGTCACTCCCTTATAATGTAGTACGTCCCTCTCTCAGTCACTCCGTTATAATGTGGTACGTCCCTCTCTCAGTCACTCCGTTATAATGTGGTATGCCTCTCTCAGTCACTCCGTTATAATGTAGTACGTCCCTCTCTCAGTCACTCCGTTATAATGTAGTACCACTCTCCATCACTCCGTTATAATGTAGTACGCCTCTCTCAGTCACTCCGTTATAATGTAGTACCTCTCTCCGTCACTCCGTTATAATGTGGTACGTCCCTCTCCGTCACTCCGTTATAATGTAGTACCTCTCTCTCAGTCACTCCGTTAAAATGTAGTACCTCTCTCTCAGTCACTCCATTAAAATGTAGTACCTCTCTCCTTCACTCCATTATAATGTAGTACCTCGCTCCATCACTCCTATAATGTAGTACGCCTCTCTCAGTCACTCCGTTATAATGTAGTACCTCTCTCAGTCACTCCGTTATAATGTAGTGCGCCTCTGTCAGTCACTCCGTTATAATGTGGTACACCTCACTCAGTCACTCCGTTATAATGTGGTACGTCCCTCTAAGTCAAACCGTTATAATGTAGCACGTCCCTCTCTCAGTCACTCCGTTATAATGTAGTACCTCTCTCCGTCACTACGTTATAATGTGGTACGTCCCTCTCAGTCACTCCATTATAATGTGGTACGCCTCTCTCTCAGTCACTCCGTTATAATGTAGTACCTCTCTCCGTCACTCAGTTATAATGTAGTACCTCTCTCAGTCACTCCGTTATAATATGGTACGCCTCTCTCAGTCACTCCGTTATAATGTAGTATGTCCCTCTCTCAGTCACTCCGTTATAATGTAGTACGCCTCTCTCAGTCACTCCATTCTAATGTAGTACGTCCCTCTCTCAGTCACTCCGTTATAATGTCGTACGCCTCTCTCAGTCACTCCGTTATAATGTAGTATGTTCCTCTCTCAGTCACTCCGTTGTAATGTAGAACCTCTCTCTCAGTCACTCCGTTATAATGTAGTATGTCCCTCTGTCAGTCACTCCGTTATAATGTAGTACGCCTCTCTCAGTCACTCCGTTATAATGTAGTACCTCTCTCAGTCACTCCGTTATGATGTAGTACGCCTCTCTCAGTCACTCCGTTATAGTGTAGTATGTTCCTCTCTCAGTCACTCCGTTGTAATATAGTACCTCTCTCTCAGTCACTCCGTTATAATGTAGTATGTTTCTCTCTCAGTCACTCCGTTGTAATGTAGTACCTCTCTCTCAGTCACTCCGTTATAATGTAGTATGTCCCTCTGTCAGTCACTCCATTATAATGTAGTACGCCTCTCTCAGTCACTCCGTTATAATGTAGTACCTCTCTCTCAGTCACTCCGTTATAATGTAGTATGTCCCTCTGTCAGTCACTCCGTTATAATGTAGTACGCCTCTCTCAGTCACTCCGTTATAATGTAGTATGTCCCTCTGTCAGTCACTCCGTTATAATGTAGTACCTCTCTCTCAGTCACTCCATTATAATGTAGTACGTCCCTCTCTCAGTCACTCCGTTCTAATATAGTATCTCTCTCAGTCACTCCGTTATAATGTAGTACCTCTCTCTGTCACTCCGTTATTATGTAGTACGCCTCTCTCCGTCACTCCGTTATAATGTAGTATGCCTCTCTCAGTCACTCCATTATAATGTAGTACGTCCCTCTCTCAGTCACTCCGTTATAATGTAGTACGTCCCTCTCTCAGTCACTCCGTTATAATGTAGTACCTCTCTCTCAGTCACTCCATTATAATGTAGTACGTCCCTCTCTCAGTCACTCCGTTATAATGTAGTACGTCCCTCTCAGTCACTCCATTATAATGTAGTACGTCCCTCTCAGTCACTCCGTTATAATGTAGTACATCTCTCCGTCATTCCGTTATAATGTGATACGTCTCTCTCAGTAACTTCGTTATAATGTAGTACCTCTCTCCGTCACTCCGTTATAATGTAGTACCTCTCTCTCAGTCACTCCATTATAATGTAGTTCCTCTCTCAGTCACTCCGTTATAATGTGGTACGTCTCTCTCTCTGTCACTCCATTATAATGTGGTACGTCTCTCTCTGTCACTCCATTATAATGTAGTACCTCTCTCTCCGTCACTCCGATATAATGTGGTACGTCTCTCTCTGTCACTCCGTTATAATATGGTACGCCTCTCTCAGTCACTCCGTTATAATGTAGTACCTCTCTCTCAGTCACTCCATTATAATGTAGTACGTCCCTCTCTCAGTCACTCCGTTCTAATATAGTATCTCTCTCAGTCACTCCGTTATAATGTAGTACCTCTCTCTCCGTCACTCCGATATAATGTGGTACGCCTCTCTCAGTCACTCCGTTATAATGTGGTACACCTCTCTCAGTCACTCTGTTATAATGTAGTACCTCTCTCCGTCACTCCGTTATAATGTAGTACGTCCCTCTCAGTCACTCCGTTATAATGTAGTACGTCCCTCTCAGTCACCCCGTTATAATGTAGTACGTCCCTCTCTCAGTCACTCCGTTATAATGTAGTACGTCCCTCTCTCAGTCACTCCGTTATAATGTAGTACCTCTCTCTCAGTCACTCCGTTATAATGTAGTGCGCCTCTCTCTGTCACTCTGTTATAATGTAGTACGTCCCTCTCTCAGTCACTCCGTTATAATGTAGTACGCCTCTCTCAGTCACTCCGTTATAATGTAGTACCTCTCTCAGTCACTCCGTTATAATGTAGTGCGCCTCTCTCAGTCACTTCATTATAATGTGGTACACCTCACTCAGTCACTCCGTTATAATGTGGTACGTCCCTCTAAGTCAAACCGTTATAATGTAGCACGTCCCTCTCTCAGTCACTCCGTTATAATGTAGTACCTCACTCTCAGTCACTCCATTATAATGTAGTACCTCTCTCCGTCACTACGTTATAATGTAGTACGTCCCTCTCAGTCACTCCATTATAATGTGGTACGTCCCTCTCAGTCACTCCGTTATAATGTAGTACGTCCCTCTCTCTTTCACTCCGTTATAATATAGTACGTCCCTCTCGCAGTCACTCCGTTATAATGTAGTACGCCTCTCTCAGTCACTCCGTTATAATGTAGTACGCCTCTCTCAGTCACTCCGTTATAATGTAGTAACGCTCTCTCAGTCACTCCGTTATAATGTGATACGTCTCTCTCAGTAACTTCGTTATAATGTAGTACCTCTCTCCGTCACTCCGTTATAATGTAGTACTTCTCTCTCCGTCACTCCGATATAATGTGGTACGCCTCTCTCAGTCACTCCGTTATAATGTGGTACGTCTCTCTCTGTCACTCCGTTATAATGTAGTACGTCCCTCTCTCTTTCACTCCGTTATAATATAGTACGTCCCTCTCGCAGTCACTCCGTTATAATGTAGTACGCCTCTCTCAGTCACTCCGTTGTAATGTAGTACGTCCCTCTCTCAGTCACTCCGTTATAATGTAGTACGCCTCTCTCAGTCACTCCAGTATAATGTAGTACGTCCCTCTCAGTCACTCCGTTACAATGTGGTACGTCCCTCTGAGTCAAACCGTTATAATGTAGTACGTCCCTCTCCGAGTCACTCCGTTATAATGTAGTACCTCACTCTCAGTCACTCCATTATAATGTAGTACGTCCCTCTCTCAGTTACTCCGTTATAGTGTAGTACCTCTCTCCGTCACTACGTTATAATGTAGTACGTCCCTCTCAGTCACTCCGTTATAATGTGGTACGTCCCTCTCAGTCACCCCGTTATAATGTAGTACGTCCCTCTCTCAGTCACTCCGTTATAATGTAGTGCGCCTCTCTCAGTCACTCCGTTATAATGTGGTACGTCCCTCTCTCAGTCACTCCGTTATAATGTAGTACGTCCCTCTCTCAGTCACTCCATTAGCCTCCTCTGGGATGTTCAAGTTTCCTTCCTTTCATTTCTTTATTTTCAGCTTAGTGTGAGAAAACACAAAATAAGCATTTGAGATATGAATTTATGTTTATGTAATAGTGGCAAGCTGATGCAGTAATGATTCTTAGTCTGGAGCCATATAAACAGGAACATGACAGAAGTGTTATCAACGCTTGACTAAATCTATTCTAATGCACCATGGTCCTGTTTGCAGGCTGGCCTGATTTGTTTTCTGTATCTCCATTCTAAAAATAGAAAATATTGAATATTATTCGGCTGTCATGTCGTCTGTAAATGGAGAGTGAAACCAAGAGAGCTTTTCATGCCCATATTCCCTACCCATTTGGATTCATACCATGTACTTCGAAACATACAGTAGAATGTGTCCTTTGCATTAACAACCAACGTAACCTAAGTATATGCTGGGGCAGCCCACAAGTGTTGGCAGACATTCCATGGCCAGCATGGCATGCCACGATGACCAGCAGAATACAAACAACAACAGCAGAACAAGCTGCATTCCCACCCTGTACTCACCCACCCTCTCACACACATAGGCCCCAGGACAGGCCTTCTCTGGGTCTCCCCCCACCCCCCCCCCAAGTGGATTCAAGGGCTCACTGACATTGGGTCCTTGGCCTCCCCAGTGGACTCACAGCCCCAGGGATACGGCCATCAGGCCTCGACTTCTGATTGGCCTTTGGAATTCTGTCTGTGGTATTGACCTCTGCACTCACCGATGATGAATCTATTTGTTTATTTAGTTGTTGAGATACAGCGCAGAATAGGCCCTTCTGGAACTTCACGCTGAGCCGCACAGCAACTCCTGATTTAACCCTAGCCTATTCATGGGACAATTTACAATCACAAGTGAACTTACTAACCGGTGGGACAGAAGGACAAACTCCTTACAGACGACACCAGAATTGAACTCTGAACTCTGACACCCCGAGCTGTAATAGCATCCCGCTGACCGAAGCAAATGAAGATCCCAAAATCCAAGCCTCTTCCTATCAGAAAAGTTCTGATGAATGGCTGTCGACTTGAGGAATGAACCTAGTTTCTCTCCCCTCAGATCCTACCTGACCTGCTGAGAATTTCTCACACTCTCTGTCTTTATTTCAGGTTTGCAGCTACCGCTGGGTTATAGTTTTATTTCATTACTTCTGCCAAGAGATGCTCAGTGTCTAGACAAGGCTCCAGCAATTTGTAACTCTTACTTCAGCTTAGAAGGTCGTGAGTTCAAACTATGCCTTGGAGCCTTCAAGCACAAAATCGAGGCTCTGTCTCCGTGCTGGTGCTCTGGCAGGTTTGAACAGCTGGGGATTGAGGAGGTGTTAATCCAACTGCACCGACCTACTGATCAGATGGAAAACTCCCACTGCAATACTTAAAGAGCAGAGAAGTTCCCAGTGCTCCACACCATCAAAAATAGATCAATTGCCTTTTCATCTGTTTCTTTGCATGCACAGTGTGCAAGCTTGGCTTTAAGGTAACACTAGGTGGATTTTAGAAATATAAGCATAAATATAAAAGCATTTTTTGTAGGTTTGGCCATGATTCACAGTGTAGTGGGAATGTGAATTCTATCTTTCCATTCACACCTACACTCAATGGCCACTTTATTAGGTATGGGAACCTGCAGTTTTCTGCTGCTGTAGCCTATCCACTTCAAGGTTTAATGTTTTGTGTGTTCATAGAATCTCTTCTGCACACCACTGTTGTTACACGTGGTTATTTCAGTTACTGTCACCTTCCTGTCAGCTTGAACCAGTCTGGCCGTTCTCCTCCGACCTATCTCATTAACAAGGCACTTTCACCCACAGAACTGCCACTCACTGATTGTTCTTTTTGCACCATTCTCTGTAAGCTCTAGAGACGGTTGTGCATGAAAATCCCAAGCCAGCAGTGTCTGAGCTGCTTGAACCACCCTGTCTGCTGCCAACGATCATCCCACGGTCAAAGTCACTCAGATCACATTTCCTTCCTATTCTGGTGTTTGGTCTGAACAACAACTGAACCTCTTGACTGTGTCTGCATGCTTTTATGCACTGAATTACTGCCAGATGATTGGCTGATTAGATATTTGCATTAATGAACAGGTGTACCTAACAAAGTGGCCACTGATAATACTTCCTTCACTCATCTTAGTTTGAACTCACACTTACACACAGTGACAGGACAATAATCAATCTCAATTGGAGAAACGCAGTGGGCCGTGCAGCTTCAGGGGTGAACTCGAAGTTCAAAGCCAAGTATGTATACATTAATATACCCTATCTTGCTATACCTGCTGTCCAGGTTGCATGCCATCTTGGACAATGTCTCCCATCCACTCCATAATGTACTGGTTAGGCACAGGAGTACATTCAGCCAGAGACTCATTCCACCGAGATGTAACACTGAGCGTCATAGGAAGTCATTCCTACCTGTGGCCACCAAACTTTACAACTCCTCCCTCGGAGTGTCAGACACCCTGGGCCAATAGGCTGGTCCTGGACTAATTTCCACTTGGTGTTATTTACTTATTATTATTTAATTATTTATGGTTTTATATTGCTATATTTCTACACTATTCTTGTTTGGTGCGACTGAAATGAAACCCAATTTCCCTCGGGATCAATAAAGTATGTCTGTCTGTCTGTCTGTCTTAAGATTCACTTTCCTGCAGGGAAGAAAGAAATACCTGCTCTCTTGGTAGGAGATACAGGAGCCAAGTTTAGGAACAGTTATTACCCTACAACCATCAGTCTCCTGAACCAGTCTGGATAACTTCACTCACCTCAGCACTGAACTGATTCCACAACCTACAGACTCACTTTTAAGGATTCCAGAACTCATGGTCTCAGCGTTAATTGTTTTATTTACGCAATTTGTCTTCCTTCACACATAGGGTGCTTGTCAGTCTTCATTTATGTATATTTTTATGTAAATTATACCATATTTCTTTTTTTTTTGCAAATGCCTGCAAGACAAAAATCTCAAGGTAGTATATGGTAGAATACATGTACTTTGAATTTCAAACTGTGAAGTTATTGGACTACTGTTAGTGTGACTATGGTCAGAGCTTAGTAAAACCGTTGAATGATTGTTCATTAGCTAGTGAAGTCCTTCGGTGACTCTGGTTGGTGAAGCCAAAGAGTGATTGCTCACTATTTAGTGAAGTCCTTGAGCTGTTGTGATCACCAGTTAGCAAAAGCAATTGAGTTCCTGAGTCAGTGGTTAGTAAACTTTTGGAGTGAGTGTCATTGATTAAGTTATGTTATCCTAGCTTGGTTGTCAAGGTGCTTGATTTTATCATGATAATATTGTGAAACAGCTATAACAAGATCATAAGAGAAGAATTAGTCCATTCAGCCCATCAAATCTCCTGTGCCATTCAGTCATGGCTGATTTATTTTCCCTCTCAACCCTATCCTCCTCCTCCTCCCCGCAACCATTGAAGCCTTGACTAATTAAGAACCTATCAAACCACCTTAAATATACACCATGACTTGGCCTCCACAGCCATGTGCAGCAAGGAATTCCACAGATACGCCACTCTCTGGCTAAAGAAATTCCTCCTCATCTCTGTTCTATGGGGATCCCCTTCAATTCGGAGGCTGTGCTTCAGAAGAGTCCTTGAAAGTGAGTCCGTAGGTTGTGGGAATAGTTCAGTGATGGTGCAAGTGTTAAGTGAATTATCCCTTCTGGTTCAAGAGCTGATGGATTTTGGTAATAACTGTTCTAGAACCTGTTGCCATGGGACCTATCGCTCAAGCAGTGACGAGAGAACAGCGGGGTCCTTGACAACAGATTTTTGTGGCAGCACTCCTTGTAGATGCACTCAATGATTTTTCTGGTGATGGACT
Source organism: Hypanus sabinus (assembly GCF_030144855.1). Classification (NCBI taxonomy): domain Eukaryota; kingdom Metazoa; phylum Chordata; class Chondrichthyes; order Myliobatiformes; family Dasyatidae; genus Hypanus; species Hypanus sabinus. The sequence continues at coordinate 59,647,251 of NC_082726.1, forward strand.
GAGCTGTATCTAGTACTTTTTGGAGGCTTTTCCATTCCTGGGCATTGGCGTTCCCATACCAGGCCATGATGCAGCCAGTCAGGATAATCTCCACTGTGCATCTATAGAGGTTTGTTGATAACATGACAAATCTATCCAAAGAAGTAGAGGTGCTTTGTAATGGCACCTACGTGCTGGATCCAGGACAAATGCTCTGAAATGATAGTGCCAATTAATTTAAAGTTACTGACCCTCTAGGCATGCGACAAAATTTGGAGGGAGTTCCTTTGTATCACTTTAAATGTTGTAGTCAGATCTGATACATATAAAATAGAAATTTGTATCAAGACAGCTCCTGCAGTTTCAGGCAGTGAATCATTGTTGGATTTATTGAAACTGGCAAGTAACATAATAATATCATTATTTTTTAAACTGGGGGGTCACGATATACTTGCTTGATTCAATGGACTTCAAAAAAAATTTTACAAACAATATGGAGAAAGATTTGTGGTTTGGTACAGTTTATAGCAGAACAGAGCCATTTTCCGGAGATACCTGGATGTCACGGTGACACGGATTGTACACTTTCTGCCTCGTGGCACCAGAGACCCGGGTTCTCTCCTGACCTCGGGTCCTGTCTGTGTGGAGTTTGCATGTTCCTCCCTGTGACAAGGTGGGTTTTCCCCAAGATGCTCCAGTTTGTTCCCACAATTCAAAGGTATAAAGATTCATCCTTGGGCAAGGTGTAGCACCACCTCCCTCTTCCCACCCCCATTCGGGGTCACGTGAAGCCATGGGAGTAGGTGGTGGATGGTCGTATGAGCAGCTGGTGCATGTTGCAAATCCTGGTTATGCGACCACTGATGCCAGGCAGACAATCTCTGAAGAGTATTGATAGTGGCTGGGGTTGCCCGTCTTGTAAAGGCACTGTCCAGAAGAATGCAATGGCAAATCAGTTCTGTAGAAAAATTTACCAAGAACAGTCATGGTCCTGGAAAGACCGGGATCAACTATGCCATACAATGTGGCACTTAATGAAAAAAAAAAGACTTGGTTAATTAACCGATTTGTAAATTGCTCCTCAAGTAGGTAAGTGGTAGGATATGGTGAAAATAAAAGAAGTGATTAATGTAGAATTAGTATAGATGCGTGAACGATGGTCTGTATGGATTTGGTGGGCAGAAAGGCCTGCTTCTATGCAGTCTCTCTCAATGACTGTATAAGCAGACAATCTGTTAACAACAGTTGACCATCAACAGGGAGTACTGACTCAAAGTCAAAATGCATGGCACTGTAATGGAGCAGTTAGCACAACACTTTGCAGCATCTGTAGTTGGTCACCCAAGCTATCGAAACAGTCCCTACATGGGATCAAAGCCATTATACTCGGACACATTAGCCACGCGGGAGCACTGATCTGTTAAAAGCAGGGTTCTGTAGGTGAGGGTCCAATAGATAGATAGGTAGAAAAGAGAAAATCTGCAGATGCTGGAAATCCAAAGCAACACACACAAAATGCTGGAGGAGCTCAGCAGGTCATGCAGCATCCATGGAAAAGAGTACAGTGAACATTTTGGGCTGAGACCTTTCAGCAGGACTGCATTTTTTTTCCATAGATGCTGCCTGACCTGCTGAGTTCCTCCGGATCTCTGTGTGTTGCTTAGATTGATACTTTATTGATCCCAAAGGAAATTACAGTGTCACAGTAGCATTACAAGTTCACAGATATAAATATTAGGGGAAGTAGAATAAAAAAATAAGTTACCACAAACAGTCTAACAGGAGGGGGTCATCACTTCCCCTGCTATAGGTTGACTCATTATAGAGCCTAATGGCTGAAGGTAAGAATGACCTCATATAGCGCAGTTGTCTTAGTCTTCTACTAAAAGTGCTCCTGTTCAGACCATGTAGCATGGAGAGGGTGAGAAACATTGACCAGAATTGCTAGGATTTTCCGTAGGGTCCTTTGTTCTACCACAGCCTCCAGTGTGTCCAGTTTGACTCCTATAACAAAGCCAGCCTTTCTAATCAGTTTATTGACCCTGTTGGCCTCACCCGTGTTGATGCCATTGCCCCAGCACACCACCGCATAGAAGATTGTACTGGTGACAACAGACTGGTAAAACATGTGAAGGAGAGGCCTGCACACTCCAAAGGCCCTCAGTCTCCTCAGGAAGTAGAGGCGACTCTGACCCCTCTTGTACACAGTCTCTGTGTTGGTGCTCCACTCAAGTCTGTCATCCAGGTGCACGCTATATTTGTAGGGTCCTCATCATCAGCAGTAACAGGGATCAGTGCAGGCTTACTCTTCCTAAAGTCAATCTTTTTCACTGAGTTTCGAGTAGATAAACATAGCAAAGATAATGATACAAAGAGATGGGGATTACATTAATAACGGTTAGCGTACACAGAAACAGACTAACATGTGTAATCTAAGCCTCCCAATCTCTTAGTAACTAAATACGAGAAAGATACAAAAAATTTTTTTTACAAGAGAACAGAAAAGTCCCCCTAAACTAAAAAAAAACAAAATAAAAACAAAACAAAAGCTGGGCTGCCATGTTTCATCAGTTAAAATCATTATTTGTCATTAACTCCGCTGCTCTACACATGAACAAAAAGTTATTGAGAAGGATTCGGAAAAGGTCAGCTTACATCATATGAAAATGTTGAATAAATGGCCTCCAAGAAACTTGGGGGCCATTAGTCTTCCTAAAGTCTATCTCCATTTTCTTTGTCTTACTGATGTTGAGCTACAGATGATACAGCTCGCAGCATTTGACAAAGTCCTCCACCAGGGTCCCTGTATTCATCCTCCCATCCTCCCTTTACACACCCAACTATTGCTGGGTCATCAGAGAATTTCTGCAGATGACGTGTCTCAGACTTGTATCTGAAGTCTGAGGTACACAGGGCAAACAGGAAGGGAGTCAATTCAGTCCCTGAGGCCCCAGTGCTGCCTGTAGCCATACTCCAGTATGTGGAACTTTGCAAAGTCGATCTGTGAACTGGGGCTATCAGGAACCAGCCACCTGGTTATTCACCCTTACTTGTCAGACCTTGATGTGTGTGGTGGACACACTCACGTGGACAATTGGGAACTGGCTATGACAGTTGTGCTGTGATTTAAGGATGTGGAGCGCTAATGAGAAAAGGAGGTACATAATAAAATGTACTTCACAGTCATACTTTGCAGTCACTTACATACATACATAATGCAGAGTGTATGTGGTTGAAAATAATCCTCAGTAATCCCTCTGCTCAGACAAACTTTTGATATCTCTCACCAGTTTCTGTGCTTGAATGCAATTTAATTCACTCACACTCCCTGTAAAACCTTGTTTACTTATGCTCACAGTGAGAGCTGGAATTTCAATCTTGCCTTTCACTTGTTCATCGCAGCATGCCAGTTTCCATTGCGTACAGGAGTGAGATATGGCGAGCCTGCTGAACAAACACACGAGCTAGTTGTCTTCAAGGATTAATGGCAACGGGAAGGGTTCATTTCCATCACCTCACTCCCAAGAAGTTGTAGAGGGTATAAACTCAGCTCAATACAACACGGGCACATCACTCCCCAACCACCGGCATCCACAAGAGGTACTGTGTCAAGAAGGCAACATCCATCAGAGATCCTCACCACCATGCCATCTTCTTGCAGCTACCATTGAGCAGGAGGTACAGAAGCCTGAATTCCCACCCCAAGAGGGTGGGAGGAGGAAGGGGAAGGGGCGAGGGCAGTTGAGGGAGGGAACGGGAGAGAGAGGTTGAGAGTTGGGGAAGGAGGGGCAATGGTTGGGATGGAAGGCTCAACAACAGCTACTTCCTTTCAATTCCTTGATTCTTGAACTAACATCTTCAACTCTGACTTTGAAGAGACTGGGATGGAAGAGGGAATAAGGGAGCAAGAAAGTAATGGAGAATAATGGAATGGGAAAGAATTCTCACTGTAGTCTGATGGAGCTACAGGAGTCTCGATGGAGGGTCAGATAGACCATGGAACACTACAGCACATGAACAGGCCATTTGACCACGATCTTCTGCCATGGTAACTAATCGCTTCTGTCTGCACTCAGGCCGTACGTCTCCATTCTCTGCACATTCATGTGCCTAACGGCCTCTTGGGTAACTCTATGGTATCCACCTCTGTCACCTCTTTTGACTGTGTATTCGACCCACCACTCTGTGTAAAAAAAACTTACCCTGCACATCCCCTTTGAACTTTCCACCTTTCACCTTAAATGCACGTCCTCTGATATTAGGCATTTTGACCCTAAGATAAAGATATGCTGTCTGTGCTTCTTATCATTGTATAAACTTCCCTCAGGTCTCCCCTCAACCCTCACTACTCCAGACAAAGCAAACCAAGTTTGTCCAACCTGTTCTCATAGCGCATGTTCTCTCATCCAGGCAGTGACCTGGTAAACCTCTTCTGCGTTCTCTCCAAAGTCTTCGTGTTATTCCTACAATGGGGTTTCCAGAAATGAATTCAATAGTGCAGGTGCAGCCTGAGCAGAGTTTTATAAAGCTCCAAAGATGTGAAGTAAGTTGACTTGGGAGACAACTCTTAGTCAGTAGATTGTCGGCAGCATAATCAAAGATCTACACATACCCCGGACATTCACTGTCCCCCACCCCCCACCTTCGGGCAGGAGATACAAAAGCCCAAAAGCAGGTACCTCCAGGCCCAAGGACAGCTTCTATCCGACTGTTATAGGACTGTTAAGTGTGTGGTTCCCTAGTACGATAAGATGGACACTTGGCTTTTGCCCCCTCACCTTCCCTCCAACTCCCTACATCCCAACCCCTCCATCCCCAAACCTCTTCCCTCCCTCTCCTCCTGACCCCTCCATCATTCTCTTAAACCCTCCATCTTTCCACCATCCCTCCCACTTTACCACTCCATCACTCTTTCTGCCCCCACTCTCCCTCTTTTGCCATATTCCTCCCTCCCCAATCCCCTTTCTCTTTCAGCTCCTCCCCTCCCCCTCTCCCCTCCCCTTCCTTCCCCTCCCCCTCTCCCCTCCCCTTCCTTCCCCTCCCCTCTCCCCTCCCCTTCCTTCCCCTCCCCCCTTCCTTCCCCTCCCACTCTCCCTCCCTCCCCTCCCACTTCCTTCCCTCTCTCCCCTCCCCTTCCTTCCCTCCCCTCCCTTCCCCTCTTCCCTCCCACTCTCCCTCCCCTCCCACTTCCTTCCCTCTCTCCCCTTCCCTCCATCTCCCCTCCCCCTTCCTTCCCTCCTTCCTCCCCTCCACTCTCCTCCCCTCCCCTCCACTCTCCTCCCCTCCCCACCCCTCACCTCTCCGCTCCCTCCCCTCCTACTTCCTCCCCTCTCTGCCCTCCCTCGCTCCCTCCCCTCCTTTCCTCCCCTCTCTGCCCTCCCTCGCTCCCTCCCCTCCTTTCCTCCCCTCCCCTCCCACTCTCCCTCCCTCCTCTCTCCCCTCTCCCTCCCTCCTCTCTCCCCTCTCCCTCCCTCCTCTCTCCCCTCTCCCTCCCTCCTCTCTCCCCTCTCCCTCCCTCCTCTCTCCCCTCTCCCTCCCTCCTCTCTCCCCTCCCTCCCCTCTCCCCACTCCCCTCCCCCTCTCCCATCCCCCTCACTTCTCCCCAACCCTCTCCCACCCTCCCCTCCCACCCCTCCCCTCCCCTCCCACCCCTCCCCTCCCCTCCCACCACTCTCCTCCCCTCCCCTCCCACCACTCTCCTCCCCTCCCCTCCCACCACTCTCCTCCCCTCCCCTCCCACCACTCTCCTCCCCTCCCCTCCCACCACTCTCCTCCCCTCCCGATCCACCTCCCCCTCCCCTCAACTTTCCTACCCATCTCCCCTCTCCCCATCACTCCATTTCTCCCTCCATAACCTCCACTTCACTTCCCCATTCATCGACTTTATCCTCCAGCCCTCCATCCTTTCTCTTCCCTCTATCCTTCCACTTCCCTCTATCCCGCTATTGCCGCGCCATATGAAGTTCCCTCCATCCCTCCACTTCCCTCCCCACCCCTCATTTGCCTCCCTCAGTCGCCTGTAAGGAGCCGCTCGGCCTGCAGGCGGCGCCGGCGGCCCCGCTCTTGCTGCCGCCCGTGCGCGAAGATCGGCGGCGCCAGTCGGCGGAGGCTCCGACGGGACCGGCCGGGCAGAGCGATGCGCGGCTGCAGCGATGGCCAAATGGTTCAAGGAGCACTTGATCTTCAAGAGCAACAAGGGTCCTCCTCAACCCCCCAAGCCCGACTACCGATTGCGGTCGGCCGGGCAGCCCGACATCCTGGCCGCTTACAAGCTGCAGAAAGAGCGGGACTTCGAGGACCCTTACACCGGCTCCCGGGGCTGCGGCGCTCCGGCTCCCGGCTGCGGGGCCAGCTCCTGCCCGCTCCCCAACGCCGCCAAGAAAGGCGCCGCCGAGGTCAGGTACATCTCGCCGAAACACCGGCTCATCAAAGTAGAAAACCCCGAGAAAAACTGCGGTAAATCGCCCGGATCCCCCGAGGATCAACAGGGCAAGGTGAGTGACCGACAGCCCGAAACGTCCCGCTCACTCCGGCTGACCGGCATCGCGGCTTTCACACTTCTCCGCTTCACGAATAGCACTTCCGAGACGCAGAGTGTTTACTGCGAAGCAGTTACTTTGTTTCTTAAAATACCTTCCTCGAAAGATATTTTCAGACAAAGTATCTCCGCAAAATAAGTGGCCGTGTTTTGAAGGATACTTTGTTGTTGATGAGGTTGTTGTGTTCCTGTGACTCAGTGGGCACCTCTTTCTCTTCAGGATTAGCTTGTGAATTGACACCTTGGTTTCGTAAACTTTGATTTTTTTAGCTGAGATTTTTCGGTTGGAGTTTCAAATGCTCGCTCAGATCCCAGTGACTGACCGAGGGAGGGATGCCCTGACGGAGAAGACGCACTGTCTGCCATCCTGTGCTACTGTTCGCACAGACCGGGGGTATTCTGAGGTCGTGATTAACACATCATTTTTTTTAAATATAAAAACGGGGTGTTTTATGATCATTTCTTTGCTTGTGCCATGTTGGTTGTGTATGAATTGGTTGCAAAGTTACCTAAATCACAACAATGGCGGTAACGTCTTTTGGCATGATGAGAAAGGCGCTATAGAAATGTACGTCTTCGGGTGAACTAAAGGTTCGCTTCTCGCTTTTTTAACGTTATTTTGATTCACTTCACCTGGAAAGAGGAGTTAATAGGCACAATTGATTCTACAGATGCTGGAAATCCAGGGCAACACACACAAAATTGCTGGAGGAACTCAGGTCAGGCAACATCTATGGCTGAGAATAAACAGTCGATGTTCTGCTCAAGAGGGATTAATAGCCTGCCCCACCCCCTCTTTTCACTTCTTCCTTCACAAAGTTCAAAGTAAATCTTTCTCCCTCCCCTACGCATACACCCACTCTCTGTTGTACATACATATATATACACCCCCATATAAACACTCACACTCACTCCCACATTAACACTCACACTTCCGCACACACACATATACCCCCTCTCTCCCCCTTTTTCTCGCTCCCTCTTCAGAGTTCCAGGTTAGCCGTGTCAGGGGAAGGGGCCACATTCTGCGACGGAGAGTCTCTGGGGAGGGCTGACGGTTCCAGTGTCACACGGAGTGAAGGGGGCGGGGAGTTGGGCAGCATTTCTCCTGATAAATTGCGGCCGACGCTGAGATGGAATTGACGGCACCGAAGGAAGAGGGGGAGAAAAGTAGACGTTAGAGAGTGTGAGCGAGGTACTGGTCTAGACAGTGGGTTCACGTTCATTTGTTTATCACACGCACTTTGAAACATACAGTGAAATGTGCCATTTGGATTAACAACCAACACAACCTGAGGATGTGCTGTTAACACACAAAATGCTGAAGGAACTCGGCACGTCAGACAACATCTGTGGGGAGGAATAAATAGTTAATGTTTCTGGCTTCATCCCACTTCCTTTCTAGTCGTGATGAAGGGCCTAGGCCTGAAACTTTGACTGCTTATTCCCCTCTGCAGATGCTGCCTGACCTGCTGAGCTCCTCCAACTTTTTTTTTGCGGGTTACTCTGGATTTCCAGCATCTGCAGAATCTGTGTTTGTGTTGGTGGCAGGGGCAGCCACTCAGTGCGTCAAGTAGGAACACAATCTAGATGGGCTGAAAGGACTTGTATCATAAATTTAGCTTTTATGTAATAGTTACTTCAAAAATAACATTACTTGTGAAATCGGTAGGTGTCTTTCTCGTCATTTGTTGTGCTATAAAATAATACAGGGAGTTCTTGTGACTGTGTGCACGCGCGTGTGTGTTAGAAAGCCTGTTCAAATAGGGAGTGCATCCACAAATGAGCTAGGTTTGCTCTGTGTGATGCCTGTTTGGCACAAGGGATTCTGTACATGCTGGAGATGCTGCCTGACCTGCCTATGAAGGGGAATGAACTGCTGGCATTTTGGGTGGAGACCCTTTACCAGCATCTGACTCAGTCTGAAATATTGACTGTTTCTTCCCCTCCATAGATACTGCCTGACGGGCTGAGTTCCTCCAGCATTTTTTGTGCGATTGGTTGTTGGCGTTATGGGGAACGCCAACATTGTTGGGGAATGGGCATGACAAGTGGTTTCATTACTGGGGAATAAGTCCTGATGAAGGGTCGCAAACCAGAAATGTGGGCTGTCCATTTCCCTCTACAGAAGTGGCCTGGTTCACTGCGTATTTTGTCTTCCTCCTGAATCCAGCTTTGGTCTCTTACATCAGCATGAGGCAGTAATATTAGGGACTCAGTGGGAGGGATGATGTCATTCGGTGGTGATGTCAACAGCAGTGGTATTAGGGAGTGGTGTCGATTGGGAGGGGATGATGTCACACAGGAGGTTGTCGGGTAAACGTGCCTCACCCTTGGCACTCCTTCCCTCAATGACAGTTGATTACCAGTATTTCTGTCCTCAAGGGCATGCCCAAAGCAGAACCTTCCTGCTTGTGACTGCAACCTTCAGTAAAGCTTTTGGTATGATGAGGTCTCTGGGGTAATACCTTGTCAAATAGACCAGTCCCTATCAAGAGAGCACTGCATGCAATTAAACTCTCTGTCCAAGCTGTGGTGATGATCCCCCACTAGCCCTGTTAACTGTGGCAATTAACCACTGTCCCTCACTCTTGGCGGAGGTTTCTGCCGTTCCCCAGTGGTCAGTGTCAAGCTCTCGTCTTGAGCCACTGTGTTTTTTTTCCCTAAGCCTGTAGTGGTGCTCCTGGGGATTATTGTGCTTTTGTTTAAAGGTCGATTGTAAAGTCAGTTTTATGGGATCATATATATAATGGACAGCCGCTTGCAGACTGGCGCACTTTTGCTATTGTATTTAACGTAGGGCGAAGGCATTGCAATCGTTAATCCTGTGGTGCGGAGCTTGCTATCAGCTGCAGGAAGACAGAGAGCAGTTACAGAATAATGTGTGTTTCAGAGTGAATACATGCATCTGATGGACTGTGTAGGCATGAGTGTATCTGTATGTAGCACTGTGCTACAGGACCAGTGAGGATGGGTCTGTCACTGTATAAAATTCGGTACCAGTGAGGATAGTTGAAACACTGGGGTACAGTACCTGTGGGGATAAGTGTAATGCTGGGGTATAGTACTGACAGTCTGTCACCGTATAACACTGGTACAGTACCAGTGGGGATAGTAATAGCACTAGGGTGCAGTACTAGTGGGGACAGGTATAGCACCGGGGTAAATACTGGTGAGGACATGCCTGTTGCTGCTTAACACCGGGGTACAGTACCGATGGGGATGGGTCTGTCACTGTATAACACCGGGGTACAGTACCGGTGGGGATGGGTCGGTCACTGTATAACACCGGGGTACGGTACCGGTGGGGGTGGGTCTGTCACTGTATAACACTGGGGTACAGTGATGGGGATGGGTCTGTCACTGTATAACACTGGGTATGGTACCGGTGGGGATGGGTCTGTCACTGTATAACACCGGGGTACAGTACCGGTGAGAATGGGTCTGTCACTGTATAACACTGGGGTACAGTACCAGTAGGGATGCACCTGTCACTGTATAACACCGAGGTATAGTACCGGTGAGAATGGGTCTGTCACTGTATAACACTGGGGTACGGTACCGGTGGGGATGGGTCTGTCACTCTATAACACCAGGGTACAGTACCGGCGGGGATGCACCAGTCACTATAACACTGGGGTACAGTACCGGTAGGGATGCACCTGTCACTGTATAACACCAGGGTATAGTACCGGTGAGAATGGGTCTGTCACTGTATAACACCAGGGTACGGTACCGGTGGGGATGGGTCTGTCACTGTGTAACACTGGGGTACAGTACCGGTGGGGATGGGTCTGTCACTGTATAACATTGGGGTACAGTACTGGTAGGGATGGGTCTGTCACTGTAAAACACTGGGGTATAGTACCGGTGGGGGTGGGTCTGTCACTGTATAACACTGGGGTACGGTACCGGTGGGGATGGGTCTGTCACTGTATAACATTGGGGTACAGTACCAATGGGGATGGGTCTGTCACTGTATAACACTGGGGTACAGTACCAGTGGGGATGCACCTGTCACTATAACACTGGGGTACAGTACCGGTAGGGATGCACCTGTCACTGTATAACACCAGGGTATAGTACCGGTGAGAATGGGTCTGTCACTGTATAACACCAGGGTACAGTACCAGTGGGGATGGGTCTGTCACTGTGTAACACTGGGGTACGGTACCGGTGGGGATGGGTCTGTCACTGTATAACACCAGGGTACAGTACCGGTGGGGATGCACCTGTCACTGTATAACATCAGGGTACAGTACCGGTGAGAATGGGTCTGTCACTGTATAACACCAGGGTACAGTACCGGTAGGGATGCACCTGTCATTGTATAACACCGGAGTACAGTACCGGTGGGGATGGGTCTGTCACTGTATAACACTGGGGTATAGTACCGGTGGGGATGGGTCTGTCACTGTATAACACTGGGGTACGGTTCCGGTGGGGATGGGTCTGTCACTGTATAACATTGGGGTACGGTACTGGTGGGGATGGGTCTGTCACTGTATAACACTGGGGTACGGTACCGGTAGGGATGGGTCTGTCACTGTATAACACTGGGGTACGGTACCGGTGGGGATGGGTCTGTCACTGTATAACATTGGGGTACAGTACCAGTGAGAATGGGTCTGTCACTGTATAACACTGGGGTACAGTGATGGGGATGGGTCTGTCACTGTATAACACTGGGCATGGTACCGGTGGGGATGGGTCTGTCACTGTATAACACCGGGGTATGGTACCGGTGGGGATGGGTCTGTCACTGTATAACACCGGGGTACAGTACCGGTGAGAATGGGTCTGTCACTGTATAACACCGGGGTATGGTACCGGTGGGGATGGGTCTGTCACTGTATAACACCGGGGTATGGTACCGGTGGGGATGGGTCTGTCACTGTATAACACCGGGGTACAGTACCGGTGAGAATGGGTCTGTCACTGTATAACACTGGGGTACAGTACCAGTAGGGATGCACCTGTCACTGTATAACACTGGGGTATAGTACCGGTGAGAATGGGTCTGTCACCGTATAACACCGGGGTACGGTACCAGTGGGGATGGGTCTGTCACTGTATAACACCGGGGTACAGTACAGGTGGGGATGGGTCTGTCACTGTATAACACTGGGGTACAGTACCAGTGAGAATGGGTCTGTCACTGTATAACACTGGGGTACAGTGATGGGGATGGGTCTGTCACTGTATAACACTGGGTATGGTACCGGTGGGGATGGGTCTGTCACTGTATAACACCAGGGTATGGTACCGGTGGTGATGGGTCTGTCACTGTATAACACCGGGGTACGGTACCGGTGGGGATGGGTCTGTCACTGTATAACACTGGGGTACAGTACCGGTGAGAATGGGTCTGTCACTGTATAACACTGGGGTACAGTACCAGTAGGGATGCACCTGTCACTGTATAACACTGGGGTACAGTACCAGTGGGGATGGGTCTGTCATTATAACACCGGGGTACAGTACCAGTGGGGATGGGTCTGTCATTATAACACCGGGGTACGGTACTGGTGGGGATGAGTCTGTCACTGTATAACACCGGGGTACGGTACCGGTGGGGATGGGTCTGTCACTGTATAACACTGGGGTACAGTACCAGTGGGGATGGGTCTGTCACTATAACACTGGGGTACAGTACTGGTGGGGATGCACCTGTCACTGTATAGCACCGGGGTACGGTACCAGTGGGGATGCACCTGTCACTGTATAGCACCGGGGTACGGTACCGGTGGGGATGGGTCTGTCATTGTATAACACTGGGTATGGTACCGGTGGGGATGGGTCTGTCACTGTATAACATTGGGGTACGGTACTGGTGGAGATGGGTCTGTCACTGTATAACACCGGGGTACAGTACCGGTGGGGATGGGTCTGTCACTGTATAACACTGGGGTACAGTACCGGTAGGGATGCACCTGTCACTGTATAACACCAGGGTACAGTACCGGTGAGAATGGGTCTGTCACTGTATAACACCAGGGTACAGTACCGGTAGGGATGCACCTGTCACTGTATAACACCAAGGTATAGTACTGGTGGGGATGGGTCTGACACTGTATAACACTGGGGTACAGTGATGGGGATGGGTCTGACACTGTATAACACTGGGGTACAGTGATGGGGATGGGTCTGTCACTGTATAACACTGGGTATGGTACCAGTGGGGATGGGTCTGTCACTGTATAACACCGGGGTATAGTACTGGTGGGGTGGGTCTGTCACTGTATAACATTGGGGTACAGTACCGGTGGAGATGGGTCTGTCACTGTATAACACTGGGGTACAGTACCGGTGGGGATGGGTCTGTCACTGTATAACACTGGGTATGGTACCAGTGGGGATGGGTCTGTCACTGTATAACACCGGGGTACAGTACCGGTGGAGATGGGTCTGTCACTGTATAACACTGGGGTACAGTACCGGTGGGGATGGGTCTGTCACTGTATAACACTGGGTATGGTACCAGTGGGGATGGGTCTGTCACTGTATAACACCGAGGTACGGTGCCGGTGGGGATGGGTCTGTCAGTGTATAACACTGGGGTATAGAACTGGTGGGGACAGGTCTGCCATTGGTGTTGAAGGGAGCAGGTCAGAGCGATGAATTGAAAGCATCAGACTAAACGATGGCAATAAAATGCTGGCTTTTATTAGCTACCTGCAGTGTGATGAGCTGGTGCATTTAATACTCCAGCTCTGATCCTCTCTCTCGTTTCTACCCTGGGTTGTGGTTATGATTTGACGCCGAAATCTTCCTGTTTAAGATCATTGCATTATTTGTATCATTTTAAATAGCCTTTTAACTTATGCAATGGAGATGTTTGACAGACCATGTTAACTGACAGACGGATGTGTTGGTTTGGTGAGGGGGAGGGAACGTAGGATGTGCTAATGAGCTCACAGTGACCCGGAGCTCCTTGCCAAAGTGTTGTCCTGGGATCTTTACCATTCTGTCTCATGCTCAGCAAATCTTTCAGGAAGAGCATCAGATGGCACAGTAAAGGATCTTTCCCTGCCTGTGATTGGAACCTCCGGCCAGAACGGAGTGAGCCTGTGACAGTTCGAACAAGTGTCTGTCCACTCTCCATATCCTCTTCTGACTGGGTCCACCTCCATCCGTGCCCTTGTTATCTCGGCACTTCACAACTCCTGCATCTTCCCGGTGGGCATCTTTTACTGAGTTCAGGAGGATGGGGGTTGAATCTCACTGAAACCACCTGAATACTAAAAGACCTGACCACTGGGCGGGGAGGGGGGGTCTCTGCACCTGTACTCAATGTACTTCAGAAGGACGAGGGTGGAGATTCTCATTAAAACCTGTTGCATACCAAAAGTCCTGGACAGGGTGGATGTGGAGAGGATGTTTCCATCAGTGGGGGAGTCTAAGATCAGCGGGCACACCCCCAGAATAGAGGGATGCCCCTTTAGAACAGAGATGAGGAGGAGTTTTTTTAGCTAGGGGGTGGTGAATCTGGAATTCATTGCCTCAGATGGCTGTGGAAGCCGGATTATTTAAAGTAGAGGTTAGTAAGCGGTTTTAAGGGTTACATGGAGACGGCAGGAGAGTTTCAGTCAAGATCGAATGGTGAAGTAGAGTTGGATTGCCGAATTCTGCTCCTCTCTTTCGTGACCTTATTGTACCCTCGAAACGAGGCATCCAAAACTCATGCACCTGATCTCTTTTTAATCCAACGTCACCTCCACCTTCTCAGCCTGCTTCCTGGGTGAGCAATGGTGCAATCTGTTTAAAAAAACACCTGAGGGGGATGGGAAGGGAAAAAAAATTTAAAGAAGAAAAAACACCTCACTTTTGATTTCAAAACTCACCCCCCCCCCCCACTGCCACTACCCTCTCCAGTTTCAATCCCTGTGTTCCTCCAGTTCCAAGACTTTTCTCTGTTCCAGGATAATTTCTCCATGACTGGTTCTACCTTTCCTGTTGCCTGGGCCCTGAGTCTGAAATTCCCTCCCTAAACTTCTGTGACATGATTTTTTGAAGCCTTTCTTTAAACCAGGTTTTTATTCAGCAGCCCATGCTTAACATCGAGCATCCGCCTATAACCCCGGTCAAATTCTGATTCACTTATACAGCACATGTACACTACAACATACAAGGAAACACGTTGTTTGTGTTAACAACCAACACAGCCGAAGGATGTGCTGGGGGCAGCCCAGAAGTATCACCACACATTCTGATGCCAATAACAGAATGCCTACAGTGCTCGGCTGAACAACACCGAGCACGACAAGTAACAGAATAAGTCAAGTCACTTTTTATTTTCATTTCAACCACAACTGCTGGTACAGAACACAGTAAAAATGAGACTGTTTTTCGGAACCATGGTGCTACATGAAACAATATAAAAACTACACTGAAACTACATAAAACAACACAAAAATGACACTAGACTACAGACCTATACAGGACTGCATAAAGTTCACAGAACAGTGCAGGCAGTACAATAAAGACAATTGGCACAGTAGAGGGCAGTAGGTTGGTGTCCTCCCTCCCTCCCTCCCACCCACCTACGCACGTACAGTCCTCCAGACTGTCTTAAGGCCTTCAGCCTCCAGTGGACTTGCAGATCGCAGACACTGGATTCAACTTCCCCAGTGCACACACAGGCCAGGGCTCCAGAAATTGTGTTTGACTTCCGAACTTTCAGTCGAACTTGAGGCTTTGATCTTCCATTGCCAGCACTTGCCTGTACCCTTACAGGTTCAAGTGATTGTCTAGATTTTAAAGTTGTGAGAACCTTTGTTGTCATCACTCTCTCAGCGTGTCCCAGATTTCAGCCACCCTGGGTGTGAGAATACTTCCCTCGAACCCTTCTAAACCTTCTGTCTTTATTCCTGTGTGTTCTTATTTTGTACATTTCTATTATGCAGAAGCTTTTGAAATCATTCTGTCTGTGCCCCTCTACTGTTCTACAGCTCAGTCTGCAGTCTTCCCCAGCCAACCACCCCCCCACAACCCTCTCCAATGCGATCACTGTTTTCTTCCCACAGTATGGTCAGGTTTAGTGCAATAATTTGTCTTCTGATTTGTAAAAGGTTTAAAAATAATAACTTCTGTCAACTAATATAAGATACAATAGTTTAAGAATAAAATACTATCCTCATTGTCAGGGTAGAGGGAGCTTCACTCTGTGTCTGACCCCATGAGTGTGTGATGGGACAGTGTAAAAGGAGCTTCACTCTGTGTCTGACCCCATGAGTGTGTGATGGGACAGTGTAGAAGGAGCTTCACTCTGTGTCTGACCCCATGAGTGTGTGATGGGACAGTGTAGAAGGAGCTTCACTCTGTGTCTGACCCCATGAGTGTGTGATGGGACACTGTAGAAGGAGCTTCACTCTGTGTCTGACCCCATGAGTGTGTGATGGGACAGTGTAGAGGGAGCTTCACTCTGTGTCTGACCCCATGAGTGTGTGATGGGACAGTGTAAAAGGAGCTTCACTCTGTGTCTGACCCCATGAGTGTGTGATGGAACAGTGTAGAGGGAGCTTCACTCTGTGTCTGACCCCATGAGTGTGTGATGGGACAGTGTAAAAGGAGCTTCACTCTGTGTCTGACCCCATGAGTGTGTGATGGGACAGTGTAAAAGGAGCTTCACTCTGTGTCTGACCCCATGAGTGTGTGATGGGACAGTGTAGAGGGAGCTTCACTCTGTGTCTGACCCCATGAGTGTGTGATGGGACAGTGTAGAGGGAGCTTCACTCTGTGTCTGACCCCATGAGTGTGTGATGGGACAGTGTAGAGGGAGCTTCACTCTGTGTCTGACCCCATGAGTGTGTGATGGGACAGTGTAGAAGGAGCTTCACTCTGTGTCTGACCTCATGAGTGTGTGATGGGACAGTGTAAAAGGAGCTTCACTCTGTGTCTGACCCCATGAGTGTGTGATGGGACAGTGTAAAAGGAGCTTCACTCTGTGTCTGACCCCATGAGTGTGTGATGGGACAGTGTAAAAGGAGCTTCACTCTGTGTCTGACCCCATGAGTGTGTGATGGGACAGTGTAGAGGGAGCTTCACTCTGTGTCTGACCCCATGAGTGTGTGATGGGACAGTGTAGAGGGAGCTTCACTCTGTGTCTGACCCCATGAGTGTGTGATGGGACAGTGTAGAGGGAGCTTCACTCTGTGTCTGACCCCATGAGTGTGTGATGGGACAGTGTAGAAGGAGCTTCACTCTGTGTCTGACCCCATGAGTGTGTGATGGGACAGTGTAAAAGGAGCTTCACTCTGTGTCTGACCCCATGAGTGTGTGATGGGACAGTGTAAAAGGAGCTTCACTCTGTGTCTGACCCCATGAGTGTGTGATGGGACAGTGTAGAGGGAGCTTCACTCTGTGTCTGACCCCATGAGTGTGTGATGGGACAGTGTAGAGGGAGCTTCACTCTGTGTCTGACCCCATGAGTGTGTGATGGGACAGTGTAGAGGGAGCTTCACTCTGTGTCTGACCCCATGAGTGTGTGATGGGACAGTGTAGAAGGAGCTTCACTCTGTGTCTGACCTCATGAGTGTGTGATGGGACAGTGTAAAAGGAGCTTCACTCTGTGTCTGACCCCATGAGTGTGTGATGGGACAGTGTAAAAGGAGCTTCACTCTGTGTCTGACCCCATGAGTGTGTGATGGGACAGTGTAAAAGGAGCTTCACTCTGTGTCTGACCCCATGAGTGTGTGATGGGACAGTGTAGAGGGAGCTTCACTCTGTGTCTGACCCCATGAGTGTGTGATGGGACAGTGTAGAGGGAGCTTCACTCTGTGTCTGACCCCATGAGTGTGTGATGGGACAGTGTAGAGGGAGCTTCACTCTGTGTCTGACCCCATGAGTGTGTGATGGGACAGTGTAGAGGGAGCTTCACTCTGTGTCTGACCCCATGAGTGTGTGATGGGACAGTGTAGAGCGAGCTTCACTCTGTGTCTGACCCCATGAGTGTGTGATGGGACAGTGTAGAAGGAGCTTCACTCTGTGTCTGACCTCATGAGTGTGTGATGGTACAGTGTAAAAGGAGCTTCACTCTGTGTCTGACCCCATGAGTGTGTGATGGGACAGTGTAGAGGGAGCTTCACGCTGTGTCTGACCCCATGAGTGTGTGATGGGACAGTGTAGAAGGAGCTTCACTCTGTGTCTGACCCCATGAGTGTGTGATGGGACAGTGTAAAAGGAGCTTCACTCTGTGTCTGACCCCATGAGTGTGTGATGGGACAGTGTAAAAGGAGCTTCACTCTGTGTCTGACCCCATGAGTGTGTGATGGGACAGTGTAGAGGGAGCTTCACTCTGTGTCTGACCCCATGAGTGTGTGATGGGACAGTGTAAAAGGAGCTTCACTCTGTGTCTGACCCCATGAGTGTGTGATGGGACAGTGTAGAGGGAGCTTCACTCTGTGTCTAACCCCATGAGTGTGTGATGGGACAGTGTAGAGGGAGCTTCACTCTCTGTCTGACCCCATGAGTGTGTGATGGGACAGTGTAGAGGGAGCTTCACGCTGTGTCTGACCCCATGAGTGTGTGATGGGACAGTGTAGAAGGAGCTTCACTCTGTGTCTGACCCCATGAGTGTGTGATGGGACAGTGTAAAAGGAGCTTCACTCTGTGTCTGACCCCATGAGTGTGTGATGGGACAGTGTAAAAGGAGCTTCACTCTGTGTCTGACCCCATGAGTGTGTGATGGGACAGTGTAAAAGGAGCTTCACTCTGTGTCTGACCCCATGAGTGTGTGATGGGACAGTGTAGAGGGAGCTTCACTCTGTGTCTGACCCCATGAGTGAGTGATGGGACAGTGTAGAAGGAGCTTCACTCTGTTTCTGACCCCATGAGTGTGTGATGGGACAGTGTAGAGGGAGCTTCACCCCTAAAGTTGCAGGACATAGTACATTTCAGCAAAGTACAAGCCCTTCGATCCATGATGTTATGACAACTTTTTAACCTACTTGAAGATCAATATAACCCTTCCCTCTCATGTGGCCCTCCATTGTTCATTCATCCATGTTTCTAAGAGTGTCCTAAATGTCCCTAATGTATCTGCCTCTACCACCTCCCACGGCAATGTGTTCCATGCACCCACCACTTTCTGTGAATTAAAAAACAGCCACCTGTGACATCTCCCATATTCTTTCCTCCAATCACTTAAAACTTTGTCCCTTGGTATTAGCCATTTCCGCCCCGTGAAAATGTCTTTGACTGTCCACTTCGTCTCTGCCTCGTATAATCTTCTATAGCTCTATCAAGTCACCTCTCATCCTCTTGCATTCCAAAGAGAGAAGCTCGGCCTCACTCGACCTATCCTCGTAAACATGCTCTGTAATCCAGACAGAGACAGAAGGAAGTCAGAGAAGATAGACGGAAGCTCTGTGTTAGAGGACAAGATGGTGGAACAGACAGATAGTGGTAATGGGGGCAAATAAGGCATAAATAGGATGTTTACCTGCCTGGAGGAGCACATTTTCAGCAACCGTGTTATGCTTTGGGATTTTATATTAAAGCTGTACAAAATATTGTTTAGGCCAAATTTTGAGTATTGTGTGTAGTTCTGTCACCTACCTACAGGAAAGCTATTGAAAGAAGGCAGAGGAAATTTACACAGATGTCGACAGGAGTTATAGGGGAAGGTTGAATAGGTTAGGACATTATTTCCTAGAAGAATGATGAGAGATTTGATAGAGGTTTAGAAAAAATGATGAGGGATATAGATTGGGTGAATGCAAGAAGGCGTTTTTCACTGAGCTTAGGTGAGACTAGAACTAGAGATCGTGGATTAGGGGTGAAAGGTGAAATGTTTGAAGGGAACCTGAGGGGGAACTTCTTCACTCAGAGGGTGGTGTGTGTGTGAAATGAGCTGCCAGTGGAATTGGCGGATGCAGGTTTGATTGCAAGCTTAAGTAAGTACGTGGCTGGAGGAATATGGAGGGTTATGATCCAGGACTAGACAGAATTACAGCTTGGCACAGACTAAATGGGCTGAATGACTTGTTTTTGTGCTATAGCTCTCTGATTCTATGGCTGGATAACACTCAATGCCCTCCTGAAAGCTGCCCTGAGTGCATCTTTCCAAGGGCACTAGGAGGGACGTAGTACCTGGAGGAATGTTAACCTGCACATACTCAGTGATTTCAGGATGCCAAGGGTTAAACTGCAAGAAGCTTGCCGTATTGTTTTGGTTGGTGGGTGATTCAGTGGGCCCTTTTAATAAATTTAAGGAAACTGATAGGTGAAGGGGGAGGGGGTGCAATCTCTGCTGGTCTTAGAGTCCAGGGATGTACATGGTGCCAGAAAATCAGTGCCTGGTGAGGGGAATTGTGGTAAGCTGAATTATTGCAGGAGATAGAAAAGAGTTTGCTACATGTAGCTGGGAGATGGTTTAGCCACGATCTTGCTGAATGGCAGAATATCCCCAGAGGCTCAACAGCGCCCCTTGTCGATGTTGATGGGATTAATTTAAATATCAGGTTAATTGAGTTGGAAGTTTGGAAGTGGTGGCCCATTGGCCAGAGCCCAGGGCAGCGGATATCTGTGAGTCTGCTGGGGTCATCAAATGCCCAACATCTGTGTCCAAATCCAAGTCCACTGGCAGCCAAAGAAGCTGAACTGTCTCGGAGTTAGAGGATTGTGTGTCTGCGGGATGGACTGAGGAAAGGGGCTTGTCTTGCTGCTGTTGTCTCATTGCTTGTTGTGTTCTGTGTTGTTCTACTGAGCATGGTGGGCATGCTACGTTGACGCTGGGATGTGTGGCGACTTTGCAGGCTGCCCCCCAGTACACTCTGATGTGTTGGCTGTTAACACAAAATGACGCACTCACTGTATGTTTTGATGTACACACGATAAGTAAACTTGAGTCTTGAATCTTGAATGTTCTCCGTCCAGAATGTACATTCATTTCTACTGTATCAAACTGAGTAAGGACGCTGAACAACTGTTGCAAATTAGTGGTGAGTAACAACTGGTTCTGTCGATATAATTGCCGAACATGTACCTTCCTTACTGGTGTCCAATTGCTTTTCGCTCAGGGGATTTGTCTTAACCGTAATCACAAAGAGCAGAGTTGCCCTTCAAAGCCACATCCTTGCTGAGTCCTAAGTAACTGTTTGATGATGGCTGATTGGATTGGACAGTGTGATATCGTACATTGGACATGTCATGGGCTCCAATTAAAGTAAAGCCCTGGCTAATTGACCTGTCGGGCTCTGTAACATTCATCACTGGGCCATCAGCTGCTCCGGAGCAGCCCCTGAATTTTCATCATGGGGACAATCTGGGGGCATTGAGGCCAGTTTCTGTTCTGAAATATATTAAAAAAACATGATCGACCTGATGTAAGGAAAACTGACTACAGATTCTCCCAGGTATTTTTCAAACTGGTAATAATAATAATCAAATGTTTCACTTTATTCATTAATGACCAGGTACAGTATATATTCCATTAGTTAATTATGGGGAGTGTTAGGGTGATTATTCAATGAAATGAAAGAATTATTGCTCGTGTTCGTTTGGTGCCTTGAAAAGGCAGCATCAGTCATTAAGAACCCCATCATCCAGGACATGTCGTCTGCTTATTGCTACCATCAGCGAGGACGTGCAGGAGCCTGAAGAGACACACTCGACATTTTAGACACAACTTCTTCCGCTCCACCATCAGATTTCTGAACGGTCCAAGAACACCACCACTACTTTTGCTCTCTTTTTGAACAACTTCTTTCATTCAACAGCTTAATTTAACTTTTTCTTCTTGTACTTTATAGTATATTTATGAATTGCACAGTACAGTAGCCACAAAATGACAAATTTCACAACATAGTCAGTGGTATTAAACCTGATTCTGAGTGATTCAGTACCAATGAGTATAGAAAGCAAATGTTTCCAACTTGTGAAAAAAGGAATCATTTCACAAGTGGCTTTTAGGGACAGAACCCTTGTGGAAGCCGGGACTGCCCGTACTCAGAAGATCAGGCTGCGTCTGAATCAGAATCAGGTTTAATATCACTGGTATATGTTGTGAAATTTGTTTTGGAGCAGGAGAACATTGTATATAAATCTATAAATTGAAGAAATATGTTTATTAAGTAAGTAGTGCAAAGAGAAAGCAAAAAAATAGAGGTGGTATATTTGGGTTCATTGTCCATTCAGAAATGTGATGGCAGGGAAGAAGAAGCTGTCCCTGAAACCTGTGTCCTCAGGTTACTGTATCTCCTCCTTGATGGTAGCAATGAGAAGGGGACATGTCCTGAATGATGGGAGGGTGGGGGTCTATCATGATAGATGCTGCCTTTTTGAGGCATCGCCGTTTGAAGGTGTCCTCGATGTTGGGGAGGCTGGTGCCCATGATGGAGCTGTCCTGAGTTTACAACTTTCTGCAGCTTTTTCTGATCCTGTGCAGTCGCCCCTCTATACCTGACAGATGCAACCAGTTAGAATGCTCTCCACAGTACATCTGTAAAAATTTGCGAGAGTCTTTGGTGTCATACGAAGTCTTCTCAAATGAATGAATTATAGCTGCTATCGTGGCTTCTTGCAATTGCATCAATATGTTGGGCCTAGGATGGATCCTCAGAGATGTTGACACCCAGGAACTTGAAACTGTTCACCCTTTCCACTGCTGATTCCTTAACGTGGATTGGTGTGCGCTCCCTTGACTTCACTTTCCTGCAATCCACATTTAATTCCTTGGTCCTACTGATTTTGAATGCAAGAATCTTGTTATGACACCACCCAATCAGCAGGTCACTCTCACTCTTGTATGCCTCTTTGTCACCATCTGAAAGTCTGCCTACAATAGTTGTGTAATCAGTAAATTTATAGACGATATTTGAGCTGTGCATAGCCACACAGTTGTGGGTGTAGACAGAGAGTAGAGCAGTGGGCTAAGCACAAATCCTTGAGGTGTGCCTGTGTTGATTGTCAGAGAGGAGGAGATGCTTTTTGTGACCTGCACTGACTGGTGAGGACATCAAGGATCTGTGGAGAGAGATACAACGTTAATATTTCAGTCCTATAATCTGAAAGATGCTGCCTGACCTGCTGAGTATTGCCAGCATTTTCTGTCTCTAACGATGCTGAGGATGTTCTACAAGTCTGTGGTGGCCAGTGCTATCGTGTTTGCTGTTATGTGCTGGGGCAGCAGATTGAGGGGAGCAGACACCAACAGAATCAACAAACTCATTCGTAAGGCCAGTGATGTTGTGGGGGTGGAACTGGACTCTCTGATGGTGGTGTCTGAAAAGAGGATGCTGTCCAAGTTGCATGCTATCTTGGACAGTGACTCCCATCCACTCCATAATGTACTGGTTAGGCACAGGAGTACATTCAGCCAGAGACTCATTCCACCGAGATGCAACACTGAGCGTCATAGGAAGTCATTCCTACCTGTGGCCATCATCCTCCCTCGGAGTGTCAGACACCCTGAGCCAATAGGCTGGTCCTGGACTTATTTCCATTTGGCATGATTTAACTTATTATTTAATTATTTATGGTTTTATATTGATATATTTCTTCACTATTCTTGGTTGCTGCGACTGTAACGAAACCCAATTTCCCTCGGGATCAATAAGTATGTCTGTCTGTCTTTATTTATTGCAGATTTCCTGCATCTGCAATGTTTGATTACTTTTCTGATCTAGTTCTCTCAAACCTATCTCCTTCCTTGTTCAAAGTGCAAAGTAATTTCATTAACACAAGAGATTCTGGATCTTCAAACAAAATACTGGAGAAGGTCAGGTAGCATCTATGGAAGGGAATAAAAGTCCACATTTCAGGCCAAGACCCTTCATCAGTCATTTGTCAGTCTGTGTGTAGTTTTTCATTGATTCTATTGTACTGCTTTGTTTTACTGGGAATGACTGCATCAAAATGAATACTCAAGATAGTATATGGTAACATGTACTTCAATAATAAATTTACTTTGAACATCGAAGTACATAGATGATAAATACTACATTGAAATTAATTTTCTTGCCAGCATTTACTGGAAGAATAAAGAAATACATTAGAATTAATGAAAAACTATACATAGCAAAGACTGATGAACAACCTATGTGCAAAAGAAGACCAAAATAGAGCAAATAAAAATTAATGCAAGTGCAGGGGGACTCTGGGTTTCAGTTGACCTGACCGGGAAAATTACTCGACACAAATTCTTCCTTGCATTTTGGTGGCAGTGAGGCACAATTTTTGTATGACTGCACACCCTGACAACTCCAACGCCCTATGTGCCCGGGGGAAATCATCACTCTAAACCTGTCTGATGTTCTCAGTCTGTGCTTTCCCCTCTGTAGAGCAGGAAGGGGTGGGGGAGGGGGCTGGGTTTACCCTCTGGTTGAAGCAGCATTCCTCCAGTGCGATTCCCGTCTGAGGGCTTGTACCTGCATCTGAAGTGCCGAAGAAAATTAAATGAGGAAGAACCTGTAGAATTCCTCGCTCACCGAGGGACCTAAGTCGCTCATCACGGACAGGAGTAACCTCCTTGTTGTTGAGTGTTATCGAGTCCTCATCGACTCATGGTGATAGTATAAGTGGCAAGATATGGAAGTAGATTCTTCTGCACAGATATTGCTGCTTCCCAGATTCGAACTCAAGACCATTCGCCTCAAAGTCCATTGCTGAAGCCACTACACCACCAGCCAGCTCAACCTCATTGTATCTCATACAAATTCAGTATGTCCAGAGGTTGAGAGGATCAGTAGTTTTAAAATCCTTGGTGTTATCTTATCAGAGGGTCTGTCTTGGGACCAGCACAGGAGGGTCTTGGCCCGAAACGTTGACTGCTCATTTCAACGGATGCTGCCCGACCTGCTGAGTTCATCCAGCTTGTTTGTATTTGTAGCTTCTCTACTTTCCTATAAGTTTGCACAGATTCAGCATGTCACCAAAAACATTGACAAACTCCTATAGATGCACAGTGGAGAGTATTGTAACTGGTTGCATCATGGCCTGGTATGGAAGCACCAATGCCCAGGAACAAAAAATCTACAGAGTGGTGAATGCAGGACAGTCCATCACAAAAAATGCCCTCCCCACCGCTGAGCACATTCACATGGAGCGCTGCCACAAAAAAGCAGCATCCATCATCAGAGACTCCGATCCTCCAGGCCATTCCCTCTTCTAACTACTACCTATGGCAAATGGTAAGAAAGCCTTAGTTTCCACACCACCAGGTTCAGAGAGAGTTATTACCCTACAACTCCGAACTGACATGAATAAATTCACTCACTACTGCTCTGAACTGATTCTGCAACCTATGGATTCAATTTCAAGAACTCTTTACAGCTCATGTTCTGTGTACTTCTGACAAGATGGCACCAGTGACAAATTGAAAACAGCTTACAAAACTACTGGATACTCTGCTAGATTCTAGATATACTACTATACTTTTAGATATACTACTACTTCTGAATTGCAATCGATTGCAGCCAGTAATTTCCCTTTTTAGGAATGTATGTTTGGGCCCACTGAACGATCTGGCACTTTTGCGATCTCCTGGGGGATTCGGAGTGGGGTGAAGCCACGGCTGTCATAGGGGTGGGCGCTGCATCGATTCCTAATGGCAGAACACAAACCCGTTGTTGGCTCCGTCACTCTGTACCAATTAAAGTGTCGAGCAAGATTAAAAATCGACAAGGACGAGTGCAGAAAACTGTATTTGACTGATCTCCCTCTTACTGCTGCCGACAGAAGGTGTAGGAGTCTTGGGTCCCACCCTGCAGGGTTTGATTGCCTCGTTGGCTCATGGTGGTGGAATCACTTCCAGCTGCGGTTGACATCTGTTGTCCTCAGTGCTCAACACATTGGGTGATTGATAAGTTTGTGGCCTAAGGTAGAAGGAGTCAATTTTAGAAAATCTAGCATGTTTACTTTTCAACATAGTCCCCTCGTACATGTACACACTTAGTCCTGCGGTTGTAGAGCATACGGATCCCTTCTTTGTAGATGTGGTCCACAACAGGGGTGATTGATAAGTTTGTGGCCTAAGGCAGAAGCAGATGAGTTATTAACTTCAAACTTTCTGCATAATCACTCAAAGATTTGAACTGCATGTGAATGTAACATGAGTGTCTTGGACCTCCAGGTGGTCCACAGCAGGGTGATTGATAAGTTCGTGGCCCATGGTAGAAGGAGATGAGTTTATACAGCTCTCGTTAAATGCACATACAGGTCAACTCTTTGAGTGAAAATGCAGAATGTTTGAAGTTAATAACTCAACTCCTTCTACCTTAGGCCACGAACCTATCAATCACCCCACGCTGTAGACCACTCCTGGAGGTCCAAGACGCCAACTTCTACAAAGAAGGGATCTGAATGCTCCACAACTGCTGGACTAAGTGTGTAAATGTAGGAAAAATAAATGTGCTAGGTTTTCTAAAATTAACTCATTCTACCTTAGGCCACGAACTTATCAATCACCCCTCGTATTTGTGTGATTTGATCGAGGATGCTCTGGTGCAGAACTGGATCCGTGGCTGTGGCCTGCGGCTATCAACAAAGCAGTGAACTGTCTGACTCAGAGGCTGTGGCCATGGTCATCAGTTCCTGGACCGGCTTCACTCTCCACACTGCCTTGTGACTCTGCACTCTCTCTTGGGGCACTGCAGCTTGATGTTGAATGTTCTCTGTGTTATTTGCTCACTTTCTGTTGTTTGCACAATTTGTTCTTTTGTTTCTGCGTGTTTGAAGGTCTTTGGTCTCATTTTCTTTAAATGGGTCTGTGGTGTTTCTGTTTAGTGGCTGCCTACAAGAAGACAAATCTCAAGGTGGTATACTATATACATACCTTGATAACAAATGCACTTTGGACCTTGAACTATATTTTATTGCAGTTTGTCTTTTGCACATTGGTTGATTATCAGTTTTTGTTCAAAAGATAAGGTTATTTTTAGTTTTTTTTATCACATGTACACCGAAACATACAGGAGAATGCGTTGTTTGTGCCAAATCAAATCACAAGGTTTGTGCTGGGCAGCCCACAAGTGTTGCAAGGCTTTGGAATGTGAGACTCAGAGGAAACCCAGGTGGTCACGGGGAAAATGTCCAAACTCCTTACGGTGGCGAGAATTGAATCCCGAACTCATTGCTATCTCTGTAGTAGTGTTATGCTAACTGCTATACTGCTGTGTTGCCCCACTTATGTATAGCTATTTATATAACCATATAACAATTACAGCATGGAATCAGGCCATCTCGGCCCTTCTAGTCCGTGCCGAACGCTTGCTCTCACCTAGACCCACCTACCTCCACTCAGCCTATAACCCTGCATTCCTTTCCTGTCCATATACCTATCCAATTTTTTTTTAAATGACAAAATTGAACCTGCCTCTACCACTTCTACCAGAAGTTCGTTCCACACAGCTACCACTCTCTGAGTAAAGAAGTTCCCCCTCTTGTTACCCCTAAACTCAACCCATGTCCTCTTGTTTGAATCTCCCCTACTCTCAATAGAAAAAGCCTATCCACGTCAACTCTTATCTATCCCCCTCATAATTTTAAATACCTCTATCAAGTCCCCCCTCAACCTTCTACGCTCCAAAGAATAAAGACCTAACTTGTTCAACCTTCCCCTGTAAGTTAGGTGCTGAAACCCAGGTAATGTTCTAGTAAATCTCCTCTGTACTCTCTCTATTTTGTTGACATCTTTCGTATAATTTGGTGACCAGGACTGTACACAATATAGTTTATAGTTATATAGTTTTTCATAAATTCTATTCTTTTTCTTATTTTTCTTCTTAAAAACTTGCATGAAAACTAATCTCAAGTACATTTATGTACTTTGATAATAAATTTATTTTGAACTTTGAAATAACAGGGACACCCCTCCCCCAGGTTCCAGCTCAAGGACTGTTCAGCTTGAGCCATCAGCTCTTACAAATGCTGCAGGAATGCTGTTTATTTTCCCCCTTTCGATGCTGCCTGACCAGCATTTTGTGTGTGTTGCTCTGGATTTCCATCATCTCTTGTGCTCTTAGCCAGCCTTCAGGAACTTCACATTAAGCCTCCAAGGATCAATGTTTTCCTTGCTGCTACTATCTCTGATTTATCTAATTGTTATCATGCTGCTACCCTTGAGAGCTTCCTGTGCACTGTTAGGCTGTGACATTTAGAAAGAAAAAGACCTAATTTTTAGAGGGATTTTCATTTCCCTTCCAGGCTAACCTCAGGCTGGAAGGTTGAGGTTAGTGTCAGTGAAGTACCTTTAAGGCATTCTCCCAATGGTGACGTAGGAAATTCTTCCATAGCTGCACCAAGAGCAACTTAAAACCACGTTACTGGCTGTCAATCTCCTTGGAAAGTGCTGAGATGATGAAAGATGCAATGCTTTTCTGTTTTCTGTTGATGCAATGCACCATCAATGCGGGTTCCAACGACCACGGACAGCTTCAAAGCAATTGCGCAACCACCGACTGCGACTCTAGTCTTGAACTCCAGGCCGGGTCTTCACATGCTGCGATTGCCTCCCCTTCCCCCACCACCACTCTGCAATCCCCTCTCCCTCAGATCCCATCGTCAGCTCCTGGGCCCTCAGAGGCTCCATCTTCCTCTCACCCCAACCCTCCCCTCTCCACTGACACCACCAGCCTCCCTCCCCCCCTCTGATCCCATCTCTCATCCGTGCCAGGTCTTTACCATTCCCTCCGACCTTCAACTCTCTGAGGCAGAGCGCTCTGTCCTCAGTAAGGGCCTCAGCTTTGTCCCCCTTCGCCCACACCTCAGTGAGTTCTGCGTACGCCATGACGCTGAACTCTTCTTCCGCCAGCTCCGTCTCCGAGCTTACTTCTTTGGCAAGGACTCTGCTACCCCCAACGATGACCCCTTCTCCCGTCTTCAACCCTCCTCTTCATGGACACCCCGCTCTGGTCTTCTGCCTGCTCTGGATCTCTTTATTGCTAATTGCCGACGGGACATCAACCGTCTTGACTTCACCACACCCTGTTCCAATTCCAACCTCACTCCTTCCGAACGCTCTGCTCTCCGCTCCCTCCGCACCAATCCCAAACTCACTATAAAACCTGCGGATAAGGGGGAGCTGTTGTTGTCTGGTGTACTGACCTCTACCAGGCCGAGGCACAGCGACAACTCTCTGATACCTCCTCTTATTAACCCTTTGATCATGACCCCACTAAGGAGCACCAGGCCATTGTCTCCTATACCATCACCAACCTTATCAGCTCTGGGGATCTCCCATCCACTGCCACAAACCTCATAGTTCCCACACCCCGCACTTCCCGTTTCTACCTCCTACCCAAGATCCACAAACTTGCCTGTCTTGGTAAACCTATTGTCTCAGCTTGCTCCTGCCCCACTGAACTCATTTCTGCATACCTTGACACTGTCTTATCCCCCCTTGTTCAATCTCTTCCCACCTATGTTCGTGACACTTCTCATGCTTCAAATTTTTTCAATGATTTTAAGTTCCCTGGCCCCCTCCATCTTATTTTCACCATGGACGTCCAGTCCCTATATACCTCCATCCCCCACTGAGATGGTCTCGAAGCTCTTCGCTTTTTGTTGGATTCCAGACCTAACCAATTCCCCTCTACCACCACTCTCCTCCGTCTAGCGGAATTAGTTCTTACTCTCAATAATTTCTCCTTTGGCTCCTCCCACTTCCTCCAAACCAAGGGTGTAGCCATGGGCACCCGTATGGGTCTCAGTTATGCCTGCCTTTTTGTTGGCTTTGTGGAACAGTCCATGTTCCAAGTCTATACGGGTATCCGTCCCCCTCTTTTCCCTCGCTACATCGACGACTGCATTGGCGCTGCCTCCTGCATGCATGCTGAGCTCGTCGACTTCATTAACTTTGCCTCCAACTTACACCCTGCCCTCAAATTTACCTGGTCCATTTCCGACACCTCCCTCCCCTTTCTTGATCTTTCTGTCTCCATCTCTGGAGACGGCCTATCTACTGATATCTACTATAAGCCTTCAGACTCTCACAGCTACCTGGACTATTCCTCTTCCCACCCTGTCTCTTGCAAAAAAGGCTAAGCCTTTCTCACAATTCCTCCATCTCCACCGCATCTGCTCTCAGAATGAGGCTTTTCATTCCAGGACAAAGGAGATGTCTTCCTTTTTTAAACAAAGGGGCTTCCCTTCGTCCACCATCAACTCTGCTCTCAAACGCATCTCTCCCATTTCCCACACATCTGCCCTCACCCCATCCACCTGTCACCCCACTTGGGATAGGGTACCCCTTGTCCTTACCTACCACCCCACCAGCCTCCAGGTCCAACATATAATTCTCCGTAACTTCTGCCACCTCCAACGGGATCCCACTACCAAACCTATTTTTCCCTCCCTCCCCCTTCTGCTTTTCGTAGTGATCGATCCCTACGCAACTCCCTTGTCCACTCGTTCCCCCCCCCCCATCCCTTCCCACCGATCTCCCTCCTGGCACTTATCCTTGTAAACGGAACAAGTGCTACACCTGCCCTTTCACTTCCTCCCTCACCACCATTCAGGGCCCCAGATAGTCCTTCCAGGTGAGGTGACACTTCACCTGTGAGTTGGCTTGTGTGGTATACTGCGTCTGGTGCTCTCGGTGTGGCCTTTTATATATTGGTGAGACCTGATGCCGACTGGGAGACTGTTTTGCTGAACACCTACGCTCGGTCCGCCAGATAAACCAGGATCTCCCAGTGGCCACACATTTTAATTCCACATCCCATTCCCATTCTGATATGTCTATCCATGGCCTCCTCTATTGTCCAAATGAATCCAAACTCAGGTTGGAGGAACAACACCTTATATACCGGCTGGGTAGCCTCCAACCTGATGGCATGAACATTGATTTCTCTAACTTCCATTAATGCCCCTCCTCCCCTTCTTACCCCATCCCTTACATATTTAGTTGTTTGCCTGTTCTCCATCTCCCTCTGGTGCTCCCCCCCTCCTTTCTTTCTCCAGAGGCCTCCCGTCCCATGATCCTTTCCCTTCTCCAGCTCTGTATCACTTTCACCAATCACCTTTCCAGCTCTTAGCTTCATCCCCCCCGCCTCCGATCTATCATTTCTCATTTCCCCTGCCCCCACTACTTTCAAATCTCTTACTATCTTTCCTTTCGGTTAGTCCTGACGAAGGGTCTCGGTCCGAAACATCGACAGTGCTTCTCCTTATAGATGCTGCCTGGCCTGCTGAGTTCCACCAGCATTTTGTGTGTGTTGTTGTTTGAATTTCCAGCATCTGCAGATTTCCTCGTGTATGCTTTTCTGTTGTGGTGTTGGGTGTGAGTGTGAGTGTGTGTGTGTAAAACAGAGTAATTTGTTTGCCTTCACTAGTGAGATGTCAAACAAACCCGAGTCGCATCCAGCCCGGTATCAACTGTGTGACCCCCTCAGATGCTGCCCAAGCTGCTGAATTCCTACAGCACTTTGTGTGTTTGTGTGTGTGTGTGTGTGTTACTCAGAATTTCCAGAGTCTGCAGAATCGGTTGTACTTTTGACCAACATTGAAGTGGCTGCATGTGAAACAAGGCCATAAGACCAATTGATATATGAGCAGAATCAGGCCATTTTGCTCATTGAGTCTGCTCCACCAAATGGATGATCCATTTTCCCTTTCTCCTGCCTTCATACCCTGACTAATCAAGAATCTGCCAACCTCTATCTTAAATATACCCAAAAACGTGGCCTCCACTGCTGCCTGTGGCAATGAATTCCACAGATTCACCACTCTCTGGCTCGAGAAATTCCTCCTCATCTCTGTTATAAAAGAATACATTTCTATTCTAAGGCTGTGTCCTCTGGTCTGACACCTCCACCAAAGGAAACATCCTCTCCCCATCCACTCTTCCGAGGCTTTTCACCATTCAATAGGTTTCAATGAAGTCACCACTCATTATTCTGAATTCCAGTAAGTAGAGACCCAAAGCCATCAAACACTCCTCATATGATAAGCCTTTCAATCTCAGAATCATTTTCATGCACCTCTTTGAACCCTCTCCAATGTAAGTATATGCTTTCTTAGGTAAGAGGCCCAAATTCGCTCTCAATATTGTGCTCAACATTACATCCTTGCTTTTATGGTCTAGTCCTCTTGAAATGAATGTTAACATCACATTTGCCTTCCTCACCACCGACTCAACCTGCAAGTTAACAGTTAGGGTGTTCTGCACAAGGACTCCCAAGTCCCTTTGCATTCTCAGAATTTTGGATTTTCTCCCCATTTTAGAAAATAGTCTGCACATTTATTTCTACAACCAAAGTATTTCATTTGCCACTCTCTTTGCCCATTCTCCTAATCTGTCTAAGTCCTTCTGCAGCCTACCTGTTTCCGCAACACTACCTGCCCCTCCACAATCTTTGTATCATCTGCAAACTTGCCAGCAAAGCCATCTATTCCATCATCTAAATCTTTGATATACAGCATGAAAAGAAGCCTTCCCAACACCGACCCCTGCGGAACTGCTAGTCACTGACAGCCAACCAGAAAATGATTCTTTTATTCCCACTCGCTGCCCCCTACCAATCAGCCAGTGCTTTAACTGTGCACGAGGACTCTTGGGACCTCAGATTTTTAAGTTTTTCTCTCCATTTCTCTCACTGTATTCCTTGGTCCCTTGCTACAACACGAATCTCCCAGTCACTACAAATAAAAGGGGCTTATTGGCTTGTCACAGGCTTCTGCTATAAGGATCTCATGGGGGTGGGGGCTGGTGGGTGCACTGCTAGACAATTCTCAATGTTTGTGTGTAGGGAGAGGGAGGGAACTAGAGCAATACAAGCACTGGGTAAATGGATTAATGAAGGCAGCATTATTGGTTTAAAACTTGGGGGAGCTGATGCACCATCAATAACTCACACTGAGACGTAAGGCGAGATATCGGCTTTTATTGACTGGAAGAAGGAACCAGGAGTGAGTGTCTATCATACTATGTCCTGGAGACTGAGGCCGAGCGTCAGGCCTCAGATCGCCTTTATACAGGGGCCTGTGGGAGGAGCCACAGTAGCAGTCAGCAGGGGGCATGTCCAGACAGGCACATAGTTCACCACATTCACCCCCCCCTTTGTTTGAAAGAGTCCCCATGTGGCGAAGTTTCTTACAAGTCAAGTCTATCAGGTGGTCGAATCTGTCGCTGTGATCTACGTAGCACCGGCTGTGATCGCATAGATGCCGGCAACATTGGTGATTGCACAGGGGATGGAGGTTGCGCTTGTTCCTGCCCACTAGCGCCGGTAATCCCTCACGCATGTGCGAGGCGCCTGGTATAAATGCGTACGTAACGCCCGGTATACAACTGTCGTGAGGAGTCTGTGTAGGGCCTGGTGAGCACGGTGTCACCTCTGGTGCAGGGTTCATAGTTACCGGAGAGCCTTCAGGGTAGTGGTCTGCTGCCCCTGCGGGTGCCAGGTCGCGGATGGAGACCGTGTCCTCCCGCCCATCAGGTAAGACCACGTAAGCATACTGGGGGTTCGCATGTAGAAGGTGAACCCTCTCTACCAGCGGGGAGTATTTATTGCTCCTCACATGTTTCTGGAGCAGCACTGGCCCCGGGGACGTCAGCCAAACTGGTAGGGTGGTCCCAGTGACAGACTTCCTGGGAAAAGAGAATAGGCGTTCGTGAGGGGTGGCATTGGTGGACATACATAACAGAGAGCGGATAGAGTGCAGTGCCTCAGGGAGGACCTCCTGCCTTCGAGAGACCGGCAACCCTTTTGACTTAAGGGCTAAAAGTGTGGCCTTCCACACTGTGGCATTCTCCCGCTCCACCTGGCCATTATCCCGGGGATTATAACTCGTGGTCCAACTGGTAGCAATGCCCCTAGCTAGCAAGTACTGGCGCAGCTCCTCACTCATAAAGGAGGACCCTCTATCACTGTGGATATAGCAGGGATACCCGAACAGAGTGAAGAGCTGGCGCAGGGCTTTGATGACGGACGTGGCAGTGGTGTCGGGGCAGGGGATGGCAAAGGGGAACCGTGAGTACTCGTCGATAACACTGAGAAAATAGACATTGCGGTCAGTGGAGGGAAGGGGGCCCTTAAAGTCAACACTCAGTCGTTCAAAAGGGCGGGTGGCCTTGACAAGTTGTGCCGTGTCAGGACGGTAGAAGTGCGGTTTGCACTCAGCGCAAATTTGGCAGTCCCTGGTCATCGTCCTGATGTCCTCCAGGGAGTACGGCAGGTTCCGAGCTTTCACAAAATGGTAAAATCGGGTGACCCCCGGATGGCAAAGTTGTGCATGAAGGGCGTATAGCTGGTCGAGCTGTGTGCTAGCACATGTTCCCCGGGATAGGGCATCAGGGGGCTCATTGAGTCTGCCAGGCCAATACAGGATATCATAGGTGTAGGTGGAGAGTTCTATCCTCTACCGCAAAATCTTATCATTTTTGATTTTGCCCCGCTGTTGGTTGCTGAACAGAAACGCAACCGAGCGCTGGTCGGTCAGCAAGGTGAACCTTTTGCCAGCAAGATAGTGCCTCCAGTGCCTAACAGCCTCCACTATGGCCTGGGCTTCTTTCTCCACCGCGGCGTGCCGAATTTCGGAGCCTTGGAGGGTGTGAGAAAAGAATGCTACTGGTCTGCCTTCCTGATTGAGGGTAGCAGCCAGAGCGAAATCGGAGGCATCACACTCCACTTGGAAGGGAGCGGTCTCGTCCACCGCATGCATCGTAGCTTTGGCAATGTCTGCTTTAATGCAGCTGAAGGCCGCGCGGGCCTCAGCAGAGAGGGGAAACGAGGTAGACTTGACCAGGGGGCGTGCCTTGTCTGCGTAATGGGGGACCCATTGGGCGTAATAGGAAAAAAAACCCAGGCACCGTCTGAGGGCCTTGAGAGTGGTGGGAAGAGGGAGTTCTAACAGGGGGCGCATACGTTCGGGATCAGGGCCAATAACCCCGTTTTCCACGACATACCCAAGTATAGCAAGGCGGGTGGTTCCAAACACACACTTGTCCCTGTTATAAGTAAGATTCAGAGCTGCGGCCACTTGGAGAAATCGTTGGAGGTTGGCGTCGTGATCTGGCCTGTCGTGACCACAGATGGTGATGTTATCCAGATAGGGAAATGTGGCCTGCAGTTGGTACTGGTCCACCATCCGGTCCATTTCCCTCTGGAAGATAGAGACACCATTCGTGACACCGAAAGGGACGCGCAGGAGGTGATAGAGCCTGCCGCCCGCCTCGAAGGCGGTGTAGGGGCGGTCCTCTGGGTAGATGGGGAGCTGGTGATAAGCGGATTTCAGATCTATTGTCGAGTACACCTTGTACTGAGCTATCTGGTTGACCATATCCGCGATGCGGGGTAGGGGGTACGCGTCAAGCTGCGTAAACCTAATGATGGTTTGACTATAGTCCACCACCATCCTATTTTTCTGCCCAGTCCGAACAACAACCACCTGGGCCCTCCAAGGGCTTGAGCTTGGCTCAATGATCCCCTCCCTGAGCAGCCGCTGCACCTCCGACTGAATGAAGGCCCTGTCCCCCGCGCTGTACCTCCTGCTTTTGGTTGCCACAGGTTTACAGTCGGGGGTCAGGTTGGCGAACAGTGGTGGGGGAGGGATCTTGAGGGTGGAGAGGCTGCAAGTGGTGTCGGTAGCGCAGCTGTTGGCCTGGTTCTGGATGGGATGTGTGTGTCCGTGTGTGTGTGTGGTCAGTAGCGGGGTATGTGAAGAAGTCCCACAAAACTGAGGATTCCAGACAGTGAGTGGTGGGAGGGGCCCGTTGTATACCATAGTCACACTTTCGAGATGGCTCTGGAAGTCCAGCCCCAATAGCACAGGTGCGCACAGATTAGGCATGACCAGGAGCTCAAAATTCCGATATTCTGTGCCTTGCACCACCAATGTCGCTACACACCCCGCCCGGATGTCTGCGGACTGCGACCCAGAAGCCAAATGGAACCTCCGACTTACCGGCCGCGTTGCAAGTCCGCAGCGTTGCACTGTGTCCGGGTGAATAAAACTCCCAGTGCTGCCCGTGTCAAACAGGGATCTAGTCCTGTGCCCCTCCACCCGGATGTCCATCATGGACCTTGCAAGCTGGTGTGGGGCGCTTTGGTCGAGAGTTACAGTGGCCAGAGACCCGGTAAGCATCCGAGGGTCGGGGGCGGGGCGTGCTGACATCGACAAAGATGGCCGCTCACATCCGGGGTACCCGGTCAGCATCAGAGGGTCGGGGGCGGGGCGTGCTGACGTCGACAAAAATGGCCGCCCACATCCGGGCATGCAAGATGGCGGCCCCCACATTTCACCTGCAGCGCTGCACTCCGCTCGAGGTTGAGACTTACAGACCTTGGTGAAGTGGCCCCGCTTTCCGCAGCTGGAGCAGGTCGCTTCTCGCGCTGAACAGCGTCGTCGAGGGTGTTTTTTATGGCCGCAGAAATAACACATGGGCTTCTGACGGGCCACAGCCGTGGTCAGGGTCGGGGAGCTCGTGGAATCGTGAC
Source organism: Hypanus sabinus (assembly GCF_030144855.1). Taxonomy (NCBI): domain Eukaryota; kingdom Metazoa; phylum Chordata; class Chondrichthyes; order Myliobatiformes; family Dasyatidae; genus Hypanus; species Hypanus sabinus. Next base: position 59,683,146 of record NC_082726.1, read on the forward strand.
TGGCAGCGGCGTTGGCGAATTCGCTCCCGGGAGCCGGCGGTGGCGGGGTCTGAGGTGTCCACGGAACCGGCGGGGAATCGCGCGACTGGACAGCGTCAGCATTATGCAAAGCAGCTTCTAGAGCGTTGGCCTTCTCCATCGCCGAGCGTTGGCATTTTCCAGCAGCCGCTGACGCATGTACACTGACCTCAGTCCCGTCACAAAGGCGTCTCGCACCAGCAGCTCCGCATGCTGTTCTGCCGTGAGCGTCTTGCAGTCGCAAGCTCGGACGAGCGTCTGTAGTGCTCGGAGAAACTAAGCGCACGATTCGCCAGGCCGCTGTTGCTGGGTAGCTAAACGATGTCTTGCGTAGACGGTGTTCACCAGCCGCAGGTACTGTCTTTTGAGGGCGTCCAGTGCCCCATCGTAGGTCGGCAGGTCCCGGATAATGGAGTAAACTTTTGGGGTGACCCTCGAGAGTAGAATTCTGTGCATAACGGCAGGGTCAATCGCACGAACCTCCTCCAAGTACGATTGGAAGCATGCAAGCCAGAGTTCAAAAGCGAGAGCTGCGTCAGGGTCTTGAGGGTCCAAATCCAACCGGTCTGGATGCAAAACGGTTTCCATGTTTTAAAACTTCCAGTCAATAAAATTGATGCACCATCAATAACTCACACTGAGACGTAAGGCGAGATATCGGCTTTTATTGACTGGAAGAAGGAACCAGGAGTGAGTGTCTATCATACTATGTCCTGGAGACTGAGGCCGAGTGTCAGGCCTCAGATCGCCTTTATACAGGGGCCTGTGGGAGGAGCCACAGGAGCAGTCAGCAGGGGGCGTGTCCAGACAGGCACATAGTTCACCACAGTAGCGTGTGGTGTGAATTGCTTTAAATTCTGAACCACCCACTCCTTGTATGATGTGTGTGATCTACTAGTGGGTCAGGTTCCTAAATTGCTCGGCGTTTTACAGAGGCTCTCCGTTGGTTGGTCGACCGTGGATGTTGTGTCCTAGCTATCCACATTGTTGGTGCAGCACTGTCAGTACTCATCCCGGGGCAGTACGATATGGAGAGCAGGCTGTTGTCCGTGTGGCAGACTCCCCTCCTCCTTGCAGCTGATGAATCCAAAGGAACGGCAGAGACCCATGCAGTTTGGCACCAACGGAAGTCAGCACTGAACTCAACATAGGGCTGCTGTATGTGATTTTTCATTGGGGTTTATGCCTGAAGCCTTCTCCATGAGTGGATATAGCTGCAAGGCAGCGGAGGCTTGAGGTCAGAGCTCTCCTGGATCAGGAGCTGGACTTGATTGTCAGAGGCTATTTCAGACGCGCGCCACTGGGAGCATTTAGTAGGTAGTGGCAGATTATCTTCCTCCCACCTGTGGCCATGACAACCTTAAGTGCTGTAATATATAAGATCTAGCAGCAGGAATTGGCCAGGTGGCCTGTCGAACCTGCTCCACAATTCAATAGGTCATGACTGATCTGTCCATGGACTCAGCTCCACCTTATCCTTAATTCCCCTGATGTCCAAAAATCTAACCAACTGTGCCTTAAATTTACTTACAAAGGAAACCTCTACAGCTTCTCTGGGAAGGGAATTCCACAGATTCACTGCTGTCTGGGAAAAGCAGTTTCTCCTCATCTTTCATCAAACCTATTGTCTATTTTATCTACCCCTTTCATAATTCTATAAGATCCCTTCTCATTCTTCTGAATTCCAGTGAGTGTAGTCCCAGGTGACTCAATCTCTTCTCATTGCTAACGCCTTCAATTCTCAGAATCAACCAGGTGAACCTCCTTTGCACTGCCTCCAAAGTCAGTATATATGTACTCAAATGATCTGGGTTCAATTCCACCGCTGTCTGTAAGGACTTCTCCCCTTGACCGTGTGGGTTTTCTCCCACATTTGAAAGACGTACAGGTTAGTAGGTTAATTGCCGACAGGTCTGTAATTGGGCGACGCGGGATCATGGTCCAGAAGGTTCTATTACCGTGCTGTATCTCTAAATAAATAAGAAGAGCAGAGCTGTATGCAGTACTCCAGGTGTAGCCTCACCATTTGGAGCATAATCTCCTTGTTCTTAAATTCAATCCCTCTAGCTAGTGCACTGCCACTTTACGCTTACACTCCACACCTCATACCTACACAGACACAGTCACTGTCCGACTGTGTTTTCATGTCTGTTGCAATCTAGAAGAGTTCCTCTTGCCAAGAGTCACTTTGTCACTTCATCATTTCCTGTCAGAGTCACCTTCTGTTCAGGTACTGCCCTTAGCCTCATTTATGTACGTACAATCGGTCTATGTAAGCCGATATATAAGCTGATCTTATGTATATACGGCCACATTCAATAGTTACACGTACGTTGTGTTTTATAGGATTGCTTTTCTATTGATTGCATTGTTATGCTACACCGGCTCTGCAGTAACAACCTTTCCATTCTCCCTTAGAATGCGTACTGAAGAATGACAATGATCTTGAGTCTGTCTCACTTCCATAAGGAATTAACTTATTTTCTTTCTTCCTTTCTCTCGTGTACCTTATCTTGTTCCTGTCAGTAAGATAAATTTCTGTGAGGAAGTGCTACTTTGTAGGAATGATGCCTTTTTGGTTTAGACAATAAGTCAGACCCCAGCAGTGTTCCGCACAAGACAGAAGGTCCCTGGTTCTACTTCAGAGAAGATCACAGTGTTCTCCCTGGTCTGATGACACTGCCAATATTCATCCCTCAGCCTGAATTATTAAAGCAGATAATCTGTTCGTCATTGGATTGCTGTTTGTGAGAGCTTGCTGTGTACAAAGTGGTTGCTGATCTCCACGGTATTTTGGCAAGCACTGACAGCGCTAGAGAAATGCAAGTCTTGCTAATGGTGTGGGTCAACTTTCAATCTCACAGATTGGCATTATTACACTAATCAATATATCATTTGGTCTCAGAGCCATCGAGCACAAAAAACCAAACCAATCCTTGCTGACCAAGACGCCTATTCAACTGAGCCCTATTTTCCCCCATTTAGCCCATATCCTTCCAGACCTATAGTCATACAAGATAGAAACAGGCCCCTCAGCCCACCAAATCTACCCTGTGCCTGAATCTCCCAATAATACTAATCCAACATTAAACCCCATCGTGTTGAAGGGTCTTGACCTGAAACGTTGACTGTCATTTCCACCACAGATGCTGCCTGACTTGCTGAGTGTTTTGTATGTGGCTCCAGATTTGCAGCATCTGCAGTCTCTCCTGTGTCTCTGTTATTTCCATTGACTCACAGTAGGCTCTATCACTTGTATCTACACTCAGTGGCCACATTATTAGGTACACCTGTACACCTGGTTGCTAATGCAAATGTCTAATCAGCCAATCATGTGACAGCAACTCAATGCATAAAGCATGCAGACATGGTCAAGAGGTTCAGTTATTATTCAGACTAAACATCAGAATGGGGGAAGAAATGTGATCTTTGTGACTTTCACTGTGGAATGATTGTTGGTGCCAGACAGGGTGTTTTGAATCAACACACACAAAATGCTGGAGGAACTCAGCAGGTCAGGCAGCATCCATTGAAATGAACAAACGGTCGATGTTTTGGGCTGAGACCCTTACTTAGGAATGAGAAGGAAGGAAGGGGGAAGATGCCAGAATAAAATGGTGAGGGGAGGGGAAGGTGGATAGCTGGAAGGTGATGGGTGAAGCCAGGTAGGTGGGAAAGGTAAAAGGCTGGAGAGGAAGGAATCTGATAGGAGGGTGGACAACAGGAGAAAAGGAAGGAGGAGGAGACATTCTGAATGTATCAGAAACGGCTGATCTCCTGGGATTTTCATGCACAACAGTCTCTAATGTTTATAGAGAATGGTGAGGAAAACAAACAAAAAAAACAGTGAGCAGCAGTTCTGTGTGTGAAAATGCCTTGTTAATGAGAAAGGTCAGAGGAGAATGTTCAGACTGGTTCAAGCTGACAGGAAGGCGACAGTGTTACAACACACATTACAAGAGTTGTGCAGAAGAGCATCTCAGAACGTACAATTCAAACCTTGAAGTGGATGGGCTACAGCAGTAAAAGACCAGAAACATATACAGTCAGTGGCCACTGCATTAGGTACTGGTGGTGTACACTCAAGCCAAGTTACAGGACTAATTAAACTCCCTATGTCCTTGGGATGTGGCAGGAATCCCTCATAGTCACATGGAGAATATACATTCTTGAAGGGCTGAACGGCCTAATTCTGCTCCTATATCTTATGGTGGTTATGATGCCAAGCAAGGTTTGGATTACCCTGCAATCTGGGCTGGAAAGTTAGAGTCTAAGCAAATAATTTTCATTTAATGTTTCTATTATAACCTGGGATAGACTCGTCCATGCTCCAAACCTATGAACTCCCTTAGTCCCTGAAACACAAGTCATGGAAAAGGGAGAGGAAGGGAAGTGATGGCCAGGAATACAGCTCTGTTCCTCATTCTGGGAATGCCCTCTATGTGCTTGGGTTCTGTGCAACAATACGTTTTGATAATGCATTGGGGTGGAACCACGTGGGAAGTTCAGCCTTCAGGTTCTCCGAAGGTGTCGCAAGTTACTATGTTTTTACGGAGCTGCGGGTCAGCCATCCGTAAGGGCGGCATGGTAGCGCAGTGGTTAGCTCAACACTTTACAGTTCAGGCGACCTGGGTTCAATTCCCACTGCTGCCTGGACCACATGGGTTTCCTCCGGATGCTCCGGTTTCTGCCCATAGTCCAAAGATGTACGAGTTGGTAGGTTAATTGGTCATTGTACATCGTCCTGTAATTAGGCTAGGGTTAAATCATGGGGTAGCTCAAATCATGGCATAGCTCAAATGGTCTGCTCCAAACTGTATCTGAATAGATAAATAAACAAACAAACAGATCCTGTCATGTCACAGGGACGCAAGACAAGGACACAAGGTCAGAACTGGCAGGCTTGAGTCACAAGGAAAGGGCTGACAGGCTGGGAGTCTTTTCCCTGGAGAACGAGGGATGACTATAAATGTATATGGTGGATAATCTAAAGCAGGAGAATCTAAAACTAGAGGGCATATGTTTAAAGTGTGAGGGAAAATATTTAAAGGCAAGATTTTCACACAGAGGGGGTTGGAGTTTTAGAATGAGCTGCTGGAGGAAGTGGTAGAGATGAGTATGATTGCAAGATGTAAAGGATATTTGGACCCATACATGGATAGGAAAGGTCTGGAGAATATGAGCATGGGACTGGCTTAAATAAGCATCTTTTTCAGCATGGATGAGTTGGGTCGAAGGGCCTGTGTCTGTGCTGTATGACTAAGAGTGAAGCCATAGTGAATGGAGAGCCCTTTCCTACCCACGACTCTGTGGCCTGGGGGTGTTTAAGTAACAGCCTGCGGAGGTCTTTGTTGAGACTGGCTCTGGAGGACATGTGACAGACCATTTGGCTGTACAGTCTTCACTGCAAAGAAGCTCGAGAGCTCAAAGAGAGAGTGAATGAACAGACTAAACAGAGAGACAGAGGAAAGGATGCAAAAAGGCTTTTGTCACTGTCAGGGTTGATATCTTCAGCTGACACCGATGAGTCTCTATGTGGAAATGAGCTGGTATCTGGCTGCAGCTCTCTTTCTGCCTGCATTTGGACCCCCACTGTTCCTCTCACTTCTTCCAACTCTCTGCTCTCACTCTCTCCTTCACGGTCGCCCTCTGCTCTCCCTCGAGCCTGGTGTCAAGCAACCTGCCAGGAAACCGGGTTTAAATGAAAACATGGAATTGCCCATCGGTGTCCGTCAGCACCTGAGCCAGGTGAGGCCAGTGCTGCTGCAGCAGGTATGGAGAGTCAGGGGAGTGTTTATCCTGCTCATTCTTAGACTGGGCAGCAGATGACTGATAGGCTGTAAATGATATTCCTCCCTGTACACACTCAAAATCTAACAGCTTATCTCAGCAGTTAAATCACTGTTGAAAGAACTGAGAAAATACACACGGCTGACATCTCCAATTTCCTCTCTCGCCCTGGTGCTCCTGGCACAACTCATTCATACTGCCACCCACTCACCCTCAGAGCCAACAAGACATCTAGGCACCCCGTCTCCTCATTTGTTAACTTTTTCCTGACAGGAGTTAGACTTGAGCTCAAGGATCTTTTCACAAATAGTTCACTGCATATAATTCAATAGCTTACAGAGCCTCAGATGAGAAAAGGCACTCCTTAGAGGGTGGGTGGTCTTCGTGCTGCTATAACACCATAAAACAGGAGCAGAATTAGGCCACTGAGGTGATGCAGGTGGAGGCAGAGCCTGGGACCAACTGCGAGGCTTGATTAACTTAAGCACCACGTGGAATTGGAAAGGTTGGGCTCGGGCCCAAGAGCGTACTGAAGTGGCGGTGTCTGGGTCAGAGAGCAAGGAATGACCTGAGGCTTGGATGATTTAAGCACCGAGCCGGATTGATAAGGTCAGGGTGTTGGGGCTGAGGGCAAGGGACGGGTCAGTTCAGCTCTCTGCTCTGTGAGGCTTACTTGCCTGTGCACCAAACATGGGTGATTTATTATCCCTCCCAACTCCATTGTAAACAGGTTTGGGCCCCATATCTAAGAAAGGATGTGCTGTCATTGGAGAGGCCCCTCTGAACCTTCTCCATGAGAATAATCCTAGGAACAAAATCATTAACGTACGAAGAGCATCTGATGACTCTGTGACTGAACTTACTGGAGATGGAAGGAACGAGGAGGATCTCATTGAAACCTATTGAATATTGAAAGGTCTAGATAAAGTGGACATAGAGAGGATGAATGGGGAGAGTCTAGGACCAGAGGGTGTAGCCTCAGAATACAAGGATGTCCCTCTAGAACGGAGATGAAGAAATTCTTTACCAGAGGGCAGTGAATCTGTGAAATTTGTTACCACAGATACCAGTTGGGTATATTTAAAGCAGAGGTTGATAGATTCTTGATTAGTAAGGGCATCAAAGGTTATGGGGAACAGGCAGGAAAATGGGGTTGAGAGGGACAATAGATCAGCCTTAATTGAATGAAATTATGTTGGACTTGATGGGCCAAATGGCCTCATTCTGCTTCTACGTTTCATGGTCTTGATTTTCCCCTTCAAAGCTTCAAGCTTCAGAGGTTGGTTGGGTATAGGAGCAGCCTTGGGCTTCTGGTCAGGAGACTGGAGACTGAGCGAGCCTTTGGGTTTGGTGTTTGGGATTGGGGTGTGGACTTGGTTTAGGATTTTACGCTTGGGGACTGAGACCTTTGTGTGTAGGGTTTAGAATTAATATGGGAGGGTCTCAGTGCAGGGCAGGTGTTTAAGGTCTGGCGATGGGACTCTGGGCCAGGATTATGGTTAGAGCTTTGAATTTTGCCTCGGGATGGGGGGTCTCAGTGCAAGGCATGGTTTTAGGGACTGGGCGTGGAATATAGGGCTGGGGTTTGGCATCAGGTTATGAATGGAGGTTGTAGGTTTAGGATTTGGTGCAGATTGGGGGTTTAATCCCTAATTATCCTGCCCCTGACAGCAAATAGCAAGTTGAGGGAACTGCCCTTTCCCAGCCACTATGATCTGAGTGAGTGAGTGAGCCATTGTCGTCTTGGTTACATGAATGTGGAAAGTTTCATTTAGCAAAGTGTTGGACAATGCCAGAACCTTGCTGAGGTTTTGTGGCTCGGTGAAGGAATTTCTGGTGACGCAGTTGTTGACAGGCACATGGTAACGTACAACAGATGCTGGAAACTCCAGAGGCCCTTTGATCCAGGACAGCGACTTGAGGCCGCAAACACATTCAAGCTCCTCTCTCACTCCTTCCCTCCTGCCTTTACGTCCTTTCTCCATCACACCCCCACCCCCAACCTCAGTCAGGACCCCAGGGGTAACTACTTCACGTCTATAATGGGGGATCAGTGCCCTTGCGGGGGCAGATGGCTGCTCGGTTTACGTGTCAGAGGACAACCCCAACATCACAGTACTCCCTCGGTACGTCATGGAGGTAATTTGCTCAGCAGAGGTGAAGCCCACTGGGTGAATTCACTGGGGGATTTGGTGTCCTGTCGCACACTCTGATGTAGTGGGTAGAGCTGCTGCCTCACAATGCCAGAGACCCAGGTTTGACCCTGACTACCAGAGTGGTCTGTGTGCAGGTCTCCCTGTGACTGCTCTGGCTTCTTCCCACATTCCAAAGACAAGTGCGGTGGTGAGTTAATTGGCCAGTGTAAGTTGCCCGAGTGAGGGGGAGTTAAGGAGGGTAGACTATGGCATAGCGGTTAGCGCCAGCAGTCTCTGCTACCTGTAAGAAGTTCATACCTTCTCTCTGTGACCACAGTGCTCTGGTTTGCTCCCACATCCCAAAGATGTACGAGTCAGGGTGAGTAAGTTGTGTTGGTGCCGGAAATATGGCGACACTTGCCGGCTGCCCTGCACAATCCTCGCTGATTTGATTTGACATAAGTGATGCATTTCACTGTATCTTTCAATTTACATGTGACAAATAAAGCTTATCTTTCTTTTTTCTTTCTACATATTAAATGTGAAAAATGGATCAGGGGTTTAAATGGCTGTAAATCACCCTAGTGTATGGTGAGGGGCAGAATCTGGGGTGAGTGGAACGATCAGCGAATCAGTGGGCCAGATTTGATGGGCTGAAGGGCCTGGGTCTGATGGGTCTGATTTAATGGGCTGAAGGGTCTGTTGGAATAAAAAAGTGGGCTGAATGTAGATGGGAGAGCGATGGCGCACACAACTCGACAGACTGAAGGACCTGGGTCCATGCTACACCACTCAGAGCATGGACAGAGATGGGAATCTCAGCTGGAAGCTGGTCTCTGTGGAGTCTGGGTGTGTGCACTTCCTCTGCCTGGCAATTGATGTTTCCTGGACTCTCCTACACCCTTCCCGATGTCTCATCACATGTCAAGTTTGTGCTGCATACCTCCCACACCCTGCACTCTGCAGGCTTCTCTGTTCACTTCTCAGGAACTCCCTGCAGTTCCTGACCTGCTCAGGCAGCGCCGCCTGTCACTGGATTCCTTTCCCGACTTCCGGAATTATCTTTGTGAAGCATTTGTTGAATTGGTCAATGAGAGTACTTCCCGCCCACCAATAAACACTTCCTCATCTCCATCCTGTTTTCTCCAGGAATACGGTTTCCTCCCCTGGGTCATCTTTGACATACTTGGGGAATGAATCAGTCTTTCCCTCCCCTCTCTCTCTCTCTCCGCTCCCAACTCTCCCCAAACCCCCCCCTCCCCGCTCCTCGCACCCCCTTTCTCTCCACTCCCCCTCTCACCCCTCCACAACCTCCCCACTATCTCCTCCACCGCTCTCTCCCCCCACCATTCTCCTCCCTCCCTCACCCCTCCCCCATCTCCATTGGCTTCTCCCCCTCCCTCTGTTTATCACACGTACAGTGAAATGTTTGCACCTACACCCAACAGAGTCCAAGGATGTGCTGAGGTGAACCCGCAATTGTCACCACATTTCCAGCGCCAACATAGTGTCCACAACTCACTAACTCTAGCTTGTGCGTCTTCAGAATGTGGGTGGAAACTGGAGCATCCGGAGAGCATGCAAACTCCTTACAGACGGCAGCCGATATTGATCCCGGATCTCGCAGCCGGTGCTGTAAAGTAATACCTGAACTGTTGTTACCTCGCTGCACTGTTTGTGGAGGCTTCACATTTTGGTTTGAAGTTCACGCTGGAAGATGCTGGGATGAGAATGCTGGACAGGGTCAGCATAGATCTTGGTTACTGCGGGGGAGCCGAGCCAGTTAGTGATGTGTTTGTGTGAAGCCAGAGTGTGAATGGTGCCTGTTGGTAATTGCCTTCCACAGCCAAAAGGCCTGATGGCTTTGGAACACGGACTGTGATTTATCTATGGCCTAGTTCTGACCAGAGTACTCAAATCTGCGTTTGCTCTGCTCTTTCGGGTTCCACTCTCACCCCTTCTCTTCTCACTTGCCCATTGCCTGCTTTTCTTCCTCCTTCCCTATCTCCCCATGTCCACTCTCCTCTCCTATCAGACTCATTCTTCTTCACCCCTTTGCCTCTTTCACCTATCACCTCCCAGCTTCTTACTTTATCCTTCTTCCTTCACCCACCTGCCATCCTTTCCCCTCATCTGATCTCATCTGGCACCTTCCAGTTTGTACTCATCCTCCTCAACCCCATTCTTGTTCTCTCTTCTTCCCCTGCCCCTTCCTTTCCAGTTCCCCTCCCCTTATTCTGGCTTCTGCCCCCTTCCTGCCCTGTTAAAGGGTTTTGGTCTGAGAAGGTCACTGTTTATCTCTCTGCATGGATGCTGCCAGCCTTGCTGAGTTCCTCCAGCATTTTGTGTGGTTATTGTGGAGTATCCAGCATCTGCAGAATCAGGGTTGGAAGCAAGAGTCAGGGCTGATTTTGCTTGCTCTCCCACGATGTCCACCTCCCTCTCTGTGACGCTGAGGACATGAGACTGTCTCGGGCTGCTGTGCTTCATGTCTGTGAGCTTTGCGTTGATTTGCCCTGCTGATGTGATGAACTGAGACTGAGGCTTCGGGCCTGCTCTGCGGATTCAGATCCAAGGACTCAATTTGGTTTGGAATGCTGTTGCTCACTTCGATTTATTTTTTGCATAATTTGGTTTTTTTTCTCTTTCTCTGAGCATTGGGTCTTTGTTTTCTTTCAAATTGGGTTCTTTCGGGTTTCTTGACTTCTGGCTGCCTGTAAGCAGACGAATCACAAGGTTGTATAATTTACACATACTTTGATAATAAATGCACTTTGAATCTTCTGTGAATGAATGTGAATCTTTTGCCTGGGCTTAGAGCAGGCCAAACGTAATGGGCAGTGGAGTGTGGTTACTGTATCAAGGCAACATTAAAAGAATGAGGAAGACATTCCTTCCGATGATAAATCTGCCACCTTCCTTCCTTCCCCAACTCGTTGTCTGAGAGATTAATGATTATCTGCTATTTCCATCCCAGCACGTATCAAGAGTTCACTCTCAGTATTACTTACATGCTGTAGTTTGTCACTTTAAAGCTGCTGGTTTATGGAGAAAGTCTCTTTTACTGATGCCTAGAGGGCGTGGAATACAGATCTTTAGCACATTACAGAAACAATTACCTATTCAACGAGTGCCGTGTGTCTAATGTAGCTCTTTTGTGCTCTAATTTGTTCCCACTGACAGGTCATTATTCTCGAAGATTATGCGGATCCTTTCGATGCTCAGGCTGGTGTGACCCAGGCTGGTCAGGAGAAAGTGGTGGGGAACGATGGCTACATGGAACCGTACGAGGCCCAAAGAATGATGGCAGGTACGAAAGTAATTGTATTGTGGACCTGTTCCCAGCGTCAGGTGACCAGGGTGTTATGGTTCTTCATTCATGGTAGTGCGGTGGTCAGCAGAGTGGGTGACCCATGTTCCGTTCCCGCCACTGCCTGCAGGGAGTTTGGAATCCCTCCATGCCTGCGTGGGTTTCCTTTTGGGTGCTCTGGTTTCCACCCACAGCCCAAAGACGTACTGGTTGGTAGGTTAATCGGTTGTGTGATAAAGCTAGGACTAAATCTGGGGATCACTGGGCAGGTATGGCTCGAAGGGCCAGAAGGGCCTGTTCTGTGCTGTATCTCAATAAATTCAAGTTTATTACCACAGGCATGCAGGGTATAAATGCCAAGGAAATTAGCAGTCTGCAGCTGCCGCACAGTACATTACAAACATGACAATTGTAAGTTAACATCAACTTAGATTAGCATGAATTATACATAACTTTGAGCACATCTACAAAGGAGCATTGTCACAAGAAAGACGCATTCATCATCAAAGGCACCCCGACACCAGTCTGTCAGACGAGCTCAGGTAACTGGATCCTGTGCTGCCTTGGCTACCGATCCAAGCAGCCCTGCGGATTCAACGTTCGGTGGCAAAGCCTCAGCAGAATATCTCTACTTGCCCAGGAACTACTCTGTAGCTCTGGAGTTAGTACACAGCAAGTACGTCCAAGGTATTGTATTTCCCTTACTCTTTCAGGAACTGAGTTAGAGCTCCTACAATCTTTGGCTCAGTCAATTCAGACACTCCAATCTTATATTGTGTTTTCTTGTTATTGTCACTTCAAGTAAGAACATACAACAGCACAGTGCAGGCTCTTCACTTCATCAAGTTGTGCCAACCTTTTAATCTACTCCAAAATCAATCTAACCTTTCCCTCTTTTATAGTCCTCTATTTTTTTTTCTTTATCCAATATGCCTGTTTAAGAGTCTCTTTCGTGTCTGTTATGCACCTGCCTCTGCTACCACTCTCTGGCATTGGGATCCACACACTTGCTCTCTTGTGTAAAACAAAATGCCTTTGACATGCCCCCTGTAATTTTTCCCCAATCATCCTAAAGGTAATGTCCTTTCTTGTCACATCAGCTGTGACAATCCTCACTTATAAGGAGAGGCTGTGGCAAGGGGTGATCTTACAGAGGGTTATAAAATCAAGAGGAGCACAGATAATGGGGGTGCTCAGGAAAGGGGGTCTAAAACTATGATTAAGATGAGAAGGGACAGATTTAAAGAGGATCTGGGGGTAATTGAAACCCATCTAATATTGAAAGGACCAGACAGAGTGCACATGGAGAGGATGTTTCCAATAGTCAAGCAATCTAGGAGTGGAAAGCACAGCCTTAGAATAGAAGGGCGTCCCATTAGAACAGAGATGAGGAGGAATTTCTTTAGCCCAGGGGGGGTGGGGGTGAATCTATAGAATTCATTGCCTCGGATTGTTGTAGGCTTCAAGTGTTACGTACCCCGTAACTGGGTCACTTACCAGCAAAGATAGAGAGGTCCGTTGAAGTCTGATGGTACTATTTTTAACAGTATTTATTGATAAAAATACATAAAAATAATATCAATGCAAACATACAGATAATATATGTCGTCAATACTAAATCTAAAAGCGCGGGTATAATAATACTCAATAAGAAATAGCTCTATCGTTGTCTAGGGGATAATGTATTGTCCGATGGAAATATAAAAGTCACTTTAGTTCATTCAAGCTGTAGGCTGCAGCCTTCATTGGTTGGAGAGAAAGACGGAGGTTTAACTTGCCCATTCCTTTTATGATGACAATCCTTTGAGAGTCGTTGGGGGACAGGTTTCCCCTTTGTGGTTAGCTAAATCTGTGCTTCCGTGGCAAGACCCACCAATTCCGAGGCAAATGGAGAGGGATGCACGTGGGCTGTTTCCACCGGCTTCGCTATTATGCTGTTACAGGAGTTCTAGCGTTTCTTCTGGTGCATCTGAGGGGCTGTTCCCACAGAAGCTCTTTTATCCTGACTCACAGGGTCTCAGATGTCAATCAGGTTGGGATGATGTAATCTCTCCACCAACCTCCTCCTCGGTTCCTTGCCTGGGGGCTTCGATGCATCGTACAGTATTCAATACACAATTCCGTCTCCAAGAGACAATAGCCGGTATCAATGGTTCCGCCTTTCGGAGGCCAGGACACATTCCAAACTCTTTGTGGATTCTGCATGTCTTTCTCTCATTTCCTGGGTCTCCTGAACTGACTCAATAGTGATCTTGCGATTCTCAAAAAGGAGGAGGCTACCACGCACCCTTTGGCTCCTCAGAGCTGTGGCACATTCGTAACACAAGTCAATGGGGATATTTAAAGTGGAGGCTGATACATTCTTGATAAGTAAAGGTGTGAAATGTATGGGCAGAAGCCAGGAGAATGGGTTTGAGGGGGATAATGAATCAGGTATGATGAATGGCAGAACAGACTCGAGGGCTGAATAGCCTAACTCTGTTCTATGTCTTTTGCTCTTAAAAGTTTTTCATTTAAGAGTGTGGTGTGCTGCAAACAGCTCTGCTATTTCTTACTTCACCAAAGCTGACTTGGTTTGATTTATTGAGTCAGAACCTTGCTTGTGGTCGATATTCAATAGGCACCATGCTCAGGACACTCTGACCCTTGTCTTTATTTGTAAAGGCTTAGAGCTTGAGTACATTAAGACTTCAATAATCTCTCTGGATATTCAGAAATCCCAGTGGCTGGGTATCCCACTCATTGTTTGCCCTCCTCCCACATCCCAAAGATGTGCTGGTTGGTGGGTAATTGACCACTGTAAATTGCCTCCAAAGTGTGGCTAAATGGTGGAATCTTTGGAGGGGGAGAGGGTAGTTGAGAAGAACATGGGGAGAACAAAACTCTAGTGGAGGATTAGTGCAAATTAATGATTAATGGCTAGTGCAGACTCGATGGGCCGAAGGGCCTATTTCTGCGCCCCACTTAAAAAGTTCAAAATACATTTTATTATCAAAGTATGTATACTTTAGACAACCTTGAGATCTGTCTTCTTACAGGAGGCTACAAAACAAAGAATCCATTAAAAAACAAAAGAAGACCTCCAAACACCCAAAGTGCAGAGAGGGAAAAAACAAATCATGCAAACAATAAAAGCATTCTAAGCTGAAGTTCACAACACCAGGCATCACTGCAGCCCATTCAGAAGTCCACTAGTTGCAGGCAACAGCCCCAGAGCAGCATAGAAATGAGCAAACCCCTGCGAGCTGAAGTGGCCCATCTCTCGCCTCTGACCCCAACACATTCCAACCTAGCTCGGCGTTTAAATCGTCCAACCCTCGAGTCGTTCCTCGCCCATGGGCTCGGGCTGCGTCACTTCGATACTCTAAGAATTCGTACCATTACTGAGAGCTGTAAGCATTCTGTACTATCAACAGGACAGACCTCACTCCCCCCCCCCCCCCCAACCTTCCTTAAAAAACATTATTGAAGCAGTCAGGATTTTTATGTAGTTTTGAGACTGCCATGACTGGTGCAAGCCTTTTCTATCAGTTTTGTTTAATAAGATTGATTTAATTTATTTAGGATTTGCAGCTGGGTCTCTGGATCTTTATCTAAGACTCTGGTTTACTAATCCCACAATGTAACCACTCTGCTGTTTTCCTATTCTATTCACTCTCGAGCCCCTTTGTCGGCCAAACACTAAGAGGCTTTTGTTATTATTCTATTGACTTCTTGTTTCCTGACAGTTGCCACACTCACAAGCCCCCTATGTGTTCGCTGTGTTGTTTTATGCTGGAGTGTGCGCCTACTGGCCTGCCCACGAGTCCTTTAACACAGACCGGCTGGCTGTGACATCCCCTCTTTGTTGCGCAGTGTGTAAAACAATCGGAATGAGTCGCACTTCTCCATCCCCAGAGTGACTCAGTGCCTCAACTGATATCATCACCAGCAGGATATCGGTTTGATTAAAGTCCACGTTTTCAAACCCAGCCTCATTACGTATGCAAAAGCAAAATGTTAATGTGTTCATTTCTGATTATATTAACTTGCCGCCACCTCTCTCCAGCATGGGAGGGTTGGTGATTAACACAAGTATGATCCCCATGAGATCATGAGAACCGTATTTAAAGGGCAGGTGCAATCAAGTCACTTAATTTTGCTGAGTGCCATTAAAGTTTCTGCTGGAAATTATCTTAGTTTTATCCTCCTGTCAACCTCATGTATAGTGCTTGGCTTGCATCCCTGTACCACACACGTGACTGAAGCAAAATGAATCAAAGTTCAAAGCAAATTTATTATCAAAGTGCATATACATTCAGTGGCCACTTTATTAGGTACACCTGCTCATTAATGCAAATATCTAATCAGCCAATCATGTGGCAGCAACTTACTGCATAAAAGCATGGCAGATAGGGTTGAGAGGCTCAGTTGTTATTCAGACCGAGCTTCAGAATGGGGAAGAAATGACTTTGACCGTGGAACGATTGCTGGTGCTAGAAAGGGTGGTTTGAATTTCTCAGAAACTGTTGATCACCTGGGATTTTCATACACAACAATCTCTAGAGGTTAGAGAGAACGATGTGAAAAACCCCCAAAAAAATCCAACAGTCCTGAAGGAGGTTTGGCTCGAAATATCAACCATTTACTCATTTCTACAAACGCTGTCTGACCTGCTGAGTTCCTCCAGCATTTTGTGTTTGTTGCTTTGAATTTCCAGTGTTTGCAGACTTTCTCATGTTTATGATCCAGTGAACAGCAGTTCTGTGGGTAAAAATGCCATGTTAATGAGAGAGAATGGCCAGACTGGTTCAAGCTGACAGTATCTTAGATAACCACACATTTCAACCACGATGTGCAGATGTGCATCTCTAAACGTACAACATGTCGAATCTTGAAGTGGATGGGCTACAGCAACAGAAGACCATGAACATACACTCAGAGACTACTTCATAAAGTGGCCACTGAATGTATATCACCAAATACTATCTTGAGAATCATTTTCTTGCAGGCATGCACAGTAGAACAAAGAAATACAATACAGCCAGTAGAAAAGGACACGTAGAAACTGACAAGCAAAACCAATGTGCAATGCTGTCCATTTTGAGCTAGTGGGTGACCAATGGTAATTTGCGTTGGTTTGTACTCTGTGCCGTTACACAGGCAGGCCAGCGCGAAAACCATCCAAACTTGGCAGCAACATAAATCACTATGATTTATGTGGTGCAGATCCATATCTTTATAAAGCAACAAATCATCTGGCTTACAGCAGCAACAAGAAATCTGCAAGTGAACTCAATATTCACTGTTTCTGTCATTTTGTCTTTCTTCTTTTCTGGAGACCTAATTGGTAACTTTGGTGAGGAAAGTTGTCAGTGCTGTAGATGGACTGAGTATCGGCTGTTGAACCTACCTGACTTTGATTCTGTAGAAATTCCACTGGAGCCGATTGTTGATACAGATTTAGCCCTCAGGCTGAAGACTCATTTCTCTGTTCTCTCCAGTCCCTATCTCTCTACAGTAGTCCTGTCAATCATGTTGAAAGCTACCCTAAGTTTAGCTCTCCAGGATGTTTCTCCCCTATTCCTATTAGTCTTTCTTCCTCTTTCCGTGTTGGTTTATAGAGGCTTATGGGCACTATATGAGATACCTCCTGTACCTAATAAAGTGGCCACTGAGTATGGTCATAATCCTCTGCTGCTGTAGCCCATCCACTTCAACGCCTGACATGTGCATTTAGAGATGCTATTCTGTACACCATTGTTGTAATGTATGTTATTTGATTTATTGTTGCTTTCCTATTAGCTTAAACAAGTCTGGCCACTTTCCTGTGCCCTTTCTCATTTTCAAGGCATTTCCACTCACAGAAATGCTGCTCACTGGGTTTATTTTTGTTCCTCGCACCATTCTCTGTAAACTCCAGGGACTGTTGCGTGTGAAAATCCTAGGGGATCAGCAGTTTCTGAGATACTCAAACCACCCCATCTGGCACCAATAATCATTCCACAGTCAAAGTCACTCAGATCACATTTCAAAGATTCAAGGTACATTTATAATTACATACGTGGCATACAACCCTGAGATTCGTCTTCCTGCAGACCACCACAAAACAAAGAAACACCGTTCAAAGAAAACAAACACCCAGTGCGCAAAAAAAGAACAAACCTTGCAAATGACATAAAAAAGAGCGAATACCACAGAATATAAAACATCAAATTATTGAACTGTCATAAAGTTTAGTGTAGTTCATTTTAGTGTTAACATTCTGATGGTTTGTGTGAACAACTGAGTCTCTTGACCATGTCTGCATGCTTTAATGCACTGAGTTGCTGATTGGCTGATCAGGTTTTTACATTAACGATCAGGTGTAGCTAGTAAAGTGGCTACAGAGTGTATGCCACCCCCATCCCTCCTCGCACCAATACTTTTCTGTTCCCGGTATCTTGTGCAAATTCCACCCCTCCCTGTTCTGCTTTTAACACATAGGAAGTGCTTGACACTCCTGATTTAGCTTGTTGTTGGTCCTCGGCTTTTGGAACTGGACCCTTCGGCCCATCAAGTGTTTGCCTGCCATCAATCATCAATGGGCAAAGGCTGCAGTCCATCTGTGTCCTGTGATGTGCTGATGTTTCTTACTTGTGCAGAATGATATCTGGCTGCCAGATTCTGAAAGAAGGAACTTTAATAAAGTGGACTGCTTTCTATTCTGCAAGGTCCCTTAGTGATCATTCCTGGTAAGTATTCCTGAACTCTCAGAGCCTGAAGTTTGGAGTGGGCTTGTGGCCAGTGGGTCCAGGGGCAAGAATGTCAGGGAGAGTTCCTGCCTGTGTCAACGTCTTCCATGATGGATGGTCTCAGTGCTCGGCGGCAGGGAGGAGAGCTGTGTGCCGCAGCCGTGAAAAGACACTAACATTTCATTCCCACCACTTCTCTCTCAACGACGGGCAAATCAATATCTGCTGCATGCTTCAGTAACCTTTCGCTCGCTCACACTGTCTGGTGCTGTTACGCACTCTCTCCATCCTCCCTCTTTCCCCTGAGATTGTGCTGGGGCAGAGTAAGACCAAGCTATTGAAGCCTGACGGGGCTGAGTGCTTACTCTGGCCCAGTGCCCACCTTGATGAATTCTGTCACCGATGTTGATCACCATAAGACCTTAAGACAGAGGAGCAGAATTAGGCTATTCAATCCCTTGACCCTGCTTGAAACCTGGCTGCACTACTTCCAGTCGGCTTACAGACACTGGATCAGCGCAGACATCGGACTATCTCGCACACAACTCTGGTTGCCCCAATACAGGAGGGGCGCAGAAGTGGTTAACAGTATGCTGCTGGATTACAGGGGTTAACTATGAGGACAGAACATACAACAGTACAGTACAGGCCCTTCAGCCCACAATGCTATACTGACCTTTTAGCCTACTCCAAGATCAATCTAATCCTTGGCTCCCACAGAGACCTCCAGTTTTCTTTCATCTGTGTGCTTATCAAAGAGTCTGTTAAATGTCCCAAATGTCCCTTTGGTCTATGTCTTGTGGAACAGCGTTGTTGTCAGCAGTGCAATTGTTTGAGAAGCACCCTGCCTGCCCCCTCAGGTGGCCCTTGTTTGTGGTTGTTCAGAGTATTCTAGCCAATGTTTATCCCTCAAATAAAATGACTAAACGAAACACTGTTGTTTGTGGGACCTTGCTGTGTAAATTGTCAGCCTCACAGGTGTGAACATCCTCAGAAGAATAGGTGTTGGGAATCTGTCAAAACCTGTCAGGATTCCAGCTACCCCCATTCTCCGCCCTGCCCACCCCATCCTCCTCCATTCCCCCGTCCTACTCTCCCTCCCCGTCCTTGTTCTCCTCCCTCTCCCCGTCCCCATCCTCCTCCGTTCCCCCGTCCTACTCTCCCTCCCCGTCCTTGTTCTCCTCCCTCTCCCAGTCCCCATCCTCCTCCGTTCCCCCGTCCTACTCCCCCTCCCCATCCTCCTCCGTTCCCCCGTCCTACTCCCCCTCCCCGTTCTCCTCCCTCTCCCAGTCCCCGTCCTCCTCCCCATGCTGGAGGTGACCCCTACCATGCCCTCCCCACCCTCTGCTGCCTGTGCACCCTCCCTGTCCAAAGCCACCTGCACCACCCCACCCCAGTCGGGTTGAAAAAGACTGTGATCATGGTTCAGTGGGCTGAGAGATGGCTTAACTACTAGAAAAAGCTTCCAGCCTTTTTGTTTAAATGGCTGCTGCAACCTCATAAGATAGGCTCGGTCTCAGTGCAAGTAGGTAGGGACTTGCCTCTGCATGAGTTCTCTCTTCTCTTGCTCTGACCAGCTACAAGGCTCGTACAGTTTACTGGCAGGGTATCACTGTTGAAAGGAAAGGATTAATGAGAGCAAAGAAAGGTGTACACACACAGGAGAGGATACACACACGCATACACCATCACCCTTCAAAACGTGCACACACACTCTCTCTCTCTCTCTCTCTCTCTCTCACAGCACTGCTTTATGTCTTAGTCTGCTTGTGTATGTGTCTGTCTCTGTGTCTCTCTCCCTCTCCTTTTGTGTGTGTATGTCTCTGTCTCTCTCTCCCTTTGTGTGTGTGTGTGTGTGTGTGTGTGTGTGTGTCTGCCTGTCTCCCTTCCCCCCGTATCTCTGTCCACGTATGTGTTTCTGTGTGTGTCTCTCCCACTGTCCCTTTCCTTGTCTCTCTGTCTGTAACTCTCTCCATCTCCCTGATTGTGCTTGAGCACCTCGTTCCATCTCCTCTGTGTGTGTGTGTGGGAGAGAGAGAGATCCTCACTGTGCCTCTGTCTCTATCTGTGTGTGTGTGTCTGTGTCTATCTCCCCCTTTTTCTCTCTTTTCCCCTCTGTGTCGCTCTCCCTTTACTTTTTATGTGTGTGTGTTTGTCTGTCTCTCTCTGTCCCTATCTCTCTCACATACACACTGCCTACCACATAAATAGACACACACATGTTCATATACAACGCCAGATATGCATGCCCATATATGTAGTCCACTTGTTAAAATTTTAATTGCCTCTTTAGCAGAATTCAATTGTATTGATTGAACTGATTATTCAGACCACTTCCTTCATCAAACACAAGCTGTGTTTCTAATTTAAACATGAACACAAACTTGTCAAAATCTGCCACTCCAGTCAAATATAATAAACCAGGCGTGGGCTGGAAAAAGCAATTTCATTCTTAAAAGGGAGATACAAATAAATTAGTATCTTCATAAATCATCTGCTGTTGTTTCTGGACCTTGAGTCATGAGAAACAGGGACCAACTCTGACTGAAACCTGTGGCAGGTTGATTCACTTTGGTAGGTGGCACTGGAACTGGTTTATTATAGTCGTATGTAGCAAGGTACAGTGAAAAGCTTGTCTTGCATACTGTTGTACAGTATATTGAGGTAGAACAAATTAAAACAAAATCAATGCAGAATAAATATAACAGCTACAGAAAAAGTGCAGTGCAGGAAAATGATAACGAGGTAGATTGTAAGGTCAAGGGTCCATCTTGTTGTACAAGAGGTCCATTCAACAGCCTCATAACCTGGGCCAGATGGACTACATCCCAGAGTCCTGAGAGAGGTTGCTGAAGAGGTGACAGGTGCATTGGTCATGATCTTTCAAGAATCACTTGGTTCTGTCACGGTCCTGGAGGACTGGAAGATTGCAAATGCCACTCCACTCTTTAAGAAGGGAGGAAGACACAAGAGAGGAAATTAAAAGCCAGTTAGCCTAACTTTACTGGTTGGGAAAGTCTTAGATAATGGAATTGATGACTTTGAGACAAAGTTTGGGGGTGATATGAAGATAGGTGGAGGGGTAGGTAGTGTTGAGGAAACAAGGTGATTGCAGCAGAACTTAGTCAAATTGGAAGAATGGGCAACAAAGTGGCATGTGGAATACAGTGCTGGGAAATGTATGGTAATGCGTTCTGGTAAAAGGAACAATAGTGCAAACTTTTAAATAAATGGGGAGAAGGTTCAAACATCAGGGGTGCAGGGGGACTTGGGAGTCCTTGTACAAGACTCCCAGAAGGTTAACATACAGGTTGAGTCTGTGGTAAAGAAAGCAAGTGCAATGTTGGCATTTATTTCAAGGGGAATAGAATATAAATGCAAGGAGATAACGCTGAGCCTTTACAAAACATGAGTGAGGCTCCACATAGGGTACCGTCTATGGTTTTGGGCCCCAGATCTCAGAAAGGATGTGTGGTCATTCGGAGAGAGTCCAGACGCGTTCACGAGGATGATTCTGGGAATGAAGGGGTCTGGTAGCTTTAGACCTGTACTCTCTGGAATTCAGAAGAATACCGGGGAGGGGGGATCTCATTGAAACCTACTGAATGTTGAAAGGACTAGATAGGGTGGATGTGGTGAGGATGTTTCCTTTGTTAAGGGTATTCCGAACTCAAGGGCACACTCTCAAAATTGAGGGGCAAGCCTTTAGAACAGAGGTAAGGAGGAATTTTTTTAGCCAGAGAGTAGTAAATCTGTGGAATTCTCTGTGACAGACTGTGATGGAGGCCAAGTCTGTGCATACACTTAAGGCAGAAGTTAATCGTTCCCTGATCGCTCAGGACATCAAAGGGTATGGCAAGAATACAGGTGTATGGGGTCGAGTGGGACCCAGGGTCAGCCATGGTGCAGCAGACTTGATGGCCTAATTCTGCTCCTGTGCTTTACGGTCTTACTACAGCGAGGTAGAAGCTGTCCTTGAGCCTGGTGGTGTTTCCTTTCAGGCTTTTGTACCTTTGGCCTGATGGAAGAGGGGAGAAGAGTGGGTGGGGTCTTTGACTCCGCCTACTTCACCGAGGCAGCGAGGAAATGTAGACGGAGTCCCTAGAGGGGAGCTTGGTTCCCCTGATGTGCTGAGTTGAACCCACAGCTCTCTGAAGTGTTGCTCTGTTAGACAGATTCTGAACCTTGAGGCAATTTGTTATGCTTCAGGGCACTTTATAAATGTAGAGGTAACAGACTGTAGATGCTAGAAACAGAAACAAAAGCAAGCATCTTCCCCTCTCAGCCCTTTCTCACCTCCACCGACTTGTTGCTTGTCAGCACTAGGTTCCATGTGTCTCCCAATTTTGGTCACTATTTCCACTCTCCCCCTCCTTGATCTGTTTATTATCCCTCCTCACCTGGATCCACCTGTTGTGGCACCCCATCCCCTCACCTTCTCCCCTCTAGCTTTCAATCCAGGTTGAGGGTTTTGACTTGAGGTGTCGACTGTCCATCTCCCTCCACAGATGCTGCCTGTCCCACTGAGTTCCTCCAGCAGTGTGGTTTAGTTTTTGCACTGTTAGGGACAGTTCGCTGACGTGGAGCGGAGTGTGGCAAGCTCCGATTGGTAGAGTAGTGCTCAACCAAATTGCCTTACAGTGCCAGCGCTAACAGATCAGGGTTCAATTCCTGCCGCTGCCTGTAAGGAGTTTGTACAGTCTCCCCGTGACGGCGTGGGTTTCCTCCGGGTGCTCCGGTTTCCTCCCACAGTCCAAACACATGAGGCATGCTATGTTGGCACCGGAAGTGCCAAGACACTCGTGGGCAGTTCCCAGCACATCTACGGACTGTGTGGGTCGTTGGCACAAAATGTTGCACTTCACTGCATATTCCGAGGTATGAGCGACAAATAAAGCTAATCCTTTAAACTGCATTTGTGGAGGAAATCATTCCTCAAGCAGCTGGCACATACCAGTGGAAGTGTTGACTGACGTGGTAGAGTTGACAGGCACTGCAGAAATAGATCAAATTATCGCAGGTCATTATTTCAACCAGCATATCATGTCGTTAATTTGAAGCCTGATTAACCGCTCTCTATAAATTGCGAATTTCATTAATGACCGCATATCATAACTGTAGGGCTCCACGGTGGGGCAGGTCAATAGTTCACGTTCTCTACTATGAAGAAAACATCTCCCTCAGAAGGTTATCATTAGCCTTTTATTGTCATGACAACGTGCCCTGACTGGCTTCCGTTTATTTTTGCCCATGCTTGCTTAACAAGGCTGAGCTCCTCGGGCTTTGCCAGTTGGACTTGTCCTTCGAGCTTCCCATGTGGGACCCTTGGCTCTTCCCAGTAAATCAGTCTTTACAATGTTCTTATAATTAAAATACTTCAGTGCTGATAAAGTGCTTTGGGGCATCCTGAGGTTGTGAATGGCACATTGGCAATAAAGCCTTTTTAAAATGAATTCAAATAAAATAGGAAATTAATACCAATCCTTTTAAATGCATTAATATTTATTCTGCTTCATCCAGCTGGACCCAGGAATTTGATTTTGGAACTTGAGACTTGCCCCCCCTCCCCGCCAGGGTGGGGCTAATGGGTGGCACAGACTGAGTGTTGCGTTTGGTCTGACAGTAGAAGGGAGCAGTTGTTTTCCAAGATCTCTTTTTGCAGCCCATTCAGGTTGTTTCAAAGTGCTTAATGATCATTGCAGTACCTTTTGAAGCCTGTTGCCACGGGGATGAGGGTAACAGCATCAGTTTATGTGGAGAAAGCTCTAACAGGTAACAAAGTGATTATTGTCAAATGCACGGTGCTGGGGTAGGAGAGGCCAGTCCTTTCAGCAGGAAGAAGAATTGTGATCTTTTAGGACCAATACTGAAGCACACATCCATTGTCCAGGGCCCTAACCAGCCCTTCTATATGAGACTACAATTCATGTTCACCTCCTCCAATTTTGCTTGTTTATTTTTTATTTACAGCACTGTAACAGGGTCGTCCGGCCCAACGAGCCCTCACTGCCCAATTACATCTGGCCAATCTGATCATGTGTCCCACGTGACTAATTAATCTATTAATCCGTATGTGTTTGGAACGTGGAAGGAAACCAGAGTACCTGGAGGAAACCCACACAGTTGTGAGAAGAATGTACTAACTCCTTATGGACAGTGGCAGGAATTGACCCCTGCTCACTGGTACGGTAACAGCATTACACTAACCGTGCTGCCCCAAATTTGTCTGCTCCCTCCGTTGCTCCTGATGTGACCTCCTCTATACCACTGAGTTGCAGGTCATCTGTGCTCCGTCCACAGTGGCCATCCGGAACTCCGAATAGCATGGGAACCTGCTTCCCACTTCCACAGCAACCTGTCCGTCCACCAGCACCACAGTATAGAACTAGACCAACAAAACCTTGTAGTCTGCAACCCAGTGATATGAAGATTGACTTTTCCAATTTCATATTCCCCTTACCTCTGTGTTTTCCCACCACCCCATTCTAATCCACATCTGGTCCTTCTATTCTTCTGTCCTTTCCCTTAACACACCTCCAGCTCTCCTCCCCCCACAACACCTATTTCCATCTCCCCCTGTTCTGTCCACCCACTGTAGTGTAGTCACTGGAGTTGAGTATGATGTTCTCCTCAGAGGTTGTCCACTGGTGGGTCTTCAGGGAGTGTAGAATGAATCCATGATCTACATACTCTGGTGCAGTGTGGGGCAAAAAGACCACTCTTCTCCCCCTCCAGTTGCCCTTCTTAAACCCAACACCATGGATCTTGACCAGTCCTGCTCCCTTCGCCACCTGCTGATCGCCACGGGACTTAATCCAGGATGTTAGAGTGAATTTCCTTAATGGGGAATGCCTTTAATGTGGGGGGCTGATACATGGGCAGCCACCTCACAGTCCTTGACAGATGGGGGTCAGGGTCCAGTGGCATAGAATGCAAGACGAGTGGGGACCGCTCCCTGCTGCAGCCTCCCTCCACCTTCACTGCCGTTGCGGTGTGTTATCAACTTCACTGTTACGGTCCTGATTGGATCACTCCTTGTCTAGAACCTCCCCCCTGAACCTACTGCCATGAGTCCTACTGGGAGCTGATCCCCACAGCAAAAGTAACAACCCCTGACCCCCTCCCCCACAAAAAACAGCAATAGTAACAACCCCTGACCCCCTCCTCCACAAAAAACAGCAATAGTAACAACCCCTGACCCCCTCCCCCACAAAAAACAGCAATAGTAACAATCCCCGACCCCCTCCCCACAGAAAAACACAGCAATAGTAACAATCCCCGACCCCCTCCCCACAGAAAAAACAGCAATAGTAACAATCCCCGACCCCCTCCCCACAGAAAAAACAGCAATAGTAACAATCCCCGACCCCCTCCCCACAGAAAACACAGCAAAAGTAACAACCCCTGACCCCCTCCCCCACAAAAAACAGCAATAGTAACAACCCCTGACCCCCTCCTCCACAAAAAACAGCAATAGTAACAACCCCTGACCCCCTCCCCCACAAAAAACAGCAATAGTAACAACCCCTGACCCCCTCCCCCACAAAAAACAGCAATAGTAACAACCCCTGACCCCCTCTCCCACAAAACCAGCAATAGTAACAACCCCTGACCCCCTCCCCACAGAAAAACACAGCAATAGTAACAATCCCCGACCCCCTCCCCACAGAAAAAACAGCAATAGTAACAATCCCTGACCCCCTCCCCACAGAAAAACACAGCAATAGTAACAACCCCCGACCCCCTCCCCACAGAAAAACACAGCAATAGTAACAATCCCCTGGCCCCCTCCCCACAGAAAAACACAGCAATAGTAACAATCCCCTGACCCCCTCCCCACAGAAAAAACAGCAATAGTAACAATCCCCTGACCCCCTCCCCACAGAAAAAACAGCAATAGTAACAACCCCCGACCCCCTCCCCACAGAAAAACACAGCAATAGTAACAATCCCCAACCCCCTCCCCACAGAAAAACACAGCAATAGTAACAATCCCCGACCCCCTCCCCACAGAAAAACACAGCAATAGTAACAATCCCCTGACCCCCTCCCCACAGAAAAAACCAGCAATAGTAACAATCCCCTGACCCCCTCCCCTCAGAAAAAACAGCAATAGTAACAACCCCCGACCCCCTCCCCACAGAAAAACACAGCAATAGTAACAATCCCCAACCCCCTCCCCACAAAAAAAAACAGCAATAGTAACAACCCCCGACCCCCTCCCCACAGAAAAACACAGCAATAGTAACAATCCCCAACCCCCTCCCCACAGAAAAACACAGCAATAGTAACAATCCCCGACCCCCTCCCCACAGAAAAACACAGCAATAGTAACAATCCCCTGACCCCCTCCCCACAGAAAAAACCAGCAATAGTAACAATCCCCTGACCCCCTCCCCTCAGAAAAAACAGCAATAGTAACAACCCCCGACCCCCTCCCCACAGAAAAACACAGCAATAGTAACAATCCCCAACCCCCTCCCCACAGAAAAAAACAGCAATAGTAACAACCCCCGACCCCCTCCCCACAGAAAAACACAGCAATAGTAACAACCCCTGACCCCCTCCCCACAGAAAAACACAGCAATAGTAACAATCCCCAAACCCTTCCCCAAAGAAAAAAACAGCAACAATAACAATCCCTGATGCCCTCCCCCACAGAAAAAGATCTTAGCAGTTGGGCTGCCCCCCACACATTGTCAGACTGTGTTGGCCATTGATGCAAAAAAACAACACATTTCACTGTATGTTTTGATGTACATGTGACAACTAAAGCTCATCTTTCCTCCTCTCTGCCAGCTCTTGTCTCACCCCCCACCCTATCTTCCTCTTGACCCCTCCATTCTCAGCCCTGATGTAGGGGCTTGATCCGAAGCATCGACAATTCCTTTCCCCCCTGCCAATGCATCTCGATCTGTTGAGTCCCTCCAGCAGATTGTGTGTTGCAGACTGTCGTCTCTTGTACTACTGTTGATGGTAACACAAAAGTCTGGAGGAATCTCTTGCTGCCTAAAATACAGTTGTCTCCAAATATCTCTTTACTGTCAGCATTTAAATAAGTGCGGGCTGATTAGAAATCATTTGTGGGTTTTGACAGAATTTAATTCTGACCCAGGAGCAGTGAACTAAACTGACACTGGATGAAGCTCGATTTGTGTCAACTTCATATGGCAGAGAACAGACTCAGGCTTATTGGAATTGATAAAGCTGTTTTGTGTTTATGTTTTTCCCATCTTTCGCTGTCTGGTTACTGGTTGCCAGGGCGACGGTGATTGCCTATGAGCGCTGAGATGCAACAAGTGCAGAAAATCTATTTTAGAGAATGCTGATTGACAGGGCCCACAAGCGCGACTCAGCAGATCCAATTGCACCTTTCCCGTTGCATAGCTGCTCTTGGTGATTACATACCAGGATGATTTCTCTGTGAGCGGGAGACCATGGCTTGATGTCTCAGTTAAAAGCAGTGAGCCATTTGCTTATGCACAGTGCTTTCGGTCCCAATCATCCCCCCCATCGCCCTGTTCCTGATCTCACAACAGCCGACTGCCACTCATCTAGCAAGGCTGGCCGGTCAGCTTCCTCTGCTTATGGTCTTCTGACACGGGAGGACGTTTGTCCCATTGAGTCGACCCAAGTGCAGTCCCATTCTATCTGGCTTCCCAAGAGTATTCTCTCTTGCTTGTTCATAAACATTCTCCCATTCTCTTACCACTCCCGTGCACACACTGGGAGCAGAAGCTACAGAAAACAATTAACCAATGAGGGGTAATTATAGGGTAAATGCAAGTCGGCTTTTTCCATTGAGGTTCAGTGAGACTGCAACTGGAGGTCATGGATTAAGGGTGAAAGGGGAACATGAGTGGGAACTTTTCCACTCTGAGGGAGGTGAGAGTGTGGAACGAAGTTGCCAGTGGTGGATGCAGGTTCGATTTCAACATGTAAGAGAAATTTCGATAGGTACGTGTATGGGAGGGGTATTTATTGAGATACAGTGCAGAACAAACCCTTCTGGCCCTTCAAGCTGTGCTGCCTAGCAATCTCCGATTTTAATCCTAGCCTGATCATGGGATAATTTATAATACTCAATTAATCTACCAACCGGTACATCTTTGGACTGTGGGAGGAAACCGGAGCACCCGGAGGAAACCCACACGGTCATGGGGAGAGCGTACAAGCTCCTTACAGGCAGTAATGGGAATGGAGAGCCAGGGCCAGGGTCAGGTCCAGGTGCAGGTTGATGGGACGAGGTGAATTAGTCGTTTGGCAGAGACTGGACGTGCCATAGTGTTCTATGACCCCGTGTCTATGAATCTACCAACCATACATCACCTGAGTACCACAGGATTTCAAGAAGGTAATGTAACCTTCCGCACATCCTGTCTTCTCGAGGGCAGCTGGGGATGGTGGTAAGTGCAGACCACATCAACAAAAACCGGGGACTGAGAAGTGAATAAATTAAATAGGTTCTGCCATCTGGTTTGGACAAAGTCTCCTCGCCTTTGCTCCATACTCTATGATGGCCATAAAGCTTATTGTGGCTAGTGAGCGATGAAGTTTCATTTATTAAGTTCATTGGAGTTCAGTTCTGGTCACCTCATTATACGTGGAAACTTTAGAGATAGTGCAGGGGGTATTTTCCAGGATGCTGCCTGGATTAGAAAGCATGTCTTATGAGGATAGGTTGTGCAAACTAGGGCTTTTCTCTTTGGATCAAAGGAGGATGAGAGCTGACTTGATAGAAACGTACAAGATGATAAGAGGCATAGATCAAGTGGACAACCAGCATCTTTTTCCAAAGCGGCAATGGCGAATATGAGGGGGCTTAATTTTTAAGGTGATTGGAGGACAATATGAGGGGTTGTCAGATGTAGATTCTTTACACAGAGAGGTGTTTGCATGGAACGCATTGCCAGGGTAGTGCTGTGGCATGGCATACACGTTACACCATGGGCGTTTAGGGCAGCAGTGAAGGTCCTCCATCTCTGGAGTGTTCAGGGCTTCCTTCATTGTGTCAGTAGCTTCCTCTCGGTTTTCACTACTGTCAGTCATGCAATTTCCAGCTGTTGACTCAGGAACGCTGTCGAACTAAGATGCAGAAGGATTCTTTATTGCTGTTTCTGTACTTTGTTTCTCCAGTCTGGGTTGTTAGCCCTGAGATGAACCCCTGAACATGGAGGACCACTCTTAGTCTGTCCTCTACCCTTTGACCTGTTTGGCATGGGTGACCCTACCAAGAGCCAAAACATAAAGCCCTGACTTCAGTCAACATAGTTCTCCAAATCATGCAAGCCTCCAAATGACAAGGTTGCAGTCCTCTTGAAGAGGATGGTGGTAGAGGCAGATATATTTGGAACATATAAGAAACTCTTAGATAAGCATGTGGATGAATGAAAAATGGGAGAGGTTAGATTGATTTTAGAGTAGAATAAAAAGCACAACATTGTGGGCTAAAGGACCTGTTCTTTGCTGTAATGTTATATTTTCTAGGTTCACTATCAAATTTTTTGACTTTAGGTAACTAGGTTGCTCTTTCTGGGTCTATCAGAACTATTTCTGCTGTAAGTTATCCATCTCTAATTTTAAGCTCCCTTTTCTCTACAATAATGTGGTTCTGACGAATGGTCTTCGACCCAAGGTGTGCACAGTTTCTCTTCACATAAATGCTACTTGACCTGCTGAGTGTTTCCAGCAATTTCTGCTTTTATCTTGGTTTAGTCAGGCCTGCTGGGAATGTTTCATAGCCCTGTTATTAACAGCACAATAAACAGACAAATGGGCACAATGTGCGCCTGAAGCCACATTAACCCACTTGGACTCTGGTTGTCAGAGAGATTCCTTTTGTTTTGCACTTTCCTGCCTAGCTTCTTTACAACAGAAAGTTAACTCCCTTCCCCAGTTCTGTCCTGGTTAAATCTGTTCACTCTGTTTCTCTTTCTACTGGTGCTGCCTGCCTTGCTCAATAGTTCAAACAGTTTTTGTTTTTGTTACAAATTTCCAGCATCTGCAGTTTAAGAAAATACATTTATATTTGGAGGACTCTATTGGAATTGGTTTATTATTGTCACATGTATTGAGATGCAGTGAAAAGTTTGTCTTGCATACGGTTCACTCAGATCAGATCATTAACATGGTTCATTCTTGTCACTGAATCACAGAGCTGCTATGCTCTGTCTACAATAGCCATCCTGGGCTCACAGTTGCATGGGACTCCCTCAGCAAGTTGCCCATCCTCCAGCACCAGGGTGAAGCCCAAAGCAAACTGGAAGAACGAAGCCTTGTGCAAGGTTAACCTGCAGGTTGAGTCAATTGTGAAGAAGGTGAATGCAATGTTGGCATTCATTTCTATGGGTATAGAATATAAGAGCAGGGATGTGATGTTGAGTCTCTATAAGGCACCCGTGAGACCACACTTGGAGCATTGTGTGCCGTTTTGGGCTCCTTATTTTAGAAAGGATATACTGACATTGGAGAAGGTTTGGAGAAGTTTCACGAGATGATTCCAGGAATGATAGGGTTACCGTATGAGGAACGTCTGACAGCTCTTGGGCTGTATTCCCTGGAGTTCAGGAGAATGAAGGGGGATCTTATAGAAACATTCCAAATGTTAAAAGGCCTGAACAGATTAGATATGGCAAAGTTATTTTTCATGGTAGGGGATTCTAGGACTAGAGGGCATGACTTCAGGATTGAAGCTCACCTTTTTAGAACTGAGATGCGGAGAAATTACTTTAAGAGACTCAGACCCACCAGATCTGTGTAAGAATTGGCTGGTGGCAGCCCACCAGTGTTTCAGTGCCAACACAGCATGGCCACAACCTACTAACCCCAACCTGTATGTATTTGGAAATGAGCACCCGGAGGAAACCCACACGGTCACAGAGAGAATGTGCAAACTTCTGACATACTACGGCAGAATTTGAACCCTGCTCAATTTTACAGCTGACGCCGTTGAGCATTGCCCTAACCACCGTATTACCATGCCCAACAGAGATGCAATCTCTGAAGAGAAAAGATAAATGGAATTCTTTGCCCTGCAATGCCAGGGTCAAATGAAGTTTTGTTTTAAGGTAGAATGTTCAGCAATCATTAAATGGAGTTGGGAGACAGATGAAGGAGAAATTGAGCAGATGGCACATGGCTGGTTTATTGTTTGTACGGATCTCAGTATACATTGTGATATGCAATCTAATTGAAAGGCCCTAGGGTCTGAACAGACTCCCTTTGGTCCTGCTGTCAGCAGTATTACAGACTACTAAAGAAACAACTCATAATGAAAATGGCTATTAAGAACATGCAAAGCCATTAAGTCCCTCATGCCTGTACTGCTATTTGGTACCATGGGATGCTGGGGTCTCCCAGAGGAGCAATCTCATTAGTCTAATTCTCTCTCTCTCTCTCTCTCTCTCTCTCTCTCTCTCTCTCTCTCTCTCTCTCTCTCTCTCTCTCTCTATCTCTATCTATCTGTCCTCCCAACTGATTCTTTCACACCTGATGATCAGTTCTCCCAGGATACCGGCAGGTCTGTGTCTCCAGCCTTCAGTCCTTGCATGAACCTCCCACAACTTCCATCGTAAGGTTACCTGAGAGTTCTTCTAGCCTGACTAACCTCTGTCTTGGAAATCGGAGGTGCTTGAGCATCCTTGTGTCAGATTCCTTAAACATTCACTTTCATGTTGAGTTGGTAGTCAGGAAGGCAAATGTAATGTTTGCAATTATTTCCAGAAGACTAGAAAATGAAGGCAAAGATGTAGTGTTGAGGCTTGGTCAGACCACGGTTGGAGTATTGAGAGAAGTTTTGGGCCTTCTTTTTAATCTAAGAAAGGATGTGCTGGCATTAGAGAGAGTCCAGAGTAAGTTCAAGGGAATGATCCCAAGAGCGAAATGGTTAATGTGCAGTGTGTGAACCGTTTGATGGCTTGGGGCCTGTACTTGCTACAATTTAGAAGAATGAGGGGGGTATCTTAAGGACACCTATCAAATTCTGAAAGGATTAGATAGAGCAAGCATTGAAGAGGATGTTTATTATAGTTGAGGGGGGCGGTCTCACACAAGAGCACACAGCTTCAAAGTACAAGGATGACCCTTTAGAACAGAGGTGAGGAGGAATTTTTGGAGCCAGTGTTTGGTGAATCTTGGAAATTATTCCATCAGTTGACTGTGGAGACCAAGTCACTGGGTATATTTAAAGCAGAGGTTGATAGGTTCTTGATTAGTAAGGGCGTCAAAGGTTACGAGGAGAAGACAGAATAATGGGGTTGAGAAGGATAATAAATCAGCAGTGATTGAAGGGCAGAATGGCCAAATAGCCTAATTCTGCTCCGATGCTTATCGTCTTGTGCCAGTATGTAGTCCTGCATTTCTTCAACTTATTATGGAATATTCCATCTTTTTAAAATATATTTGTGGGATTGGGGCATTGGAAGCATCTGCTCTTCACCCCAGCTGCTCTAGAGAAGGTGATGGTGAGCTGCTACCTTGAACTTCTGATGGAGGTCCTCCCAATGTGTTGCTGGACAGGGAGATGCAAGATTTAGACCTTGAGCTGGAGAAACATTTCCAAATTGGGGTGGTGTGGGACTGCGAGGGGAGCCGGTGGTTGCCGTTGTCCTTGGTGTGCTTGCCCTCAATGGCAGGTGTTGGTGCACTATCTCTGAGGTATGGTCACCATGGCTGGAAATGTAGAGTACAATCCGTGTACAGCAAGCTCCTGCCGATCTTACCATTCCCCTTTCCTCCTGTCTGCTCCTCTCTCTCTCTCGCACCCCTCCAGCCCCTCCCACTTCCCACCCCCTCTTCTACCACTTGCCTACCTCTCTCCTTCCATCTCCCTCTCTCCCTCCCTCCTTTCCCCTCCCATCTCCCTCCCTCCTTTCTCCTCCATCTCCTTCCTTCCTTTCTCCCCTCCCGCCTTTCCCCTCCCATCTGCCTCCTTCCTTTCTTCTCCCAACTCTTCCCCTTTCCCCTCTTGGCACACTCCCTCCTTCCCTCCTTATCCCTCCACCTCCATTCTCTTCATCTCAGTGCCTGCCCCCTCTTCCGCCTCCCTCCCCCTCTGTCCGCCTCCCTTTATTCCCCCTTTGTTCTCTCCCTCTGCCCCAAGTTTAGGTTCGGGCTATTTTTAGTTGAACCACCTCATTAACTGGGACAGTTTGGATTGCGAAGCTTCTCACTCCTGCTGCCGGCCTGCCAGCTCTGGCTTGTGTTCCAGGCCACTTGGCCAAGTAGCCACTCCTGTGTGAGAGAGACCAGGCCATGTGTCTGTTGGCCGTTTGCCACAGGAAAGCAGCGCGGTAATGCTCAGGAACTGAGAGACGATTTGGCTGATTCATCCTGTCTCCTAGAGACCTGCCCACCCAAGCCAGCTCCAGGGAAGTCTGGGATCTTGCAGATCAATATTACTCAGTAGGAGTACTGTGTAGTGCGGTAGGAGACTGAGGGAGTGCAGAGTCAGAATCACGTTTATTATTGCTGACTTATAGCATGTAATTTTTTGTTTTAAGACTGCTGCCCAGTGGGAAGCCACAGACAGCACAATAAGGAGGACTTGATGGACAGAATGGAAAATCCTGAATACTTTTCATATGATTTTCTGGTCAACTGAGTTGGCTGTGTGCCAGTTCCAGGGGAGTGATGTGCCGTGTTAAGTGGTGGCATGGGGCTGCGGTGTTATTTCATGGAGGTCTTCCATCTGTTGCCTTTCTGTGCACAAGCCTTGAAGGGCGTCACATCCATGCCACAGCAGAGTGAGTGAGTGTGTGTGTGTGTGTGAGAGAGAAACATAGAAAACCTACAGTACAATACAGGCCCTTGGGCCCACAAAGCTGTGCCGAAAACGTCCTTACCTTATAAATTACCGAGAGTTACCCATCGCCCTCTAATTTTCTGAGCTTCATGTTACCTATCCAGGAGTGTCTTAAAAGACCCTATCGTATCCTCCTCCACCACCGTTGCCGGCAGCCCACTCACCACCCTCTGCGTAAAAAAATCTTACCCCTGACATCTCCTCTGTACCTACTTCCAAATGCCTTAAATCTTTGCCCTCTTGTGCTAGTCATTTTAGCCCTGGAAAAAAGCCTCTGACTATCCACACGATCAGTGCCTCTCATCGTCTTATACATCTTTATCAGGTCACCTCTCATCCTCCATCACTCCAAGGAAAAAAGGCTGAGTTCACTCAACCTATTCACATAAGACATGCTCCCCAATCCAGGCAAGATCCTTGTAAATCTCCTCTGCACCCTTTCTATGGCTTCCACATTCTTCCTGTAGTGAGGCGACCAGAATTGAGCACAGTACTCCAAGTGGGGGCTGACCAGGCTCCTATATAGCTGCAACATTACCTCTCGGCTCCTAAACTCAATCCCACAATTGATGAAGGCCAATGCACCGTATGCTTTCTTAACCACAGGGTCAAACTGTGTAGCAGCTTTGAGTGTCCTGTGGACTCAGACCCCAAGATCCCTCTGATCCTCCACATTGCCAAGAGTCTTACCATTAATACTATATTCTGCCATCTCATTTGACCTACCAAAATGAACCACCTCACACTTATCAGGGTTGAACTCCATCTGCCACTTCTCAGTCCAGTTTTGCATCCTATCAATGTCCCTCTGTAACCTCTGACAGCCCTCCACACTATCCACAACACCCCCACCCTTTGTGTCATCAACAAACTTACTAACCCATCCCTCCACTTCCTCATCCAGGTCATTTATAAAAATCAAAAAGAGTAGGGGTCCCAGAACAGATCCCTGAGGCACAGCACTGTTCACTGACCTCCATGCAGAATATGACCCATCTACAGCCCCTCTTTGCCTTCTGTGGGCAAGCCAGTTCTAGATCCACAAAGCAATGTCCCCTTGGATCCCATGCCTCTTTACTTTCTCAATAAGCCTTGCATGGGTTACCTTGTCAAATGCCTTGCTGAAATCCATATACACTACATCTACTGCTCTTCTTTCATCAGTGTGTTTGGTCACATCCTCAAAAAATTCAGTCAGACTCGTAAGGCAAGACCTGCCTTTGACAAAGCCATGCTGACACACACAAAATAATGCTGGAGGAACTCAGCAAGTCAGGCAGCATCTATGGAGGGGAATAAACAGTTGATATTTTGGGTCAAGACTCTTCAACAGAGTAATAGCTCTCGGGCAGAACTTGTCTCAGAGCCTTGAGCTGTCTCTGACAAATCTTGTCCAGACTGTTGCAGTCTGAGCTTTGCACCAACAGGTGATGTGTTCACATAAAGAGTTTTCCACCGAACCAGAGTGGGGTATCCGTGGAGCGAGTCGTGGTGGGGTGTGCAGGAGTGAAGCCAACGTATTCAAGATTCAAAGTGCATTTATTATCAAAACCCTGAGATTCATGTTCCCCACAGACAGCCATGAAACAAAGAAAACCAGGGAACCTGTTCAATGAAAAACATCAAACCGCCCCCCACTCCCCATGCACCAGAGGCGCAGTACCCATGGTCGGCCACGACTGACAGAGGCCACGCACACGCACACGCACACACACACATGCACGCGCACACACGCACACACACACACGCACACACGCACACACACACACACACACACGCACACACGCACACACACACACACACACACACACACACACACACACACACACACACACACACACACAATGAGCATGAATAATCAAGTAGGGAATCTGGGAGAGTCTTCATGCCGAGGGACCAGTTTCTAATGTGGAGCACAAGTGAAATATCCTCAAGTGTTTAAGGTTGAAGGGAATTGAGTGGCATCTAATTGTGGCATGGATCAGTTGGTGAGACATTCAGTCTCTTTCTGTACCACCTGGGATCAGGGCGCCATGGTGTTTGGGTTTAGAGAATGGGAGGAGACAGTGAGATAACAGCTGTCTGTGGGAACGTTGGTATCTGTCCTCTTCCCACCTGGAGACTTTCCTCAATTCCCAGCCCAGGGAAGGGACCTGCCTGGCTGGTGAATTTTTGACTGATCTGCAATGTTTCAATAGCTCTCAAAGTGCTGTGAATATTAGAGAAACAGAGGAGCTGGTGCAGCTCAGCAGATCTGGCAGCATTTATAGAGAGCAATAAACAGTTTATGTTTTAGGCCAAGGACCTTTACCAGCCTGAAATGTTGATTATTCCTCTCCATGGATGCTGCCTGACCTGCTGAGTTCTTCCAGCATCTTGTGTATGTTGCTCTGGATTAACAGCATCTTCAAAACCTCTTGTACTTATGGAGGGAAATGGACAGTTGACATTTTGGGTCGAGACCCTTCATCTGAATTGGGCATGGTCTACCAGTCCTGACGAAGGGTCTCAACCTGAAATATCAGCTGTTCATTTCCCCCTGTAGATGTTGCCTGACCCACTGAGTTCTCCAGCTCTGTATTCCACCGTCTACACTCTCCTCTGTGGCTTTGAAATGTTGGCTACACTCGGATGTTAAATGCCATGTCCTTGCTCTACTTTCCACTGGAGGCTGTTTTTGACTTCGCATTTCGGAAACAAACCACTATGCTATCTGAAGCAGATTACTGAGGGCCAAATCCAGGCCAGTGTGCTCTGGGAAATACTATGTGGGAAGGAAAAGGCAGATTGATCTTTAGTGTAGTTCAAAAGATCAGCACAACATCGTTAGCTGAAAGGCCTGTGCTGTATTGTAGTATGTTCTAGATAATTGTAATCTTGAGGTGAGTCGCACCATCACAGACACCGGAGTCCTTCACGATCTATGGTGGCTCCTGGCTAAGCAACTCCTTAGCAATTGTTTAAAAATCCCTCTAGAGCAACCTTTTTTCTGCCTTGGTCCAATTAAGCAAGGGGTCTGTGCACCCCTGGTTGGGAATTCTTGCCCTGCAGTTTTACTCCTTCCCACCCCTGCAATTACCTTCGCATCTTCAGCCCCTTCACTCTCTCTCTGGTCCCCACAATCCCATGGTCCTGACCATCTCTGGTTTTAATAGCTCAACATGGGTTTAGAACATGCAGCCTGAAACAGGCCCTTTGGCCCTGCACTGACCATGATACCCCTTTAAACTAATCGAATCTGCCTACTCATGGTCCACATCCCTCTACCTCCTACACGTTCATGTGTCTCTTAAATTAGGGGTCCCCAGCCTGGGGTCAGTGGACCCCTTGGTTAATGGTAAGAGGTCCACGGCATAACAAAGACCGAGAACCCCTGGTCTAAATACTTCTTAAACATTATCATCATATTTGTTTCTACCACTTCCTCTGGCAGCGTGTTCCAGTCACCGGTCTCCTACAGAAATCAGGTAGCTCTGTTTTAAATATTTCCCCCCTCTGATTAATCCTATCCCCTCTAGCATATAACATTTCCACCTTGACAGTTGAGTTTACTGTTGTTGAGCTTCAAACTCTGGAATTTGCTCCATCAATCTTCAGAAGCATTAGGATAGATCGGTCCCCAAGGCCGGATGGGAGATGCCCCAACCTAGAATAGAAAGTGTGAGAAGAGATTGCTGTGTCTTTACTGATGATCTTTGTGACTCTAGCCAGTAGGAATCGTGCCAGAAAACTGGAGAAGCACAGTCTGTTTAGGGATGATAGTCAGCATGGCTTTGTGAGAGGCAGGTCACGCCTCTTGAGCCTGATCGAATTTTTCGAGGAAGTAACAAAGCAAATTGATGAAGGTAGAGCTGTGGATCTGGTGTCTACGGGCTTTTGTAAGGGGTTTGATAAGGTTCCTCATGGGAGCTCATTCAGAAAGTCAGGAGGCGTGGGATCCAGGGAAATATGGCTGAGTGGATTCCAAACTGGCTTGTCCACAGAAGGCAGAGGATGGTAGTAGATGGAGTGTATTCTGTCTGGAGGTCAGTGACCAGCGGTTTTCCGCAGGGTCCCCTGCTCTTAGTGATTTTTTTAATAAATGAGTTGGATGAAGTGGGTCTGTAAGTTTGCAGATGACACAAAGGTTGGTGGTATTGTGGGTAGTGTGGAGGATTGTCCTAGGTTACAACAGTGATGGTAGAGGCGGATTCATTAGGGACTTTAAGATAGGCACATGGATGATGGAAAAATAGAGGGCAATGTAGGTGGAAGGGTTGGATTGATCTTGGAGTAGGTTAAAGGGTTGGCAGAACTTCATAGGCTGAAGGGCAGGTAGCATGCTTTAACATTCTGTGTTCAAACTCTCTCCATCTTTCTTTAAAACATTCCCCAATATCCACACCTCTGACTAAGTGTCTAATTTCAGTTCCATTTTGTGGCTGTGTGCCCAGTTATGGTCCCATGAAGCACCTTGCGATGTTCAAAGGTGCAAATTAAATGAAGTTATTTCCTGTGAAATTTGGGAAGTTCAGTAGTCTGTTGTTCTTTGAGCCTGAAGCTTTGCATTTCACTTGTTATATTTATTTTTATTAATTCACTCACGGAGTTTGGGTTGTTGCTGGCAAGAAAACTGTTCATTGTTCTTCCCTATTTGCCCTTTGGGAAGGAGGGAGGTGAGCAAGCTTCTAGCGTCATTGCAGTCTCTCAGGCCAGGGTACCCGCATTGCACAGCTGGGGAGCTAGTTCAGGGCTTAGTCAAACTTCCATATGCAACCCATAATATGGTTCAGATTTTGGGAAGGCAAGGAGTTCCCACGGATAGACATAGTGCGTCTCAGAATCATATGTCGTGTAGTTTGTTAACCTTACTGCAGCAGTACAATGCAATACATGATAAATAAAGATAGAGAGAAAAAAACTGAGTTACATTAAGCATATATAATTATAAAATGGAGTTATGTTACATTTACAATTATAAAGCCAAGTTACATTATATATGTCTATTAACTAGTTAAGTTAAAGTAAGTAGTGCAAAAACACAAATAAAAAAAATCGTTAGGTAGTGTTCATGGGTTAAATGTCCAATTAGAAATTGGATGGCAGAGGGGAAGAAGCTGTTCCTGAATCACTGAGTGTGTATGTGCCTTCCTTCCTGACATTAACCATGTGCAGAGGGCATGTTCTGCAAGTTTCCGTGTGGGATCATTAACACAGAATTGCGTTAGGTCCAGAGAGTCACCTGCAAATGGTGATATTCAGCCATGTGTCCTCATGATGTGAATCAATTGAATATTAAAATAGTGTATTACAACACAAGCACCTTTCCATTGCAATAATTTAATAATTTAATGCAATAATAAAGCAGTGGCTATATTTCATGAGGAGATTGAGGAGATTTGGTATGTCACTGAAGACTCTGTTCTCCACTGTACATCTGTGGAAATTTGTCATTCTAACTGGCTGCATCACTATCTGGTATGTAGAGTCCATTGCAGACGACTGGAAAAAGCTACAGTGGGTTGTAAACTCAGCCAGCTCCATCATGGGCATAACCCTTTCCACCCATCAAGAATGTCTTTGAAAGATAAGGCCTCAAAAAGGCGTCATCTATTATTAAGGGCCCACACTGCCCAGGAAATGCCCCCTTCTCATTGCTGCCACCAGGGAAGAGGTACAGGAGCCTGAAGCACATACTCAACATTTTAGGAACAACTCCTTCCCCTCTGCTATCCGATTTCTGAACAGTCCATAAGCTCATGAACACTACCTCACTATTTTGCTCACTTTTTCACTACTTATTTTTTATATTTATATTAATTTTCATAAATATATTTTTATTATACTTTATCTATTGCACTGTACTGTTAATGCAAAGCAACAAATTTCACACCTTATGTTAGTGTTAATAAACCTGATTCTGATTTTGATCGATTAAGGGCTATTCAAAGATGATTCAGACAAATTATGGCTTTGAGTTTGCAAGAAAAGATGATTCCTGTTCCACTGAACTCAAAATACTATCTCTCACTGAAACTCGCAAGGAAGTGTAAGCATTCATGGGCACTCCTTGCCTCTGCGTTGCTGGTTATGAATGGAAATTCCAGACGTTCCCTTAATCAACAACTGGCAGTCAACCTACCAGGCATCTGGAGTGAGGCAGACTGGCCAGCTCGCTCCCCCCTGAACTTGGCCTTCTTGTGCAGTGTGTGCACAAACTTTAATACAATTAGTCTTTTCATTACATCTTAGAATAGCAATAGAATCCTCTCCACTCAAAAGAAAAGCTTTTATTAATTACATTCGGGGGCCTGTTGCATGTCTGTCCACTGGGAATATCATTTTCCCGCATTGACCTGTCAGAATTTAGGAGGCTAAAGAAAAAATTGCAAATCAATGTGAAATTTCATCGAAAATAATGGAAATTACTGAAACTGTTTAATATTTATGAATACACTGATGCGAATACTTCAATGCATTGTGTTATTTAAGTGGATTAAAGTTATGCTAAATAGGAAACAGGGTTCCAGAGTTTGAAGATACAGGCGCTGTTGCAGAGAATTAGCCTTGAGCATAATGTGCTGGAATTGACTATCACAGTCCTGAGAATTAATCCAGTGGCAAATCCATTCGATAGGTTTTCAAGTTTAATTATACAGTTGGTTCTTTCGTATAGTTTTCACAGCATGGAAGCAACTAGTCCATGCTGATGATGTTGCCCAGCGACCTCGTCCCACCTAGCCGTGTTAGGCCCGTAGCCTTCTAAATCATCCCTGTCTATGTACTCATCAAGGAGGCTTTTAAACGTTGATAACGTGGTCTCCTCGGCCACCATTTCTGGTCTAAAAATACACCACCTTTGACGTCAGGGGTTCCCAGTCTGTGGTCCACAGACCCCTCGATTAATGGTATGGCGCAAAAAAAAGTTGCGATAAAGCGCCTGCTTACGTGAAGAAGCTGTCCCTGAGGTCACCTCTGATCTTAAATCGAAGCTGTCTCGTTTTAAAACCCCTTCCGTGGGGAAAAGACTGTGGCTTCACGCTGTCTCTTGCCCCTCTTGAACTTGTATCAGTCACTCCTCAGGGAATAAAAAAATCTGAATATAGTCCCATTCTATGCAACCTCTCTGTGTAACTCAGGCTCCCGAGTCTAGGTATCATCCTGGTAGAACAATCTCTGTTTTTTTTTTGGTAGCTCTGGCTTGATGTTAAAGTCAGGATCAGAATCAGGCTTCCTATCACCGGCTTATGTTGTGAAATTTGTTAACTCTGCGGCAGCAGTACAATGCAATACGTGATAATATGGAGAAAAATACTGAATTACTGTAAGTATAAATATGTCTGTAAAATAATTAAGTTAAAATAAGTAGTGCAAAAACAGAAATAATATTGAAAAAGAAGTTAGGTACTGCTCATAGGTTCAATGTCCATTTGGAAATCAAATGGTGGAGGGGAAGGAGCTGTTTCTGAATTGCTGAGTGAGCATCTTCAGGCTCCTGGACCTTCCTCCCAGTGGCAACCATGAGAAGAAGGCATGTCCTGGGTGGTGGGGGATATTAATGAAGTATGCCGGGTTCCTGAGGCACCACTCCATGAAGATGTCTTGAATACTATGGAGGCTTGTGCCCATAATGGAGCTGACCAATAATGTAAATAAATTTCCAAGATGTAAATAATTTTTTTTAAATTTACTTGAGTACATGGTGACCTGCGTTTATAGATTCTTGATTAGTCAGGGCATCAAATGAAACTGGGAGAAGGCAGGAGAATAGGGTTGAGAGGCAAGGTAAATCAGCCGTGATTGAATGGTGTAATTCTGCTCAAATGTTTTATGGTGTTATGGTCTTAAACCTTTAGTGCACTCTTTTCAGTTTAATATAATCTTTCCTATAATAGGGTAACCAAAACTGTACATAATACTCCAAGTAAGATCTCATCAATGTCTTACAAGTTCATCCTACCTTTATTATTTGCAATAATGAAACATGGGATGGAGTTATGAGTTGAGACCAGAGGGTGGGCTTGTTTTCCTTGGACTGGGGGAGGCTGAGGGGACAGCTAACAGATGTACCCAAAAAAATGAAGAGGGCAGATAAAGTGCAAAGTGAGAAAGATTTTCCCTCAGTGAGTGGCAGGCACTCTGGGGTCCAGGGACTGCTTGCTTAATGGTATTGGTCTCTGGCAAAAAGAAGGATGTGAACCCCTGCTCTAGAGCATTGGTTGGGGGTAAAGGGGTAGATGTCTTGAGGGGATCCGAGGTTGAACCTTTTCAACCGGAGAATGGTTGAAATCTGGAACCCACTTCCCGTGTGGGTTTACATTAAAAAACTATCTAAATAAGCACTTGAATCACAAGTGCTGGTAAACCGGATTCGTATAGTTCATGGATAGCATGGCCACAGTGGGCCCAATGGCCTGCTTCTGTGCTGTGTGAGATTGAGTTGGTCAGTCTACACCAGATTTTCCCAACCTGGTGTCCATGCACTCCTTAGTTAATGATAGCGGTCTGTGGCATAAAAAAGGCTGGGAACCTCAGGGCTACACTGACCACTTCCCAATATCTATTGATCACGCAGGCTGAGTCTAATCCTGTTGCCTCCCCATAAAAGGGGAGAAACAGCTCAAAGTAGTCACAGAATGTTTACTAACTGTAATTCTACAGAGAGCCAGTGAGTCTGGCCCCAAGATGCTCCAGTAACCAAATAACCAAATTTATAATTGCTGTTATATAATTACAGGCCGCCGAAGATCAATCATTATCCTTTGAGATCACTATGTTTTGATGAACTAGAGTTTCGCAAACTCCACCCAGTAACATAGTCTTTCCTGAATGCTGGTTGCCATCGTTCTGTTCAAGATTCAGATTTATTTATCACATGTACATTGAAACATTGTGAAATGCATTGTTTGCGATAACTGCAGTCTTGATTATCCATTGCTCTGTCTGAGCCAACCTCCACTGAGGTTGTCAGGAGGTTTTAGATTAGTGGGGTATCATCTTCACAGCCATCCAAACCTCCATTCAAGTTCAAGTTTAATTGTCATTTAATCATACACATGTCTATAGCTAAACAAAACATTGTTCCTCTGTGTCCAAGGTGCAAAACGCAGTACATGCAGTCACACACAGCTCATATAGTTATGACAAAGTAATATTAACACAAGTCCCAGAGTGGCATGGCCTGAAGATTGATGGTGCAAGCGATGTTGTCATGGAACCCCATTTCTGCAAGATCAACGTGCAGCAGTTCCTTATCTTGCACTGGGTCAGCGACAGACAAAGGCCCGCTTGTCTTTTAGGGAGTGGACACT
The DNA here is from genome assembly GCF_030144855.1 of Hypanus sabinus. NCBI lineage: Eukaryota > Metazoa > Chordata > Chondrichthyes > Myliobatiformes > Dasyatidae > Hypanus > Hypanus sabinus. The sequence goes on from NC_082726.1 coordinate 59,726,204, forward strand.
GGAGAACCTCATGCTAGTGAGCTACTGACAAAGGCAATCAAGTTGGTTTTCCAGGGGGTGAAAACTGAGAGTGGCATTGACAAGAGGGCCGGCCTGCAGGGGCCAGCCCCCAATCCAGCGCAGATTCCAGCCTGTCTGTTCTCTTCCACACCACCTCCAGCGTCCCCTCCCCTGTAACAAGGTGATGCCGCAACGTGACGGCCCCTGCTTTCCTCCACGCAGCTCCCCAGCTTTCGGTCTCACCAATGAACCCATGAAGACACTGCTCACTCCCCCCTCCCTTTGGCTTAAATCTCTGCTCGCTGGTTCTCTCCTCTCCTTGCAAAAGCCTTTTTCAAAACAAGCTCTACCCATGTGTTCTGAAGGCTCCCCAGACACTTTGTCTTGCTTGGATCTCTTCCACTGCCTTGCAAAGTACCCTGATGAGTTTATTACATAAAAGATGAAATGTCACTACAACCATTTATGTGCATTCTTTGTTTCCTCTGCATTCCACTGCCATCAGCTGCCTGATTCCTGCTTCCCAAATTCCCTTGCTGTATCTTGCTCCTGATATCTCCTCCAGCTCCTTTGAGAGCCTCCTTAAAGCCCCTCTCATTGGCTGAGCTGTTGGCACCCTTCCCTTGGCTTGGCATCCATCATACTAACAATACCTTTGTAAAGCTCCATGGGACATTTCTTTGTGTTTAAAGCACTGACTGAATACAAGTCACTGTTCCAGCTTCTAAATAAATCATCAGCATCAAACTGAAATAATCCCACAGTCAGTTGTTTGGTCGAAGTGTTGCATGAAGCTTCACTCAACAAGCAAAGGCACTGGCCCTGCGATGCAAGCTTTAATTAAACACATTAGATCCTCCTGGTCTGCAACCCTTCTAAGTGAACTCACAAATTCATGAGGCATTCCATGCTTTTTGTGGGTGACACAGTAGCGTAAAAGCTACCATGTCACAGCGCCAGCGATCACCGATCGGGGTTCAATTCCCACAGCTGTCTATAAGGAATTTGTACACTCTTCCCATGACCCGGTGGGTTTCCTCTGTGCGCTCTTGTTTAATCCACCTTTCCAAAGATATATGGTTCAATATACACTTGTCAAATAAAGCTGAACGTTAACCTGTAGGTAAGCGGTGCTTGGAAGTTTCAATTCGAGGTAATAGTGACAGTGGGGACTATTTCCTGAATTGGTGTTACTGTTGACCTCACCTCGTAGCTGCAGAAACCTGGCTTCAATCCTGGGATCTGTCAGTGTGAGGTTTGCAGGGTCACCCCATGACCATGTGGTTTTCTCCCAAGCAGACTGGCGAGGGCTTCTTCCCCTCCACCAGTCAGATTCCTGAATGGACATTGAATCCATGAGAATATATATAGGTAGTGCCCAAAGACAGAGAAAAGTATAGTGAAGTAGAGCTTATGGATATATACACACTTGTAATTTAATGTTGCCCCTGGGGTGTAGGTGAGTAGTAGAATCTGAGGGGAGAGGCGAGCCTATGGGAAGGTAGGGGAATAAAATGGATTTAGAATAAACAAATGTTGCTGGAAAGTGCAGCTTAATGGGCTAAAGGGGTTGTCTGTGTGCTGGGTGATATTATTACAGTTGTTTAAATTTTTGATTTTGTTACCAGACAAAGCACTTTGGAGCTTGTGTCAATCTCCAGGAATAAATTGTCTGGGGCTGTGGTGGCCTCAGTGGAAGCACGTCAGACAGTTCCCACCACACTCGTCCCAGCGCCTTATTTACAGTAGGGTCACTGCAAGTTGCCTTTAACTCTGCCATTTCATGACATATGACGACTTTTGATAGCTCTGGGTTCACTGGGATTTGGAAGAATGAGGGGAAGTCCACCAAGTTATAAAAGGCCTAGATAGAGTGGATGTGGAGATGTTTTCCATTGTGGGAGAGTCCAGGACCAGAGGGCATTGCCTCAGATTAGAAGAACGCTCATTTAGAACAGAGATGAGGAGGAATTTCTTTAACCAGAGGGTGATGAATCTGAGGAATTCATTGCCACAGGTGACTGTGGAGTCCAACACATGGAGTACATTTAAAACGAAGGTTGACAATGTTCTTGATATATACATACAAAAACAAAATATCAAAGTAAATAAGTTCGCTATTTATGAAAAAAAACCATGAGAAGATATAAGTATTAGTCTCGGTAAAAAGGAAAGACAATAAAATCAAATATTAGTAGAAGCCAATAAGGAAAACAACATATGCTTGTGGGTGCAAAAAATAAGAAATATAGAATATTGTATACTATTGAAAAACAGTAAAAGACTGAAAGGTATATAAATAATCAAAAGATAGGAAAAATCAGAGTGAATTTAAAGTAAGGCAAAACACCCTATAGTTTCATTCCTCAGTAATTACTACATGTACACCCTACCTAATTACTTTCAGTCAAATTACTAAAAGGAAGGTAAAAATCAATAAAAATATTCAAATATACTCCAAGATATGGAGTATATTTAAAACGAAGTTTGATAATGTTCTTGATTAATAAGGGGATCAAAGGTTACAGGATGAAGGCAGGGGAATGAGGTTGAGAGGGAGAATAAATCAGCCATGATGAAATGGTAGAGCAGATTTGATGGGCCAAGTGGCCTAATTCTGTTCCTGTGTCTTATGATCCCTGTACCTTGTCCCAGCTTAGGCAGTGGAAGTTGCTTCAAGGGACCCATCAAAACATCTGCTCCAGAAGCAATGGGGAGATGCACTCCACTGGATTTGGAATTGGTTTATTATTGTTTTATGTACTGAGATACAGTGAAAAGCTTGTCTTGTATACTGCTCATACAGATCAAATCATTACACAGTTCATTGAGGTAGAAAAAAGATAAAATAACAGAGGGCAGAATAAAGTGTAACAGCTACAGAGAAAGTGCAGGTAAACTATAAGGTGCAGCATTATAACAAAGTAGATTGTGAGGCCAGGAGTCCATCTTATTGTACGGTTGTTCTCCCTGTGCTGATGTGGGTTGCCTCTGGGTACCCTGATGTCCTCCCTCATCTCTCTGAAGGTTCATCCCGCTCTGTAAATTGTCTCAGTTGGAGAGATGGGAGGTGGAATCTGAGCAGAGTTGATGGGAGTGTAGGAAAACCATGTTTCATGGAAAATTGGTGGGGGTAAGGGAATGCTTTTTCTCTGTGAGTTGGCATGGACTCTACGGGCCAATGGCCTCACGTTATGTCACATTGAAATAATAGAGTGGAGATCATGCTCACTACACTGTGAGGTTAAAAAGGCACAAAGTACACCTTCCCTCATTAGCTGAGGTGCAGATAAGCTTTATTCTGTCACCTACTTTGAAACATCGAAGCTTGCAGTGAAATGCGTCGTTTGTGTCAATGACCAACCATGGGGAGGAGGATAAAATAAGAATCTGGGAGGTGACAGGTGGAAGAGATAAAGGGCTGATGAAGAAGAAGGAAACTGTTCAGGGAGAAAAGCTGATCATGAGACAAGGGGAAGGAGGAGGGGCACCAAAGGGAGGTAATGGATGATAATGCTTGACCTGCAGAGTTCGTCCAGCATTTTAGACCTTAAGAGACAGCAAAAGAATTAGGCCATTTAGCCGACTGAGTCTGCTCTACAGTTTCATCATGGTTGATCCATTTTCCCTCGCAACCCCATTCTCCTGCCTTCTCCCTGTAACCTTTCATGCTGTGTCTAATCAAGAGCCTATCAACCTCTGTCTTAAATACACCCAATGATCTGGCCTCCACAGCTGACTGTATGTTGCTCAAAATTTCCAGCATCTGCAGAACCTTTTGTGTTACTGATCAGTCTTGCTACTTTTGAAGCCCATGGGTATACACTCCAATAGCCCTCTGTTTTTCCACATCAGAGGTTCCCAGCCTGGGCTCCATGAACTCCTCAGTTAATGGTAGGGGTCCATGGCATAGAAAAGGTTGGGAACCCCTGCTCGACACGATTTCTTCCCATTTCTTGTATATTCCCTTGCCGTGTAGCAGTCCCTAAATACATTACCACATATTTCTGTCACTTAAATCCCATTTACCCTTTCTCTGCCCTACTGATCATACCATCTCTATCTCCCTTAGTCTAAAGCTCTCTTCCTCCCGTTAACATTTTGTGACAAGGGATGTGTAGCCTTGTCTGTACTTGCAACAGACTTTCCCCTGCCATTCCAGAGTGCACTTCCTATACTGCAGTTTCAGATTGATTTATCATTTGTGCATCGAGGCGTACAGTGAAACTTGTTTGTGTTAACAGCCAACACAGACGAGGGTGTGCTGGGGGCAGCCTGCAAGAGTCACCGCACGTGCCAGCACCAAGATAGCGTGCCTACGACGCTCAGCAGAACAACACAAACACAGCAAGCAACCAAACAATAACAGCAAAACAGTCCTTTCCCCCCCCCCCCACCCACCCTCGCACAGGTCCACTGTCAATCAGAAGAATGTGGCAGACACTTGCACGTCGCAGGGAGGTATCAAGGAAAAGGCAGCCCTGTGTTCCTGTAGTACCTTGTACATTCGCTTCAGCCATAGAGCACTGCAGCACAGAAACAGGCCATTTGGCCCACATTATCTGTGCCTTTCTGTTTCTTTTGCATCTACCTGCTCCCAGACCATAGCCCTCCATGCCCCTCCCACCATTGTACCTATCCAAACTAAAATGTTAGAATTGAACTTGCATCCACTACTGATGACTCGTTCCACACTTGTACTACCCTCTGAGTGAAGAGGTTCCTTCTCAGGTTCCCCTTAAATTCAGGCACAGGTTCATTTATCACATGTACATTGAAACATAGAGTGAAAAGTGTTCTGTTAACAGCCACGCAATCTAAGCATGTGCTGGAACAGCCCACAGATGTCACCACACACTCTGGTGCCAATGTAACATGGCCACAGTGTTCAGCAGAACAACAACAGCAGCAAAGCAAGCCCCTGTTTCACTTGTCACCCTAAACCTGTTGCCTCTGTTCTAGTCTCGCCCAACCTGAGGGAAGGGCAGAGTCCTGGCTCAGTATCTCGTCTGAAGACAGCTCTCCTTACAGAGTCACACTCCCTCAGTACTGCCAGTCTCTGGAGGGGCCGTCCGTCTCCTAACAAGAGTGTCAATGGACTTGACGTACCATTGACTGATTAGTGCCATGAGATCATTAACAATGAAGCTCCCAAACAGTTTAAAGCTTCATCCCAAGAATAGCAAGTAACTCTGTCTTTCACGTGAGTGTATCAGTCTGATAATCTTAGGCTAAGCCTGTGATATCTTGAGTCAGTGTGATAGAAGAAAGCCCACTATTGCTGCTGAACTCGCTGTGTAGATTATCAGAAGGAAGATGGGTATTGACTTCCATAATATTGAAGGACTGTTTTCAATACTCATTGTGAAAACTGCTTGCGTAGAAAGCTGAGGGCTTGCAGTCTGAAGATGCCATTGGAGGGCTGCTAACCATTTATTGACGCCAAGCTAAAGACATCCCAGGAGGGAAATGATTAGCCTCCAAACAATTCTCATATCAGCCTTCTCAATCAATTTAAGGAGATTCGCATCAATGGTTTCCTGCATGTTAAGCATGTTGCTTGACCTAGTTCTTGTTGAGATTGTACAGAGCTTTGGAGAGAACCTTGTGTGCAATTTCTGTCACTGAACCCCTCCCCCCCTCCCAGGAAGGGTATCTACTTCGAGCCAGTGCAGCATAGACTGGGGTGATGGGCTTGGGTGGGAAAAAGGACAAGCACAGGGTTAAATCTGATTGATCCAGGACTGGAAATGAAAGGAGCGGAAGCCAGAATAAAGGGGAGGGTAGAGGAGTACAAGCTGATGGGTGAAACAAAGTGACGGGGGAGGCGTCACAGTCGCACAGTATAGCCCACCTTGCTAATTAAGTTCTAATACGAGAGGGCGTAATTTTAAGGTGAGTGGAAGAAAGTTTAGTCGATGAGACATAGGAGCAGAATTAGGCCATTCAGCCTATCGAGTTCTGCTTTGCTAATCTTTATGGGAGATGTGAAAGGTAGATTTTCACAGAGGGTGGTGGGCGTGTGGAACACATTGCCATGGGTGGTAGTAGAGGCAGATACATTAGGGACCTTTGAGACATTCTCAGATAGGCACATGTCTAAAGAAAAACGGATGGTTACGGACTATGTAGGAAGGAAGGGTTAGATTAATTTTAGAATAGGTTAAGAGGTCAGCACAACACCATGGGCTGAAGGGCCTCTGCTCATCCATTCTGTAGGTGAGTGGGCATCAGTATTGTCTCTATTGTTGTGTAGTACTGAGGGGGTAATTACCCCCAGGGAGTGCTGTAAAACAGTCTCAATCTGCCTGCTGACAATGTCATGTAAAGCTCACTGCATATGTCTCTTCCTTCCTCCTTCTCTTTCCCTCTCAACTCATCTCTTCCCTTCTCCTCATCTGCCCATCACCTTGCTCTTTCCCTTTCTCCCGTGGTCCACTCTCCTCTCCAACCAGATTTCTCCTCCTTCAGTCCTTCACTTCTCCCAAGTATCACCTCCCAGCTTCTTACTTCACCCTACTCACCCACCTTCCCCCTTGCCATCTGCCACCCCACCCCTCCCCTACCTTCTTATTCTGTTCTGTTAAAGAGTCACCACAGATGCTGCTGGACCTGCTGAGTTCTTTCAGCAGCTGGTGAGTGTTGCTCAAGATTTCCAGCATCCGAGGAGCTCTTGTTTAACAATGTCCCTGTGAAGTGGGATTACTGCTTTGAAGGACCCTTAGGCTCAAAACAGTTCCTTCCCCCAAGCCACAGGGTGATCAATGCCTGCACCCATTAACACACTCCCAAACCCCTCACCATTACTTTATCTTATCCTGTCAGAGTCACTTTGTGTACAGAAACACCTGTACCTAATGTCACTTTATGTACATACAGTCTATATATATAAACTAATCTTATGTATTTATGTTTATCGACTTAAACCCGGGGCGGCATGGTAGTGTAGTGGTTAAAACAGTGCTTTACAGCACCAGAACCCAGATTCGATTTCCACGACTACCTCTAAGGAGTTTATACGTTTTCCTCATGGCCATGTAGGTTTCCTCCCAGAGTCCAAAGTCATACCAATTGGTGGGTTAATTGGTCATTGTAAATTGTCCCATGATTAGGCGAGTGTTCAATCAGAGGATGGCTGGGCAGCACAGCTCAAAGGGCCTGTTCAAATAAATAAAATTGTGTTTTGTATTGTTTTCTTTATGCTTTTTTGCATTGGATGTGGTGTAACAATCATTTTGTTCTCCTTTACACTTGTGTACTGAAGAATGGCAATAAACAATCTTGAATCTTGACATTGTAGCATTGTGAGTTTTCAGTTGGGCCTAGCTACCATTTTCCTACCAGACCAGCGATTAGTCTGTCCGACAGCTGTGATGTTGTTCCTTTATTCAGCTCTGTGAATGTGAACTTGGCTGGTTACCAAGGGATGAAGCATCTGTCTGAAGCTGCTGATGAAGCATTGTACTCTCTTTGCAAATATCACTTCCTTGTCCGTCTGTCAGTTGACTGAGGCTCTGAGGCCCTGGCCCTCTGTCTTGTGATTGTAAATCAAGCTTTGAGGTTGTTGGGATTACTTGAAGCAGTCCTGGAGGCTGTATCTTCAACTGACTGCCTCTTTCCAAGCCCTGGAATTGCCCTCCATGGACTGCCCTGCCTCTCTTTTCGATGCTTCTCTCTCATCGTCACCATGTGCTGTGTTGTATGATGTGGGCAGTTATAGCCTCATTGATGATCGTTGGTACTGTAAAGTAATTGCATTAACCACTACACTGATGTGCCACCCTCAACTCTGGACCAAGCTGTACACCTTGGAGATAGTTTTACTTTGCTACATGGGGTGGGGTGTCAATTATCTTCCTCCCAGGATGGGCCCTTTTGAATGCATCTTGTTATGGTTGGTAATTGGGCTAACACCCCATGGGTGTACTGAGCTGGGATTCAACCCAGGTCTCTGGTGCTGAGTGGTCACGACTCGACTAACTGCACCACTGCCCCACCATTGATTTCTCTGAAGTGAGGTGAGCTGCCTTCCTGAACCCTTACACTCCTTGGAGTCATAGAGATATACAACATGGAAACAAGCCCTTTTGGCCCAACAAGTTCCTACCGACTGTGTTGACCAGTGAGCTAGACCCATCTGCCTACATTGGCCCGTAGCCCTTTAAATCTGTCCTATCCACGAAGCTATCTTGATGGCTCTATATGTCGCTAACGTGACCACCTCAACTGTTATTCCTAATATGCACCATCATTTGTGTGAGGACCGCTGGCCTGATGTCCCTTTTAAGCCACTTGCCTCTGATCTCAAATCTATATCCTCTTGTTTAAAGTGTTTTCTCCCTGGGAGAAAGACTGGGTTCTGGTTAGGGTCTGCCACTGTGTTGTTGGGGAGGGAGTTCTCGGAGTTAGACCCGGTGGAGAGGTGATCCATTTCTGAGTCAGGATGGTGTGTGGATGAGAGGTGGAGCTCCAGGGAAAGGAAGGGTATGATTAGGATCCTGCAGGCAGAGACTGCGGGTTTGGGAGCCCGGGTGAGTAACTGCAGTGCATTTTACAGTTGCATAGTGATCAATGTTGGCAGCTCCCAACCCTACACATTGAACCATCGCAGCACTTCTTGGAGCAGCTGCATAGCGTTGGGAACATGCAAGTCCAGTCAAATCTGAATCTTTCTTTAAAGCATTCTTTTAACATTAATTTTTCAACTCCTCCTTCAGCTGACTCCAGTTAACCAAGGTCGATCTTTGTCACAGGCAGGGCCGGAGAATTATTGGGCTACAGAAGCTGCTTGCTGTGCCACTTGGTCTCTGTGAAATATCGGCCTTGCAGATCACAAACAGTGAGTGAAGTGAAAAAGAGAGATTGTGCTGGCAAGTCTCCCATGGCTTTGAACATTGTACCACATCTATACTGGTTCATACACATTTCACTTTCACGGCAGTCTCCTGTTTATCATCATGGAGTCTTACATTTAGAGTCATCGAGTCATTGAGGACATCTTCAAAAGGCAATGCCTCTGAAAAGTGGCATCGATCTTGAAGGACCCTCACACCCAGCACATGCCTTCTTCTCATTGCTATATCGGAGAGTAAAGACCGATACTCAATGTTTTGGAAACAGCTCCTTCCTCTCTGTGATCAAATTTCTGAATGGACAATAAACTCATGAACAATATTTTATTATCTTTGCTCTCTTTTGTACTACTCTTTTATTTATGTGTATATTTCCTATAATTTATGGTATGTTTATGTAATGCACGGCACTGTTGACACAAAACAACAAATTTCAAGACGTGTCAGAAATAATAAACCTGCTTCTGATTCTGATTCTCTTTAGACGGGACTCTTTCTGACACTTCGAAAATCTATGAATGCTAAACATTTTCTTTCACTGCAGTCCAGCGGGCTCACGGACAATGAGCCTCGAACTTTCCCAGTGGATCCGTCTCACTGACATAAAGGACATTTGGCCATCGAGTCTGTTGCACCATTCAATCACGACTGATTTATTATCCCTCTCAACCCCAATCTCTTACCTTTTCCTGTAATCATTGACGCCCTGACTAATCAAGAACCTCTGCTTTAAATATACTCAATGGCTTAGCTTCATTGAGTGGCAATGAAGTTCACAGATTCACCACCCTCCGGCACAAGAAATTCCTTCGCTCTCTGCTTTAAAGGGAGAACCTTCTATTCTGAGGCTGTGGGACATGGTGTGCAGATAGTTGGGTTGTTGCTGTTCAGTGAGTTTCAGAAAGGAATATAATGGACAGAACAGAGCTCTTTTAATCTGGCGCAGTATAATATTGCTTTCAATTACCAAGCCTAATTAATTTCCCATTGCACAGATTATGCAGTTTATCCATCTGAAAGCCTTCACTGAGGATTGAGATAACTCAACAAGCTGATTAAAAGTAACGGCCTTATGGCTGGGCTCCATGCACCATTTAATCTGCCACTCAGGCAGCAACTACATCTGACTCTGAACTGACTGGATCTCTAAAACTTTGGTCAGACTGCACTTAGGGTATTGTTCACCATTCTGGACGCCTGCTCCCCCTCCACCCCATTACAGGTGGAGGTTTACTGAAAGGTAACAGTTTGGCACAGACTAGGTTGGGCCAAAGGGTCTGTACTGCTCTATGATTCTAACAGTTTTTTAAAAATTGAGATATAGGCCCTTCTGGCCCTTTGAGCCCACCAACTAGCAATCCCCTGATTTAATCCTAGACTAATCATGGGGCAATTTACAACAACCAATTAACCTACCAACCGGTACATTTTTGGACTGTAGGAAGAAAGCAGAGAACCCAGAGTAAATCCACACAGTCACAGGGAGAATGTACAGACACCTTACAGGAATTAGACAATAAGACATAGGAGCAGAATTAGGCCATTCGGCTCATCAAATCCGCCCCACCATTTCATCATGGCTGATCCTGGATCCCACCCAAACCCATACACTTGCCCTCTCACCGTATCCTTTGATGCCCAACCAATCAGGAATCAATCAACTGAATATAAACACGGTCTTGGCCTCCACTGCAGTCTGTGGCAGAGCATTCCACAGGTTCACTACTCTCAGGCTAAAAAAAATTACACCTTAATTCTGTTCTGAAAGGTTTCCCCTCAATTTTGAGGCTGTGCCCTTTCATTCTGGATACCCCCACCAGAGGAAACATCCTTTCCACATCCACCTTGTCTAGCCTTTTCAACATTCTCCCGGGAATTAAGCCTGGGTCATTGGTACTATAAAACGTTGAGCTAACCACTATGCCGCCCCTAGGTTCACCAGGATGCTGCCTGGATGAGCAGGTATGACCTGTAAGGAGAGGTTGCAGTTGTTCTGTCTGGACTGACAGAGGCTGAGGGGAGACCTGTCAGATGTATGAGTGGCACAGACACAATTGAGAGTCAGAATCTTATCAGTATAGCAATGTCTGATTCTAGCTTTAAGGTGAGATGGGAGAAGTTCGCACAGAGGGTAGTAGGTGCCCGGAGTGTGCTGTTGGGGATATTGCAAGAAACAGATGTAATGGGGGATGCTCAGGAAGCTTTTAGATAAATATACTGGAAATGGAGGAATATGGGTCATTTTCAGGCAGAAGGGATTAAATTAATCCTGCATTGTGCTTGACGCTGATATTGTCTATGTGCTGGGCGGTTCTATGTATTATATTCAAAAAGCCTTCTTCCAACTCCAGTTGGGTTTGGAGTTGAGGTCTGAGTCAAGACCATGGATTGAGGGGTAGAACTGCAGTCTTGTAGCTGCAGTTCTACACTGAGTGCAGTTGAGCTGCCGCAGGCAATGCATTGTAGCTTATAGCATTCGTCCCGCCCACACCAACCATGCATCTCAGTGAAATGGTCAACTTGTAGAGTATCGTGCACCAACCTGAGGTCCCACACCAGGTTCAGGTATAGTTAATACCCTACAACCATCAGACCCCTGAACCAGCATAGATAACTTGACTCAACACTGAACTGCTTCCTCAACCTGCAGACTCACCTTCAGGGACTGAAGTCTTCAGCATTTTTAAATTATTATTTGCACAATTTGACATCTTTTGCACATTGGTTGTAATTCTACTGTATCTCTTTATTTTCCTGTAAGTGCCTGCAGGAAATCAATCTCAAGGTAGTATATGGTAAAATGCACATACTTACGTAATAAATTTTATTTTGAACTTCTCTCCCAATGTGATTTAAAGCCAATAAAGTACTTTTGCGTTGTTTGGGAAACAGTGGAGGCATAATTAATGCTGAAATAATGTCCAGAATTCTGTGGCTGTTCTATAAGGCGCTTTATGTCTGTGGTCTTCTGCTGCTGTGGTCCATCTACTTCAAGCTTCAACATGCCATGCATTTAGAGATGCTTTTCAGCATACCACCGTTGGAGCATGTGGTTATTTGTGTTGTCCTCCTGTCAACTTGAACCTGCCTGGCCATTCTCTGCTCGCTCTCATTTTCTCCCACAGAACTGCTGCTCGCTGGATGTCTTTTGTTTTTCCTCACCATCCTCTGTAAACCATCAAGATTATTGCGCATGATTATCCAGGTGATCAGCAGTTTCTGAGGTACTCAAACCACGGACTGACACCAGCAATCATTCCACAGTCACTGCACTTAGATCACATTTCCTACCCGTTCTGATATTTGGTCTGGACAACAACTGAACCTCTTGACCATGTCTTGCTTTTCTGCAATGAGTTGCTGCCACTTGATTGGCTGATTAGATATTTGCATTAATGAGCAGCTGTACAGGTGTACAGCTAATAAAAAGGCAACTGATGTATGACCATACATGGGTCTCTTTACTCATCCCTGGGCTATGGCTCTCATTGCTGAATCTGCTCTCTGTGCTTTAGCCGCAGGAGAGACCAGGCTGGTATACCAGGTAGAACCTCCCTGGTCTCTTAACCAATTGTGTGGATCCTTTAGTCCCATCAAAGGGCATTTATGGGGCCTCTGGATAAATGGCTCAAATGAAAGATGTTAACTCGATTACTGAGGCACTCCCTCAGTAAGGCTGTGAAGTTTAGAGCCTGGTTTTAGAATCAGAATCAGGTTTATTATCACTGACATGTGTTGTGAAATCTGTTTTACAATCTGCAATACATAAAAGTGTTGTTATAAGTTATAGTAAGAAATATAAAAAATAAATGAGAAGTGCAAGAAAAAAGCACAATATAGTAAGGTAGTGTTCACAGACTCATTGACTGTTCAGAAATCTGATGGTGGAGGGGAAGAGGCTGTTCCTAAAATGTCGAGTGTGTGTTTTCAGGCTCCTGTACCTCCTCCCTGGGTGGTGAGGGTTCTTAATGATGGATGCTGCCCTCCTGAGGCACTGACTTTTGAAGATATTGTGGCGACCCATTTCCTAGCGTATCCGAACTGACTCACAATTAGATAGCCTACGGGGGTTTGCGAGCACAGAGCTTTGGAGCCTCTGCGCCATGGGGGGCCGGTTGACAGAGGCTTAAAAGTGAGGCTGAAGTTTTCGAATAAAGTTTTTTTCCTTCGACTGCAGTTACCGACTCCGTGTCGTAATTTTAGCGCTGCGTGTAGCACACCGCTACAATTGGTGACCCCGACGGTCCAAACGATTTTTGGACCAGAAATGACCGACGCCGCCTCTGTTCATGAGGTTTCGTTGAAGCTGCCAGGTTTCTGGACACAGCGCCCGGACCTATGGTTCCAGCAAGCCGAAGCCCAATTCCACGTTCGCCAGATCACCTCAGAAGACACCCGCTACTACTACGTGGTGAGCTCCCTCGACCAGGACACAGCGGCCCAGGTCGCGGAGTTCGTACAGTCGCCCCCGGCAGACGGCAAGTACACGGAATTCAAAGCCCTGCTCCTCAGGACTTTCGGACTCTCTCGGCGCGAGCGGGCTGCCCGTTTACTGCACCTGGATGGCTTGGGCGACAGACCTCCATCGGCTTTAATGAATGCGATGTTGTCTCTGGCCGACGGACACACACCCTCCCTCATGTTTGAGCAGGCATTCCTGGAGCAGCTGCCCGAGGACATACGCCTGCTGCTGTCCGACGCGGATTTCAGTGACCCCCCGGAAGGTGGCAGCCCGGGCGGACTTGCTGTGGAACGCCAAAAAGGTGAGCGGGGCGTCCATCGCACAGGTCTCCCAGCCACGCTCCCGGCAGCAAACCAGTCCAGGCCCGGCCGCAGAGCCCGCCAACCCCCGGCCCAATGAACACTGGTGCTTCTACCACCAGCGGGGGGCGCAGAAGCCCGCCGTTGTCGCCCGCCCTGCAAGTTCCCGGGAAACGCCAGGGCCAGCCGCCGCTGATGGCTACGGCAGCTGGCCATCGGGATAGCCTCCTGTATGTATGGGATAGAAGGTCGGGACGCCGGTTTTTGGTCGATACTGGGGCTGAGATCAGCGTTTTACCTCAGACGAGTTACGACACCCGCAGCAGGGCACCGGGTTCCCCCCCTGAGGGCCGTGAATGGCAGCACCGTAAGGACCTATGGCACCCGTCAGGTGCAGCTACTGTTCGGCTCCAGCCAGTTCACGTGGGACTTCACACTGGCCGCCGTAGCCCAACCGCTTCTGGGTGCGGATTTTTTGCGGGCTCACAGCCTACTGGTCGACCTGCCCAGGAAGAGACTGGTACACGCCGAGACCTTTCAGACGTTCTCCCTGGGTGCAGCCCAGTTGCCAGCCCCTCACCTCGGCTCCATCACGCTGTCTGACAACGACTTCACCAGGGTCCTGGCGGAGTTCCCATCGGTTCTGGCACTGCAGTTCACAGCGGCCATGCCCAGGCACGGCGTACAGCACCACATCCCGACCCAGGGACCACCCCTCCATGCCCGCGCTCGGTGGCTTCCCCCGGACAAGCTCCGACTGGCGAAGGAGGAGTTCAAGAGGATGGAGGAATTGGGGATCATCCGGCGGTCCGACAGCCCATGGGCCTCCCCCCTGCACATGGTGCCCAAAGCGACGGGGGGCTGGAGACCGTGCGGCGACTACCGCAGGCTGAACGAGGCTACCACACCGGACCGCTACCCTGTGCCGCACATTCAGGACTTTGCAGCAAACCTGCACGGCGCACGGATCTTCTCCAAGGTAGATCTCGTCCGGGGATACCATCAAATCCTGATCCATCCTGACGACGTCCCCAGAACGGCTCTCATCACCCCTTTCGGCCTTTTTGAGTTCCTCCGCATGCCGTTCGGCCTGAAGAATGCCGCACAGACGTTCCAGCGGTTAATGGACGCGGTGGGACGGGACCTGGACTTCGCGTTCATCTATTTGGATGACATCTTCATAGCCAGCGGCAGTCGTCAGGAGCATCTGTCTCACCTCCGTCAACTCTGCGCCCGACTGAGTGAGTACGGTCTTACAATCAACCCCGCCAAATGCCAGTTCGGACTCGATACCATTGACTTCCTGGGCCACAGGATTACTAAAGACGGGGCAACCCCTCTGCCCGCTAAGGTAGATGCGGTCCGCCACTTCCCCCGACCCACCACGATCAAAGGCCTTCAGGAATTTGTAGGTATGATCAATTTCTACCGCCGCTTCCTCCCTTCAGCTGCCCGGATCATGCGCCCCCTGTTCGCCCTGATGTCGGGTCCGAGCAAGGACATTACCTGGGACGAGGAGTCCGCCGCTGCTTTCGTTCAAACGAAGGAAGCTTTGGTGGACGCCGCAATGCTAGTACATCCCAGAATGGACACCCCTACCGCCCTCACAGTGGACGCATCAAACACGGCAGTCGGTGGGGTGCTGGAGCAACTCATCGCAGGTCGCTGGCAACCCCTGGCGTTTTTCAGCAAACACCTGCGACCACCCGAGCTCAAATACAGTGCTTTCGACCGGGAACTGTTGGCGCTCTACCTGGCAATCCGGCATTTCAGGTACTTCCTAGAAGGTAGGCCCTTCACCGCGCTCACGGACCACAAACCGCTTACCTTTGCGTTTACGAAAGCATCCGACCCCTGGTCGTCCCGCCAGCAACGCCACCTGTCCTACATCTCTGAATACACGACGGATGTCCGGCACGTCTCGGGTAAGGACAATGTCGTGGCAGATGCGCTCTCTCGCCCTACCGTTCATGCCCTTTCCCAAGGGGTAGACTTTGAGGCACTGGCAGAGGCGCAGCAGGCGGATGAGGAGATTCCGAGTTACAGAACTGCAGTCTCCGGTCTGCAGCTCCAGGACCTCCCCGTGGGCCCAGGTGAGAGGACCCTACTCTGTGACGTCGCCACCAGCCAGCCCCGTCCAGTCGTCCCGACAGCATGGCGGCGGCGCGTTTTCGACTCCATTCATAACTTGGCGCATCCCTCCATCCGGACAACTGTCCGGATGGTTTCCAGCAGGTTCGTTTGGCACGGACTCCACAAACAGGTCAGTGAATGGGCCAGAACGTGCATGCACTGCCAGACGGCCAAGGTGCAGCGGCACACCAAAGCCCCACCGCAGCAGTTCCATCCCGCCCACCGGCGTTTTGACCACATTCATGTGGATATCGTGGGCCCCCTGCCAGTGTCGCGCGGAGCGCGGCACCTCCTGACTATCATGGACCGGTTCACAAGATGGCCAGAGGCGGTCCCGCTCGCCGACACCACCTCCGAATCTTGCGCCCGAGCCCTGATCGCCACCTGGATATCTCGCTTTGGTGTCCCGGCCCACATTACCTCCGACAGAGGCGCCCAGTTCACCTCCAGCCTGTGGTCAGCTATGGCCAGCCTTTTGGGGACTCAGCTGCACCACACCACTGCCTACCACCCACAGTCGAACGGGCTAGTGGAGCGTTTCCACCGTCACCTGAAGTCGGCCCTCATGGCCCGCCTGCGAGGAGCCAACTGGGCGGACGAGCTTCCCTGGGTTCTACTTGGCATCCGCACAGCGCCCAAGGACGATCTGCACGCCTCGTCGGCCGATTTGGTATACGGCGCGCCCCTGGTCGTCCCCGGGGAGTTCCTACCAGCCCCAAGGGGGCAAGAGGAAGAACCCGCAGCAGTCCTGGGCAGAGTACGCGAGAAGCTCGGTAACCTGGCCCCCATACCCACTTCACAGCACGGGCGGCACCCGACCTGCGTACCCAAAGACCTACAGAACTGTAAGTTTGTGTTTGTACGAAGGGGCGGGCATCGGCCACCGCTGCAGCGGCCATATGAGGGGCCGTTTATGGTGCTCCGGAACAACGGGTCCACGTTCGTGCTGGACGTTGGGGGGAAAGAGGAGGTTTTCACGGTGGACCGCCTCAAACCGGCCCATGTGGACCTGGCGCAACCGGCCGAGTTTCGGGCGCCTCGGCGCAGAGGCCGACCTCCCAAGCAGGTTCTGGCCCAGACTGTGGACATTGGGGGGTGTATCGCCGGTTCTGGGGGGGGGGGGGGTTATGTGGCGACCCATTTCCTGGCACATCCGAACCGGCTCACAATTAGATAGCCTACGGGGGTTTGCGAGCACAGAGCTTTGGAGCCTCTGCGCCATGGGGGGCCGGTTGACAGAGGCTTAAAAGTGAGGCTGAAGTTTTCGAATAAAGTTTTTTTCCTTCGACTGCAGTTACCGACTCCGTGTCGTAATTTTAGCGCTGCGTGTAGCACACCGCTACAGTATCATCAGTGGTGGGGAGGGTTGTGCCCTTGATGAAGTTGGCTTAGTTTACAACCGGCTGCAATGTTTTCCGATCCTGTGCAGTGGCCCCCTTCATACCAGGTGGTGATGTAACCAGTTAGAATGCTCTCCACTGTGCTAGAATCAGAATCAAGTTTAATACCACAGGTATAAGTGATGAAATTTGATGTCTTTGCATCAGCAGCACAATAATTGAAAAACACAGTGAATTACATTAATAAATAAATTATATATACATAATAGTATATGTATAATAGTATAATATAATAATATATACAGTATAATAATAGTTAAAGATGTAGTGCAAAAAAGTAGTGAGGTAGTATTCATA
Source organism: Hypanus sabinus (assembly GCF_030144855.1). NCBI lineage: Eukaryota > Metazoa > Chordata > Chondrichthyes > Myliobatiformes > Dasyatidae > Hypanus > Hypanus sabinus. The sequence goes on from NC_082726.1 coordinate 59,743,647, forward strand.
GGTACATTGTTCATTGGAAATCCAATGACAGAGGCGAATAAGCGGTTCCTGAAATGTTGAGTGTACACCTTCAGGCTCCTGTACCTGATGGTAGCAATGAGAACAGGCATTTCCTGGGTGATAGAGGTCCTTAATGATGGATACCACCTTTTTGAGACATCGCTCCTTGAAGATGTCTTGGATGCTATGGATGATAGAGCTGACTGTGTTCAGCACTTCAGACTCGAATCTCCTGAAACTCACTAGTGTGTCTTCTTGGTAAATGCATCAATATGTTGGGCCCTGGATAAACCCTCCATGGACAATGCAACCACAGCAGCTCAGCAGAGTCTCCAATTGCCAGGGTTGTGCACACAACCAGATGACAAGGGCTGATTGGTGAATTAGCAGTGTTGTTTGTGAGTTTGGTGGGTGCTGGTGTACAGAGGAAATAGAGCTGAAGTGTGGGTGCACATGACGATCAGTGCAATCAGACCCTGTTACTCATTAGCGACTAGGTCCTGGCATCAGTCTGACTTTGTTCTTCTTCAGAGGCACCAACTGCATTCAGACCTGGATAGATCGTCCAATTGATAAAAGTATGGATCTGAACTGGTCTCATTATCAGCTTGCTCCCCCCTCCATGCAGTGACGGAGTGGCGAAGCATTCCATGTGCCAGATGTTTGCCAAGTTTGCTTTAATCAACAACGTTTGACCATGCTTTCTGGACTCAGACTGATGCAAATGAATGCTGAACTTAACCTATGGAATGTTGAAAGGACTAGATAGGGTGGATGTGGAGAGGATGTTTCCTGTGGTGGGGGCATCCAGAAACAGAAGGCACAGCCTCAAAATTGACAGACGACCCTTTAGAACAGAAGTAAGGAGGAATTTTTTCAGCCGGAGAGTAGTGAATCTGTGGAGTGCTCTGCCATATACTGTGGTGGAGACCATGGGTATATTTAAGGCGGAAGTTGATCATTTTCTGATTGGTCAGGGAATCAAAGGATATGACGAGAAGGCAGGTGTATGGGGTTGAGTGGGATCTGGGATCAGCCGTGTTGGAATGGTGGAGCAGACTCGATGGGCTGAATGGCCTAATTCTGCTCCTATGTCTTATGGTTTTACAATCCATTATGAATCCCACTTGAATCATGTTTGTAAATCTAACTCCCGGTGGGCATGGAACAATCCCAAATGTGTCACGTATTGGCAGACGTTCCTGGCAATGGTTGGGTGAGGAGTCATTCAGCCTTCCTTTGGAGAATAGAGTGACTGCTGTCTCAGAGCTAACAGTGGTGTTACAGGAAGATAAAGAAAAACAATAGAATTTATGAAAAACTATACTTAAATGCTAACTACCAATGTGGGAAAGGTGACAAACAGTGCAAACAAAGAATAAATAATACAGAGAACATGAGTGAAAGTGAGACCATGGTTTGTGGAATCACTTGAGAGTTGAGGTGAGTGAAGTTATCTGCGCCAGTTCAGAAGCCTGATGGTTGAAGGGCAATAACTGTTCCTGAGCTTGGTGGTGTAGGATCTGTCTTCTGTACCTCCTGCCCAATGGCAGTAATAGGTAGGTCTGGGTGGTGGGGTCCTTGCTGATAGATGCTGTTTTTTTGTGGCAATGCTGCTTGTAGGTGTGCTCAGTTGCAGAGAGGGCTGTACCTGCAATGGATTGGGCTGTATCCACCATTTTCTATAGTCTTTTCTGTTCATAGGCATTGGTGTTTCCATACTAGGCTGTGATTCAACCAGTTAGGATACCCTTCACTGAATATATAGAAGTTTGTCAAAGTTTTATTTTGTCAAAGCTACAGAAACTTCTTAGAAGGTAGAGGTAGTGTCCTGCCCTCTTTGTGATGACACATGCTGGCCGCAAGACAGATCCACTGATATGATAATGACATGGAATTTAAAGTTACTGATCCTCTCCACCTGCCTATGAATCCCATCAGAGCTTAAACCCACCTGCAATTATATTGAATGCTGGATAGGCTAGAGGGGCTGAATGGCCTGCTTGGGCTTCTGATTCCTTTGGCTAGTAGCTCAGTTCTATGAATCTCATTTGCTCTTTCTCTACAGCAATGAGGAATGTCTGAGCTTCTGCTCATTGTTTAGATTGAGAAGTGATTTCATTGAAACTTAAGCCTCTGAGGGAGAGTAACGGGGTCGGTGTTGAGAGGATTGTTCCCTCATGGGACTGCCTAGAACTAGGCAACATAGTTGCAGGAGAAGTTACAAAAAGTAGTGGAAATCCCCAGTCCGTCACGGGTAAATCCCCACCACCACTGAGTACATCTACACAGAGTGTTGTCACGGGAAAGCAGCATCCATCATCAGGGACCCCCACCATCCAGGTCATGCCCTCTTCTTGCTGCTGCCATCAGGAAGAAGGTACAGGAGCCTTAGGACTCTCACCACCAGGTTCAGGAGGAGTTATTACCCTTCAGTCATCAGCCTTTTTGAATCAAAGGAGTTAACTTCACTTTGCCCCATCTCTGAAATTTCCCACAACCCATGGACTCACTTACAAGAACTCTTCATCTCATGTTCTAGGTATTTATTGCTTATATAGTTATTATTATTATTTCTTTTTGTATTTGCACAGTTTGTTGTCTCTTGCACACTGGTTGAACACCAGGTTGAGGTGTGATCTTTTATTGATTCTGTTACAGTTATTATTCTGTTATGGATTTATGGAGTATACCTGCAAGAAAATTAACCTCAGGGTTGTATATGGTGACATATATGTACTTTGATAAGAAATTTACTTTGAACTTTAATCTGGACCAGATTCCTGATTTTTAAATTCTGGTCAGAACACACTTGGATTATTGTGTTCATTTCTGGTCACCCCATTATGGGAAGGATGTAGAAGTTTTCGAGAGAGTGCGGAGGTGATTTACACGTCTTATGAGGATTGGTTAAGTACACTAGGGTTTTTCTCTTTGGAGCAAAGGAGGATGAGAGGCCACATGTTAGAAGCATGTAAGATCAGAATCAGGTTTAATACATTGCAGTACATAATAATAAAAACTGTAAATTATAGTACAAAAGTTTGTAAGTATATCTATCAAAAAAGTTAAATTAAATAAGGAGGGCAAAAAGAGAAAAAAATAGTTTGTGTTCATGGGTTCAATGTCCATTCAGAAATCAGATGGCAGAGAGGAAGAAGCTGTTGCTGAATTGTTGAGTGTGTGCCTTCAGGCTTCTGTACCTCCTTCCTGATGATAGCAATGAGAAGAGGGCATGTTCTGGGGTGATTGTGGTCCTTAATCGTGGATGCCACCACTCATTGAAGATGTCCTTGATGCAGGGGAAGCTAGTACTCATGATGGAGCTGACTGAATTTACAACTTTCTGAAGCTTACTTTGATCCTGTGCATTGCTCCCCCATACTGTATGGCAATGCAGCCGGTTAGAATGCTCTCTACAGTACATCTGTAGAAATTTGTGTCTTTGGTGACATACCAGATCTCCTCAAACTCCAAAAAAAAAAATAGCCACAGTCATGTCTTCTTTGTGACTGCGTCAATATGTTGGCCCCAGGATAGATCCTCAGAGATATTGACACCCAAGAACTTGAAATTGCTCACCCTTTCCACTGCTGATCCCGCAATGAGGACAGGTGTGTGTTCCCTCATCCTTACTCTTTCTGAAGTCCACAATCAGTTGTTTGGTCTTACTGATGAGCACAAGGTTGTTGCTGCAGCACCATTCAAACCACTGATCTATCGTTCCTGTATACCTTCTCATCAGCCAGAGACTTTTCCAGGGTGGAAGTGCCTAATATGTCGGAGCATACTATTAAGATGCCTACTACCCCAGCGTGGGGGAGGAGGGTGTCAGAGGTAGGTATTTTACGCAGTGTGTTGGGTGCATGGTGCATGATATCAACATTGGCGTAGTAGGTGCAGGTACATTAGAGACATTTATGAGACTCAGATGGGCACATCAATGATAGAAAATGGAGGGCTATGTGGGAGGGAAGAGTTAAATTGACCTTAGAGTAGATTAAAGGGTCAAAGCAAAATCTTGGGTTGATGAACCTGTACTGTTCCATGCTATTGAATAGCAGAGCAGATATATCAAGTCATATAGTAAAACACAAAATGCTGGAGGAACTCAGCATTTTGTGTGTTTTCTATTGAGTTCCTCCAGCATTTTGTGTGTCACTCTGGATTTCCAGCATCTGTAGTATCTCTTGTGACTGTGGGGTCATACGACTTGCTCCTGCTCCTACTTCATACGTTTTGATGTTGATCAAGGTTTTGTGGTTAGCATTACTTCCAGATTTATTTAATTACTTGAATTTGAAATCCCCTGTTCCCTTGATGGGTCTTGAACTCACATCACTAGATCAGTGCTCAGGAATGGTGGTCAACTAACTTAACCACTGTGCCATCCTATCCTGCTGAGTCATCGGGCTTTATTCCATGAGGTCATAGGGTTTATTCTATCAATGTCAAAACAGATGTTGGTGAAAAGTAAGTGATCTTAACTTCCTGATTGTTTCTTTTAGCTATTATCTTTCCTTATACTTTTAATGAAGAGGATTGGTTTCCCAAGCTGAAATTTAGGATTGAGCCGCACAAACTGACTGCAGAAGTCATAACAGCATGTAAGTCCTCTGAGTCACTTGAGCCAAGCGTCTTGCCAGTCATGAGGAGACACAAGAGACCGCAGAGGCTGGAATCTAGAGCAATGCACAATCTGCTCAATGGACCCAGCGGTCTGAGAACTTATGCGGGGTTGTTGAGGATGAAGTGTCAGTCTTTTGGATCAAACTACATTAATCACAAGGGTTCTCTGAAGAGAATTCGGTAGGTACTTGAGGAGCATATCATTTGTGGGGTAACAGCAGGAGATGGGACTGATCTGGATTTCCTCACACAGAGTTAGTGGACTGAATGACTGCTCCTGTGTTGACCCCATAGTTTTATTAGATTTTATTCAGAGATACAGCAAAGTAACGGGTTCTACCAGCACTATGAGCCCACATCCATCAAACTAACCTACAAATTAGTACATCTTTGCATTTTGGGAAACCAAAGCACCGAAAGGAAACCCATTTGGTCACACGGAGAATCTATAAACACCTTACAGATAGTGGTGGAAACATGCACTTCAGGGTTGGACGTGTTATGTGTTCAAAGATGCTCTTCTGAACACCACTGTTGTAACGTGTGGTTATTTGAGATACTGTCGCCTTCCTGTCAGCTTGAACCTGTCTGGCCATTCTCCTCTGTAACAAGGCGTTTTTGCCCACAAAGCTGCCATTCACTGGATTTTTTGTTTTTGTTTTTCACTCCGTTCTCTGTAAACTCTAGAGACAATTATGCATGAATATCCCAGAAAGTCAGCAGGTTTTGAGATACCCAAACCTCCCTTTCTGGCACCAACAATTATTCCACAATCAAAGTCACTTGGATCGCATTTCTTCCCCATTCTGATGTTTGGTCTGAACAATAACTGAACCTCTTGGCCATATCTGCATGCTTTTAGGCATTGAGTTGCTGCTTCATGATTGACTAATTAGATATTTGCATTAATGAGCAGGTGTACAGGAGTACCTAATAAAGTGGCCACTGAGGGTATACTTGTGCATATGACTTTGACCTTGTGATTTGGGGACAACTGACTATTGTGTGGTTGGTGCCTGCAGGAAAGGGAAGCTTTCTGTTTTGGCTCTTGGGGGTTTCAGTTTTATTCATTCAGACACATCTCTCTAGTTCACCTCCCCCACTACATCCCCCAACCCTCAGACTGAGGAGACAACACAATGGAAAATCACCCTAGCCCTGAAGCAGATGCTGGAAATCTTCAGCAACACACACAACATGCTGGAGGAACTCGGCTAGTCAGGCAGTGTCTCTGGAAGGGAATACGTTTTCAATGTTTATGGACTTTATGAAGGGTCTCTGCCCATAATGTCTATGAAGGGCCTCTGCCCTCCATAGATGCTGCCCTATTTGCAGAGTTCCTAAAGCATCCATATGTGTGGTTGAGTGGGGGAGGCTAATTCTGAAGGTGATCAAGTAATCTCTGGGATTTGGGTTAAGAAAGCTCAGATATGTATGAATGTGAAAACATGGGACTCAACCCCTGAGCACTCAACTTAGGAGTCTTGTTAGCAAACCTTCCCACCTGCAAGTCAGTAGGCTGTGGGTTCAAGTCCCACTCCACCGACTGAAGAAAAACTCCAGGCTGCCATTCCAGTACAGTACCAAGGTATGCCTTCCTGGTGCTGCTTGGACTAAGTGCCTGTGCACTTGAGGCAGTTACTCTTGTAGTATTTAAGAAACATCTGGACCAGAGGTAGCAAACCTATGGCAGCCCCAAAAATTTTGTTGGCATACGGCTTGCAATGCCGCCTCTCAATTCTTTAAACCCCACCCATAATAAAAATAATACATAATGATTATCTTTACTTCCAAATGAAGCAGCACCAGCTTGACTGTTGGAGAACATGTGTCATTGGGTGATTCATTTTGAAATCCTCACAGACCTGATGCATGCAACAGTATTTGGATAGTAAACAGTTATAATAACAATACTATTTAGACATGATGTTATTTTTCAATTGTCTTTTTAAAAAGATGAATACTAATAATTTTAAAACAGGTTTTCTTAAATGCTTCATTTATTTGTATCTGTCTCTGTTATATTCTTGTTCATAGCAAGTCAATAAATATACATAAATAAGCCACAGAATTCATCCTTTTTCCTTAAAAAAAGTCCACGATTATTGTTTCTAATTCATTAATCAATGATTACATCTGCTTAAAATTACCAATGCACATGAGAAAAATTTTTAGAAGATTTTTGTCAATTTGGCAACATGGTCTCAAAAAGATTCACAAGAAAAAACCTGCAGTTGGTGGAAATCCGAGCAACACACTCAAAATGCTGGAGGAACTTACCAGACCAGGCAGTGTCTATGGAGAAAAGTATCGTTGACATTTCAGGCTGAGTCCTGCCGAGAGGTCTTGGCCAGAAAAGTCGACAGTACTTTTTTCCTTAGATGCTACCTGGTCTGCTGAGTTCCTCCAGCATTTTGTGTTTGTTGCTCAAAAAGATTCACCTTCCTTGGTCTAGATGGGCAGACCATAAAAGGCTGAATGTGTAGTGCAGGGAAGTAAGATTAGTAGAGGTAAGTACAATAGTCAGCATAGCCTGGATAGGTCAAAGGGTATTTTTCTGCTGTACAGCTCTCTGACTTTGTGTTGTCTTTTGGGTGAGATCTTAAACCTCCCTCTGCTCCATCAGCTGGATGTAGAATTACTAATGTCATCACATTGAATAAGTTTAATAGATCTCTCCCCAGTGTCCTGAGACAATGTTTATCCATCTGCTATTGAGACAAAAAAGGGATGGCACGGTAGTTTCGTTGTTAGCACAATGGTATTACAGCACCAGCAATCCATGTTCAATTCCTGCCAATGTCTATATGGAGTCTGGACTTTCTCTCCGTGGCCACCTGGGTTTCCTCCAGGTGCTCGGGTTTCCTCCCTCATTCCAAAGATATATGGGTGAGTAGGTTAATTGGTTACTTGGGTGCATCGGGTGGAGCAGGCTCATCAGGCTGGAGGGGCCCATTGTCGTGCTGTGTGTCTGTAACTAAGAAGCAGATCGGTACTTGGTATCATATTCCTGTTTACATGAGCTCACTGCGCACAGATCAGCTATCGTGCTCCTACACTACAACTGTGCATACATGTCAGGCTGCTGGCTTTATAGCATCCAGACGGGGATACGAAGGATGCCATAGAAAATGCACGACTTTCTTTCCCCTATAACAGCACAAATCCTAAAAACACCAACGAGATATTTCTGCATCATGTTCAGTAAATGTGCAAAGCACCCACACTGCTGACCCATTCCATAAGACACAGGAGCAGAATTAGGCTATTTGGCCCATTGGATCTGCTCTGCTATTTCATCATGGCTGATTCATTATCCTTCTCAACCCCATTCTTCTGCCTTTTTCCAGTAACCTTTGACACTGTTACTAATCAAGAACCTATCAAACTCCTCTTTATACCTAATGGTGATCTCCACAGCTGACTGTGGCAATGAACTTCTCCCAAGAAAGTGAGGGGGAGAGAATTTTCTCCACTTCCCTTTTTTGCATGATATTTTTATTTTCTAAGTTATAGCAATTTTCTGTTTTTGCACTATACTGCTGCTGCAAAACAACAAATGTCACATTGTGACACACACGAAGAGCTGGAGGAGCTCAGCAGCTGAGGCAGCATCCGTGGAATGGAATAGAGTCAACATTTCAGGCTGAGACTCCTCATCAGGACCCAATGATGGTTCATCAGCATCGTGATAAGACTCTTGGCCTGAAATGTCGACTGTTTATTCCTTTCCATGGATGCTGTCTGATCTGCTGAGCTCCTCCATCGTTCTGTGTGTGTAGTTCTGGAATTTCAACATCTTCAGAAGCTCCTGCGTTGAAAATTTCATGTCGATTCCCATTGAGTTTAGAACTTAATCAGATGTATGTCCGTCCTGGTGGGATCTGCAGATCATTATTTCCTTTAAGATGAAGCTTAACATCATGGATGTCTGTGCTGCTTCACTCCCAGGTGAGCTCAACATCTTCTATTCACACTTTGAAAGGGAGGGCAAAACTACACTTGTGCAAATCTCTGCAGCATCCGGTGACTCTGTGATCTCTGTCTCAGAGGCCAATGTCAGTACACCTTTCAAGAGGGTGAACTCTTGCAAGGCGTCAAGCCCCGATGGTGTTCCTGCTGAGGTTCTGAAAACCTGTGCCGCCAAACCGGTGGGAGTATTCAAGGACATCTTCAATCAACCACCGCTGCAGTTGGAGGTTCACACCGGCTTCAAAAGGGCAACAATCATACCAATGCCCAAACAGATCAGGGGAGCTGCCTCAATGACTATGCCCAGTGCCACTCACATCTACTGTGATGAAGTGCTGTGAGAAGTTGGTCACGGCCAGAATCAGCTCCTATCTAAACAAGGACCTGGACCCTCTGCAATTTGCCTATGGCCACAATAAGTTTACAGCCAATGCAATCTCACTGCCTCTCCACTCGGCCTTGGGTCACTTGGACAATAATTATACCTATGTTTATCGATTACAGCTCAGTTTCCAACACAATGATACCCTCAGTTCTAACCAACAAGCTCCAAAACCTGGGCCTCAGTACCTCACTCTGCAAGTGTATTCTTAACTTCCTCATCGGGAGACCACAATCTGTGTAGATCAGAAATAACATCCCCACGCTGACAGTTAACACTGGCACACCTCAGCGATTTGTTCTTAGCTCCCTACTCCACTCTCTCTACACCCATGTTTGTGTGGCTTGCACAGCTCAAACCCCGTCTATAAATCTGCAGACAGATTTACTGTTGGCAGAGCTTCAGATGGTGATGAGGAGGCGCACAGGAGTGAGAAAGATCATCGGGTTGAGTGGTGTTGCAGCAACCACCTTGCACTCAACGTCAGTAAGACCAAGGGATTGGTTGTGGACCCCAGGAAAGGGAAATCAAGGGAACACACACCAGTCCTTATTGAGGGATCGGAAGTGGAAAGTGTGAGCAGTTACAAGTTTCTAGGTGTCAACATCTCTGAGGATCCATCCTGAGTGCAAAGAATGCATGACTGTGGCTATATTTCATTAGGCGTTTGAGGAGAATTGGTATGTCACCAAAGACACTTGCAAATTTCTACAGATGTACCATGGAGAGCATTCTAACTGGCTGCCTTACCATCTGGGAGGGGCCGCCTCAAAGGATTAGGAAAAGCTGCAAAAAGCCTAATGCTGCTCTACCACGGGCACTTGCCTCTCCAGCATCCAGGACACCTTCAAAAGGTAATGTCTCAAAAAGGTGACATCCATCATTAAGCATCCCTGTCATTACGACATGCCCTCTTCTCATTGCTACCATCAAGGAGGAGGTACAGGAGTCTGAAAGCATACACTTAATCAGGTCCCAGGCAAATCATGGGTTGGGGGGGTGGGGGGGGATGCGTCAGCTCCCAGAGAGAAACACCAACAACTGTGTACTGAGGATGTCACCTTGACTGGTGATGGTGATGGTCTGCAAACTAATTGCGAAGCTCAGCGAACACCCCAATATCAAACCCAGATTATCCACCATCAGATTACTGAATGGACAATGAACCCGTGAACACTACCTCTGTATTTTACCTCTTTTTTTTTGCATTAATTATTTAATTTAATTTTCTTTTTTATATATATTGTTACGAACCCCGTAACTGGGTCACTTACCAGCAGAGATAGAGAGCTCCGTTGAAGTCTGATGGTACTATTTTTAATGGTATTTATTGATAAAAATACACAAAATAATATCATTACAACCATACAGATAATATACGTCGTCGATACTAAATCTAAATGCGTGGGTATAATAATAATCAATAAGAAATAGCTCTATCGTTGTCTAGGGGATAATGTATTGTCCGATGGAAATACAAAAGTCACTGTCAGTTTGTTCACGCTGCAGCGTTTTGGTTTGAGAGATAGACGGGTTTGAAACTTGCCCCAGTCCTTTTATGATGTTAATCCTTCGAGTCGTTGGGAGTTGGTTTCCCCGTAGTTAGCTAAAAGCCGTTTTTCCGTGGTAAAGGGCACCGGTTCCGGGGCAAATGGAACCGAACGCACATGGCCTCCTCCCCCACCGGCTTCCGCTATTACGGGATCGCTAGCGTTTCTTCTGGTGCATCTGAGGGGCTGTTCCCACAGACCCTCTTTTATCCTGACTCACAGGGTCTCAGATGTCAATCAGGTTGGGGGTAATGCAATCCCTCCCTCAACCAGCCCACTTTGCCTGAGGGCTTCCACATAGCACAGAATTGCAATACACAAGTTCGTCTTCAAGAGACAATGGCCGTGTCCCGTAGCTTTATATCGCCGGGGAATGAGACATTCCGCACGTCTCTCTCTCTCATTTCCTGGGTTTCCTGACCCAAATCAATAGTGATCTCACAAAGGAGGAGGCTACCCGCACCCTTCGGCCCCTCAGAGCTGTGGTACATTCATAACACCCCCTTTCTTCAAAGCGTTTTCACCAGCGGTGATACGAAGTAGTACAGAGTCTTACAGGATTTTAGAATCTTAACACAATACAAAAGCTTTTCCTTTTCACTACAGAATAATAGTTATACATTCAATTCAGCATCTAAACAGTTAACGATTACAGTGTCACTTCCTTTAATATCTTAACATCTTGTACCTTACTAAAGTCTTGTAGCATCAGACTTCAATTTAATAACCACCTATTTTTATTTCTTTCCTTCACCAAACAAAAACTAAAGAGTTGTGATCTTAGCTTATGTGTATCTACAAAAGTTCATGCAAATACTAATTTTTCTGTTGCTTTCAAACTTAACAGGCAGGCTTCCATGGGGTTGTCGTTATTATTCACATGCTTTGTTGAAATCCTGTAAAACCGGCTTTTGCTATTTAAAAAAATGGCGTCCCCATTAACCGTCGCCTCTTTTCCGGTTAGTTCCCACATGGGGAGCTTGGGTACTCTGGCGAAATAGGCTCTCGCTCGCTTCTTTCATAGGAGTTATTTTATCAACACCGTGTCCCAAACTTAGACCATCTTCTGAATTTCCACCCAATTCTTTAATTTTACCCAGGTTGCTAGCTCTCTCTTCAGGACCCTTCAGGCTCTTAATTTTCAGTTCAAACTCTTTGTTCAAGCAGCATTTCAAATTCTGCCTTTTCACACCACACTCTGGAATAACAATAGCTTGGGCCCCCCCTCCCCCGTCATCTTCCAACTCAATCTGTAAGTGATCTGCAGGCTTTAAATTTTCTTCAATCGATTTGGGAACTACATATTTCCCGCTTCCTTCAACAATAATATTTATCTCCCCACTTTTGATATCCGCATTAACTTTTAACACACCTTCGAGCACAAACACCTGGGAACTCTCACTTCCCACTGTTACCAAGGTTAACCCTTTCTTCACTGAACCAAGTCTATCTGACCCACAAGGACGGTCTTCCTTTTCAACTGAATCAAATACCTCAGACTTTTTCTGAGCTCCCTTACTAGGTTCAGTACCACGTGCATCCACATCTTGGACACACTCAAACGGGACATTTGCCTCTTTCAGGCTTTCAATACCCGTACCCGGTCCAAATTCTAAATTCCCCTGATTCTCCCAGCTACTCTCTGGGCAACTCCCTTCTGGAGTAAACTCAACCCCGCGGGCTGAAACAACCTCATCTGCCAACCCAGCAGACTTCTTCAAGGTAAGGGCACCCTTTTCATCTAGGACTGCCCTCATTTCATTATCGGGAACACCTTTAGAATTTTCAACTTCTTCAAACAGTTCTGCCAAACCAGACAGATCATCCCTGTCCAACTCTGGACCTTTTAACAGCTCTAGCTGTGTCTCATCTTTATCTTCTGCCTCTAGAACTTTTCTCCTCGCTAAGGGCAGGTCTACCTCCTCTCCCTTACCCTCTTTCACTTTACTACTCTTCGTTTTACCACCCTCTAAACCCTCATGGTACGGGGTCGGTAAAAACGTCTCGGCCAAATCGGAACTGGCCGGATTTAAACTGCTCCCTTTCTCAGCTGCCTCTCTCGACAGGCTGCGAGTGATCGCGCATGCGGGATAGATCTTGGAATTTAGGGGCGGGGCCGCAACACTCACCGGCCGGCTTGTCATCATCATTGCTGCCCAAACCTTACCACATGCTAAATTGTTACCGAGAAGGATGTCCGCGTCAGTTCTTGGGAATTCTGATCGCACCCCTATTTCAACTGGTCCAGACACCAGCTCACAATCCATAATGACCCTATGTAAGGGCACCATTTCTGTCCCTTTGCTTATTCCTTTCACAGCTACCATTCCCGTCTTGCGACCAATATCTAGTACCTTACTGCTGATCAACGACAGCTCAGTCCCCGTGTCTCTCCAGATCCGTACTGGAACTGGTGTGTCTCCCTCCCTCACAGACATGGTTCCATTCGACATACAAGTCTCAGACCCTTCTCGTACTTTGTCTACCCGGGGCTCTCTTGTTGATTTACTGATTACCACGGCACATCCAATAGGGACTGCTGCTTTCCCTTTTCCTGTCTCTTTCCTCGGAGCAAAGCACCTAGATGCAGTATGCCCCCCTTTCCACAATTAACACAGGCCAAGCCCGGAAATCTCTGTCTGTCTGGCCTTTCCCCCTCAATCTTACCACTAGCTCCCGACGGGACCTCTGCCTCAGCCAGCGGGCTTTCTCGATCGTTCCCACAGTCTCTCTGGGAACTTTTATTCGAGGAAAACTTTGTCTTGTGAGTTAGGGCATATTCATCTGCGAACCTAGCAAATTCTGAGATGGACTTATTCGACTTCTCATTCAAGTACATCCGGATATCCTCCGAAACACAACCTTTAAATTCCTCAATCAGAATTAACTCCCTGAGATGCCAATAATCCTCTGCCACTATCTCTGCTGTGCACCAACGGTCCAAGAGCACACCCTTCTCATAGGCAAACTCGGTATACGTCTGATTCCACCCTTTCTTTAAATTTCTGAACTGTTGTCTATACGCCTCAGGTACTAATTCATAACTCCAGAGAATGGCTGCCCTTACTTTGTCATAACTCTCCTCCTCTTCCTTCCCCATGGACAATGCCGCATATGCCCGCTGTGCCTTCCCTTTTAACATACTTTGTAACAACGCCACCCACTGATCTCTGGGCCACTTCTTCTGATTCACTGCCACCTTTTCAAAAAGCAAGAAATAACTATCAACATCCATCTCCTCAAATGGAGTGACTAACCTCAACTCCCAACTAACATTAAACCGTTCCTCTCGGTCTGACCCTTGATCTCTTCGCCCTTGCCTTAACTTCTCCATCTTCAAATCATGTTTCCTTTGTTTCTCTGCCTCTCCATACTCTCTCTCTTTCTCAGCTCTCTTTCTCTTTCTCAGCTGCTTCCAGCTGTTTTAACTGAATTTCATGCTCTCTTTGTTTCTCAGCTCTTTCCTGCTCCCGTTTCACCTCTAACTCCTTTAGCTGGAGCGCATGCTCCCTTTCTCTTTCGGCTCTTTCATTCTCCTTCTCAGCTGCCTCTAGCTGCTTTAACTTAATTGCATGTTCCAACTTTAATTTCTCCAACTCTAACTGAGCCGTCCCACTAGCTGGTACCTTTTCAGGGATATTTTCCAATACCTCAGCTGCAAACACATTCTTCCGGATATAATACTGAGTTATTGCCCTTCGCACCTCCCGCTTTTTCATTGACAACCTCACCTCTGCGAGGTTTAACCCCTTTGCCAAATTTATGATTTGGTGGCCGCCTCTCGCGCCTCCAGAGTCGGGTTTTCTATAAATTCACCCACATCCATCTTTGCTGGTTTCCTGTCTGGCTACCCACATAACCAGATCCAAGTTTTGGACTTACAAGCCCGATTCACTGGCCTCCCAATTTGGTGTCAAATCCCGAGACGAGAACTCCAATTTTGTTATGGACCCCGTAACTGGGTCACTTACCAGCAAAGATAGAGAGGTCCGTTGAAGTCTGATGGTACTATTTTTAACAGTATTTATTGATAAAAATACACAAAATAATATCAGTGCAACCATACAGATAATATACTTCGTCAATACTAAATCTAAATGCGCGGGTTTAATAATAATCAATAAGAAATAGCTCTATCATTGTCTAGGGGATCATGTATTGTCCGATGGAAATATAAAAGTCACTTTAGTTCATTCAAGCTGTAGGCTGCAGCCTTCATTGGTTGGAGAGAAAGACGGATTTCTCACTTTGCCCAGTATTCCTGCTCCCCTCTTTCTGTTGCAGGATCTGATATCTCTGAACTCCCCTCTTCCAAACCACCCTTTAAAGTCTTCAGAAACCAGCCCAGAGGTGCGTCCTGCAATTTTGATCAATGCTAGTGTCCTGGACTCTGACTGGTCTGTCTGGGCAATGGATCCTGAAGCTGCTCCTTGTCTCTGCAGTGTCTTGGGTAAGGGTGGCTTGGGCAGTCTACTCCACTGCCATGACACTGGACTGGTGACAGGAGGCAAGGAGACTTGGAGGAGAGGATACTGAAATGCTGCAACAGGAAAACCAGATTCTTCCAGCCCACTCTCTAATTGGGCAGTCAATATGCAAGAGTCCTTGCGTAAATCTTTATGCCATTTGTTTATCTGTGCTCATTCACTGGGGGGCACTGAACCTAATTGAATAGCTGTCAGAGTAAATGAAATGGCCGTGAGAAATGGCCCTTCAGTAATTCAATCATCCACCTTCTCTCTGCTCCCTAGAAAGTCACTTATTGTTTGCATGTTTTTATTCCATAGTCTTGCAAAGCCTTCTTGACTTGCAAAGCTGTTGCATTTTAAATTCCAATGAATTAATGTCAGTTATACAGTGCAGAAGTAGGTACCTCGGCACAACTTGTCCTTGCCAACCAAGATGTCTTCTTGACAAGTCCCATGTGCCTTTATTTGACCCATCTCTCTCTAAGTTTTTCTCAAAGAGAAAAATAATAGCTTAATTTGTCTCACGTTCATTGAAACATAAAGTGAAATGTGCTGTTTGTGTCAAATCAGATCAGCGAGGATTTTTGCAGGGCAATCAAGTGTAGCCATGCTTCCAGCACCATCGTAGCATGCCCACAACTTAGGCCTTTGGAATGCCGGAGGGAATTGGAGTATGCAGACGAATACCGTGAGGCCACAGGCAGAGCATACAAACTCCTTACAGACAGTAGATCTTACAACTAGCGCTGTAATCGTGTTACGCTAAGTACAGCATTGCCACACCACTATCTATATACCTGTCCAACTGTCTTTTAAACATCTTAAAAGTCCCTCCTCTGGCAGCTCATTCCATACACACACCACCCTCTGTGTGGAAAACCTTGCCTACCAGATCCCTTTATATTCCTTATCCTCTCTCACTGCTTTAAACTATACCCTCTAGACTTATTCCGTTGGCATGGGGAAAGACAACCGTCCAAGTCCAGCTGCAGAAGGAGGAGGAGGATTGGGAATGGGGCTAGCAATGCCATCCTGTAAAAACCCAGGGCTTCAAAAACGCCAACAAAAGCTCCAAACACCTCATCCCTTCCAGTCAGTTTTGGTACTATACAGTATATGCCCTTTCCTTGGCTTTTACGTAGTCCTTAACAATCTTGTCAGACAGTTGCCTACCCCTGTCATCTGAGAACAATTTCTTCTGTGGGATATATTTATCCTGCACCCTGTGAACTAATCCCAGAAACTTCAGCCACCTCTGCTCTGCCGTCATGCCCACCAGTATCCTCCTCCATTCCATCAGAGCAAGCTCCTCTCTCATGCCTCTGTAATTCCATTTATTCCATTGTGATACTAGTACATCTGATTAATACTTCTCCCTCTCAAATTGCAGTATGAATTCAATCATATTATGTCTCCTAAGGGTTCCTTTACCTTAAGTTCCCAAATAAAATCTGGATTATTACACAACATCCAATCTGAAATGGCCTTTCCCCGAGTAGGCTCAAGTGCAATTTGCTCTAAAAAGCCATCACATTGACATTCCAAAATTCCCTCTCTTGCGATCCGACACCAACCTGATGTTCCCAATCCCCTTGCATATTGAAGTCCCCCATTACAATTGTGACATTACCCTTACTACATGCCCTTTCCAGTTCCCTCTGTAATCTCAACCTCACACCTTGGATACGATTTGGAAGCCAATACACGAATCCCATAATGATATTTTTACCCTTGCAGTTTCTTAACTCCACCCACAAAGATTCATCATTCTCTGACCCTACGTCACCTCTTTCTAAAGATGTAATTTCATCTCTTACCAACAGAGCCACACCACTGCCTATGCCTTCCTGCTTGTCCTTTCGATACAACATATATCCTTTGATATTAAGCTCCCAAACATGACCTCCTTTCAGCCACGACTCAGTGATGCCCACATCATACTGACAAACCTCTTAAGAGCACCTCGAGTTCCTCCTCCTCATTCTAAATACTACGTGAATTTAAATTCAGCACCTTCAGTCTTGCACTCTTCACCCTTTTGAATTTTGCCTCTGTGTGTACAATTTAACTCTTTGCACTGTCTGTATTGTGCTCAATCATTGGCTTGTCCTTCCTAACATTCATTTTACACCAATCATGTAAACCTGCTGGGTCATCCTCAGCTCTGTCATACTGGTTCCCATCCCCCTGCCATATTAGTTTAAACCCAACAGCTTGAGCACATCTGCCTGAACCAATATTGGCCCCCACCCCTCGGATTCAAGTGTGACCCATCCCTTTTTTAACATGTTACACCAAGTGAGATGTTTGCACTTGGAATATAGAACTGTTGGAGTGTTGAATAACCACAGTAGGTTTTGTGTACAGAGAAGCCACAATATATTGGTGATGTTTAGGAATGCAGATCAGTTGCATTCTCTTCAGGTTATTGGTCGAAACAAAGTTGCTGCATGCTTGCTTTGGCAGAACTCACCTTGTAGACACTGATAAGCAGAAAAGATTCTGCTGATGCTGGAAATCCAGAGTTTTACGCACAAAATGCTGGAGGAACTCAGCAGGTCAGGCAGGAAGGGGTATAGAATCAACATTTTCTGCCGAGACCCTTCGTCAGGACTGGGGAAGAAACCAGATTGAGAAGGTTGAAGAGGGGAAGGAGTACAAGCTAGGAGGTGATAGGTGAAGGGGGAAGGTGGGTGGAGGAAGGAAGATGAAGTGAGAAGAAATTATTGTAAGTTAGAGAAATTGATGTTCCTGCTGTCAGGTTGGAGGCTACTGATACTGATGATCCGATCTGGAAATGCTCACCTCACTGTGGTGGGCTGCACCTGATACCAGCTGCCATATTTTCTCATTAGTCCTTGTTACTGCTCACCTCTCTGAATAATCTTTTGTGCAATATGTAGCCAACAGATGCTGCAGCCTTTAAATACATTTAGTGCGGACCAGTTGGCGTCATTAATTGATTGGTCAGGGCTGAGGATCCCATGAGGAGAAATTGAGTGAAACACTGTCTAATGTTTATCTGGCAGTTCGCCATGTGGTTGGGTAGAATACATCCAACTGAGATAGGAGTGAGCAGGCTCTTTCCCTTTTCTGCTCAGGCATTGTTTCCTTAGATTCTATTAGCTTCATTTGTCACTTGTACATCAAAACATACAGTGAAATGCAATGTTTGCGTCAACAAGCTACACATTCCGAGGATGTGCTGAGGGCAGCCATGTTTCTGGCACCAACATCACATGCCCACAGCTTACTAAACCTAACACATACATCCTTGGACTGTGGAGCTCATAGAGGTATCTCACATGGTCACAGAGAGAATGTACAAACTCCTTACAGACCACAGTGGGAATTGAACCCTGATCTTACAGTTGGTGCTGTAAAGTGTTAGGCTAACCACTACACAACCGTAGCTCCCACACAATGACCATGGTGCCCTGTTTAAAGACCAGAGACCTTACTGGTCATTTTCTTTTGTTCCTCCAGCACGTTATGAAGATGACTCAGGTGGTATAGTGTAGGGAAGTGTGTGGTTATGCACTTTGGTAGAAGGAGCAAAGATGTAGACTATTTTCTAAACAGGGAGAAAATTCAAAATTCAGAGGTGCAAATGGGCTTGGGAGTCCTTATGCAGAATTCCCTAAAGGTTAACTTGCAGGCAGAGTCAGTGGTGAGGAAGGCAAATGCAATGTTAGCATTTTTTCAAGAGGACTAGAATATAAGAGCAAGGATGTGATGCAAATGCATTGGTCAGGCTGCACTTGGAATATTGTGACCAGTTTTGGGCCCCTTATCTAAGAACTGTTGGTATTGGAAAGGCTCCAGAGGAGGTTCACAACAATGATTCTTTGAATGAAAGGGTTAACATGAGTAACGCTTGTTGGCTCTGGGCCTGTACTCACTGGAGTTTAGAAGAATTAGTGGGGGGGGAGGTCTCACTGAAACCTACTGAATATTGTAAGGCCTAGATAGAGTGGATGTGGAGATAATTTTTCCTGTAATGGGTAAGTCTAAGACCAGAGGGAACAGACTCAGAACAGAGGGATGTGCTTTTTGAAAAGGAATTTCTTTAGCCAGAGGGTGGTGAATCTATGGAATTTAATGCCACAGGCGTCATACTCAAAGCGTAAGTTGATAGGTTCTTGGTTAGTCAGGGCATCAAAGGAACTTGGAGAAGGCAGGAGAATGGGGTTAAGAGAGATAATAAATCAGCCATGATAGAATGGCAGAGGAAACTTGATGGGCTAAGTGACCTAATTCAGTTCTTATGTCTTATAGTCTTGTGGGTTACGGCAACTATTCAGCTCTTACTGTGGTGCTGACTTCCTCTATTAGCACATTCTCAGAGACTGTAAGACTATTGGTATTTAATCCCTAAACCATTGGTGTGTGGGGCTTTACCTAGCATGCATTTTCACTCTGGAATTCCCTCCCTGGACATCTTTGTCTTTACTTTAATGTACTTATTAAACCCTGCCTCTCTCTGTCAGTCCATCCCAATGACTCTCTAAAAACCAATGTCTCTTTTGAAAAGCCATTTCAAAATTAGAATCAAATTTATCATCACTGACATACATGATATGAAATTTGTTGTTAAGTGGCAACAGTACTGTATAAAGATATAAAATTACTATCAACTACAAAAAAGAAAGAAATAGTGCAAAAAAAGGATTAGGTTCATGCGTTTGTGGACTGTTCAGAAATCTGATGGCAGAGAGATAGAAGCTGTTCTTAAATCATTGAGTGTGAATCTTTAGGTTCCTTTACCTGCTCCCTGATGGTAGTAGTAGTGAGAAGAAGGCATATTCCAATGGGGAGGCTTTTTAAAAATGGATGTTTCCTTCTTGAGAGACTGCATCTTGAAGATATTCTCAATGATGGGAATGGCTGAATCCATGACCCTCTGCAGCCTCTGTGCTTTCAAATCAGTGATGCAACCAATTTGAATGTTCTCTGTATATTATCTGTAAAAATATCTTTAGTCATATAACAAATCTCTTAATATTCATAATGAAATAGACTTGCTGGTGTGACTCCTTTGTGATTACGTGTTGGATCCAGAATAGATCCTCCAAGATGTTGTCAATCAGGAACTGGAAATTGTTCACACTTTCCACCCCTAACCCCTCAATGGGGACTGGTGGGTGTTCTCCCAACTTTCCCTTCCTGAAATTCACAATCAATTCCATCATTGTGAAATGTTATGGGTCATTTACTACTCAATATTTGCTTATTAATGTAGCTGGCTGGTACCATCCTCTATAAAAGTGCTGTGAAGTTTCTATAACTTTTGATGTAGTCCTTTGGACCTTTTGTGAATATTGGTATAATGCTAGGGAACATCTGGAAATATAGCTACATTTTTGAGAAAGTCCTCTGCACAGCAATCTTGAGGAACTTCCAGGATGAACCAATCAATCCCTCTCTGGGAGTGTTTTCAGTCCTTATTCTGAGGATTCTCTACAAATATAATTGTCTTCAGGAGATTTTCTATAAGATCTCTTCAATGTGAGAAGAGCCTCTATGGAGTTAGAATTTTGTGTGTGAGAGGGGCATCACTGGATGTTCTGAACAAGTACGACTGGTTGCTCAATAAACCTGCCCATTAATTTATATTCAAATATTGACCATATAGAGATTGAAAATAGATTAGACAAACTGAAGTAGTTAGACACTGTGCTCTGATTAAATGCAGAATTTAGCACTGAAGGAATGGATTAGATGTGGTAGTTTTTAATTAACTGTTATGCTCCTCTGACTGTGCTCTCAAAAGAGTACTTGCTGTGTTAAAGGATATAAATTTTGAACCAAACTTACTAACTCTCACATCCAACTTGATGAGAAATCCTCCCTACATCTTCTGGAAATCCTTATCCCTACTTGTGGTGCTGGGATTTCCAGTCCTCTTGTCTTACCTTTGTCCCCAGATGCATTGGAAATCAATGTATCCCATCATCATTTCGATACAGCAAAAGCTCTATTAAAATATTTATTTATTGAGATATAACGTGAAGTTGCCCTTCTGGCCCCTTCGAGCCATGCTGCCCAGCAACTCCCCAACTTAATGCTACCCTAATCACGGGACAATTTGCAATGACTAATTAACCTACCAACTGGCACATCTTTGGACTGTGGGAGGAATCTGGAGCACTTGGACAAAACCCACATGGTCACGGAGAGAACGTACAGGCAGTGGCGGGAATTGAACTTGTGTCCCTTGTACTATAAAGCATTGTGCAAACCACCAGCTACAGCGCTGCCCAGAGTTTTAATTAGGGGAGGTTAGTGTTTTGCTCACTACTGCAAAGATTGGGGTGTGCTCATTTCCACTGTAAGCAGCATGTTTTCCTGAGACGAGGTAAACATGACTATACATCATGAACAGTTTGAGGAGATTTGATATGTCACCAAAGGTCCCAGCAAATTTTACAGATGTACCATGGAGAGCATCTTGATTAGCTACTTGACTGCCTGGTGTGAAGGCTCCAATGCATTGGATCAGGAAAAGGTACAGAGGGTTGTAGACTCATCAGCTCCATCATGAGCACAGCCACGGCTCCATTGAGGATATCTTCAAGAGGTGGTGCTAAGGATCCTCAACATCAGGGAGAAGGTACAGGACCCACATTCAATGTTTTAGGAACACACTCTTCACCTCTGTCATAAGATTTCTGAATGGTCCATGAACCCATGGACATTACCTCACTATTCCTTTTTTGCACTGTCTATCTATTCAGAATTCCTTCTGCCTAAGCTCATCAGCCCTACAGGAGCATAGTCTGCTGACAGCAGCTTACCAGATTCCTCTGTCCGGAGCCCGTCTTTCAAGTGTCCCCAGGTGTAACTCATCTTCTAGGTGAAGATTCTCCATCTCCCAGGGATGAGGTCTTTGAGGCTTCTTTCGGCATTTTGGTAGCTCTGAGTTTTTTTTATGGAATGGGGTTGCTAGCCCCAGATTCAACCCTCCTCCTTTTGCAGCCAGACTTGAGACAGTCCATGGTGGAATTACATACAGTAATTTTTATATCTTGCACTGTACTGCTGCTGAGAAACGACAAATTTGAAGACTTCTGTCAGTGATAATGTGCCCAATTTCTGATTCTGAAATTATGAGAAGCAGTGCCTTTCAGTAAGAGGAACTTAAGGGGAGATTGTTATCTAAATGGAGAAAGATTACAAATGAGTGAAGTACAGAGAGGTCAAGGTATTCATGTGCGCACATCGTGAAAGCTTGTCAGGTAGAAGATAGATTTGCCTTCATTCCCAAGGGAAATAACATCTAACCTTTATTGTAAGAGGGTTGGAATTTAGAAACAGTGAAGTATTATTACAAGTGTAGAGGTTATTAGTGAGGCAGGGTCTGGAGGAGTGTCCACAGTTCATCCTTCGCATTTGAGAAATGATCCAGTGGCATTGGAGGTGGTCCAAACGGGAATCACCAGGCTAATTCTTAAAATGACGAGTTGCTCTATGACAAGAACCTTAAGAAATTAGATCTATGTTTCTTCGAGTTTAGACAAATGGGGACTGATCGTATTGGAGTCATAGAGACATACAACACTGCATCCAGTGACTCTATGCTGCTCTCAACCGCATGATTGTACTAACCCTACATAAATCCAATTATTATAGCATATAAACATCTGAAAGGACATAACATGTTGAAATGTTCAAATAGTGGGAGAATCTTGAATAAGATTGGAGGTAGATCATTCAAAACTGAGGAATGTAGTGACAAGTTTGTGAGAGATGTGCTGTTCTAATAGTATAGCATAGTACAATCAACCCGAGTCAAATGTGATGTTCTCCTAAGGCAGGGGTTCCCAGCCTTTTTAATGCCACAGACCAATACCTTTTAGCAAGGTCTGTGGACCCAGTTTGGCAGCCTCTCTCCGAAGGAATTCTCTATTTGTGAGTCCTCAGGTGGCTATTTCAATAGTAATCCTGTTCAGAAGAACCACAGGTTTGGACATTTGGTTTTTATGCTTGTCAAAGGAGTCTGTGTTGTGAAATTGCCATCCATGGGATTATTATTGAGTGTGTCCTAGACAGATTACAATCTTAATGGTGAATTTCTGTGCTCAGGAGGGTTGTAGAGGTTGGATCATTGGAGATATTTAAAAAGGAGGTGGACATAATTTTGAAAGATCTGGCAGTTGAGTGCTATGGGAACTGGTATAGATCAGGCCTGGGGCAAATCATACATTGGAAGGGCTGACTGACCCACTCCTGTTTTATTTTTTGCTTGCAAATCATGTGCCCAGGCTGAAAGAGAGAATGGAATGCAAGGTTCCTGCAGTTATGGAAGTACAAAGGTACTTCGGAGTCCTAGTGCAGGATTTCCTGAAGGTTAACTTGCAGTTTGAGTCAGTGGTAAGGAAGAGAAATGCTGCATCAGAAGTCATTTCAGGAGGACTAGAATATAAAGGTAAGGATGTAATGCTGAGAATTTATAAGGCAACACTCAGACCACATTTGGAGTATTATGAGCAGTTTTGGGTCCTGTAAAGGAAGTGCTGGCATGGGAGAGGGTCCAGAGGAGTTTTACAAGAGTAAGCTCAGGAATGAAAGGTTAATGTATTAGGAGAGTTTGTTGGTTCTTGGCCTGTACTTGCTGGAGTTTAGAACAACATGGGGGGATGTTATTGAAACCTCCTAAATTTAGAGTGTACATGGAGAGGATGTTTTCAGTAGTGGGAGAGTCTAAGACCAGAGGACACAGTTTCAGGACTGTGAAAATTAACTTGTTTAGCTAGAGGGTGGTGAATCTGAGGAATTCATTGCCACAGACATTCGTGGAGGCCAGGTCATTGGTTATAATTAAGGCAGGTTCTTTCTAATAAAGGCGTCATAGGTTATGGGGAAAAGGAAGGAGAATGGGATTGAGGTGGGATAATTAATCAGCCATGATGGAATGCTAGAAAAGACTCAGTAAGCGGAATGGCCTAATTCTGCTCCTATATCTTGTGGTTTTATGGGAGTGTTGTAGATTTTAGGACTCCTATGAGCCATCTCAAGGTTAGTGTGAAGATCTGACACATGGCAAGATCAAGGTTTGGGCATTTTTGGCTGATGTCCTCTATCTTGTTAAGCTTTGAGTGGCAAATATATGGTAGCATACATGGACGCACAGTAATGTAACTGTTAGCATAACACTTTACAGCACCAGTGATCTCAGTCGGGGTACAATTCCTGCTGCTGTTTGTAAGGAGCTTGTATGTTCTCCCCATGACTACATGGATTTCCTTTCAGGTGCTCCAGTTTCCTTCCATGTATGGGTGAGTGTAAATAAGTTGTGGGCAAGATCTGTTGGCACTAGAAGCATGGCGACTCTACGGGCTGCCTGATAACATCCTCAGGTTGTGTTGGTCATTGAAGCAAACAACATATTTTCACTGCAGGTTTTTGACATACTTGTGATAAATAAAGCTAATCTTCAAAAAAAATCGTTAAAATCATACTGCTGAACATAGTGAGCATGCTATGTTGGTTCTGGAACTGTGTTGAAACTCGCAGGCTGTTCCCAGTACATCCGCAGGCTGCGTTGGTTGTTGGCGCAAAATGCTGCATTTCACTGCCTATTTCTATATTTCAATGTATGTGTGACAGGCAAAGCTAATCTTTAGTTCTTGTGATGAATAGCTCGTTGACTCAAGGTCAGTGGGAAGTGCTGGCACTTGGTGAGATTTGGGTTTCGGTGCTTTTAGCTGTAGTCCTCTATTGCAGGGTAAGATTTAAGAAAGAAAAGGAGTTTAGCTCTATTTGCATTGGTTGTGCAGTTCTGTCTGTTAGTAAGGGTGATTTATGCTGTTTTCTGTATAACTACTCGCATTTGCTAATTGTGCAGCAAGAGGGTCATCAATAATCCACATTATCTTGGCATAGAGGTTATATTTGGGTGATTGATTGTCCGTGTGAATGGAGAGTATTAATGATTGTATTGTGAAGCCTCTAGGGTATTGTTCAAACAATCAACACATGCAGAGAGGCACATGGTCAGAGTGTAACCCTGTAATTATACAAGGTGCTGTGAGAAAGGCCATTTGGTCTCAATGCACCAGGACCAAAATGAACGAGCTGCTCGATTCAGGGAGACTCACAGTTAATTGAAGAAGGGAATGGCGGTCTTCATATATAGTTGGTGCAGGATTTGGGATTCGAACAGCTTGATTATTCGTCGTTCACCTTTTATCACGGTCCAGAATATAACCCTGCCTCCCTATGCTGTAACCTTTTGCCACACCCCCACCCTCTCTAGCCATTGTTCTCCCCCTTCAGTTTGTTCAAGTCCCATTCTAGAATGGGACACAAAAGTCCAGACCTGTGCAGTACTGAGTAAGTGTTGTACAAGTTTCAGATGAGACACCATCAGAATTGACCTATAGAGTCTCTCAAAGGCAGAGGTGGAGGAGTATGCCTCATAATCAACTCTTCTTGGTGCACAAATATATCAGTGCTGCCCCAATTCTGCTCACCAGACCTGGAATATCTAGCAGTAAACTGCCGTCATTTTTACCCACCACGGGAGTTCTTGGGGTCACTTTGGTAGCAGTTTACATTCCATCTCAGGCCAATGTCAAACAGGCTTTAGATGATGTCAGTAATCAGATCAACATGCATGAAACAGCACACCCTAACGCCTTCACCATCATTTTGGGAGATTTTAACCAGGCCGGTCTGAAAAAAATCACTAAGCAACTACCATCAATGGATCACTTGCAATACCGGAGGAAACAACACACTGGACCATTGCTACACCACTATCAAGAATGCCTACCGTGCTGTTCCACACCCTCACTTTGGTAAGTCTGATCACCTGGCTATACTTCTATAGGCAGAGACTGAAGACTGCAGCACCAGCAGTGAAGACCAAAAGGGTTTGGACAAGGGAAGCACAGGAGCGCCTACAGGACTGCTTTGAATAGGTGGTCTGGACTGTATTCAGGGATTCATCTTCAAACCTGGATGAGTATACTGCAGTTGTTACCGACTTCATTAAAACCTGTGTAGATGAGTGTGTGCCCACAAAGACTTGCTGTGCATTCCCAAGCCAAAAGCCATGGATAAACCAGGAGGTACATCGTCTGCTGAAGGCTAGATCTGTGGCATTCAAGTCTGGCAACCCAGGGTTGTACCAGAAAACCAGGTATGATTTGTGGAAGGCTATTTCAAAGGCAAAGAGACAATTTCAAACGAGGTTGGAGATGACATCGGATGCATGGCAACTCTGGCAGGGTTTACAAGACATTACTTTCTACAAAGCAAAACCCAATAACATGAATGGAAGCGATGCTTCACTACCAGATGAACTCAACGCCTTCTATGCATGCTTTGAAAGGGAGAACACAACTACAGCTGTGAAGATCCCTGCTGCACCTGATGACCCTGTGATCTTCGTCTCAGAAGCCGATGTTAGACTGTCTTTAAACAGAGTGAATCCTCGCAAGGCGGAAGGTCCGATGGAGTTCCTGGTGTGGCTCTGAAAACCTGTGCCAACCAACTAGCGGGTGTATTCAAGGACATTTTCAACCTCTCATTGCTACAAGTGGAAGTTCCCACTTGCTTCAAAAAGGCAACAATTATACCAGTGCCTAAGAAGAATAACGTGGGCTGCCTTAATGACTATCACCTGGTAGTAGACTCATGTCGACAGTGATGAAATGCTTTGAGAGGTTAGTCATGACTGGACTGAACTCCTGCCTCGGCAAAGACCTGGATCTACTGCAGTTTGCCTATCGCCACAATAGGTCAACGGCAGACACAATCTCAGTGGCTCTTCACACAGCTTTAGACCACCCAGACAACACAAACACCTATGAAAGGATGCTGTTCATCAACTATAGCTCAGCATTTGATACCATCATTCCCACAATCCTGATTGAGAAGTTGCAGAACCTGGACTTCTGTACCCCCCTCTGCAATTGGATCCTGACTTCCTAACTGGAAGACCATAATCTGTACAGATTGGTGATAACATATCCTCCTCATTGACAATCAGCACTGGTGCACCTCAGGGGTGTGTGCTTAGCCCACTGATCTACTCTCTGTATACTCATGACTGTGTGGTTAGGCATACCTCAAATACCTCTATAAATTTGTTAATAATACAACCATTGTTGGTAGAATCTCAGGTGGTGACGAGAGGGCCTACAGGAGTGAGATATGCCAACTAGTCGAGTGGTGTCACAGCGACAACCTGGCACTCAGTATCAATAAGACGAAAGAGCTGATTGTGGACTTCAAGAAGGGTAAGATGAAGGAACACATATCAATCCTCATAGAGGGATCAGAAGTGGAGAGAGTGAGCAGCTTCAAGTTCCTGGATGTCAAGATCTCTGAGGATCTAACCTGGTCCCAACATATCGATGTAGATAAAGAAGGCAAGACAGTGGCTATACTTTATTAGGAGTTTGAAGCAATTTGGCATGTCAACAAATATACTCAAAAACCTCTATAGTTGTACCATGGAGAGCATTCTGACAGGCTGCATCACCGTCTGGTATGGAGGGGCTACTGCACAGGACCGAAAGAAGCTGAAGGTCGTAATCCTAGTCAGCTGCATCTTGGGTACTAGCCTACAAAGTACCCAGGACATCTTTAGTGAGTGGTGTCTCAGAAAGGCAGCATCCGTTATTCAGTTCAGTTTCAGTTTATTGTCATTTAGAAACCAAAAAATGAGACAATGATATCACAAAAGCACATGACAAAACAGACTACACCAGGAAATCCACATAACGTTTGGCATCCCCAATCCAGAGTCCGGAGAGGCTGCTGCGTATTAATATTGCACTACCATCTTAGCGCGTTCCCCGGAAAGAAGCTCCAAATCCACCAGACAAAACAAGACCAAAGACTAAACCTCCAGCACCCAGGGCATGCCCTTTTCTTACTGTTACCATCAGGTAGGAGGTACAGAAGCCTGAAGGCACACACTCAGCGATTCAGGAACAGCTTCTTCCCCTCTGCCACTGGATTCCTAAATGGACATTGAATCTTTGGACACTACCTCACTTTTTAAAAACATACAGTATTTCTGTTTTTGCATGTTTTTAAAAATCTATTCAATATATGTAATTGATTTACTTGTTTATTTATTATTATTTTATTTTTATTATTATTATTAATTTTCTCTGCTAGATTCTGGATTGCATTGAACTGCTGCTACTAAGTTAACAAATTTCACATAACATGCTGGTGATAATAAACCTGATTCTGATTCTGAGATGCTCTGCTGGGTGACAGGAAAGGTACCATGATGCTGGTTCTAACGGCAGGGGAGCTGTCCATGGTATCTCATGTATCCCTCAGTCAAATCAATCAGTTTCACCAAGCATTACAGCATAGAAACAGGCCCTTTGGCCCATCTGGAACATGCTGAACTGTTATTCTGCTTAGTCCCTTCGACCTGTAGAGGTATCATCGCCTCCATACCCCTCCCATCCATGTACTTATCCAAACTTTTCTTGAATGTCAAAATCGAACTCACATCCATCAGTTCGTAAGACAGTTCGTTCCGCACTCTCAGTACCCCTCTGAGTGAAGAAGTACTGTACCCCCTCCAGTTCACCTTAAATATTTCACCTTTCACCCTAAACAGCTGACCTGTTGTTCTAGTCTCTCCCAACCTCAGTGGAAAAGGTCTACTTGTGTTAACCCTATCAATGACCTTCATAATTTTGAATAATCTCCCCTCATTTTCCTACATTCCTACTATTCAACCCTCCCTGTAGTTCAGGTCCTCAAGTACTGGCAACATCTGATAACGTTTCTCTGTACTCTTTCCTGTAGCCGACCAGAACTACACACTATACTCCAAATTTAGTCTCAACAACTTCTTATACAATTTAGTCATGTACTCAGTACTTAGATTTATGAAAGCCAGATGCTGCCTGACCTGCCGTGTTCCTCCAGCATGTCGTGTGCTGTGCTGGGTTCTAGTATCTGTAGCCTCTTGTGGCCCCAGCTACAATGAAAACATCGCCCCCTGACACAAATTTGACTTACATCTCCTGTGCCTGATAAAAGAAAGTCAGACTTGTGTTAAAAGTCCCTGCTATAATTCACCAGCCAGAGCCCAAAAATGGGTCAGCAACAATGGAAATCTATGATGGCCCTCCCTCCTCTCCAACAGCTCATTGGAACTGGAAACAAGGTATCAGCATATGGGAAGCCATTTAACTTGTAGACCTGAACCAGAAATCTCTATGGCATTCCCGTTTCTCAGTCATAAGGTGAATTAGAATCAGAATCAGGCTTAATATCACTGGCATGTATCATGAAATATATTGTTTTGTGACTGCAGTATGTTGTAATTTATAATAAACTATAAATTACAATAAGAAGTATGGATTCAAAATTAAATTTAATAAGCAGTGTAAAAAGAGAATAAAAAAAGGAAAAAATAATAGTGAGGAGGTACATATGGGTTCATTGTCCATTCAAAAAATCTGATGGCGGAGAGGAAGACTGTTCCTAAATCATTGAGCGTGTGTCTTCAGGCTCCTGTACCTCCTTCAGTTCAGCTCAGTTTCAGTTTTTTGTCATTTAGAAACCACAAATGCAATGCAGTTAAAAAATGAGACAACGTTCTCCAGAATTATATCACAAAAGCACACGACAAAACAGACTACACCAGAGAATCCACATAACTTTTGGCAATCCCCAAATCCAGAGTCCGGAGAGGCTGCAAAACTAAAGCTACAAGACCTACACAAAACTACATAGTTACATATAGTTATAGTTAACATATAGTTACAACAGTGCAGACAATACCATAATTGATTTAAAATAACAGACCATGGGCACAGTAGAAGTAGTCCAAAGATGTTAAAAGACTATAAGTTCGAAAGAAACCACAGCACAGTTTCCACAAGTCCTCAGGGTCCCGATGGTAGCATTGAGAAGAGGGCTTGTCCTAGCTGATGGGTGTTCTTAATGATGAATGGCATCTTTTTGATGCATTGCCTTTTAAAGATATCTTTAGCGCTGGAGAGGCTAGTGCCCATGATGGAGCTGTTGGAGTTAGCAACCTTTTTCCCAATCCTATGCAGTGGCTCCTCCGTGCCATTCAGTAATGCAACCAGTTAGAATACTTTCCAAGGTACATCCATGGAAATTCGCTGAGTTCAAATCCAGCTCCAGGTACTAAGGCAGATGGGTCTAGGCCAATAATTCACTGTGTTGCTGAGGGATAAATCAGCACGATCAAATGTCAGTAGGCCGAATAACCTAATTCTGCTCAATGTCATATAGTCTAATGGTTAATGTACCAACAATTATGAAGGTCCACATGCCAAAAAATCATCTGGGAAAAGTTTGGATTTCATGGTATCTTACTGTGCAAATGGTATCTTACTGTGCAAATAAGTGCTGTGTTTCCTACATCACAACAATGATTGCATTTTGAAAACATTTCATTGGCTGTAGGTCACTTTGGCACAATGGGGCAGAGATACAGAAGGGGAGTCAGCCATGCAAGTCAGTTTTTGCCCTTGCCGCTTATGCAGCAGGCCAGGTGTTGGGGCCTTGCGGGCAAGACAGGGACAGAGCAGAAGTCAGCAACTTCCAGCTGTGTTGACAAATGAGAGAACGGTAACACTGCAGCTGGAGGCTACAGCCAAGAGCAAACAGCTGTCAGTTCACTATACCTGCCCTGCATGCAGAAATGAATCAGGCGCTGGAAAAACTTCAACAAACAGGATCTGAGACAGCCACATTCCTGGTGTAGAAAAACTCTGAAATAATGGCTTTGTGGCCAAGTTTGCAGATGATACAAAAATAAGGGAGAAATTAGAAGTACTTGGACACATTAGGACAATGGGCAGAGAAGTGGCAGGTGGAATACAATGTCTGGAAGTGTATGGCCATGTACTTTGGTAGAAAGAATAAAGATGTAGACTATTTTCTAAACAGGGTGCAAATTCAGAAGTCCCAAGGGGACTTGGGAGTCCTTGTGCAGGACTACTAAATGTTAACTTGCAGGTTTAGCAGTAGTAATGAAGGCTGAGGCTTTATAACTGCATCTGGAGGATTGTGAGCTGTTTTGAGCCTTTATCTAAGAAAGGATGTACTGGCATTGCAGAGGGTTCAGAGGCGGTTTGTATGAGGAGCATTTGAAGGGTCTGGGCCCGTACTCCTGGAGTTTAGGAATCTCATTGAAACCAACTGATTATTGAAAGACTAAGATAGAGTGG
Organism: Hypanus sabinus; assembly: GCF_030144855.1. Classification (NCBI taxonomy): domain Eukaryota; kingdom Metazoa; phylum Chordata; class Chondrichthyes; order Myliobatiformes; family Dasyatidae; genus Hypanus; species Hypanus sabinus. The sequence goes on from NC_082726.1 coordinate 59,774,842, forward strand.
ACGTGGAGAGGATGTTTGTAATAGTGGGAGAATCTCAAACCAGAGGACACAGACTCAGAATAGAGATGAAGAGGAATTTATTTAGCCAAATGGAATTCATTGCTACAGACAGCTGTGGAAGACCGTCTTTGGGTATATTTAAATCAGAGGTTGATAGATTCTTGACTAGTAAGGGTGACAAAGATAATGGGGCAGGAATGAAAATGGAATTGAGAAGGAAAATAAATCAGCTATGATTGAATGGTGGAATAGGCCTGATGGGCTAAACAGCCTAATCCTGCTCATACGTCTTATGTCTTGTAAGGACAAAAAACACTTCAGGCACTCAGCAGGTCAAGCAATCGCCACGGGGAGTGTGAAGCAGAGTTACCGTTTCAGGCCAGTTGCCTGAAAGCTCCAAGTGTCACCCCTGTGTAACAGATTTGACTTAAAGGCAGAGACACCAGACACAGAGGCAGGTGGAGTCAAGACTCAGGGTCAAATACACTTCAGTCCTCAACGCTGCTGTGTGCTTAAAGAGATTTCTGCTGGTCTTCAGTGTCTCAATAGAGGCTCGTAAACTTTTCATTGCCCGTTAACCAGACTGAAATGAATAGCTTTCCTTTCTCTTGCATTTTCCACGGTTCTTGGATGCCCCTGGGTGTTTAGTAAGCAGTGAAGCACTTAACTGAAATGCAGCCATTTGATTTAATGTAGGAGGCATTGTACAAGAAGCCAGTAAGCGCAAAGCAAGATCCCATGGTCACCTGAGCAGGTTGGACTTTGAGTCATTCACTTGTTAGAAGAGCTGCACCTCTGGCAGTGTTCTATCACTCCAGTGTGGAAACTGGTAGATGTCCCGGTCTCCTGTGCTGTCTGGATGGAGTCTGCACGTTCTCCCTGTGACCTCGTGGTTTCCACTAGGTGCTCTGGATTTTTCTGGCACACTTACACACTCAACTCTCTCCGGAACGAGCCACAACTTCTCCAGCTCGGAGGTGAGTGAGATTCCCGTTGACAATGGGGGGAGGTGGGGGGGCAACTATCAGCAGCATCTAGTGGAGGCGAGGGACAAGGGAAGATGAAATGTCAGCTGTTTACTCTTTTCCATAGATGCTGCCAGGTCTGCTGAGTTCCTCCAGCATTTTGTGTGTATGGCATTATTAAGGTGAAAGATTAGCTTTATTAGTCACATGTACTTCGAAACATGCAGTGAGATGCATCGTTTGCACCAAATCAAATCAGCCAGGGTTGTGCTGGGCTGCTTACACTTCTGACACCAACATAGCATGCTGATTAACCTTAACTTGTTCAGCTTTGCAATGTGCGAGGAAACCAGAGCACCCAGAGGAAACCATGCAGACATGGGGATAACATGACAAATTCTATACTTAAGGATGGCTTCAATCTCACAGCTGTAAAGTGTTCAGCTGATCTCTACGCCGCTGTGCTGCCCCATGGGGTAGTGGACATTAAGCATGGTCTGCTCCACACGGGTTGTTCTTCTCAGTGACCCTGATCCAGCCTCTGCTCCTGGTCATGCCTTCCTCAGCCAGGGAGAGCTCACAGTCTGGCCATACTGCGTCGATACATGTTATGGTGCACATCTCCTGTAGGGCGACGGATGAGGAGCGTGACAGCGGTGGATTGAAGCTGAGTGGCTGGTGTTTTATCAGCATTTCACCAACCACTGTGCTGTCCATTTAATGCTTTGATTTACTCCAATTTCCCACACATCTGCCCTCACCCCATCCGCCCACCACCCCACTCGGGATAGGGTTCCTCTTGTCCTGCTATAACAGTGTCCCCTCCTCCCTCCCCAACCTGGCTCCAGTTTCCTCGGTTCCAAAGTCAAGTGAAGTGACGGGAAGGTAACGAAAGGGAAAGTAAATCAAACGGGATCCCCTTGTCCTCACCTACCACCCCACCAGCCTCTGGATCCAACGTATAATTCTCCATAACTTCCGCCACCTCCAACGGGATCCCACTACCAAGCACATTTTTCCCTTCCCCCTCTTTCTGCTTTCCGCAGGGATCACTCCTTATGCGACTCCCTTGTCCACTCGTCACCCCCCCCATCCCTTCCCACCAATCTCCCTCCTGGCACTTATCCTTGTAAACGGAACAAGTGCTATACCTGCACTTACACTTCCTCCCTCACCACCATTCAGCGCCCCAGACAGTCCTTCCAGGTGAGGCAACACTTCACCTGTGAGTCGGCTGGTGTGGTATACTGCGTCTGGTGCTCCCGGTGTGGCCTTTTATATATTGGTGAGACCCGACGCAGACTGGGAAACTGTTTCGCTGAACACCTACACTCGGTCCGCCAGAAAAAAGCAGGATCTCCCAGTGGCCACACATTTTAATTCCACGTCCCATTCCCATTCTGATATGTCTATCCATGGCCTCCTCGACTGTCAAGATGAAGCCACACTCAGATTGGAGGAACAACACCTTATACACCGGCAGGGTAGCCTCCAACCTGATGGCATGAACTTTGACTTCTCTAACTTCCATTAATGCCCCTCCCCTTCTTACCCCATCCCTGATATATTTAATTTTGTTTCTCTCTCTGCCCATCACTCTGCCTGTTCTCTATTTCCTTCCGGTGCTCCCCTCCCCCTTTCTTCCTCCCGAGGCCTCCCGTCCCATGATCCTTTCCCTTCTCTACCTCTGTATCCCTTTTGACAATCACCTTCACGGCCCTCAACTTCACCCCACCGCTTCCGGTCTTCTCCTAACATTTTGCATTTTTCCCTCCCCCTCCTATTTCAAATCTCTTACTATCTTTCCTGATTAGTCCTGATGAAGGGCCTCGGCCCAAAACGTCGACAGCGCTTCTCCCTATAGATGCATTTTGTGTGGGTTGCTTGAATTTCCTTGTGTAAAACCAGCTTTAACCAGTATAAACCAGTTTTGTTTTAACTGGTTTTAACCTGTTTTTACCAGTATAAACTGGTTTAAACCAGTTTTTAGCAGTAGAAACCAGTTTTAACCTGTATAAAACCAGTTTCAACCAGTATTTACCAGTATAAACCAATTTTAACCGGTTTTCACCAGTTTTAACCAGTGTAAACCAGTTTTAACCATTTTGTTTACCAGTATAAACCGGTTTTAACCAGTCTTAACCCGTATAAACCAGATTTGATCAGTTATCCAGTTTTTATGTTTTACCAGTTTTAACCAGTTTAAACTGGTTTAAACCAGTTTTAACCAGTATAAACCAGTTTTAACCAGTATAAACCGGTTTTTACCAGTATAAACCAGTTTTAGCCAGTATAAACCAGTTTAACAGGTTTTAACCAGTATAAACCAGTTTTAACAGGTTTTAACCAGTTTTTACTAGTATGAACTGGTTTTTACGTATAAACCAGTTTTAGCCCGTATAAACCAGTTTTAACAGGTTTTAACCAGTATAAACGTTTAAACCAGTTAAAACCAGTTTTTACCAATATAAAGCATTTAACCAGTTTTAAGTGTTAACTGGTTTTCACCAGTTAAAACCAGTTTTTACCAGTATAAACCAGTTTTAACCAGTTATCCAGTTTTTTACTTTTTAACCAGTATAAACTGGTTTTTACCAGTTTTAACCAGTGTAAAACCAGTTTTTACCAGTATAACCAGTTTTAAGTTTTTACCAGTATAAACCAGTTTTAACTGGTTTTAATCCATGTGCACAGGTGGAATGATGAACTTTACTTACTGCAGCATCACAGGAACAGAGCATCAGATGAGCAGCATTCACAAAAACAACAGAAATTAAACTCATGCACACAAGTCCTGACAAATGATCTCAGCCTGAACTGTCTACTGTTCATTTCTCTCCATGGACACTGCCTGACCTGCTGAGTTCCTCCAGCATTTATGTGTGATGCTATAAATAAAGCTCAATTTTACAAGAATACACTATTTGAACAAAGAAAAAAATGTGGTACTGCTAAAAAGCTTTAGTGTTACAGGGTTTTGGTTGGTTGGTTCAAGAACTGAATGATTGAGGATGTTGGATTAAAGTCTAAAATATTATTTTTCTTGTAGCTTCTTTCTTTATATAATTTGACACTTTTATGTAGTTATCTGTTTGTGTGTCATTGTTCAGTGATTTTTCAGTAATTGCATAGTTCTGTGTTTTTCGAAAAGCTTCTCTACAACCTGTGTCAGCACTCTCTGAACCCGACTATTTCATAGGCTCCCTATTATTAATGGAATGCCCCTTTCTGTCTAGTCTGAATTAGTTTTTTGTATAAATCCACAGTGACTTTGTTCCCCTTTTTTCAGTTTTTGCTCTTGTAACACCTAACAAAATGGTTGTTACCAGATCCAACAAAGGAAACAGCTGCTGTTGAGCCTAGTGCTGTGGGACTTCAGACTTCTGTACCTCAGCAGATCAGGCAGCATCTCTGAAGAGGAATAAACAGTCGGCCCTTCATCAGGAGGGTCTCGGCCAGAAGCATCAACTGTTTATTTCCTTCTCTAGATGAAACCTGATTTGCTGGGCTCCCCAGCACTCCGTGCGTGTTGTTCTGGATTTCCAGCATCTGCAGAATCTCATGTGTTCAGACTTCTGTACCTCCTGCCTGTTGGTAGCTGCATGGCCCAGATGGTGGAGGTCTCTCACCCCAGAGTCAGAAACAGGCCCTTCAGCCCACTGAGTCCATGCTATCCATTTAAACTAACTCTATATTAATCCCATTTTTTATTTTCACCGACTCCCCCCAGATTTGGCTACACACTAGACACAGCTGTAAGTTTCTATAACTTTCTTTGTTCCACCCTGATCTTTCCCTGATCCCTTCCATCCACTGACAAACCCTGGTGTGCATTGACCATTGTTTCCACTGTGTCGTTGAGGGTTTGGTGTTGCTAAATGCTCTCCCATTGTTGTGCAGAGATCCGCCGGCGGGGATCAAAGGATGCCTCCAACAAGCCACTGCCTCTGTACGACACGCCCTACGAACCCACGGAGAACGGCGGAGACTCAGACGCGGAGAGGGTGCCCTCTCACCGGCCTCGCGAGAGCCGTCTCCCGGAGGATGACGAGCGGCCTCCTGGCGAGTACGACCAGCCCTGGGAGTGGAAGAAGGGCCGGATCTCAAAGGCTTTCGCAGGTAATTAGTTTCCCCGTTGACAAGTCTGGGTCTGTACTTGACAGAGTTCAGAAGGATGAAAATGGAGGTTCTCATTAACACCTCCTGCATACTGAAAGTACTGACTAGAGTGGTCGTGGAGAGGATGTTTCCATTAAAGGGAGTGTCTAGAATTGGAGGACACAACCTCAGAATAAAAGGACAGTCCTTTAAAACTGAAACAAAGAGAAATTTCTTCAGCCAGAGTAAAGTGAACGTGTTGAATTCGTTGCCATCTGAGGGGGTGGAGCCCAAGTTATTGGGTGTATTTCAGGCAAAGATTATTAAATTTGTGATTGGTAAAGGGGTTAAGGGTTACGGGGCGAAGGGTGGAGATAAGGGTTGAGAAGAGATGAAAACAGCCATGATTGAGCAGTGGAGTAGACTCGATGGGCCAAATGGCCTAATTCATTTCTTAAGGACCACAGCTGCTTTCTGACTGACGCAGTCATACGGCACAGGAACGATGCTTCGCACCACCAGGGTGATATTGCCGCTGGTGATGGAGTCTGTGACTCCCTATCACTGAGTGGATTTTTCCCACACTTCCCAACGCTTGGTTGGTCAGTTCCTGTAGTGTTCTCGCTCAGGTGTAAGAGAACACTGAACTAAACACCAAGGTAAACCGTAGTCAATGAAAACAGGATCGCAGTAAGATTAACCGTTTACTGTTCACTCTTCCTCATTAACGTATGGTGAAAACTGTTGATAAAACTGTACAAAATTTGTACAGTATTTGTATATCACATTTACATCGTAAATACTTGCAAAAGTAAACTACAACAACTACATTACATTAAAGTGCAGTTTACAGTCAGAATCTACCTACGCCATTGACTGCTTTAAATACACTTCAACACAAACTATCCGCAACTCTTTAACTAACGAAAACATAAACCTTATCAACCGTCATTACTTTTAGCAGAATCAGCGTTAACATTTTAATTCAACATATCGATTATCTCATGAACTTACGGCATTGCTTCTAGTGCATAGAAAGACAACTTTTCTTGCACTGATCCTGCACATGTGAGCCCCCTCCTTCCCGTTTCTCCAAACCGGTATTTTCCCACAAGACGCGGCAAAACCGAATGTGACGTCATCGCATACCGCGATATATCACAGACAATGAATTTACTTTAAAAAATCCTAACTTTAACTAAAAAATGCTAACCAACGAATTACTAAAGCGAAAATATTATAAACTAAACAAATGCCATAAAGGCAACACAGTTCCTATAAGTGACCCCTTGTGTAGGCAGGCGGCAGGAGAATTGGGGCGAGTTGATAGATCCAGGGGCAGACCGTGGTGGTGAATGGGACTGAAGGCATTGCTCTGAGAGCCAGCATAGACTGAATGGATTGAATGGCCCCTTCTATGCCACAATCTACCTCTCTTGCATCTCATTGTCAGCCTGCACTGCTCATTCTCTGTAACTGTAACACTAATACACTAACATGCATTCAGTTATTGCTTTTCCTTTGTACTACCTCGATGTACTTAAATATTTTGAAATGATCTTTCTGGTTGGTGTGCAAAGCTTAAAATTCAAGTTCAATTTTATTGTCATCTGACTTTACATATATACAACCAAGTGAAACAATGTCCCTCCGGACCACAGTGCACCCACAAAACAAATATCACACATAGCACATAAACCAAAATATTACCGTAAATAAGGTGATGAAATATTGTTCAAAATTCATGTAATGTGCAGCACAGTAAACAGTACGCATTACAGTAAGCAGCTCGCTGTTCTAGTGATGAGACCTCAGTGGTGGCAGGGTATTCATTAGCCTCTCAGCCTGAGGGAAGAAGCAGTCTACCCAGTCTGGCAGTCCTAGTCTTGATGCTCCTGTATGTCCTTCCTGATGGTAGTGGGTCAAAGAGAATGTGGGATGGGTGTTAGGGATCTTCAACAATATTTTGGGCCGTTTGTCTGCAAGTTGTCCACTGTATCTAGATACATATGATGACAATGATCTGATTCCAAATCCTTATAAAAATAGGAGAAATTACAGTTAACAGGGTCAGTGGAACCCAACCGATTCCTCCCTTGGCTGAAGCTTCCCGTTGGGAGGTGTGCTTCACTCTGGGTTTGAATACTCTCTTGCGAGGCACTCTCAAGAGGGAGTGTGGTGACCTGTAATATTGGGAAGTGTCGGTACATTCGACAGAGGAGAGTGAGGTTCCTGGAGCCGCTCTCAATGGTGGTGTTGAAGCTGTTGGCACTGTTTAAACTTGGCGCACTTATTAATGTCACATCCAGTCATGAAAGTGCCTCATCAAGCACCAAACCCATCTACCATGGGAGGCATGGTAGTGTAGCAGTTAGAGTAATGCTTCACAGTGCCAGCGACTGGAAGATCGGAGTTCAATTCCCACCGCTGCCTGTAAGGAGTTTATACGTTCTCCCCATGACGACCTGGGTTTTCTCCGTGTACTTCGGTTTCCTTCCATATTCTGGCTGGGATTAGTGACTTGGGGGCATTCTGCATTGGTGCCGGAAGCCTGCTGGCACTTGCAGGTTGGTCGTCGCCGCCAACAGTGCACTTCAGTATGACAAATAAAGCTAATCTCTCTCATACAGAAATTTTGGGAAATGATTCAGAGGCATCATTGAAAGATTAGAGTAGGATTCACTTACGGGCAAGGAGGTCAGGAGAGGTGGTCGGATGGCAGGAGTTGCGGGGGATGTGTAACCAGGGAGGAGCATGAGGGCGATATTTCTGCTCTGATGAGAATTTTGACCTCTCACAGATCCACACACTGTCTAGTGCCAGGAGGTTCCCTCACTCAGTGTGGCACTAGGTGTGGGGCAGGGGGACGTATTCACTGGGAAAGGAATGACCACATGGTCACTGGGTGCTGAAGAGAGGTGTGGAAATTGGGAATGGAAAGGGCAGATTCAAGGAGTCAGACAGCCCAGAAACAGGCCATTCGGCCTATATCTCATGCATGCTGATTGCAATGCCGATCCCATTTGCCTGCCTTTGGCCCACATCTCTCTCAATCTTTCCTGCCCAGGCAAGGATCACTGAGTGCTGAAGAGGGGTGCAGTTGTTCAGGAGTTGCTGCTTCACCGTGAAGAATTGATGGCCTTTGTACCTCAGGAACTTTCCACTGTTTAGTTTCCCCTTTCCTGAAGGAGTGAGCAGCCAGTCCCCGATAGAAGATATTGGTCTGAGCGCAAGTCGATGAGACTAGGCAGAATAACACTTCAGCATGAGCTAGATGGGCCTAAGAGCCTGTTCCTGCACTGTAGAGCTCCACAGCTCTATAACTTAATGGGCATTTAATTGACCACTATTTTTTTGGTTTATTCATATTCATTTACAAAACAGGAGACTGTTCAGCCCATTGAATTTCTCCCAGCTCTCAGAGCTATTCTATTGACTGACCTTTTCCTGTAACCTAGTTACTCTCTGATTCCTGGTGCGCCTACAGAATAGGGGTAAAGTTACGCCAGCCATTATCCTAGCAACAGGCAGGTCTCTGGGATGCACACTCCTGAAGATGCTCTGAATAAGTATAGATTAGATGGGCTGAAGGGCCTGTTTCTGTGTTATAGTGATCCATATCTCAATGACACAATTACCTTCAGGAAAACTGGACCTTTTCTACTTTGATGATCTCAATTTTGAGTCTTCCACCTTGGAATGCTTAATTATGACTCATTGTAAAATTTGAAATGCTTTGTCCCAAGTAAGTCTAGGTGAGGGTTATTCTGTGGGCCTGGTGCGAATAGATATCACTATCTCTTTTTACTTTTCAATAATCTATTAGCTAAGCAGTTTTTCATCAGCAATAAATTGAGCACCCGGTAAAAACCAGACAAAGTGCCTTTCAATGGGCCTTTGGAAAAACGGGAAGTAATTGAGTGCATAAATTGCTTTTTTTTTTGGGTACTGGATGTCGCTATGGAAACCTCGCAGAGTGGAAGGAAAGAAGAGAAATGGCTTGAAGCAGCAGACTGAGATGCTTAAGAGGGGTGGATGCAACGATAAGGGAGGCACTTGGCTGAGTGGCATTTTGGCATTTGTTTTTGCACTCCAGAAGTGCCCACTGAGCAACCGTCTGCCAGCCCATCCTCTGTGTGCTCAGAAGGAGTCATGAATCGCCACTATGATTCCTGTTCGGATGTGATGCTGAGGCATTGGCCAGACTGCACTTGGATGTAAAGAATGAAACAAGGATGTATGCTAAGGCATTAGTCACACCACACTGGAAGATTGTGAGCAGTTTTGAGCCCCTCATCTGAGAAAGGATGTGCTAGCATCGGAGAGGGTTCGGAGGACATTCACTAGAATGATTCCGGGAATGAAAGAATGAAAGGATTAACATATGAGGAGCATTTCATGGCTCTGGGCTTGTGCTCGCTGGAGTTCAGAAGAATTAAATTGGGGGGGGGGGGGGGCGGCTAGAATCTCACTGGAACTTACCGAATATTGAAAGGCCCAGATACAGTGGACGTGGTGATGACGTTTCCAGTAGAGGGGGAGTCTAGGTTCAGAGGGCACAGCCTCAGCACAGAAGAACGGCCCCTTTAGAACAGAGGTGAGGAGGTATTTCTTTAGCCAGAGGACAGTGAATCTGGAATTCATTGTCACCGATGTCTGTGGAGGCTAAAGCATTGGGTATATTTACAGCAGAGTTCAATAGATATTTAATTAGTAAGGAAGTCAAAAGATATGGGTAGAATGCAGGGGAACGGAGTTGAGGTGGTTAATAACTCAGCATCTTGATGGACCAAGTGGCCTAATTCAAATCCTATGCCTTGTGGATATAAAACCATACCTGGGTAGAGACTGCGACTTCCAACAGCAGGGAGACAGTTGTGGCTATAAACAGGGGCTTCAAAACTAAAGATTACTTCCATTTTTTGTTCAGAGTGTGAGGTTGTCGCTGAGAATGCGCCTATTGTCTGTCCCTTGTTGTACCGGCAATGAGGAAGTGTTTCAAAGTCAACCGCAGGTTAGTTTACAGTGAAGTAACTTGGCGAGTCAAGGATGGTGGTCGTGGGCGGCACAGTAGCGCCGCTGTTGGTAAAGGGTTTGTATGTTCTACCCATACCGCGACAGTTTCCTCGGGATGTTCCAGTTTCCTCCCACATTCTAATGACATACGATTAGGGTTGGTGAGCTGAGGGAAGCATACTACGGGCACGTCACAACGATGGCACAAACAACGCATTTCACTCGTATGTTCGGATGTTTTGATGTATATGTGACAAATAAAGCTAATCTTTGATCTTTAATCAGATTACCATCCCTGATTGCTGAACCAGGTGTTTTTTTTGACCATTCAATGATTTCATAGAACTTACAGCACAGTTCTGATTGTGCCAATTCTTTAACCTAGATCAACCTAACCCTTCCTACACAGCCCTCCATTTCAATTTTTCCATGTGCCTATCTAAGTATATCTTAAGTGTCCCTAATGTATCTGCCTCTCCCACCACCCTGCAGTGCTTCCGATGCCTCTACCATTCTTTGTGTAAAGAAACCTACCTCTGATGTTGCCCCTACAATCTTGCCTGTAGCGGCGTTACTGCCAGACCTTAAAAATATGCTCCCTTGTATTTGTCAGCATCATAATTATGTACCATGGTGTATGACATGGGCAACCAGGATCTTCAATCTCAGTGGTCCCCAACCACCGGGCCACAAAGCATGTGCTACTGGGCCGCGAGGGAACGATGTGATTTGGCAATATGAAACGATATGAGTCAGCTGCACCTTTCCTCATTCCCTGTCACGCCCACTGTTGAACTTGAATGCATGCAAGGTCATCAGTCACCTAGGAAGAGGAGGAGGGAAGAGAAGAGAGCGATATTGATAGGGGATTCTATAGTCAGGGAGGCGCAGTGGAGATTTTGTGGGGAAGATCAGGAGTCTCAGATGGTATGTTGCTTCCCTGGTGTTGGGGTCCGAGACATCTCAGATCGGGTGCAGGTTATTCTCGAGAGGGAGGGCAAGAATCCAGATGTTGTGGTCCATGTAGGGACCAATGACGTGGGTAGGATGAGTGAGGGGGTCCTGCATAGGGAGTTCAGGGAGTTATTTGCAAAGCTGAAGAGCAGGACCTCCAGGGTAACAATCTCAGGATTGCTACCTGTGCCACGTGCGAGTGAGGCAAGGAACAGAAAGATTATAAAGATTAATACGTGGCTGAAAGGATGGTACAGGAGGGAGGGCTTCAGGTTTGTAGATAATTGGGTTTTGTTCCAGGGAAGGTGGGATCTGTTCTGAAAGGACGGTTTACACCTGAACTGGAGCGGTACTAACATTCTTGCAGGGAAGTTTGCTCGTGCTTCTTGGGAGGGGGGGAGGTTTAAACTAAATTTGCAGGGGGCGGGGATCCAGAATGTGAGAGAGGATAGTGAGAGGAAGAATAAAGGACAGGTGGGGACTACACGGTTCCGGAATATTAAGTGTGTAGTAGAGAAAGGTGAGGCGGAACAAGTGATAAGGAGGACACATGTACAGAGGGATGGTCTGACAGAACATGAAGTTAAATGTGTTGAAAGAATAAGTAAATTTAGGAAGGACAACAAAATTCTATGGGCGTATAGCCCGATGGGAGTTCGAGGAGCTGGGTTAAGCAGAATAGGCAACGATTCAAACAGAGAGAGGAGAAATGGGCTAAAAATTCTATATCTGAATGCACAAAGTGTCAGAAATAAGGCGGATGAGCTTGAAGCTCAGGTGCGAATGGGTAACTATGATGTTGTTGGGATAACGGAGACATGGCTGCAGGGAGATCAGACCTGGGAGATGAATGTACAAGGGTATACGTGCTATCGTAGGGACAGAAATGTGGGCAGAGGGGGTGGGGTGGCTGTGGTGAACTACATATACCTGTCTGGACATGCCCCCTGCTGACTGCTCCTGTGGCTCCACCCACAGACCCCTGTATAAAGGCAATCGAGGCCTGAGCCCGGCCTCTCAGTCTCCAGGATGTAGTATGATGGTCACTCACTGTTTGTTCCTTCTTCCAGTCAATAAAAGTCGATATCTCGCCTTTACGTCTCAGAGTGAGTTAGTTATTGATGGTGCATCAATTTTATTGACTGGAAGTTTTACGTCCGGAAAGATTGGATTTGGACCCCCAGGACCCTGAAGCAGCTCTTGCCTTTGAACTCTGGCTTACATGCTTCCAATCATACTTGGAGGAGGTTTGTGCAACTGAACCCGCCATTATGCACAGAATTCTCCTCTCGAGGGTCACCCCAAAAGTTTATTCATTTGTCGACCTACGAAGGGGCACTGGACGCCCTCAAAAGACAGTACTTGCGGCCGGTGAACACCATCTACACAAGACATCGCTTAGCTACTTGACGACAGCGGCCTGGAGAGTCGAGCGCAGAGTTTCTCCGAGCCCTACAGACACTCGTTCGAACTTATGACTGCAAAACGCTCATGGCGGAACAGCATGCGGAACTGCTAGTACGAGACGCCTTTGTGGCAGGACTGAGGTCAGTGTATGTGCACCAGAGGTTGCTGGAAAATGCCGATCTTACCTTACGCTTGGCAATCGAGACGGCCGACACGCTGGTGGCTGCTCTGCACAACGCTGACACTGTCCAGTCGCGCGATTCCCCACCGGTTCCGTGGATGCCTCAGACCCCGCCGCTGCCGGTTCCCACGAGTGAATTCGCCAATGCCGCTGCCAGTCGCGATTCCACGAACTCCCCGGCGGTGGCCAGGCGGAAGCCTGAGCTGTGTTATTTCTGCGGACTCGAAAAGCACCCCCGAAAACGCTGCACGGCTCGAGAAGCGACCTGCTCCAGCTACGGGAAGAAGGGCCATTTCGCCAAGGTCTGTAAGTCTAAACCATGAGCGGGGTCGGGCAGCGCTGCGTGTGAGGCATGGGGGCTGCCATCTTGCATGCCCGGATGTGGGCGGCCATCTTTGTCGGCGTCAGCATGCCCCGCCCCCTACCCACCGGTGCTTACCAGGCACCAAGACGGTTCAACTCTGGCCACCATAACCCTCGACCAAAGCGCCCCACACCAGCTTGCAAGGTCAATGATGGACATCCTGGTGGAGGGGCACAGGACTAGCTGCCTGTTTGACACAGGCAGCACTGAGAGTTTTATTGACCCGGACACAGTGCAACACTGTGGACTTGTGACATGGCCGTTAAGTCAGAGGATCACTTTGGCTTCTGGGTCGCATTCCACAGACATCCGGAGGGGTTGTGTAGTGACATTGGTGATGCAAAGCACAGAATATCGGAACTTTGTGCTACTGGTCATGCCTCAACTGTGCGCACCTGTGCTATTGGGGCTGGACTTCCAGAGCCATCTCGAAAATGTGACTATGGCATATGATGGGCCCCTCCCACCACTCACTGTCAGGAATCCTCAGTTTGGTAGGACTTCGCCATATACCCCGCTACTGACTGCGAACACACACCGAACCACACGTCCCACCCAGCACCAGGCCGACAGCTGCGCTACCGACACCACTTGCAGCCTCTCCACCCTCAAGATCCCTCCCCCATCGCTGTTCGCCAACCTGACCCCCGATTGTAAACCTGTAGCAACTAAAAGCAGATGGTACAGCGCGGGGGACAGGGCCTTCATTCAGTCAGAGGTGCAGCGGCTGCTCATGGAGGGGATCATTGAGCCAAGCACAAGTCCTTGGAGGGCCCAGGTGGTTGTTCGGACTGGGCAGAAAGATAGGATGGTCAGGAGAAGTAGAGTCTGTGTGGATAGAACTGAGGAACAGTAAGGGCAAAAGGACCCAAATGGGTGTTGTCTACAGGCCACCAAACAGTAGCATGGATATTGGGTGCAAGTTGAATAGGGAGTTAACACTGGCATGTGGCAAAGGTAATGTCGCAGTAGTTATGGGGGATTTCAACATGCAGGTGAACTGGGATCAGGTTGGTGCTGGACCCCAGGATAGGGAGTTTGTAGAGTGCCTACGGGATGCATTCTTGGAACAGCTTGTATGAGAGCCGACCAGGGACAAGACTATTCTGGATTTAGTGTTATGTAATGAACAGGATTTGATAAGCGATCTTGCAGTAAAGGAGCCATTAGGAGGTAGTGATCATAATATGATAAGTTTTTATCTGCAATTTGAGAAGGATAAGGGCAGCTCGGAGGTGTCAGTGTTGCAGTTGAACAGGGGAAAATATGGAGCCATGAGGGAGGAGCTGGCCAAAGTTGACTGGACAGATAACCTAGCAGAAAAGACAGTGGAACAGCAATGGCAGGTATTCTTGGGAATAATGCACAAGGTGCAAAATTAATTCATCCCCCAGAGAAGGAAGGATTGAAAGGGGGGAAAGGGGCCACAGTGGTTGACAAAGGAAGTCAGAGATTGCATAGCATTAAAGAAAAGGAAGTATGATAGAGCTAAGGTGAGTGGGAGGACAGATGATTGGGAAACTAAAAAGGCAATACGGGGAGAAAAAATGAGGTACAAACACAAGCTAGCCAGGAATATAACGGAAGATAGCAAAAGCTTTTTTAGGTATGTGAAGAGAAAGAAGATAGTTAAGAACAATGTTGGGCCCTTGAAGAATGAATTGGGTGAAATTGTTATGGGAAACAGAGAAATGGCAGAAAAATTTAATGAGTACTTTAGATCTGTTTTCACTAAGGAAGACACAAGCAATCTCCCAGATGTATGGATGGGCCAAGGACATAGGGTAACAGAGGAAATGAAACAGATTGACATTAGGAAGGAAACGGTGATGGGACTGATGGGACTGAAGGCTAATAATTCCCCAGGTCCAGATGGTCTGCATCCTAGGGTACTAAAGGAGGTGGCCCTGGAAATTGCGGATGCATTGGTAATCATTTTCCAATGTTCCTTAGATTCAGGATCAGTTCCTGAGGATTGGAGAATGGCTAATGTTATCCCACTTTTTAAGAAAGAAGGGAGGGAGAAAACAGAGAACCATCGAACTGTCAGCCTGACATCGGTGGTGGGGAAGATGCTAGAGTCCATTATTAAGGATGAAATACTGTCATATCTAGATAGCAGTGTTAGGATTGGGCCGAGCCAGCATGGATTTACCAAGGGTAAATCATGCTTGACTAATCTATTGGAGTTTTTCGAGGATGTAACCAGGAAGTTAGACAAGGGAGATCCAATGGATATAGTGTACCTTGATTTTCAGAAGGCATTTGATTAGGTCCCACATAGGAGATTGGTGGGTAAAATCAAGCTCAGGGCATCGGGGGGGAAGACATTGACATGGATAGAAAACTGGTTGGCAGATAGAAAGCAAAGGGTAGCGGTGAATGGGTGTTTCTCAGAATGGCAGGTGGTGACTAGTGGGGTGCCACAGGGTTCGGTATTGGGACCACAGCTGTTTACAATTTACGTCAACAATTTAGATGAAGGCATTGAGAATAACATCAGCAAATTTGCTGATGGTACTAAGCTGGGTGGCAGTGTGATATGTGATGAGGATGTTAGGAGAATTCAGGGTGACTTGTGAAGGCTGGGTGAGTGGGCAGATACTTGGCAGATGGCGTTTAATGTGAATAAGTGTGAGGTTATCCACTTTGGGAGTAAGAACAGGAAGGCAGATTATTATCTGAACGGTGTAGAGTTAGGTAAGGGAGAAATACAAAGAGATCGAGGAGTCCTTGTTCATCAGTCAGTGAAGGTGAATGAGCAAGTGCAGCAGGCAGTGATGAAGGCTAATGGAATGTTGGCCTTTATTACAAAGGGAATTGAGTACAAGAGCAAGGAAATCCTCTTGCATTTGTACAGAGCCCTGGTGAGACCACACCTGGAGTATTGTGTACAGTTTTGGTCTCCAGGGTTAAGGAAGGACATCCTGGCTGTAGAGGAAGTGCAGTGTAGATTCACAAGGTTAATTCCTGGGATGTCTGGACTGTCTTACGCAGAGCGGTTAGAGAGACTGGGCTTGTACACACTGGAATTAAGGAGATTGAGAGGGGATCTGATTGCAACATGTAAGATTATTAAGGGATTGGACAAGATAGAGGCAGGAAATATGTTCCAGATGCTGGGAGAGTCCAGTACCAGAGGGCATGGTTTGAGAATGAGGGGTAGGTCATTTAGGACAGATTTAAGGGAAAACTTCTTCTCCCAGAGAGTTGTGGGGGTATGGAATGCACTGCCTCAGAAGGTAGTGGAGGCCAATTCTCTGGATGCTTTCAAGAAGGAGCTAGATAGGTATCTTATGGATAGGGGAATCAAGGGATATGGGGACAAGGCAGGAACCGGGTATTGATAGTAGTTGATCAGCCATGATCTCAAAATGGCAGTGCAGGCTCAAAGGGCCAAATGGTCTGCTTCTGTACCTATGGTCTATTGTCTAACCATAGTGATCACGCCAGGGGTCACTGGTTGGCCTCAGGGAACCGGCCACCTCATGCGGCCGGCGAGAAGTGCCGTTGCTACTGGTCTGGAGCGCGGACAGATGGGTGCCACCTCCAAATCTGTTTAGTTTATCAAATGTTCGTGGGGAACCCAGTGCTAAAATATTCGCAGACGACCTAGTTCAGGCTCAGGGTTTTATAAGTAGCAGAGTAGCTACCTCTCTGCGATCTACTGAAAGTCATCCCTTGAGCCAAACTTTTGTCGGCCGATAGATGCTACGGGGGGGGGGGGGGGGCGAGTGCACGCCCTGTCGCACTCCTTGCCGCTTGCTCGGTCTCTCTCTCCAGACTGCGACCGCTGCAGCCCCGACATGGGGACCTCCGGCCCTTACTTTGTCCTCTCACCCCACCCACGACCAGCCGCACCTGACCATGGCATTTGGCAGTGTGTGGGCAGGAGGCTGGAGTTCGGGCCCAGAGGCCGTCTAATGAGGCAATGAAGCCCTCAAAACTGCTTCAGCACCTTGAGTCCAGGCACCCCGCACTTAAAGACAAACCCGTTGAGTTTTTTGAGCGGAAAAAAACGTGAGTAAGCGAGACAGAAGCAAGTGCTGAGAGCCACGTAAACTAAATAGCGGAATAGACTGGACATAAGGAACCCCCTTCGAGTATCGCTGTATTCCAGTCGTGTTTAACACCCCAACCACCACCGTCGGCCAGTCCGCAAGAATATTAACCGGTCCGTGGTGCAAAAAAGGTTGGTGATCTCAGTTCAATCTGTCCATGACCACAATTGTTCTTGGCAAGTATTTCCACAGAAGTGGTTTGCCATTGCCTTCCTCTGGGCAGTGTCTTTACAAGACAGGTATCTCCAGCCATTATCAATGCTCTTCAGAGATTGTCTGCCTGGTGTCAGTGGTCGCATAACCAAGACTTGTGATATACACCAGCTGTTCATACGACCATTCACTATCTGCTCCCATGACTTCAGATGACCCTGATTGGGAAGTGGAGTGGGGTAAGCAGGTGCTACACCTTGCCCAAAGGTGACCTGCAGGCCAGCAGAACGAAGGAGCACCTTAAACCACCTCCTTTGGTAGAGACGTATCTCCACCCCACCCAGCCATAAATATTTCAAGTAAAGTCAAGTTTATTGTCATGTGCACAAGAATGGTGAGATTCAGGTATAATGAAAATCTTGCTTGCAACAGCATCAAGACATATAGGTTCAGACAACACACGGAATATAAGTTATCCAAGACAAATGAAGAAAAAAGGACTCTAAACCACGAAACACACACAAAATGCTGGAGAACTCAGCAGGCCAGGCAGCACCTATGGAAAAGAGTAAATACTCGACATTTTGGGCTGAGACATTTCAGTAGTGCTAACGAAGGGCCTTGGCCCAAAGCATTGACGTTTACTCTTTTCATAGATGCTGTCTGGCCTGCTGAGTTCTCCAGCATTTTGTGCATGTTACTTGGATTTCCAGCATCTGCAGATTTTCTTTTGTCTGTAAACCAGGGCATCAATGCAAAGGTGCAGTGGGGGACAGGTGCGTGGTAGTATAAGAAATGGTGTGTAGCGTTCTGTTGCTGAGATAGGGTTAGGGTTGTGCAGTTCTCTTCAAGAACGGAGTAACTGTTCCTGAGTCTGGTGGTGTGGGTTTTGGGGTGTCTGTACCTCCTGCCTGATGGTACGGTGTGGTGAACTACGCGTGCCTGTCTGGACACACCCCCTGCTGACTGCTCCTGTGGCTCCTCCCACAGGCCCCTGTATAAAGGCGATTCAGGTCTAATCCTCTGCCTCATTCTCCAGGATGTAATATGATGGTCACTCACTGCTGGTTCCTTCTTCAGTCAATAAAAGCCAATATCTCGCCTTACGTCTCAGAGTGAGTTATTGATGGTGCATCATACGGTGCCAGTGAGAAGTGGGCGAGGGCAGCATTGATATCAGTGGATGGGAAACCCCATGCTTTGAAAAGGTGAACATCTAAGATGGCCTAGAATTGAAAGCCTCGTCCTGAGAACAGATGCAGTGGAAACGGAAGAACTGAGAAGTGAGAGTAGCATTTTTACAAATGACAGAGTGGGAGAAGTCTAGTCAAGATAGTTATGAGAGACAGATGTTAGTGGATAGTTTGTCTCCAGAAATCTCTTGTGACCTTAATTCCCCCAACCCCCACCAATCCTGCACACACAACTACAGTTCCTGTTCCTGCATCATAAACCCCTTTAAACTACCCGTGGAGTAAGGTGTCCTTTGTGGAAGGTACCCACGGTGTTTGAGTTGATAAGGTGTTGTCCATTAAACCCCTGCCTTAACTGAAGACCTCCAGGTTCCAAGCTCCCTCCCCAGCCCCCACCCCCACCTGAAGACCCCCAAGGTTTCAGGCTCCCACAGACTGAAGACCCCCGGGTTCCAGGCTCTCCCAAGTCCTGCACATTATTTGAATTTTGAGCTACGCCACTTCAGCCAAGGTCTGTAATCTGTGATACCCAGTGTGATTGAATGGTCAGGGACTGGACAGTCACACCCACACACACCCTGAGCTCGAGCTGTTCTGATGCAGGTCTACCAGCGCCTCGCTTTCCTGACCAGTACCTTCGGCATTGAAGAAAGCGTGGCAGGTAATGACGGATGTTGTGTTTCAATTGGCCTGAAGCTCCTTGTACATTATTGTCAGGTTTGCACCTCAGGAGCACGTCTGGAGAATCAGGAAGATTCCTTGCACGTTACTCCCCCTCCCCCCCCATGTCTGTGCATGTCCCTGCTAGTGTTTGCCTATGTGTTTCACTTTCCTGAATATGTGTGTGTGTGTCTCTCTCTCTCTGACTTTCTTTCTGTCTGTCTGTCTCTATCTGTCTTTCTGTTTCTTTCCTCTCTCTCTCTCTCTCTCTCCCCCTCTTTGTCTATCTCTCTCTGTCTTTCTGTCCCTCTTTCTGTCTATACCTCTCTTTCTCTGCCTCTTTCTCTCTCTGTCTCCATCTCTTTGACTATCTCTCTCTGTCTCTGCATCTCTCTCTCTCTATCCATCCGTCTTTTTACTGTCTCAGATCACAGAATGATTTTCTTTCCCCATCTTTTCCTGAGCAGCAGAAAGTGCTTGCAGATAATTATACTGAGATTGAAACATTAGTCTGTGATTTCTCTTCCCAGTGCAGTCACTGTAGCTGAAAATACAAAGAGGTATTTCCATCTTTTTTCTATGATAAACTTGCCTGTATAGACAGCTGATGACTACCAGGCACAGTCTGGCTATCTCTGATAATAATTCCTGCTTTTAAATTGCCCTTGTGCAGATAAACCGGTGCTGATAAATTCGAAGGCTGCGTGTCACCAGCGAACTGCCCAGTGTGAGGGTGGGCAGTCAGCAGTCCTATCACTGAGGGCAAGGCATTACACACAGAGATTGAGAGGCTGCAAAGGGCAAGCCCCATGGCTATTCTGCAGGAGATGCTCCAGTGGGACAGCACGGTAACATGGCAGATAGTGTAACGTGCCAGTCACATGGGTCTGCAAGGAGTCTCCCGGTGACCATGCATGCTTCCTTTGGATGCTCCATTTTCCTCCCACAAAGATGTGCGGGTTAGTAGTTTAATTGGTCACGTGGGTATAATTGTGCAGCGACAGCTGGAAGGGCCTGTTACTGTGCCGTATCTCTAAATAAAAATAAATAAAATAGAATTCACAAGGAGTCAAGGTAAGGAAATAAATTGTTCCCAGAGTCAGAGTCTGTGGAACAAGCACAGAAACTGGCCTTTTGGTCCAATTCGTCTGTGTTGATCAAGATGTCCGACTGAGCTAGTCTCATTTGTCCATGTTTAGCCCATAATCTTTCAAACCTCTCCTATTCATTATTCTACTTGTCTCAACTGCTTCCTCTGGCACCTAATTTCATTAAAAGATTTTAAGTAAGGGAGAAAAAAAAACTAAATAAAATTCTTCAATCTATGTTGAAGATTTGTATTACAGAAAATCGTGAGGCAGATTGTTTTCAAGGAACACAATGTCTTTGTAACGCAGGGAGTGTCAGTGACCGCTCTCTTATCCATTCTCTCTCCCCTCCTCAACCAACCGGGTGTTTGCTTCAGATACTGAGGGACAAAAATATTGTGTCGTACAGCTCAGGAATGCCAATCATGTCTATGCTGACCTTTGCCCTCATCTACTTGGCCACATCAATTCCTTGCCCTTTTGTGTCTGTCTAAGTGTCCCTGGTATGTACCTCCTCGGGCAGCAAGTTCCAGGTGTCAAATGCCCTGTGTTCTAATGCTGTCTTCTGCCAACCCCCTCCACTCCTGCCTCTGACCCATGAGTTTTACGAGCTCACTAAAGTTGCCAGTGGAGCAAAAGCGCGGAGAAAGGCTCTACAGAAATGCAAGCATCTCACCTCCCTATCAGGACATCCCAACACACTTCAGAACTTTAGGCTTTTCCAGAGGCAACTCATTTTAATATCAATTCGCCTTCCCATTCCTATATGTCAGCTCATGGCCTCCTCTATTGCCACAATGAGGCCACTCTCAGGTTGGAGGAGCAACCCCTCATTTTCTGCCTAGATAGCCTCCAACTTGATGGCATAAGCATTGATTTTTCTAACCACCAGTTATTTCTTCCTTCTCTCTTTCTCTATCCCCCACTCTGTTTCCTCCCTTACCTCTTCTCTCCTCCTCACCTGCCTGTCATCTTCTTCTGGTGCTCGTTCTCCTTTCTCCCATGGTCCTATCAAATTCCTTCTTCTTCAGCCCTTTACCTTTTTCACCTACCACCTCACAGCTTCTCAATTCTTTCCCCCCTCTCCCACCCAGCCACCTTCTCCCTCACCTATAGGAAAAAGCACTGTCGACGTCTCGGCCCGAAACGTCGACAGTGCTTTTTCCTATAGATGATGCCCGGCCTGCTGCGTTCCACTGGCATTTTGTGTGTTTTGCTTGAATTTCCAGCATCTGCAGATTCCCTCGTGTTCTCCCTCACCTATCACCTACCAGCTTGTACTCCTTCCCCTCCCCCGCTTCTTATTTTCAATCCTCCCCTCGCCTTTCCGGTCCTGATGAAGGGTCTCTGCCCAAAGTGGTGACTGTTCTTTCTCCTCCATAAATGCTGCCTGACCTACAGAGCTCTTTCTGCATTTTGTGTGTGTTGTTCTGGATTTCAGTGCCAGTAGTGTCAAAAAAAACACACAGCAACCAATGTGTGCGTAAGACCATAAGGTGCAGGAACAGAGTTAGGGCTTTTGGCCTTTCGAGTCTGCACTGCTGTTCCATTATGGCTGATTCACTATTCCTTTCAGCCCCATTCTCCCACCCTCTCTCCACAATCTTCGACACCTTTGCTCATTGAGAACCTATCAACCTCAGCTTTAAATATACCCAACGATTTGGCCTCCACTGCTATCTGTTGCAATCAATTCCACAGATTCACCACCCTCTGGCTAAAGAAATGCCCCCTTTATCTCTGATCTAAAGGGACGGCCTTAAATTCTGAGGCTGTGTCCTCTGGTCCTGGACTCCCCCACTATACACAGTGTGATCCCATACACAGGAGTTCAGTTGAGATTATATAAATTCATTAGTGATATTGGGGGATAGGCATTGCTCCCTCAAGAACTCCACTGTATTCATCGGAGATGCTGAGGAATTCTATACATTGGTTTGGTAGAGTAGGTTCACTGAAGTACCCCTGTTATTTTGAAGGGTGAACGAGGGGTTAAATATTTAGGTGTCCGATCATTTATACCCCAGCAACCTGACCTTGCAGCATGACAGCTGACAGGGCCTCCGTTATGGAAACATCTCCGTGCTCTGTCTTACTGTCTCGTTCTTTCTTTGGGCGGTGAAGTGATAAGACGAGTTCATCAAAAATCTTCCTGTTTTTATGTGACAGGTGAATGTATTTTTCTCAGCAGCGAGACTACACATCTCCTGTAAAACAACCCAAGGTCAAGGCACCTGAGGGAACTGAAAATACAATTTAAATGCAACACAACTGTGTTTGAAAGCGATAAAGATAATTTATAAGAGTCGTCATATCCAGCACAAACCTTTCAAACAGTTTCAAACAATGTAAATTTAAAGCTGTTAGTAATGCCGACAGACTACCTGATGGATGTAGCGTATCCGGCTACATTTGCTTTATTAAAATATGACTCAATTATTTTTTAATGTTCTTTTGCATTTTTGAATCATGTTTTTGATTTTCCTCCTGAATTGAAAGGTTTCTACCCAACCTATGGACTCACTTTCAAGGACTCTACAATTCATGTTCTCACTATTATTTATTTACTTATTTATTATATTTTTATATTTGCACGGTTTGTCCTCTTTTGCACATTGGTTGTTTGCCAGCCTTTGTGTGCAGTTTTTCATTGATTCTATTATACTTCTTTGTTCTACAGTGAATGCCTGCAGGTATTACAGGAAAGTTACTAACATGGTTGGAGCATTGGCTGATTAGTAAGAGGCAGTGAGTGGAAATAAAAGGATCCTTTTCTAGTTGGCTGCCAGTGACTAGTGGTGTTCCGCAGGGGTCGGTGTTGGGACTGCTTCTTTTTATGCTGTATATCAATGATTTAGATATTGGAATAGATGGCTTTGTTGCCAAGTTTGCAGATGATGCGAAGATTGGTGGGGGGGGGGGGCAGGTAATGTTGAGGAAACAAGTAAGCTGCAGAAGAACTTAAATAGATTAGGAGAGTGGGCAAGAAAGTGGTAAATAAAATACAATGTTGGAAAATGCATGCTCCTGCACGTTTGTAGTAGATATAAATGTGCGGTCTATTTTCTAAACAGGGAGAAAATCTGAAAATCTGAGATGCAAAGGGACTTGGGAATCCTTGTGCAGAATACCATAAAAGTTAACTTGCAGGTAGAGTTGGCGTGAGTCCTGAGGCTCCTGTTCCTTCTTCCTGATGGCAGCAGAGAGCATGACCTGGGTAGTGGGGGTTCCTGATGACAAGAGCCTATGACAATAGTCCATGTAGATGTGCTCAGTGGTGAGGAGGGCTTAACCCATAATGGACTGGCTGTATTCCCTACTTTTGTAGGATTTCCCATACAAGGGCATTGGTGTTTCCATACCAGACAGTGATGCACCCTGTCAATATACTCTTCACCACACATCTATAAAAGTTTGTCAAAGTTTTAGATGACATGCCAAATCTCACAATCTTCTAAGGAGGTAGAGGCGCTGCTGTGCTTTCTTCGTAATTGCACTCAGTGCCGGGCCCAAGACAGGTCCTCTGAAATGATATCACTGAAGAATTTGATGTTGCTGATCCTCTCCACCTCTGATTCTCCTGATGAGGACTAGTTCGTGGACCTCCATTTTCCTCTTCCTGAGGTCAATAATAGAGATGCCTTGCTACAATTATATAAAGGCCGGGTGAACCTATCTAGAAGGAACCTATCTACAAAGCTGGTTTCCCAGC
Source organism: Hypanus sabinus (assembly GCF_030144855.1). Lineage (NCBI taxonomy): Eukaryota > Metazoa > Chordata > Chondrichthyes > Myliobatiformes > Dasyatidae > Hypanus > Hypanus sabinus. The sequence goes on from NC_082726.1 coordinate 59,798,694, forward strand.
CTTTAAAAGGGTGTTTATATGGTGGGGGCTATGCAGGGAAAACTTGGGTCTACTGTATGTGTGTAATTGAACAGACTGCGTCCATTTTGAGCAGAGATGGGAAGACCCCCACTCTCTGTAAGGAGTTTGCATTCTTCCCATGACAGTGTAGGTTTCCTCTAATGTTCCGGGTTCCTCCCACATATCAATAATGTACAAGTTAGGATTAGTGAACAGTGGGCATGCTTTGTTGGTGCCAGAAGCATGGTAACATTTGCAGACTTCTTCCAGCGCAATCCTAACTGATTTGATTTAACTTAATGCAAACGATGTATTTTACTGTATGTTTCGAGTACATAAGACAAAGCTGATCTTTAAAACGAGAGGAGATCCCATTGAAGCATCCAAAATTCTGTCAAGATTTGAGAGGGTGGGTATGCGGATGGGTCTCCTGGCTAGGTACCTAGAGCAAGAGGTCATAGCTTCAGAATGAAGGGTAAGCCCTTAGGTCGGGATATAGCAACGTTCTGCACCCAGAGATGGTGAATCTTTGGGATTCTGTATGCAGGAGGGTTGTGGAGGGTCCATCACTGAGTGGAGAGGTAAACCTTTGGGATTCTGTATGTAGGAGGGTTGTGGAGGGCCCATCACCGAGTGGAGAGGTAAACCTTTGGGATTCTGTATGTAGGAGGGTTGTGGAGGGTCCATCACCGAGTGGAGAGGTAAACCTTTGGGATTCTGTATGTAGGAGGGTTGTGGAGGGCCCATCACCGAGTGGAGAGGTAAACCTTTGGGATTCTGTATGTAGGAGGGTTGTGGAGGGCCCATCACCGAGTGGAGAGGTAAACCTTTGAGATTCTGTATGTAGGAGGGTTGTGAAGGGTCCATCACCGAGTGGAGAGGTAAACCTTTGGGATTCTGTATGTAGGAGGGTTGTGGAGGGCCCATCACCGAGTGGAGAGGTAAACCTTTGGGATTCTGTATGTAGGAGGGTTGTGGAGGGCCCATCACCGAGTGGAGAGGTAAACCTTTGAGATTCTGTATGTAGGAGGGTTGTGAAGGGTCCATCACCGAGTGGAGAGGTAAACCTTTGGGATTCTGTATGTAGGAGGGTTGTGGAGGGTCCATCACCGAGTGGAGAGGTAAACCTTTGGGATTCTGTATGTAGGAGGGTTGTGGAGGGCCCATCACCGAGTGGAGAGGTAAACCTTTGGGATTCTGTATGTAGGAGGGTTGTGGAGGGTCCATCACTGAGTGGAGAGGTAAACCTTTGGGATTCTGTATGTAGGAGGGTTGTGGAGGGCCCATCACCGAGTGGAGAGGTAAACCTTTGAGATTCTGTATGTAGGAGGGTTGTGGAGGGCCCATCACCGAGTGGAGAGGTAAACCTTTGAGATTCTGTATGTAGGAGGGTTGTGGAGGGCCCATCACCGAGTGGAGAGGTAAACCTTTGAGATTCTGTATGTAGGAGGGTTGTGGAGGGCCCATCACCGAGTGGAGAGGTAAACCTTTGGGATTCTGTATGTAGGAGGGTTGTGAAGGGTCCATCACCGAGTGGAGAGGTAAACCTTTGGGATTCTGTATGTAGGAGGGTTGTGGAGGGCCCATCACCGAGTGGAGAGGTAAACCTTTGGGATTCTGTTTGCAGGAGGGTTGTGGAGGGCCCATCACCGAGTGGAGAGGTAAACCTTTGGAATTCTGTATGCAGGAGGGTTGTGGAGGGCCCATCACCGAGTGGAGAGGTAAACCTTTGGGATTCTGTATGCAGGAGGGTTGTGGAGGGTCCATCACCGAGTGGAGAGGTAAACCTTTGGGATTCTGTATGCAGGAGGGTTGTGGAGGGCCCATCACCGAGTGGAGAGGTAAACCTTTGAGATTCTGTATGCAGGAGGGTTGTGGAGGGCCCATCACCGAGTGGAGAGGTAAACCTTTGAGATTCTGTATGTAGGAGGGTTGTGGAGGGCCCATCACCGAGTGGAGAGGTAAACCTTTGAGATTCTGTATGTAGGAGGGTTGTGGAGGGCACATCACCGAGTGGAGAGGTAAACCTTTGGGATTCTGTATGTAGGAGGGTTGTGGAGGGCCCATCACCGAGTGGAGAGGTAAACCTTTGGGATTCTGTATGCAGGAGGGTTGTGGAGGGCCCATCACCGAGTGGAGAGGTAAACCTTTGGGATTCTGTATGCAGGAGGGTTGTGGAGGGCCCATCACCGAGTGGAGAGGTAAACCTTTGGGATTCTGTTTGCAGGAGGGTTGTGGAGGGCCCATCACCGAGTGGAGAGGTAAACCTTTGGAATTCTGTATGCAGGAGGGTTGTGGAGGGCCCATCACCGAGTGGAGAGGTAAACCTTTGGGATTCTGTATGCAGGAGGGTTGTGGAGGGCCCATCACCGAGTGGAGAGGTAAACCTTTGGGATTCTGTATGCAGGAGGGTTGTGGAGGGTCCATCACCGAGTGGAGAGGTAAACCTTTGGGATTCTGTATGCAGGAGGGTTGTGGAGGGCCCATCACCGAGTGGAGAGGTAAACCTTTGGGATTCTGTATGTAGGAGGGTTGTGGAGGGCCCATCACCGAGTGGAGAGGTAAACCTTTGAGATTCTGTATGTAGGAGGGTTGTGGAGGGCCCATCACCGAGTGGAGAGGTAAACCTTTGGGATTCTGTATGTAGGAGGGTTGTGGAGGGCCCATCACCGAGTGGAGAGGTAAACCTTTGGGATTCTGTATGTAGGAGGGTTGTGGAGGGCCCATCACCGAGTGGAGAGGTAAACCTTTGAGATTCTGTATGTAGGAGGGATGTGGAGGATCCATCACCGAGTGGAGAGGTAAACCTTTGAGATTCTGTATGTAGGAGGGTTGTGGAGGGCCCATCACCGAGTGGAGAGGTAAACCTTTGGGATTCTGTATGTAGGAGGGATGTGGAGGGCCCATCACCGAGTGGAGAGGTAAACCTTTGGGATTCTGTATGTAGGAGGGTTGTGGAGGGCCCATCACCGAGTGGAGAGGTAAACCTTTGAGATTCTGTATGTAGGAGGGTTGTGGAGGGCCCATCACCGAGTGGAGAGGTAAACCTTTGGGATTCTGTATGTAGGAGGGTTGTGGAGGGCACATCACCGAGTGGAGAGGTAAACCTTTGGGATTCTGTATGTAGGAGGGTTGTGGAGGGCCCATCACCGAGTGGAGAGGTAAACCTTTGGGATTCTGTATGTAGGAGGGATGTGGAGGGCCCATCACCGAGTGGAGAGGTAAACCTTTGAGATTCTGTATGTAGGAGGGTTGTGGAGGGCACATCACCGAGTGGAGAGGTAAACCTTTGGGATTCTGTATGTAGGAGGGTTGTGGAGGGCCCATCACTGAGTGGAGAGGTAAACCTTTGAGATTCTGTATCTAGGAGGGTTGTGGAGGGCCCATCACCGAGTGGAGAGGTAAACCTTTGGGATTCTGTATGTAGGAGGGATGTGGAGGGCCCATCACCGAGTGGAGAGGTAAACCTTTGAGATTCTGTATGTAGGAGGGTTGTGGAGGGCACATCACCGAGTGGAGAGGTAAACCTTTGGGATTCTGTATGTAGGAGGGTTGTGGAGGGCCCATCACTGAGTGGAGAGGTAAACCTTTGAGATTCTGTATCTAGGAGGGTTGTGGAGGGCCCATCACCGAGTGGAGAGGTAAACCTTTGAGATTCTGTATCTAGGAGGGATGTGGAGGGCCCATCACTGTCTAGAAAGACTCTTCATCCAGAGGTGGTGAACCTTCAAGATTCTAATTCAGAAGGATGTGGAGGATCCATCACTGAGTGCATCCGAGTGTGCAGGAGTAACTGGTGGAATTTAGATGCAACTGCAACCGAGAAAGATGAGATGGGAGCAGGAAAGTAGGGCAGAGATAGACGTTTAGCCATAATCTTACTGAATAGGACAACAGGCTCGAGGAGCTAAATGGCCTAACCCTGCTCCTGTTTGTCACCTGTACAGTGCCATTCCTTTGTTAAAGACATGGTGGTCCTGAGGGCAAGAGTAGTTCACTACAGATGTGGTTGGGAGGGGGAGACGTTCACTAACCTGGAGCACTGAAGGGAAACATCAATAACACATGCTGAACTCTCACCATCTGCTGTGATCTCCCAGCACACACTAGGCCTGTGCCCAATGTGCAGAGGTCACAGCAATCTCCTGCAACTGGACCCAGGACCACATCAGCTGACTGATTGTGTCACTTTGAGATAAATTATTCAGAGCAAACACTTCTTCACTCAGAGGGTGATGCAAATGTGGAACGAGCAGTCAGCGGAAGTGGCGAATGCAGATTCATTTGTTACGTGTAGGAGAAATTTGGATTGATGCATGGATGGGATGGGTATGGAGAAACGTGGTTGGAGAGCAGGTAGGTGGGTTGACAGGGCTGTAGTGCTCTATGTCTGTATCTGGGCAATTCCAGGGGCAGATATACCCACCCTCCACCCACTAGTCCCCTCAACAAACTGTTCACACACAGTGAAAAACGCCATTCAGTCAGAATCCGGACCAAACCATGTAAAGAGTTACTTGGTCAGGAAGTTTCCAAATCTAAGTCAGGCAGATGTTGGAAATCTGAAATAAAAACAGAAATTGCTGGAAATATTCAGCAGGTCGGGCAGCATCTGTGAGATGACCTTCCATCAGAACCTTTCAGCCTGTACAGAAGAGAGGAAGTAGGTTCAAGGCAGAGAGGTTAGCGAGGCAATTCCAGAGCTTGAAGTACGGGTGGCTACCAAGGCTGGACCGTGATCTGTTCTGCGGGGACACATTTGCCTAGGCAGGTTCCATATAGACAGAGACAGGCCCTTCCCTGTGAACACCTTCCCCATCTCACCACCAAGGGCGTAGTCCATGTGGTTCAGGAAGAGAATCAAAGCTTCCTGGTTGGATCTCATTGACTTTATTTATGAACAGGTGGCAAACACAGGTCACCTACAGGTAGATGAGTTTGGTAAGGTGGTAGCATGGTTGGTGCAGGTATGCCCCTGTGCTGTATTGTTCTATGTTGTAAACCCATGGGAGTTACAAGCTTTTCTCAATTGTCCTGTACCTTGGAAGATTTACTCACACATTGGGTTCCAGGGGAGAAGAGGGAGGGATACCGTTGCCCAGGTAGGTCTACAGCGACAGGGACGGGTCCTCCTTGGTGAACGCCAGCCACACCTCACCACCAAGGGCGTGGTTCATATGGTCAGGGCTGAATTCCTGCCTTCTGCATGATGTTCAGTGTGGGTAGCAACCGGATACGGTGGTTGGCTGATGATAAACAGGAGAGGAATAACATTTCAAATCTGTGGATAAACACGGAATTCCAGTGCTCCGCTCAGCACAAGAAGCTTTTATCACCACTCAATTATTTAGACTTCCTGATGCTGCTGAGTCCTTCAATAGGCAGTGATTCGTTCCAAGGTAAACATCCCCTGGATTGGTTAGAGGCGGTCTCGCCCAATGCATTACTGCAGGAACGTCTGCTGCCTGGAAAATCTCTGCATCTCTATGGGAGACCTCGCATTCTTTCCACATTACAGTCTGTGTCCCTGCCCATTCATAGCCCATCTATATCCCCCTCCTCCATAACATTCGCACAGCCCACACCGACGTCCAGCTATGCAACATCACCGAGGTTGGATGAGGTAAATCAGGCAGCAATGATGTTGCAATTTAAAGGGGGTGTAATTTTAAGGTGATTGGAGGAAATTATGGGGGGGGTGTCAGAGTTAAGTGTTTTTTTACACAGAATGCTGCATGCATAGAACACTCTGCCAGGCATGGTGGTATTTAAGAAACTCTTAGATGATAGAAAAATGGAGGGTCATGTAGGAAGGAAGTAAAGGCTAAATTGATTTCAGAGTAAGTTAAATATTTGGCACAACATCATGGTCTGAAGGTTCCGTACTGCTCTATGTTAAAAAGAGCATCATATCTCTATACTGCCTTCCACATGTTTTCTAGACACCCTAAATTTCCTTCATATTTCCCTACAACATAGGAGACTATTCAGCCCTTTGAATCTCTGCTGGCTCACAGAGCAATCCCATTCTCCCGTTCATTTTCCCTGTAATGTATTCTCCCAATGTTCCCAACAATTCCATCCCTCACATATTAGTAGGGGAGACAATTAACTTGCTAACATGCACATCTTTGGGATGTGGGAGGAAACTGGAGCAGGGAGAATCCGCAAACTCCATATAGACAGCGGACGAGGTGGGCATCAAACCATGGACCTTGGATGTGTGAGGCGGTGGCTGCACCCACTGCGCCAAGGCCAGTGAAGCTCATCACTGTTGTGAGATAGGAAATGGCTGCCTGAAGTTCCTCCAGGCATTGTGGCTATTTTACCATCATTAGAGGGGAGATAAATCCCTAAATACCCCTCATCTGAGTGGCATGCCAGCCCTTTGCAGGGGCTGTTTATGATGCACCCACAGTGATGTGTCCGGAGTCACACACTGGTTCAGGATGGCTGATTTCTTGTTCTCATCTTCTCTGGAAATTATTTAATTAACCAAATTTAAATTCACCAGCTGTTGTGTGGGGTTTTGAACTCTTGCAGTCAGATCAATAGTCCAGCCTTTGAGTCAGTCATTCAGCAACTTAGTCACTGCACCATCGATCCCACAGAACAAGAGAATAGAAAACTTAATTTAACATAAATTGGTTTATTGTTGTCACATGTACTGAGGCACAGTGAAAAACCTTGTTTTGCATGCCATCCATACACGTCATGACCATAAGTCATAGGAGCAGAATTAGGCCATTCAGCCCATTAAGTAAGTATAAGAGCCCATTAGAGCTCTTATAGACAGTGGGGTCAAGGGATATGGGGAGAAGGCAGGAACGGGGTACTGATTGTGTATGATCAGCCACGATCACAGTGAATGGCGGTGCTGGTTAGAAGGGCCGAATGGCCTACTCCTGCACCTACTGTCTATAAGTCTGCTCCACCATTCCACCATGGCTGATCCCAGATTCCCACTCAACCCCATACACCTGCCTTCATGCCATATCCTTTGATATCCTGACCAACCAGGAAACTATCAACTTATGCTTTGAGTATACCCACAGTCTTGGACCAACTGCAGTCTGTGGCAGAGCATTTCACAGATTCACTACTTTCTGACCAAAAAAATTACTCCTTACCTCTGTTCTAAAAGGTTGCCCCTCAATTTTGAGGCTGTGCCCTCTAGTTCTGGATACCCCCGCTGTAGGAAACATCCTCTCCACATCAACCTAATCTAGACCTATCAACATCCGGTAGGTTTCAATGAGATTCCCCCTGCGTTCTGCTAAATTCCAGTGAGTACAGGCCCAAAGCTGCCAAACGCTCCTCATATGTTAACCCCTTCATTCCCAGAATCATCCTCGAGAAACCCCGCTGGACTCTCTCCAATGACAACACATCCTTTCTGAGATACAGGACCCACAGCTGTTGACAACACTCCAAGTGTGGCTCGAATGTGGTTAGTCAACACACTGATGTAGTACAAAGGGAAAGCAATAACAGATTGCAGTCACAGAGGAAGCACAGTGCAGGTGCAAGGCCGCGGTCAGGTAGATAAGAGCCCAGGTGTCCATTGGAGACGTCCTTTGATGGCAATTGTTGGAATCAAACCATCCTAGCATTTCCAAGCCAGCAGGGCGAGACCCTTGATACGGTCTCATTTTTTTGTAAGTCTGCTGCAAGTGATTTTTTACCTGGTTGTTAGTGACTCTGATTCTGAGAATATTACTTCACTTGTTCTCAATGACTTTTGTTTTACCTGGTTGCTAATGACTCTGATTCTGAGAATTTTGTTTTACTCAATGGTAATGTCACTGATTTTGTGAGTTATTTTAAACTCAGATATTAATTACTCCATTTCTATTATTACCCAGTTGTTAAAGACACCAATTCTGAGAGTATTTTTTTACCTGTTTGTTAATGACACCAACTCTACATGTTTTGTTTTACCTGGTTATAAATGACTCAGAATCCGTCAGTACTTTTTTACTCAGTTATTAATGACTCTAATTCTAAAATTACCCAAATGTTAAAGGTACCAATTCTGAGAGTATGTTTTAAACCTGGTTCTTAATAACACTGACATGAGAGTTTTGTTTTACCTGATTGTTAATGACAGTGATCTTATCCAGTTGTTGATTGCTCCAATTCTATTATTACCCATTTGTTAAAGACACCGATTTTGATTTTGTTTTACCTGGTTATTAATTAGATCATAGGACCATAAGATATGGGAGCAGAATCAGGCCATTTGGCCCATCGAGTCTGCTCTGCCTTTTCATCAGGGCTAATTGAATTTTCCTCTCGGCCCCAATCTCCAACCTATGGATTCCAATTCTATAATTACCCAGTTGTTAAAGACACCGATTCTGAGAGTTATTTTATTTTACCCAGTTCTAATGACACCAATTCTGAGGCGCTAACCTGCAGCTGCCCATAAATTAAAGTGTTTTGAAGCCTAACCTGACAGGAAGAAATGACTTTGGGATTGCTTGACCTTTTGGAAGGGACCTGGCTCAACAATCCTCGAGCCATCAGCCAGCCCTGCTGACGGGTCAGACTCCCACTTACTGCCTCCTCCTCCCCTTTGACAGGTCTGCCCCCCGCCGAGGCCAAGCTCAAGGCAAAGGGCAGCTCCCGGAGCTGCTGGTGGCGGCTGAGTCAAGCAATGGTGGAGATGCATTTTGATAGCACCTTTCACAGCCTTTGGGAATTCTCACATATCCCAAGTATTTATGGTAGTAGTAATCGTGAAATTTATGCACAGCAAGAGTTAAGTGATTTGCTTTAGTGCTGTTTGATGAGGAAAACCCAAGATACTAAGGTAACTCCCTAACTGGAGACACAGGAAACAGCGGGTGGTAGAATCTAGAGCAACAAACACACTGCTGGAGGAACTCTGGGCTGAGCAGCACCTGTGAGAAGAAAGGAATTGTTGGCCTTCCAAGGTTTCAACCCAAAACCCTGTACAACCCCACCTGGCTCATTGTGGTTTGACTGTACAACCTCATCTGGCTCATTGTGGTTTGATTGTACAACCCCACCTGGCTCATTGTGGTTTGACTGTATTACCCCACCTGGCTCATTGTGGTTTGACTGTATAACCCCACCTGGCTCATTGTGGTTTGACTGTACAACCGCACCTGGCTCATTGTGGTTTGACTGTACAACCCCACCTGGCTCATTGTGGTTTAACTGTACAACCGCACCTGGCTCATTGTGGTTTAACTGTACAACCCCACCTGGCTCATTGTGGTTTGACTGTATTACCCCACCTGGCTCATTGTGGTTTGACTGTATAACCCCACCTGGCTCATTGTGGTTTGACTGTACAACCGCACGTGGCTCATTGTGGTTTGACTGTACAACCCCACCTGGCTCATTGTGGTTTGACTGTATAACCCCACCTGGCTCATTGTGGAAACATGAGGAAATCTGCAGATGCTGGAAATTCAAACAACAACACACACAAAATGCTGGTGGAACACAGCAGGCCAGGCAGCATCTATAGGGAGAAGCACTGTCGACGTTTCGGGCCGAGACCCTTCGTCAGAACTAACCGAAAGGAAAGATAGTAAGAAATTTGAAAGTAGGAGGGGGAGGGGGAAATGCAAAATGACAGGAGAAGACCAGAGGGGGTGGGATGAAGCTAAGAGCTGGAAAGGTGATTGGCGAAAGTGATACAGAGCTGGAGAAGGGAAAGGATCATGGGACAGGAGGACTAGGGAGAAAGAAAGGGGTGAGGGGAAACACCAGAGGGAGATGGAGAACAGGCAAACAACTAAATATGTCAGGGATGGGGTAAGAAGGGGAGGAAGGGTATTCATAGAAGTTAGAGAAGTCAATGTTCATGCCATCAGGTTGGAAGCTACCCAGCCGGTATATAAGGTGTTGTTCCTCCAACCTGAGTTTGGATTCATTTTGTTAGTAGAGGAGGCAATGGATAGACATATCAGAATGGGAATGGGACGTGGAATTAAAATGTGTGGCCACTGGGAGATCCTGCTTTTTCTGGTGGACAGAGCACAGGTGTTCACGAAACGGTCTCCCAGTCTGCGTAGGGTCTCACCAATATATAAAAGGCCACACTGGGAGCACCGGATGCAATATACCACACCAGCCAACTCACAGGTGAAGTGTCGCCTCACCTGGAAGGACTGTCTGGGGCCCTGAATGGTGGTGAGGGAGGAAGTGTAAGGGCAGGTGTAACACTTGTTCCGTTTACAAGGATAAGTGCCAGGAGGGAGATCGGTGGGAAGGGATGGGGGGGGGGGGGGACGAGTGGACAAGGGAGTCGCGTAGGGAGCGAACCCTGCGAAAAGCAGAAAACAGGGTGAGGGAAAAATGTGCCTGGTAGTGGGATCCCGTTGGAGGTGGCAGAAGTTATGGAGAATTATACGTTGGACCTGGAGGCTGGTGGAGTGGTAGGTAAGGACAAGGGGAACCCTATCCCGAGTGGGGTGGCGGGTGGATGGGGTGAGAACAGATGTGCGGGAAATGGGAGAGATGCGTTTGAGAGCAGAGTTGATGGTGGACGAAGGGAAGCCCCTTTGTTTAAAAAAGGAAGACATCTCCTTCGTCGTGGAATGAAAAGCCTCATCCTGAGAGCAGATGTGGTGGAGACGGAGGAATTGTGAGAAGGAGAAAGCATGTTTGCAAGAGACAGGGTGGGAAGAGGAATAGTCCAGGTAGCTGTGAGAGTCTCATTGTGGTTTGACTGTACAACCCCCCCTGGCTCATTGTGGTTTAACTGTATAACCCCACCTGGTTCATTGTGGTTTGACTGTATAACCCCAACTGGCTCATTGTGGTTTGACTGTAGGCACCCACCTGGTTTATTGTGGTTTGACTGTAGGCACCCACCTCATTGAATACAGTTGGACTGTAGAACCCAACCAGTTCGCCACATTCTTGTCAGTGGAAGACCAACCTCCCCTCCTACATTGGAACAGTACAGGCCCTTCAGCCCACAATGTTCTGCCAACCTTTTACCTCTTCCAAGATCAATCTAACACTTCACTCCCACATAGCCCTCTATTTTTTTTCATCCATGTGTCCATCTAAAAGTCGTTTAATTGTCTCAAACAAGACAAAATCTGCAGATGCTTAAATTCCAAGCAACACACATAAAATGCTGGAGGAACTCAGCAGGCCAGGCAGAATCTATGAAAAAGAGTACAGTTGATGTTTTGAGCCGAGGTTCTGCTGGCCTGCTGAGTTCCTCCACCACTGCCCCTGGCAGGACATTCTATGGAGCCACCACTCTCTCAGGAAAGGATGGACCCCCGTCCTTCACCCCAGTTGACTCCCCAAATGCTTCAGTGGTTAGTTATTAGGGCTGGGCGATGGATTTTGCTCTTGCAGCCAAGCTTGTATCCCAAGAAGGAAGTACAGTGGATTCCGGTTTATAGGGCCATTGGTTAATCTGGGCAGCTGTTTATTTGGGACTACTTTTAAAGAACAAAAAACTAATTGAGAGATTAGCTGGGTTACCCTTTATTTATGTGGGACACGATGCTGCTTAATTGGGAGGAGACTGGCACGTGCACCTCTGTGGCCATTAGACACTACACCTTGCTTAAAGTGAACAGTTTTTAAATAGCATCAGTTGCACATGTTTCTGTTACGTTATGTATTTGGGCCAATGGATGCCGATTTTTTTTCTATTCTGAGTTTAAAATTTTCAGACCTTTTCCAAGGTGCCACAAAAAGATTTTACGCTAGCAAGGCAGTGAATACCGAATGAATTCCTCTGTCGATAACTATTAGAAACTAATACTCAGTTTTATGTTACTGTAGTGGTATTGGTCATGTTCTCATTGGGTTCTGTATTTCATTTAAATACACAATTTGTAACTCAGTTAAATTGTAGTTTGTGTTTTATATATCTTTTAACTATTTCCATGAAACTTTGGCTAATTGAGGCAGCAGCTTAATTGGGCCTGATGTGCCCCAGTTAACTGGAATCCTCTGTATTTAATACTTGCCTGAGAGCTACCATCACCTTCCGGTCAGATAGCGATAGTGAACCAGCTAGTTAGTCCTGGGAGCCTCAGAGGAACCCCTGAGGGACAGGAAAGGAAGCAATATCAGTTTTGTTAACAAGCTTTGAGCTGTTGACCTCTTGTCCTTGTTGGTCAACAGTTGTTGACGTCCTTGACTGCCTATAATAACCTCATTAAAGTTATTGAGGGAACAATAGGAGGTGAAGTGGGGGAAGTGGTTGCCTGTGCTGACTTGGAAGGAAGTGGCTAGGCGGAGACACAATGGCCCCTGGCTCGGGCTTGTGGTTAACAGCCATCAACACTGGTAATTAGGGGTCGGTTTATTATTGTCACATGTAATGAATGAGATACAGTGAAAAACGTCTGTTTGTGATTCAGACAGATCATTCATACACACACAAAACACTGCAGGAACTCAGGTCAGGCAGCATCTATGAAGAGGAATAAACAGTCGACGTATTGGGCTGAGACCCTTCATCGGCACTGGAGAGGAAGCCAGAAGAAGTATGTTGGGGGTGGTAGGAAAGGTCTACAGGCTGGCAGGTGATAGGTGAAACCAGCTGTGGGGGAGGGGAGGGAAGCGGGTATAAACTGAGAAGGTGGGAGGCGATAGGTGGGAAAAATCTGATAGAGGAGAGTGGACCATGGGAGAAAGGGAAGGAGGAGCGGAATCATAAGGAGGTGAGGAGAAGAGAAGCGGTAAGATGGGAGCCTGAATGGGGAATGGAGAAAGAGAGGAGAGGGAGGTGGGAGAAATTGCTGGAGTTTCGAGAAATTGATGTTCATGCTGTCAGGCTGGAGGCTACTCAGATGGAATAAGAGGTGTTGCTCCTCCACTCAAGCCTTGATATACAGTGGGATCTTGGGGTTCAAGTCCATACCTTCCTTAAAGTAGCAACACAAGCAGTAAAGAAGATGTACGGCTTGCTTGCATTCATCTCTGGTGGCATAGAGTATAGGAGTCCGGGAGTCATGATGCAGTTGTATAAGACCTTGGTGACTCCACCCTTTGAAGCATTGTGTGTATTCTGGATGCCACGTTACAGGTAGTGGAGGCTTTACAGAGGGTGCTGGCTGGATTAGAGGATATTAGCTTTAAGGAGAAGTTAGATAGACTTGGATTGTGAAACATTGGAGGTTGAGGGGGAGGCCTGATAGTTTATAAAATTTTGAGGGACGTAGATAGGGTAAACGGTCAGGATCTTTTATCCCAAATGCTGGAGGTATGGATTTAAGTGAGCAGGGGAAAGTTTAAAGGTGGTGTGAGACATAGATGGTGGTGGGTGGCTGCAGTGTGCTGCCAGGGGTGCTCGTGGAGGCAAATACTACTCAAGAGGCTTTTAGATAGGCACATGGATGTGTACATAATGGAGGGATATGGACCATGTGCAGGCAGAAGGGATTAGTTTAACTGGGCATCGTGCATGGCACAGACATTGTGGGCTGAAGGGCCTGTTCCTATGCTGCACTATGCTGCACAATGGAGAGAGCAGGGTGTATGACTTCCATCACAGAACTAGTACAGGTGCAGTAGATTGAATAGCCGCCTCCTGTGCGGTCAGATTCCGCTCATGTATCGACGTGCCTCTGGAATTTTAGCCCTGTCGAGCGAGTGTCTTCAGGAGCAGCACAGAAAGAAATCTCCCTCACTTGCACTGAATTAACTGTGAGCATGCACATTAGAACCTGTCGGGCCTCCTTTACCCCTTCCATTGAGGTTTGGGCCTCAGAGGAGTCTGTCGGGAATCTGTCACCTCCTGTCACGGCTTCCAGTGTGACTTAGTAGATATTTAGGTGTCTTTTCATTGTGACAGCCACCAGACATCAGGGATAATAAAGCTGTGTACGAGCAAACATTCAGCGATGTTTGTGATGACTGGAGGGGGTAATTATATCTAGAAAAATAAATTAATTGCCTTACAGAGTTGAAAAGGGGAAAGTGGAGGTTTCGATGCAATCGAACTGTAGGACTTAACTACATGAAGTTGGCATTCAGTCTGTTCCACTTTGGTCTCAGTAGTTGGCCACAGGCTATAGAGAAAGCTATGAGAGAATAAAACATCAGTTTCCTCACCCCCTGCTGCCCACAGTTGAAAATTCTGCACATCTGGGAGAATGGGGAGTGTGAGGAATAATTACCTCTTTAATCCTGTAGCTACGCACCCTACCAGAACTTCCGTCAATTAACATGAACCCTATGTACACTTTGGCAGGGAAAAACCAGTGCATTGTTTAACCCTGTCATTACTACACTGTGGGATGTGGACACTCCTTTTACATCAGTCATTCTCAGCCCTGCCTGCTCTCCATGCTGAATCTGAGTTAGAATCAGATTTAATATCATTGTTTTGTGGCAGCAGTACATTGTTGTTGTTCCTTTCCGCGCCTTCTGCTGCATTGGGCGGCTCTTTTGCTGTTTCCGTAGCATTTTGACTTCTTTTCTGAGGGCAGGTTGCGAGCACGCTGCTCAACCCTGCATGGATGGAAACGGGCTGGATTCCAACTCAAGACTGTTCGCCTCAAAGTCCGGTGCTGATGTCACTACAACCACCGGCCACCATAGCAGTAATAATTCAGAAAAACTACAAATTACCATCAAAAGTATATATAAAAAGATCAGAAACCTGATGGTGGAGGGGAAGAAGCTGCTCCTGAAATGTCAAGTGTATGTCTTCAGGTTTCTGTACCTCCTCCTTGAGAAGAGGGCATGTCCTGGGTGATGGGGACACTTAATGATGGATGCTGCCTTTTTGAGGCACCATGTTTTAAAGATGGCCTCAGTGCTGGTGACCATGATGGAGCGGGCTGAGCTTACAACTTTCTGCAGCTTTTCCTGGTCCTGTGCAGTGACTACCTCTATCCAGATGGTGATGCAGCCAGTTAGAATGCTCTCCATGGTACATCTGCAGAAATTTGTGAGTGTCTTTGCTGTCATACATATCAAGTCTTCTCAAGCTCCAAGTGAAATATAACCAGTGTTGTGGCTTCTTTGTAGTTGCATCAATATGTTGAGTCCAGGATAGATCTTCACAGGTGTTGACACCCAAGAGCTTGAAACTGCTCACTGTAAGTTCTCCTCAAGGGAGGCTCAGAGCACAGCCAGTGTAATCTGGTTAATGTATGATGAGTGTTTGATGGCTCAGGGCCTGATCTCACTGGAGTTTAGAAGAATGAGGGGGATATCATTGAAATCTATCGAATATTGAAAGGCCTAGAGAGGGGTGATGTGGAGAGGATGTTCCAATAGTGGAAGAGTCTAGGACCAGAGAACACAGCCTCAGAATAGAAGGACGTCCCTTTAGAACAGAGATGAGGAGAAATTTCTTTAGCCAGAGGGTCGTGAATCTGTGGAATTCATTGCACAAACAGCTGTGGAAACCAAGTCATTGGGTTTATTTAAAGCGGAGGTTGATAGGTTTTGATTAGTAAGAGCATAAAAGGTTACAAGGAGAAAGCAGACAAATGTCAGTGAGAAGGATAATAATTCATCCTTGATTGAATGGCAGAGTATACACAGTGGGCCAAATTGCCTAATACTGCTTCTACAAACGTTTGTATGTCTTATGGTCAGGAACCAGCTGTCAGAGACCTGTTGTCAGATCTAATACACTTTACTGGTGCAAATCTATTGATTTTGAAGTTAAGATGACTCACTGAACCTTCTGTTTACTAACCTCACCAGCTTCAGGGTTATGTTCCGTCGGTCTTGACTCTTCCCTCCCCAAAATCACAGCATGGTAGAGTAGCTTTACAGCACCAACAAACGCTGATCAGGATTCGATTCCTGATGCTGTCTGTAAGGAGTTTGTACGTTCTCCCCGTGACCTCATGGATTTCCTCCGGGTGATCTGGTTTCCTCCCACATTGCAAAGACGTATAGCACTGTGCAAAATTCTTAGGCTGTATACATAGCTGGGGTGCCTAAGACTTTTACACAGTACTGTAGTAACTTTATGTATTGCATTGTACTGCTGCCACAAAAAAAAAACACATTTCATGACATGTGAGTGATGATAAACTGGGGTCTCTATTGTGGACTGAGAGTGGAAAGGGGCAGGGAGAAGGGAGTCATGGATGGGAAAAGGGGAAGGGGAAAGGGGACGGAGGAGAAAGCACCAAAGAATCTTTCTGTAATGATCAATAAATCAATTGTTTGGAATCAAATGACTCAGGGCTGGGTGTGTTTGAACATATGCCAGCGCCCCACCCTGGTACTCCTCTGCCACCTGTCCCACGCCCCTTCTGTGGAGCTCCACCCTCACCATTTCCAATATCCTTTGCTTCTGCCAGATTTACAAACTTGCTTTCAACTCCATGTTGACAAATAGAATGCAGTGCAAAAGTCTTTGCCACCCTAGCTATGCATATGTGCTTAAGCCTTTTGCACAGTACTGTGCCGGCTAGGGTCAATAAATTGTGGGCACACTGTTGGGACTGGAGAAGTGGCAATGCTTGGGGGATGCCTCCAACACAATCCTTGTTGACTTTATTTGACGCAAACTATGCGTTTCACTGTTGGTTGCTTGGTACACCTTGCCAGGGGTGGTGGTAGAGGCAGATAATTCAGGGGCATTCAAGAAACTCTTAGCTAGGCACATGGATAGTAGAACATGGAGGGCTATATAGGGGGGAAGAGTTACATTGATCTTTGAGTAGGTTAAAAGATCAGCACAACATTATGGGCCAAAGGGCCTGTACTGTGCTTTAATATCATATGTTCACTGTATGTTTTGATATATATGTGACAAATAAAGCAAAGTTTTAATCTTTAATTATTTCCCAAGTGGATAAAATTTCTCTATGACTTATTAATTAACTTCAAAACACTACACTTAAGGAATTAAAGTGTGAAAGGCTGTTGCCCTCATTTCTGTTCTACCATTCATTAAGATCGATGCTGATGGTTTGCCTTCCCCATGGATCCTGCTTCCCTTCACATTCTTATTGTCTCTGCATTGAACATAGTCCACAACCTGGCCAGGGAATTCCAAAGATTTACCACTCTCCAGGGGAAGAAATTTACTTTTATCTGGCAGTCAGTGAGAGTAGACAGTTTAAATGGTTTGGCATGGAGTAAATGGTCCATAGACCCGTTTATATGCTGTACTTCTCTATGGCTTTATGACTTCATTTCATCTTCTCACATAAGATATTGACATTGGTGCTAAATGCCCCAACCAGGGACACTATCTATCCCATTAATTGCATCGCAATTATACTCAAATGATCTCTCTTTTCCATTCCCTATTCTGGCTCTCCTCTTACTCTTTTCCTCACCTGCCTATGAACACCTTCCGATGCCCCTCCTTCCATGGTCCATTCCTCTCCTATCAGGTTCCTTCTTCTTTAGCCTTATACGTTTTCCACCTATCACCACCAAACTTCTCACTTCATCCTCCCTCCTCACCTGGGTTCACCTATATCATCTGCCAACTTGCACTCCTTCCCCAATCACCATCTTTGAAAGTCGACTATCTATTCATTTCCCTAGGTACTGCCTGACCTGCTGAGTTCCTTCAACATTTTGTGCTGTGCGTGTTTCCAGCATCTGAAGAATCTCTTGTGTTTGCAGAGGAGATCGCTTCTTCACTTTCTGTAAACTACCCTTAAATGCCTTTACTGCGTGTTGGTGATGGGGAACCCATTACAGCACAGTGCAGGCCCTTTGGGCACAATGTTGTGCCAACCTTTTAACCTAGTCTAAGATCGATCTAATCCATCTCTCTTACGGAGCCCAAGTGTTTCTATCATCTATGTGCCTATCCAAGAGCTTCGTAAACACCCATAATGTATCTGAAAATACGCACACCACGCTGGAAGAACTCAGCAGGTCAGGCAGCATCCGCTAGAAAAGAGTAGCCAACGTTTCGGGCCGAGACCCTTCATCTGGAATGGGGGGGAAGAGAGGGCCGAAGCCCAGTAATAGAGATAGGGGAGGGGGAAGTTCCTGATGAAGTGTCTCGGCCCGAAACGTTGGCTACTCTTTTCTCATGGATGCTGCCTGACCTGCTGAGTTCTTCAAGCGTTGTGTACGTATTCTTTGATCCACAGCATCTCAGTTGTATTTTTGCATAATGTATCTGCCTCTGCTGCCCACCCCCCCGGCCAGGCATTCCACGTGCCCATCACTCTCTTACCTCTGACATCCCTCCTGTACTTTCCTTCAATTACCTTAAAATTATACTCCCTTGTATTAGCCACTTCTCCCCTGGGAGAAAGTCTCTGAGTCCACTTTGGCCACTTTATTAGGTACACCGGGTGTGGTCTTCTGCCGCTGTCGCCCATCGCTTCAAGGTTTGAGTGTTGTGTGTTCAGAAATGCTCTTCTGCACCTCACCATTGTAGCACCTGGTTATTTGAGGTACTGTTGCCCTCCTGTCATCTTGAGCCAGTTTGGCCATACCCCTGTGGTCTCTCTCGTTAACAAGGTGTCTTTTGTCCACAGAGCTGCTGCTCACTAGAATTTTTTTTTGTTTTTCGCACCATTCTCTATAAAACTCTATTAGTGTGTTGTGCATGAAAATCCCAGGGAATCAATAGACCTGAGATACTCAAGCTACCCCTTCTGGCACCAACAAACAGTCCACAGTCAAAGTTCCTTAGATCACATTTCTTCCCCATTTTGCAATTTGGTCTGAACAACAGCTGAACCTCTTGACCATGTCTGCGTGCTTCAATGCATTGGGTTGCTGCCACATGATTGGCCGATTAGATATTTGCATTAATGAGCTGGTATACAGGTGTACCTAGTAACGTAGCCACTGAGCTTATTACTCATCATCTTGTGCACCTGTATCAGGTCACCTCTCAGCCTCCTTTGTTGCAAGGAGAATAGCTCCTAGCTAGTTATCATTGTGTCGACGATGGTCCAGTTGTTTTCAGATAGGACAGGACATCGAAACTGAAGCATGAAAGAGCAGCAGCAAACTAATTCAGCCACCATTGACTGCAGGAGATTGACAAAACTATTCTTAGAACACCATGGTTCTCAGGGTACCTCCTGGGCAATGCTCAGGGTGGGCTGCTGTCTTGTTCACTGTTTGCTCCATTAAGGAATGATTCAGTGATACATAAACGTTGTCAGAACAAACATTGCCAGCAAAGAGTGATGTTAAGCGCTGCAGGCCACAACCATTTGTTGTTAGTTTTTGAAGTTCATAAGCCAGTGTGCGCAAAGTTTACCAGTTAACTAGCAAGACAAGGCTACAGAGCCCTGTGGTGACCTGGGCAATATTTACCCTTTGATCAATTTAAAAGATTATGGGATGGATCTGTGCCAGGTATCCGCATCAATACAAGACATTGTCAGAGTGCATTTAAAATATTATCTGCAGTTCTGATTGCCATACTGTAGGGAGGACGTGAGGAAACTAGAGGGGTTTCATAAGGATACTACCCGGACAGGAGGACTTGAGTTATAATAAGAGATTGGATGAATTGGGACTCACGGGAGTGAAGGAGGCTGAAGGGTCGAACTTATTAGAGGTTTATAAAATCATGAGGGACATAGACTGTCTTTTCCCAGGGTTGGAGTGGCACAGTGGTGTAGGGGTTGGCACAACACTTTGCAGTACAGGCAGCCTCGGTTCAATTCCCACCTCTGTCTGTAAGGAGGAGTTTGTACGTTCTCCACGTGACTACGTGGGTTTCCTCTGGGCTATGGATAATTATCAGAGGACTGCTGGGCGGGACAGCTCAAAGGGACAGAAGGGCCTGCTCCACACTGTATTGCAATAAATAAATACCAGAAGGCTGATTTTTAAAGTTGGTGGGGGGGGGGATATTTAAAGGGGGTCTGAGGGGGCAGGATTTTCCACACAAGATAGCGGTGTGTATATGGAGAGAGTTGGCAGAGGAGGGAGAAATACTATCGCCACCTCGCTGACAAGCAACCACTGGCACACCTCAAGGTGCTTAGCCCACTGCTCCACTCTGTCTAGCCACCCATGACCACGTGGCCAGACACAGCTCAAATGCCACCTATAAATCTGCTAATGACTATTGTTGGCAGAATTTCAGATGGTGATGAGGGCGTACAGGAGCGAGATGTATCAGCTGGTTGAGTGGTGTCACAACAACAACCTTGCACTCAGTGTCACTAAGACCAAAGAACTGATTGTGGACTTCAGAAAGGGTAAGATGAGGGAACACACAACAATCCTCATAGATGGATCAGAAGTGGAAAGAGTGAGTCATTTCAAGTTTTTGGGTGTCAACATCTCTGAGGATCTATCCTGGGTCCAACATATCAATGCAGTTACAAAGAAGACATGACAGTGGCTATATTTCATTTGGAGTTTGAGGAGATTTAGTATGTCACCAAAGACACTTGCAAATTTCTGAAGCTGTACCGTGAGAACATTCTAACTGACTGCGTCAGTGTCTGATGTGGTGGGGGGAGGGGCTACCGCACAGGATCAAAATAAGCTGCAGAGAGTTGTAAACCTAGGCAGCTCCACCATGCACACTAGCCTGCACACTGTCCGGGACATCTTAAAGAGCAAAAGCAGCATCCATCACTAAGGACCCCCATCACCAAGAACATGCCCTATTCTCATTGCTACCATCAGGAAGGAGGTACAGAAGCCTGAAGACACACACTCAATGATTCAGAAACTACTCTTCCCCTCTGCAATCCAATTGCTGAATGGACGTTGAACCCATGAACACTACCTCACTACTTATAAGAAAAAATCTTTGCACTACTAATTTAATTTAACAATTATATATATATATATATATATATATATACTGTAATTCACTTTTTCTCTATTATTATGTATTGCACTGTACTGCTACCTCAAAAACAACAAATTTCATGACATGTGCTGGAGATATTAAACCTGATTCAGATTCTGATTCTGGTACTGGTAGGTACAAATATAACATTTAAAAGACATTAGGACAGGTACGTGGATAGGAAAAGTTTAGAAGAATAAGAAAAGCAAGCAAATAGGATTAGCTCAGGTGGTCAATCTGGTCAACATGGACAAGTTGGGCTGAAGGACCTTTTTCTAACTTTGTTCTGTTTTATTTCAAAATTCCGGGAGCCAATTGATCATTTTCAACTTTAATCACTCCAACATTAGTAACTCATTGAATCCCCAGGTTTATGATTCCCTCTCCATGTTTGTTCATCCTTGTTCCCCTTTGTGATTGTTCTTAATACGAACCTCTTTGGTCACCTGCCTTAAGTATAAAAAGAGAGTGCTGGTACTGCTCATTAGGTCAGGCAGTGTCTATGGAGTTAACGTTTCAGGTCCAAGACTCTTTGGCAGGACCATGGGTAAAGGATCCTGGATCTGAGAGTTCTGTTTGTCTATCCACATATATTGCTGACATGCTGAGCGTTTCCAGAATTTTGCAGATTTCCATCTTCTGCAGTTTTTTCCAGAATTTTGTTACTTCCTCATGTGGTTTGGTGTCAGATGAAGCCCTATGGGGCATCTTTATCTCCATGTTGATGGAACATTGGAATAAAAATTTCATTGTTAAAGTCTGCATATCAGATATGACAGTTTTGCTTTCAGAAATCTTCATCGAATCATTCTGATGTGTGTCTTTTGCAAAGGCGACAAAGCTTGTGGCACAGTAGCGTGGTTAGTGTAACACTTTACAGCACCAGCGACCTGGGTTCAATTCCCACTGTGGTCTGTAAGGAGTTTGTACATTCTCCCTTTGACCGCATGTGTTTCCTCTGGGTGTTCTGATTTTCTCCCACATTCAAAAGACGTGCCGGTTAGGGTTAGAGAGTTGTGGCATTGTTATGTTGGCGCTGGAAGAACGGTGACACTTGCAGACTGCGTCCCTGCACATCCTCAGACTGTCGATTGTCAATGCAACTGATGCATTTCACCGTATGCTTCAGTGTACGTGTGACAGATAAAGCTAATCTTTATGTCAGCATGGACACATACACACACGCGCGCACACACACACACCACGCCCCCCCCCCCCACCCACTTTCAGTAAACTGCCGTGGAGGGTAGCCAGTCCTTGGGCTGAGTCCCCCATGGTTGCAGCTGAGTCATTTGGCCACCTCGGATCTGTTGTCAGCTCTGCAGTGGCCAAGTGGAATTTCTGAGTGTCTGTTTGGCAGCTATGAAGTTACTGTTGCTACAAGTTCTAGCTTTGATTTTTAAAAGTAGTATTTCCAAGAGGGTCCTGGAGGATTGCCACGTGTTAATGGATCTAAACATGAAAAGAAGCCAATGTTATACTTTGTGTATGTTTCAACTCTTTATTCCTCCATTAGTTGATCCTTTACATTGCACCTTCAGTAATAAAATATTTCAGTGTCTGACAAAGTATGAGAAGGCAGCCTAGAACTGAAACCATGTTGTCAATTTACAGTTTCGAACAAAGAAATTAAGGCAAAAGCCAGTGAAACACTAGAGTGTCTTCTTCAGGGTAGATGGGCTGAATGGCCAACAATAAAAAGGGAAGGTGATGGAAGTGCTGGGTTTGGAAGATTATTTTTGTTGGTGATCAACAAGTGTAGAAGCTTTAGAGAGGGTGCAGAGAAGATTTGCCAAATGCTGCCTGTTACAGTGATCACTGGCAGACAACTGAACCCAGGTGCGGAGAAATGACAGACTCCCATGATGAGACAAAAAGATGAGTTTATTCATCAGAACTCCACTTGAACTTTGGTAGCTCGACTGAGCAATACTGCAAGGTGAATCATTCTTGAAGCACAGACAAGAACTCCACAATAAGTGATAATTGGGAATGCACTTTAAGTAGTCACAGAATACAGAAGCCCCATGCCAGTCACAATTACTTTGACAAGATTAAACAGAAAACACAAGTACTTAATGACTGTCGTTAAGACAACAATTAGTAAAAACAGGTGCTCGAGAAACCTGGTAGCCCACGTGGCTCATAACTGCCTGGATTAGAGAGCATGTCTTGTGATGAAAGGTTGGGCAGGCAAGAGTTTTTCTTTTTGGAGAGAAGGAGGATGTGAGGCAACAAGGTGATAAGCGGCATAAATCGAGTAGACAGCCGAAGACTTTTTCCCAGGGTGGAAATAGCTAATGCTAGGGAGCATAATTTTAAGGTGATTGGAGGAAAGTATAGGGGGGATGTCAGAGGGAAGTTTTCTACACAGAGAGTAGTGAGTGTGTGGAACACCCTGCCAGGGGCGGTGATAAAAGCAGATATATTTGGGGCAGTTAAGAAACTCTTAGAAAAATAGAGGGTTATAGAGGAGAGAACACTTAGTTTGATCTTAGAGTAGTTTAAAATGTCTGCACAACATTGCGGTCTGAAGGGGCTGTAACGTGCTGTTGTGTTCTTTGTTCTATGTAAGTTTACTTTCTACAAACTGCTATGGCCTACAGAAAGAACCATGCTCCAGGACTGAGTGAAGAAATTAAAGGCAAAAGCAAAATGCTGCAGATGCTGGAAACCTGGAATAAAAACAGATAGGGCAGCAAGTGAAAATACCATAAAAACAGCTGGATACTTGAAGCAAAAACTGCAGGTGGCAGACACACCCAGCAGGTCAGGCAGCATCTACGCATCGAGAAAGTCAAAGTCTGATCCTTTGTCAGAAATAGGAAAGGGAGATATATCAGTTAATTTTTAGTAGATCATGCAGCAGCTGAGGAGAAAGAAACAAGTTTAATCTGTCCTTACTGCTATGTTAATGGGTCTCGCCTTATCAGAGGTATTCCCTTTGTTCTATACATCCCCCTTCTCCCACCTCCTCTGCTCCCTAAAACCTTGTGCTACATGCTTTCAGGCTTTTGTAACTTCTGCCCAATGGGAGAGGGGAGAAAGGAGAATGGGGTGGCCAGGTCTTTGATTATGCTGGCCACTTTGCCTAGGCAGTGAGAAGTATAGACTGAGTCCATAGAGAGGTGTTTGGATTGAGAGTTGATGCTCTATCCATGACCTTTTGCTGTTTCTTGCAGTCACGTGAAGTTGCCATATCAGCTGGGTACGGAGCCTGTGGTGTTACGTACCCCATAACTGGGTCACTTACCAGCAAAGATAGAGAGGTCCGTTGAAGTCTGATGGTACTATTTTTAACAGTATTTATTGATAAAAATACACAAAAATAATATCAATGCAAACATACAGATAATATACGTCATCAATACTAAATCTAAAAGCGCGGGTATAATAATACTCAATAAGAAATAGCTCTATCGCTGTCTAGGGGATAATGTATTGTCCGATGGAAATATAAAAGTCACTTTAGTTCATTCAAGCTGCAGGCTGCAGCCTTTGGTTGGAGTCAAGAGAGAGAGTTAAACTTGCCCATTCCTTTTATGCGGTCAATCCTTCGAGAGTCAGTGGGGGCTGAATTTTCCTTTGTTGTTAGCTAAAGCCGTGCTTCTGTGGCAAGACCCACCAATTCTGAGGCAAATGGAAAAGGACGCATGTGGGCTGTTTCCACCGGCTTCGCTATTACGCTGTTACAGAAGTTCTAGCGTTTCTTCTGGTGCATCTGAGGGGCTGTTCCCCAGACCCTCTTTTATCCTGACTCACAGGGTCTCAGATGTCAATCAGGTTGGGATGATGCAATCCCTCCACCAACCCCCCCTCGGTTCCTTGCCTGGGGGCTTCGATGCATCGTACAGTATTCAATACACAATTCCGTCTCCAAGAGACAATAGCCGTTATCAATGGTTCCGCCTTTCGGAGGCCAGAACACATTCCAAACTCTTTGTGGATTCTGCATGTCTTTCTCTCATTTCCTGGGTCTCCTGAACTGACTTAATAGTGATCGTGCGATTCTCAAAAAGGAGGGGCTACTTTGTACCCTTCGGCCCCTCAGAGTTTTGGCACATTCGTAACAGTGGTAGCGGACTGGAGCCACTCCAAACCCTGATCTTTGCAGTCTTTTACGTGCATCAGCCACACCCAAACAATGAATCTCCTGTTTTTTTGTACCACGCATTGCCCACATCAAGCCACCTTTTGAAGGTGGGATCAACCATGGATGTTGCGTCCTGGCTGTCTATATGATATGCAAGCCAGGGCAGTACGATATGGAGAGCAAGCTGTTGCCCATGTAGCAGGCTCCCCCTCTCCATGCAGCTGCTGAATCCAAAGGAATGGCAGAGACCGATACAGGTCAGCACCAGCAGCATCACAGGAGTTGCCAGTCTGCGTTGAACCCATTGTTGGAGTTCCTTAGAGACTCCAGCTCCTTGCAGGTTACTCCCATGAGTGAGTATAGCCACAAGGTGACGGAGGTTTGAGATGAGAGGTTTCCTTCTCCTCGATGAGCTGCTAGCCATGGCTGTTGATCCCCATCTACCCAAAATGACTGGTTTTAATGCACCAGTAACCCACCCGCCTTTGCCACTTCTCCTATCAGTAGAAATGGTTTTGCCAGGCTTAGTAGCCAAGCCACACGTGAAGGTCAGGAGCTGGACTTGGTTGTCAGAGGCTATTTACGATGCATGCCCTTGAGAGCATTTAATAGGGAGTGGGAGCGTGTCCTCACTACCACCCCAGGCTATAACAACCTTAAGGGACCTTTATTTTTACACTAATCCTACCCTAACCCATGTTCCCCACATTCCCCTCAACTCCCCCCAGATTCCATCACTCTCCAACAGCGGGGCAACTTACATGGGCCTGCAAGTCTTTGGGGTACGGCAGGAAAGCGGAACATTCGAAGGAGGCCCATTTATTCACAGGGAGGACATGCAAGCTCCACACTGACAGCATGTGAGGTCAGGATTGAACCTGAGTCACAGGAGCTTCGAGACAGTGGCATCATTTTGCCTCTTTCTTTTCTTTTTCTTTTCTTTCTTTCTTTTGTAAGATTAAAAATAAATTATTTCCAAAGAAAATTTCTGCTTCTGAGCATTCTTCTGACTTAAATTTCAATTAACCCGCTCTTGGTCAACTTATTACCATTGCCATTATACTTTATTGTCACCAAACAAGCGCACAATTATCACTGTGATGTTTGTTTCCGCACCTCGCACTCCCAGAAGTACAAATTGAAGTAAATTTAATAAAAATTTAAATTATAAATCATAATTAGAAAATAGAAAAGGGAAAGTACGGTAGTGCAAGTCAGGTCCTGATATTTGGAAGGTACGTCCCAGATCTGGGTCAGGATCTGTTCAGCAGTCTTATCACGGTTGGAAAGAAGCTGTTCCCAAATCTGGCCATACGAATCTTCATGCTCCTGAACCTTCTCCCGGAGGGAAGTGGGACAAAAAGTGTGTTGGCTGGGTGGGTCTTATCCTTGATTATCCTGGCAGCACTGCTCCGACAGCGTGTGGTGTAAAATGAGTCCAAGGATGGAAGATTGGTTTGTGTGATGTCCTGGGCTATGTTCACGATCTTCTGCAGCTTCTTCTGGTCTTGGACAGGACAATTTCCGTACCAGGTTGTGATGCACGCTAGAAGAATGCTTATTAGGAACTTGAGATGGATACTCGCAAGAAATGAGGCTATTCGGGCCATTGGAATAGTGCTGATCTTTGTTACAATCCTTCCATTAGTCTCACTGCCCTCATTTGACCCTGTAAGTCTCTGGGTGAGGAATATTTCTGAAATGCAGTGCCCTTTGTGTGTTCAGATTTGTGATGTTACAGATGATCTAGTTTGCTCTGATTCTAAGATTACAGTTCCAAGCAATATATTGTGTTTTTTCAAGTATCTGTCTCCTGAGTTCATCTCACCTTTCCATCTCTTTTATTCCCTTTATACCCTACAGGCTGTGCCTTGTCACTCTCTCTCTATCACAGCACACAGAAACTCCTGTCCGTAACTATCCCTTAAAATAAATAATGGATCTTTCCCAAGAGCTTCTTTTCTGAGAGTTCTGCACCAATCAGCCTCTGTGTGAGTACTTATTTCCAGCCAACCCCCGAAGTGAGTATTTAACTCACTCGAGGAAACAGTCCTTTGCTTTTATCCATAGAAACTCGGGCTTTGGCGAAGACAGACCCGTTGTTTCGTTCTCCTTTATAACTTAGCCCATGTCATTCCCGGGTCATCCATTCTTCCGTTTTTCTCCATGAAAGACGGATGACCTCTTCCAGTCCCACAGCCCCCCCAGGGTTTGGTGCTCCTCCAGTTCTAACCTCTGGATAAGCTCTGACTGAGATCACACCATCACTGATAACCTCTTATCCACTTCCTACTTCTTCAATGATCCTTAGCAAACCTACACCTTGACGAACATGAGAAAATCAGCAGATGCTGGAAATCCAAAGCAACACACACAAAATGCTGCATGAACTCAGCAGGTCTAGCAGCATCTATGGTACAGAATAAAGAGTCGTTGCTTTGGGTTGAGACCCTTCATCAGGACTGGAAAGGAAGGGGAGGAGTCAGAGTAAGTAGGTGGGAGGAGGGGAGAAAGAAATACAAGGTGGCAGGTAATAGGTGAAACCGGGAGAGGGGGAGGAGGTGAACTAAAGAGCTGGGAAGTTGATTAGTGGAAGAGATAAAAGGCTGGAGAAGGGAGAATCTGATAGGAGAGGACAGAAGACCATGAAAGAAAGGGAAGGGGGAGGAGCACCAGAGGGAGATGATGGGTAGGTAATGAGATAGGATAAAAAAGGAAAACAGGAACAGGGAATAGTGAAGAAGAGGGCAGGGCAATTACCGGAAGTTCGAGAAATAGATGTGCATGCCACAGGTAGGAATATAAATCTACACCTTGACTAGGCTATTTAGTAACTCATTACCTCTGTACGTAAGGCACTTAGGGTGCCTGGCCAATGCAATAAAACTGACTATCTACATAGCGCCATAGCACCAGGACTAGATTTTCTGGAGTTCATTGATATCAGAAACACAATTTATTTCTCTTTAATTCAATACACTGTATAATGATTTGATCTGTATAAACAGTATGCTGGACAAGCTTTTCACTCTAACTTGGTACGCATGAGAACAGTAAACCAAAAGCCATATCATCTGATCCATCAGATTGCAGATTATTGGATTGAATTTTAAGTGGAGTATAATGTTGAGTCTTTATAAAGCACAGGTGAGGGCCTCATCTGGAGTATTGAGAGCAACTTTAGGCTCCTTATCTTCGAAAAGATGTGCTGACACTGGAGAGAGTTTAGAGGAGGTTCATGAAGAAGATTCCAGGTTTGAATGACTTGTCATGTGAAGAGCGTTTGATGGCTCTGGGCCTGTACTCACTAGAGTTCAGAAGATTAAGGTGTGACCTCATTGAAACCCATCGAATGGTGAAAGGCCTCAAAGGGGTGCATGTGGAGAGGATCTTTCCTACAGTGAGAGATTGTAGGACACAGCCTCAGAATAGGGGAGCGTCCTTTTAGAATGGAAATGAGGAGGAATTTCTTTAGCCAGAAAGTGGTGAATTGGTGGAATTAGTTGCTGCGGGCAGCTGTAGAGGCCATGTCTTTAGGTAGATGAGAAATAGATACCTTAGTGATCCCAAAGGAAATTACAGCGTCACAGTAGCCTTACAGGTGCACAGATACACAAATATTAGAAGAGCAGTAAGAAAGAATAAAAAATAAGTTACCACAAACAGTCTAACAGGAGGGCGTCATCACTTCCCCGGCTATAGGTTGACTCATTATAGAGCCTAATGGCTGAGGGTAAGAATAACCTTATTTAGCGCTCTTTGGAGCAGCACATTTGTCTAAGTCTTTTACTGAAAGTACTCCTCTGTTTAGCCAAGGTGGCATGCAGAGGGTGAGGAACATTGTCCAGAATTGCCAGGATTTTCTGTAGGGTCTTTTGTTCTACCATAGCCTCCAGTGTGTCCAGTTTGACTCCTATAACAGAGCCAGCCTTTCTAATTAAGTTATTGAGTCTGTTGGCATCACTTGTGTTGATGCCATTGCCCCAGCACACCACCCGCATAGAAGATTTTATTGGCAGCAGCAGACTGGTAGAACATGTGATGGAGAGACCTGCGTACTCCAACAGACCTCAGTCTCCTCAGGAAGTAGAGGCAACTCTGGCCCTTCTTGTACACGGCCTCTGTGTTGGTGCTGCATTCAAGTTTATCATCCAGGTGCAGCCCCAGATACTTGTAGGTCTTCACCATATCCATGTCTCCACCCTCAATAGTAACGGGGAGCAGTTCAAGCTTAAGTCTTCCTGAAGTCCATCACCATCTCCTTTGTCTTACTGATGTTGAGCTGCGGATGATTCAGCTTACACCATTTGACAAAGTCCTCCACCAGGGTCCTGCATTCATCCTCCCATCCTCCCTTTAGACACCCAATTATTACTGAGTCGTCAGAGAATTTCTGCAGATGACAGGACTCACTGTTGTATCTAAAGTCCAAGGTATACAGGGTAAACAGGAAGGGAGCCAGTACAGTCCCTTGTGGCCCCCAGTGCTGCTTATAGCCATGTCTGACACAGCTCTGAAGCCACTCAAACTGTCGTCTGCCGGTCAGGTAATCCATTATCCAGGATACAATGGAAATGCCAGTCTGCATTGAACAGAGCTCTTCCCCCAGCAATGAGGACTGTATCGTATTGAAGGCACTTGAGAAATCAAAAAACATGATCCTTATCGTGCTGCCCTGCTTATCCAAGTGGGAGAATGCTCTGTTTAGCAGGTAGATGAGACAGCATTGTTGACTCCAATGTGCTCCTGGTAGGCAAACTGCAGGGGATCAAGGGCTGATCTGACCAGGGGTCAGACGTGAGCCAAGACCAGCCTCTCTAGGGTCTTCATGGTGTGTATTTAAGGCAGAAGTCGATAGATTCTTGATTAGTCAGGGCATGAAGGGATACAGGGAGAAGGCAAGAGACTGGGGCTGAGAGGGAAATGGATCAATTGTGATGAAAGACTCGATGGACCAAGTGGCCTAATTCTGCTCCTATGTCTTACTACCAGAGTCTGACATACAAAAGATTGTTGGTGTTGCTCCACAAGCTTGTGAGGTTCCTTGAACCCCCTTCTGCCCTTTGACCCAGGGGTCACTGTTTTACAGAGCTAAATTCACATCGATTGATCAACTGCCAATTAGGAGCAACTGTGGATTCTACAGGGAGGAGAAATTGGATTGTTATTGATTGTGTGCTTAGAATTATGGTCTGTTTATAGATCAGATAACTGAGTTGTTTTCTTATCAGAGTTCCAGTTATCTGGATGTCACGGAAGTTACTGCATGTTTTCCCCACTTACCCATCCCTCCTATACTAGAGGCAGTTCTGCATTATGTGGGCAGATTGGTAGCTAGTGGTATAGCACAATGTTTTACAGTACCAGCGAATTGGGTTCAATTACCATACAAAATGCTGGTAGAACGCATCAGGCCAGGCCACACTTATAGGAAGAAGCAAGTCGACGTTTCGGGCTGAGACCCTTCATCAGGACTAACTGAAAGAAAAGGTAGTAAGAGATCTGAAAGTAGGAGGGGGAGGGGGAAATCCGAAACAATAGGAGGAGGGGGTGGGGTGAAGGTAAGAGCTGGAAAGGTGATTGGCAAAAGGGATACAGAGGTGGAGAAGGGAAAGGATCATGGGACGGGAGGCCTCAGGAGAAAGAAGGGGGGAGGGGAGCACCAGAGGGAGTTGGAGAGCAGGCAAGGAGTGATTGTGAGAGGGTCAGAGAGAGAAAAGAAGAAAAAGGAAATAAATAAATAAATAAATAAATAGATAGATAGATAAATAAATAAGGGATGGGGTAAGAAGGGGAGGGGGGCACTAACAGAAGTTAGAGGAATCAAAGTTCATGCCATCAGGTTGGAGGCTACCCTGCCGGTATATAAGGTGTTGTTCCTCCAACCTGTGCATGGCTTCACCTTGACAGTAGAGGAGGCCATGGATAGACATATCAGAATGGGAATGGGACGTGGAATTAAAATGTGTGGCCACTGGGAGATCCTGCTTTCTCTGGCGGACAGAGCGTAGATGTTCTGCGAAACGGTCTCCCAGTCTGCGTCAGGTCTCACCAATATATAAAAGGTCACACCGGGAGCATCGGACGCAGTATACCACACCAGCCGACTCACAGGTTGCCTCACCTGGAAGGACTGTCTGGGGCCCTGAATGGTGGTGAGGGAGGAAGTGTAAGGGCAGGTGTTGCACTTGTTCCGCTTACAAGGATAAGTGCCAGGAGGGAGATCGGTGGGAAGGGATGGGTAGGATTTTCTGTTGAAGGGCATTGTTTTTTTCAAACAAGGCAGTGATGCAGCCAGTCGATAAACTCCCCACTACACATCTATAGAAGTTTGTTAAAGTGTTAGGTGCCATGCTGAACCTCTGCAAACTCCTAAGGAAGTAGAGGTGCTGCCATGCTTTTACATGCCGGGCCCCGGATAGGTCCTCCGAAATGATAACACCAAGAAATTTAAAGTTGCTGATCCTCTCCACCTCTGATCCCCCATTGAGGACCGGCACATGGACCTCTGTTTTCCTTCTCCTAAAGTCAATAAGCAGAATTTGGTCTTGTTGACATTGAAGTTATAGTTATGGCACCACTCGGCCAGGCTTTCATTCCTAAATGCTGATTGATTGGATGTGCCTCTGATGGGCTGGCTGAATCTTATGACCCTCTGAGATTGTTTTGATCCTGTGCAGTGGCCTGTCCATACCAGATGGTGATGAGTCCAGTTAGAATGCTCGCCACAGTAAATTTGTACGAGTTTGCTGGAGTCTTTGGTGACATACCAAATCTGATCAAACTCTGACATGCCTTCCTCACAATTGCATCAATGTACTGGGCCCAGGGTAGATCGTCCGAGGTGTTGATGCCCTGGAACTTGCTGCTCACCTTTTCCCAGCTGATCCCTCAATGAGGATCAGTGTGGGTTCCTCAGAGTTTCCCTTCCTGAAGTCCACCGTCAGTTCCACTGACATAGTGTGCAAGCTTGTTGTTGCAACACCACTTAATCAGCCGATTTATCTCATTCCTGTAAGCCTCCTCATCACCAGAATCTGCCTGATGCTACATGCTGTGAAAGGAATTAAAGCATTAAACAGTTCACGCCAACCCTGTGCTCTGCAGGAGTGAAGATTCCAATGAAATTAACGCAGGTTGAATTCACCAAATTAACACATGCAGAGTGTTAGAGGAACTGGAAAGGAAGGGGGAAGAAGGCAGAACAAGAAGGAGGGGCACCAGAGGGAGATGATAGGTGAGAAGATGAGAGGGGCCCTTCCTCTAATGCCCCTCCTCCCCTCTTTCCTATGGTCCACTCTCTTCTCCTATCAGATTCCTTCTTCTTCAGCCCTTTACCTTTTCCACCTATCCCCTCCCAGCTTCTCCCTTCAAACCCCTCCTCCAGCCACCAGGCTTCACCTATCACCTTCTAACTTGTACTCCTTCCCCTCCCCCACCTTATTATTCTGGCTTCTTCCCCCTTCCTTTCTACTCCTGATGAAGGGTCCTGGCCCAAAACGTCAACTGTTTATTCCTCTCCTTAGATGTTGTCTAACCTGCTGAATTCCTCCAGTGTTTTGTGTGTGTTACCCTGGATGTCCAGCATCTGCCGAATCTCTTGTGTTCAGAATTCAGCACTGGTTGTTTGTGTGATGATTGGACGGGAAGGTGAAATATGGCCCAGATTCCAGGCCTCCATGTAATGGACAACCTCTCCTAGGATGGAGACTATCAGGTACAGAGTAAAGTTCCCTCTGCAAAGTCCAATGCTACTCTCCTAGAATCAGGCCAATACAGTTTACTTGCAGAGTTACGAACAGCTTACACTTTCTCTTCAAGTGTTGCCAGAGCTGGGACAGATTAAATAAAACTGCCTCTCTACCTGCCTGGGGCATAGTTACACAAAGTTAAGCTTCATCTGTCACTGTCCTGTCACACTTCTAAGGCAGAGAATGCGTTTGTGTGAACGGCCTGGTGATGTTCTGGGGATATATCCATGTCCCAGTAACCATGGGGAAGGAAAACACAGTGTCCAGGAAGGCACTTATCACCTCAGGTGATAAGTGCCTTCCTGCGTGCGGATATGTACATTTTAATGCGGCTTGATTAGTTGCTGTTAATGTCAACAATTGTTTTGTAAAAATTAAATTTCTACAGTACAACAAGAAACACACCATGGTAGTCATTTTTTCCACCTGGGGGCCAGGGGAATTCTCAGAGGAGATCCTTTTACAAAAATGTCCTCCCTAGGTCTCCAATGTATGGGGTGGGGGGAACAATCCTCATAGAAATACCTCCACTGAAAACCCCCCTCCCTCCTTTGTTCCCAGGTGAAAAGAAACAATTGCCGCTATGTGTTTATTCTAGCATTGTAATTTGCAATAAATGTAGTTGTAAATAAATAGGGGATATCACACTGATGCCCTTGGCACTGTAGACACCCAGGACGGCACCAAGAGGGCTGGGAGAGGCCGTGTAGCACAGGTACCTGGTGTGTGTAAAGGTGCTGCCCTGATAGATATGTGAATCGGGGCAGCACCCTTACACATTCCAGGTACCTGTGCTACACAGCCTCTCCCAGCCCTCTTGGTGCCATCCTGGGTGTCTCCAGTGCCATTGGCATCAGTGTGATTTTTTTTTGTTTTAAAAAGACTATTTTGCCAAGAAGCACTGTCTGTAGAGCAGATACTTAGTACTTTTGCTTACTAATCAAGAGGTATAAGATGATGAGGTATGTTAATTTTGATAAGTTACTTAGTTCAAAGAAGTTTGCAAACCACATTGATTTTATCATTTAGCATATCAAATAGCTGATATGTGAATAGATGGAAGATAAATATACTCAAAAGAGTCCACTTCACAGCATAAATTGTGGGTACCTAGGATGTCTGTCTCCAGAGGCTTTTAGACCACTTGTGTTAAAAGCTTATCTGAAAAAATAATGTGTGTGAAGTCATCCAAGTGGTAGAGAATCTGTAAATGTAGAGATTCCAGGTTTTTTCGGAATGGTCCAAGATTATCAAGAAGAATGATAGAAACACGGGGCGAACTAGAATCCACTCCTCTGCCTTTGATTTCTGTGACAAATGACTGGTTCATCTGCGACTCATGGGAATGTCCTTTTAGCTTATAGGAATTGTACCTGTATTTTGGAAATCCTTTGTGTTTTAGAAATAGTTTGAAATTGGGGAATCTTTTATAAGATAGAAATCCTCTGTGAGTTTTAAATGTGTTTTAAGAATGTTGTTTGAATTTAAACGAGTATCACTGAAAATGAAGGAACTGCATTTAAACTACTTTGTTAGCCGGAAGTATCTTTTCCTTGGGAGGCGGGACCCACCACTCAAATAGTGGGTATTGGCATCTAAACTCACCATGGGGACTAAACAAGGAAGTGAACTAGTCTTTGAAGATTAGGCAGTTACAACACAACTTTCCTTTAGTGAAAGCATCATTGGCTAACTCTATTGGATAGGGCTTAAGGACTTCATATGAGTTTGGAACTTCATGGTCAGCAACCCCAATAATATCACTGGGGACAAAGAGGGATGAGGATGTCCTGGTAAACTTGCAGTTGGAGCTGCCAATAATAGCTATCTGTGAATCCTGGAGGCAGGCTGTGGAGCACTGTGCCCCAGCTAGCTGCCCAGGCAATGTTCCAGGGATATGTCTGTCAAGTAACCTTGGGGAGGGAACATGTGGTGTCCATTGGATACCATGGAGGTGTTCCAGAACCATTGGGACCACAGGAGATAAGCCAAGTCACTTTATATTGTCATTTCGGCCGTAAATGCTGATGCAGTACATAGTAAAAACGAGACAACATTTTTCAGGACCATAGTGCTACATGAAACAGTACAAAAACTACACTGAGCTATGTAAAAAAAACACAGAAAAAAAAACTACACTAGATTACAGACCTACCCAGGACTGCATAAAGTGCACAAAACAGTGCACTTTATTTATTATTACAATAAATAATTTATTTATTAAGTTGGTGTCAATCCAGGCTCTGGGTATTGAGGAGTCTGATAGCTTGGGGGAAGAAACTGTTACATTGTCTGGTCGTGAGAGCACGAATGCTTCGGTGCCTTTTCCCTGACGGCAGGAGGGAGAAGAGTTTGTATTAGGGGTGTGTGGGGTCCTTCATAATGCTGTTTGCTTTGCGGATGCAGCGTGTAGTATAATCGTCCGTAATGGCAGGAAGAGAGACCCCGATGATCTTCTCAGCTGATCTCACTATCCGCTGCAGGGTCTTGCGATCCGAGACGGTGCAATTTCCGAACCAGGCAGTGATGCAGCTGCTCAGGATGCTCTCAGTACAACCCCTGTGGAATGTGATAAGGATGGGGGGTGGGAGATGGACTTTCCTCAGCCTTCGCAGAAAGTAGAGACGCTGCCATCCTGGACAGGGATGAGAACCTTTTAATTCAGTTTAGTTTGAGTTAGTGGTTGTGTTATTCACTGTTATTGTCTCTGTGTTTGTTGTGGTTTTGTGGAATTAAATTTGTAATAAACTAATCTTTGAAAAAGGGCAGGGAGTATACAGGCTGGAGAGGACAGTTCCCCCCTATACTGTCCCATAAGCACCCCCATGACAGGGCAATACAGATCAGAAAGGATGCTGTGTACTGCATTCAGAGCTTTGCAATGTTCTGATGTACTGGGGGGACTCCATTCTTCTGCACTCGTTATTTTCATGTTATGTAATTCAGTAATGACAAACCTGCTTCCGATAAGTTAGCCGGGTTTACTGTTGTGTGCACAAACATGGTGAGTTACAGCTACAGTGGACATAGAATATAAAACTTAGAATATCACAGCACAGTACAGGTCCTTCAGCCCACAATGTTGTGCCGACCTTTGAACCTATTCCAAGATCAATCTAACCCTTCCCTCCCACACAGCTCTCCATTTTCCCAACATACATGTATCGATTCAAGAATTTCTTAAATGTCTGTAATATAAATGCCTCTACCACCATCTTTGGTAGGGCATTTCACACACCCACTACTCTGTGTAAAAACCTACCTCTGACATCCCCCGATACATTCGTAACAAGGTGGATGAATTGAATGTGCAGATAGTTATTAATGAATATGATATAGTTGGGATCACAGAGACATGGCTCCAGGGTGACCAAGGATAGGAGCTCAACATCCAGGGATATTCAACATTCAGGAGGGATAGACAGGAAAGAAAAGGAGGTGGGGTAGCGTTGCTGGTTAGAGAGGAGATTAGCGCAATAGAAAGAAAGGACATTAGCCTGGAGGATGTGGAATCGATATGGGTAGAACTGCATAACACTAATGGGCAGAAAACGCTGGTGGGAGTTGTGTACAGGCCACCTAACAGTAGTAGTGAGGTTGGGGATGGCATTAAACAGGAAATTAGAAATGCATGCAATAAAGGAACAGTAGTTATAATGGGTGACTTCAATCTACATATAGATTGGGTGAACCAAATTAGTAAAGGTGCTGAGGAAGAGGATTTCTTGGAATGTATGTGGGATGGTTTTCTGAACCAACATGTTGAGGAACCAACTAGAGAGCAGGCCATTCTAGATTGGGTATTGAGCAATGAGGAAGGGTTAGTTAGCAATCTTGTCGTGCGAGGCCCCTTGGGTAAGAGTGACCATAATATGGTGGAATTCTTCATTAAGATGGAGAGTGACATAGTTATTTCAGAAACAAAGGTTCTGAACTTAAAGAAGAGTAACTTTGAAAGTATGAGACGTGAATTAGCTAGGATAGACTGGCAAATGATATTTAAAGGGTTGACGGTGGGTATGCAATGGCAAGCATTTAAAGATCGCATGGATGATCTACAACAATTGTTCATCCCAGTTTGGCAAAAGAATAAACCAGGGAAGGTAGTGCACCCGTGGCTGACAAGGGAAATTAGGGATAGTATCAAGTCCAAAGAAGAAACATATAAATTAGCAAAAAAATAAGTGGCACACCTGAAGACTGGGAGAAATTCAGAGACCAGCAGAGGAGGACAAAGGGCTTAATTAGGAAAGGGAAATAAGATTATGAGAGAAAGCTGGCAGGGAACATAAAAACTGACTGTAAAAGCTTTTATAGATACGTGAAAAGAAAAAGATTGGTCAAGACAAATGTAAGTCCTTTACAGTCAGAAACAGGTGAATTGATCATAGGGAACAAAGACATGGCAGACCAATTGAATAACTACTTTGGTACTGTCTTCACTAAGGAGGACATAAATAATCTTCCGGAAATAATAAGGGACCGAGGGTCTAGTCAGATGGAGGAACTGAGGGAAATACATGTTAGTAGGGAAGTGGTGTTAGGTAAATTAAAGGGATTAAAGGCAGATAAATCCCCAGGGCCAGATGGTCTGCATCCCAGAGTGCTTAAGGAAGTAGCCCAAGAAATAGTGGATGCATTAGTGATAATTTTTCAAAACTCCTTAGATTCTGGATTAGTTCCTGAGGATTGGAGAGTGGCTAATGTAACCCCACTTTTTAAAAAAGGAGGGAGAGAGAAACCGGGGAATTATAGACCAGTTAGTCTGACATCGGTGGTGGGCAAAATGCTAGAGTCGGTTATCAAAGATGTGATAACAGCACATTTGAAAAGAGGTGAAATCATCGGACAAAGTCAGCATGGATTTGTGAAAGGAAAATCATGTCTGACGAATCTTATAGAACTTTTTGAAGATGTAACTAGTAGAGTGGATAGGGGAGAGCCAGTGGATGTGGTATATTTAGATTTTCAAAAGGCTTTTGACAAGGTCCCTCACAGGAGATTAGTGTGCAAACTTAAAGCACACGGTATTGGGGGTATGGATAGAGAATTGGTTGGCAGACAGGAAGCAAAGAGTGGGAGTAAACGGGACCTTTTCAGAATGGCAGGCAGTGACTAGTGGGGTACCGCAAGGCTCAGTGCTGGGGCCCCAGTTGTTTACAATATATATTAATGATTTAGACGAGGGAATTAAATGCAGCATCTCCAAGTTTGCGGATGGCACGAAGCTGGGCGGCGGTGTTAGCTGTGAGGAGGATGCTAAGAGGATGCAGGGTGACTTGGATAGGTTAGGTGAGTGGGCAAATTCATGGCAGATGCAATTTAATGTGGATAAATGTGAGGTTATCCACTTTGGTTGCAAGAACAGGAAAACAGATTATTATCTGAACGGTGGCCGATTAGGAAAAGGGGAGGTGCAAGAGACCTGGGTGTCATTGTACACCAGTCATTGAAGGTGGACATGCAGGTACAGCAGGCGGTGAAAAAGGCAAATGGTATGTTGGCATTCATAGCAAAAGGATTTGAGTACAGGAGCAGGGAGGTTCTACTGCAGTTGTACAAGGCCTTGGTGAGACCACACCTAGAGTATTGTGTGCAGTTTTGGTCCCCTAATCTGAGGAAGGACATTCTTGCCATAGAGGGAGTACAGAGAAGGTTCACCAGATTGATTCCTGGGATGGCAGGACTTTCATATGAAGAAAGACTGGATCAACTAGGCTTACACTCACGGGAATTTAGAAGATTGAGGGGGGATCTTATTGAAACATATAAAATTCTAAAGGGATTGGACAGGCCAGATGCAGGAAGATTGTTTCCGATGCTGGGGAAGTCCAGAACGAGGGATCACAGTTTAAGGATAAAGGGGAAGCCTTTTAGGACCAAGATGAGGAAAAACTTCTTCACACAGAGAGTGGCGAATCTGTGGAATTCTCTGCCACAGGAAACAGTTGAGGCCAGTTCATTGGCTGTATTTAAGAGGAAGTTAGATATGGCCCTTGTGGCTAAAGGGATCAGGGGGTATGGAGAGAAAGCAGGTACAGGGTTCTGAGTTGGATGATCAGCCATGATCATACTGAATGGCAGTGCAGGCTCGAAGGGCCGAAGGGCCTACTCCTGCACCTATTTTCTATGTTTCTATGATACCTTCCTAAAATTCCTTAAAGTTATGCTCCCTTGTATTAACCATTTCTGTCCTGGGAAAAAATGTCTCTCGCTATCCACCCTATCTATGTCTCTTATCATCTTGTACACCTCTATCAAGTCACCTCTCATCCTCCTTCACTCCAAAGAGAAAAGCTCTAGCTTGTTCACCCTATCTTCATAAGATGTAATTTTTAATCCAGGCAGCATGCTGGTAAATCTCCTCTGCCCCCTCTCTAAAAGCTGCCTCATCCAGACAGCACTAAACACAATATTCCAAGTGTGGTCTAACTAGGGTTTTATAGAGCTGCAATATTACCCTGCAGCTCTTGAACTAATGAAGGCCAACACACCATACACCTTCTTGACCACCCTATCAACCTGCGCGTCAACTTTGAGGGTTCGATATATGTGGACCCAAGACTGCATAAGGCATAGGAGTAGATTCAGGCCATTCAGCTCACTGAGTAGTCTGCTCTGCAATTTGATCATGGCTGAGCTATTTTCCCTCTCAAGCCCATTCTCCTGCCTCTTCGCCATGACTGTTACAGGCTTACTAATCAAGGACCCATTAACCTATGCTTTAAATACGTGCAATGACTCACCTCTGTTCCTCCACACTGCTAAGAATCCTGCCGTTAGCCTGGAATTCTGCCTTCAAATTCTGAACGTTCAAAAGTGAATCACGTCAACTTTTCTTATTTGCAAAACTTGCTTGCAGCAGCATCATAGGCAAGTAGGTTAAAAAAAACATCACGTCTACATAAAATTAAACCACATATGACATAGGTGCAGAACTAGATCCCTCAGCCCATCGAGTCTGCTCTTCCATCCCGGCATGGCCCATCCATCCTCCTGCCTTCTCCCCGCGACCGTTGGCACACAGTGACATGGAGAATGTGTAAACTCCTCACAGACAGCAGCAGAAATCAGATTTGAATCCAATCTCTGGCACTGTGAGGAAGTGGCACAGCTATCAACGCCACCTGTACCTAATAAAGTGGCCACTGGATGTACGTTTGTGGCCTTCTTCTGCTGTAGCCCATCCACTTCAAGGTCCTCTCAGCTTGAACCAGTCTGGCCATTCCCCTCTAACCTCTGACATTTACAAAGGGTTTTCTCCCACAGAGCTGCCGCTCCCTGGATGTTTTTTATCTCCCGCACCACTCTCTGTAAACTCTTGAGACTGTTGTGTGTGAAAATCCCAGGAGATCAGCAGTTTCTGAGATACTCAAACCACCCCGACTGACACCAACTATCAGAATCACTTAAATTGCATTCCTTCCCCGTTCGGATGTTTGGTCTGAGCAACGACTGAACCCTTTAACCACGTCTGCATGCTGCTATGCATTGAGCTGCTTTCGCATGATTGGCTGACTAGATGCATACGGTGATGAGCGGGTGTACTGGTGAACCAAATAAGTGGCCTCTGAGTGTATATTTAAAAAGCCTTTCTGTAGCGCCGTTCACAAGCACGGGCAGTGGGTGGGGATACTGTTGCTGTTTTCTAACCTCTTTTCTATTCGGACCAAACGATTTATTTTTCCTTCTTAATTCTGCAACATTTTCTCAGCCTTCCTGCCTAACTGTTCTTATCTGTCTTTTTCTCCCCTTCTATTCTTGTTCTCCTCTCCTCTCCTATCTCTCTCCCTCCCTTCATTGCCACCTCTGCAGTGGAGATTAAGGTAATTAAAGAGCTGCCTTGGCCCCCACCGGTGGGACAACTGGACAGAGCTCTGCCGGACCATGAAGGGGACATTCTGCCTTCTCACTGCCACCTCGTGCATCAGCAACTGCTGCCACAGATGCAGCCCACGATCGAAGACACCAGTGGTGGGTCCAACAATTCAGTCTGTTACGGGCTAAAGTGTAACTGTTTTAACTGAGGAGTCCACCTCTGTTTCACCCGTGTGAGTTGGAGAGGGAGGGGTCTCTCGGCTGACGGTGGGTTTTGCTACTCCTCTTGGAATGACCCACCCACCCCAGTGTTGGGACATGTACCCCCCCCCCCCACTCCTCAGCCCTGGTTCTCCAAACTGACAGAGGGAGACTTCACTCCCTCCTTCCATTCCCACCCTATACTTCTCTACTTTGTCCAACTCGCCCTTCCTCCTCCCTCGCTCTCCTCTCCTACCCCCTCCCTTCTCCCTTTCTCTCCCCTCCTCTCCTCTCCTCCCTCACCTCACTCTTCACCTTTGCTTCCTGGCTCCTCCTCTCCCCTCCTCTATCCCTCTCCCCTCACTCTCCTCTCCTCCTTTGCTCGTCTCCATTTCCTCCTCCTCCAGTTATCCTTCTCTATCCACTTTACCATCCCCATCCTTTCTTCAATTCCCTGTTCCTCCCATTCCTCTACATTCCTCTCCTCTGCCTCTTCACTCTCCTCACCTTCCTCAACTCTCTTATTCCTTCCCCTTCTCTCTCTTCACCTTCCCTCCTCTCCTCCTCTCCTCCTCTCTCCTCCCCTTCCTTCCCTCCCTCCTCTCTCTCCTCCCCTTCCTTCCTTCCCTCTCCCTCTTCACCCTCCCCTCCTCCCTACCTCTCTCTCCCCACTCCTTCATTGTCCGCCTCCCTCCCTCTCCACTCCTTGCACTCTCTAAAGCAGGAGTCCCCAACCTTTTTTATGCCGTGGACCAATACCATTAACCAAGAGGTCAGTGGACCCAGATTGGGAATTCCTGCTCTAAAGGCATGTTTTGGCCTGACACGCTGTCCAACTCTTGACTGAGACCAATTGAAATGTTTACGACTGAGAGCTCCAGGTGAACAGCAGGAAAGTGTTCCCGTGTCAAGTTGGCCAGCTACAAGAAGCTATTGACTGCTATCTGGGTAAAAGATTGATAAGTTGTGGGGTGGGGAAGAGCAGGGGAGAAGATGGGAGGTTGTTCCATTCCAAATCTATAAAGGAAGGAGGAAGTAAATTAAATCAATATTTCCAAAAGAAGTTGAGTTGATACTGAAAACAAAATCCAAGCAGTGACTAGGACAGTTAGATTAACTGGATTGGTCAGTATAAGCACAGTGGGCTGAATGTACATAGATTATAGAACAGTATATCGCAGTACAGGCCCTTTAGCTTGCAATGTTGTACCAGGCCTTTAACCTACACTAAGAATCAACCTATCCCTTCCATTCCCACACTGCCTCCATTTTCCCTCATCCATGTGCCTATCTAAGTGTCTCTTAAATGTCCCTAATGTATCAGCCTCGTCCATCTCCCTTGGCAGTGCATTCCTCAAGCCTGCAGTAGAAAGGCCTCTCAGTGGCTGTTCCCATGCCCAGCATTTTGTCTACCACAAGAGAGGCAAATCAGAAATTTAGAATTAGAAACCACATTGTGCTTTGTCAGTGGTTTGTAACCGTCGGTCTCGCACCTACCAGTGATAGCTGGTATGGATTCAAGGCAAGCTGTGACCAAGAATTGAAAGCCCCATGGGAATGAGGAATATGACAAGACTTGCCCATGCCCAATGTAATGAAGATGTGGAATGGTTGATTGGCCTAGGTGCTAGTCTTTGTATGAAACCTCTGTGGCTTCAATGATTCCAGAAACACACAGAAACATAACATACACAGTTAGACCTTAAAGCAAGAAAGTGTTGGAAACACCCAGGCAGTAAGGTTTCCCTGACCTGCCAATTGCTTCTGGTATTTTCTGTT
This sequence comes from Hypanus sabinus, assembly GCF_030144855.1. Classification (NCBI taxonomy): domain Eukaryota; kingdom Metazoa; phylum Chordata; class Chondrichthyes; order Myliobatiformes; family Dasyatidae; genus Hypanus; species Hypanus sabinus. The sequence goes on from NC_082726.1 coordinate 59,841,070, forward strand.
TTTATTTCGGATTTCCAGGATTTTTAAGATTTAAAGCGTTACGGTATTATAGCAGATAGTGTGATGCAGTTACAGCTCAGGGCATTCCGGAGTTGGGAGTTCAATTCTGCCGATGTCTGTAAGCAGCTTATATGTTCTCCCTGTGAGCACATGGGTTTCTTCCATGTGCTCTGGTTTCCTTCCACGTTCCGAAGATGTACTGGTCATTGTAAATTGTCCTGTGATCAGGCCAGTGTTCAATCGCTGGGATGCTGGGTGGGGTGGCTCGTAGGGCCAGAAGGGCTTGCTTCATGTCATATCTCTAAAGAAAGAAAGTTAGTTAGTTGTAGCGTAAGGAAAACCTTCCTTAACTTCTTAACTTATGTGGCACCTTTGGAGACCGACTTCACTCCTCCGGTTTTTGCCCCTTGCTGTACTGCACCAGTGCCAGCTGTTCTGCCTGATGTTAAGGCTGCAACCTCTGCCAATACTTCTCCAATCCCTACAATCTCTTCCAGATGCTATGTAAAACCCATATCCTGGTGTATGGCAGGGTGCCTGATTCTATTTGAGACACCATGGACTGTTTGACCACATCAGCAGCACTGTGGATATTCGAAGTTCAAAGTAAATTTATTATCTAAGTATGTATATAATCACCATATTCACACTTGAGATTCATTTTCTTACAGGCATTTACAGGAAAATAAAGAAATACTATAGAGATTATGAAAAACTATACGTAACAAAGACTGACAAAACATCCAATGTGCAAAAGAGGGTAAATCATGCCAATAAGAAATTTAGAGTTATTGAAAAGTACAGCACTGAAACTGTCCCAGCTCCTCAACCCGTCTAGTACCGAACCATTTAGAATGCCTTCTCCTATCAACTTGCACCAGGACCATAACCCTCCATACCCCTACCATCCAGGAATCCATCCAAACATCCCTTAAACGTTGAAATCAGGCTGGCATGCATCACTTCCGCTGACAGCTCATTCCACACATTCATGACCATCTGTGAAGTTTCCCCTCACGTTCCCCTTAAACTTTTCAGCTTTCACCCTTAACCCATGACTTCTAGTTGTAGCCTCACCCAACCTTTGTGGAAAAAGCCTGCTTGCATTTACCCTATCATTTATACCCCTCATAATTTTGTACACCTCTATCAAATCTCCTCTCAATCTTGTACGTTCTAAGGAATGAAGTTCAGACCTATGCAATCTTTCTGTTTAACTCAGGTCCTCTAGTCCTGCCAGCATCCTTGTAAATTTCTCTGTATCTTTCAACCATATTTACATCTTTCCTGTAGTCAGGTGACCAAAACTGCATGCAATATTACATAATTAAAAGGTAAATAAATAATACTGGGAACATGAGATGTAAGTGAGTGCATGGCTTATGGAGTCAGTTCAGTGTTGTGGTGAGGGAAATTATCCACATTAGTAACAAATCCTGATGGCTTTAGGGGTAGCAACTGTTCCTGCAAATGGTGGAACCTTAGGCTGCTGTACATCCTGCCCGACGGTAGTAGCGAGAAGATAGCATGGCCTGCATGGATATTTTGTTTCTGATTAGAGTATAGACCAGTACAGCACAGCGTAGGCTCTTCAGCCCTCAATATCATGCCAACTTTTTAAGCTACCCCGATCAATCTAATCCTTCTATCCCACATAGCCTCCACTTTTCTTTCACCCGTGCGTCTATTTGAATATTGTTAATGTATCAGGCTCTACCACCGCATCCAGTAGTGTGTTTCATACGCCCACCATTTTCAGAGTAAAAAAACCTCTGACATTCCCCCATACTTTACTCCAATCACCTTAAAAGTATGTCTTCTCATTTTAGCTATTGCTGCCCTGGGAAAAGGGTGCTGTCTGCCCTCTCATCATCTAATACACCTTTATAAGAGGCCACCTCTCATCCTCCTTTGCTCCAAAGAGAAAAGCCCTGGCTCACTCAATCGATCCTCATAAGACATGTTCTCTCATCCAGGCACGTCTTGGTAAATCTCCTCGGCACCCTCTCTAAAGCTTTCATATCCTTCCTATAATGAGGAGACCAGAAAAGGACACAATACTCTGTGTGGTTAAACAAGAGTTGCCTGGATTGTACATTTTGGCCACACTCTGTCTTCCTGATCTTGTTGAGATGCCCTTCCCCTTCCCAGCGACTGCTGGCCCACCTACCTTCCTTTGTGAGGGTGAAAGGTACCCAAAAAGAAGCAAAATTTAGCATTATAGTACCAAGTACTCATTACGCATATCCTCCTGCTTATAGAGTGACAAGTGCTGTGGAATCAGAAGGAAATTAGATGTATCATTGGAGAGAGATGGAGTTTGAGGGATATTGGGAAGTGGGTTGGTGCAGCCTGTAATATGGTGCATAACTGTCTTGGGGATACGATGTGTCAGAGTGGTTGAGGGAAGTGGTGAGTGCATGGATAATCGGTGATATAGAGAATGTATAGGGTTTGATGGATACAATTAACTAGGAGGCAGCCATGATGATAAGGGGAGAACCTGATTGGTTGAGTTTAATGTCTGTTTACATTTGATGAACAAATAGACAGCTTCAGTTCAAAAATACCTTTTTTCCCTTTGCAAACTACTGCCACTAGAGATTTTAGGCATTACTTTTTGTTCCTCCTCTCCCTTATGCATGACTCTTCATTCATTTCTTGTTACCTTCCACCCAAAGTGTAATTTTCCAATAATCTTTACAGTTCCACCGCCTGCTGTAGAAAGCCTTTAGTTTTTTTTGGAAAAGTGGAGCTGTCCATTGAAGATGTGCAAATAACAGACCATGGAAACATTTAAAAATAAATATTAACTTTATTTGTCACATCTACATCAAAACATCCAAACTTGCAGTGAAATGCAACATTTGCATCAAATCAAGTCGGTGAGGATGTGTAAGGGCAGCCCGCAAGTGTCACTGCCCTTCTGGTGGCCACACCTTATCACCCCTAGTCTGTGTCTTTGGAATGTGGGAGGAGGCCAGAGTACTCAGAGAAAATCTACATGGTCATAGGGAGAACGTACAAACTTCTTCCAGACAGCGGCAGAAATTGGACCATGAAGGGTGATCGCTGGAATTTTAAAACAATTGTGCTAATCGTGTTGCCCCCAATTGCACCACCACTAGTGGGATATAATGCGGATACTTTGCCAAGTAAGATTCTGATCTGGTATAATAGAAACATAGAAAACCTACAGCACAATACAGGCCCTTTGGCCCACAAAGCTGTGCCGAACATGTCCTTACCTTAGAAATTACCTAGGGTTACCCATAGCCCTCTATTTTTCTGAGGTCCATGTACCCGTCCAGGAGTCTCTTAAAAGACCCTATCGTATCCGCCTCCACTATCGTTGCCAGCAGCCCATTCTGCGCACTCATCAATCTCTGTGTAAAAAACATACCCCTGACATTTCTAGGCCATAATCTGGGCCAATTTTCCAGTAAGTTAGACAAGGGAGATTTGAACCTTGATCTTTATATTTCGTGGTTCACAGTAATCTTCCAGTAGAAGATCCCTGATCAAAATCATGGCAACTGACCTGTTAGAATACACTGTTGGATAAATAGTAAACATCTCCAACTAATTTACAGAGTGATCAGTGATACTCCTGTGCAGTCCCGAAAGAGCGTATCACTCTTAGAAGTAACAAACACAAAATACTGGAGGAGATCTCAGCAAGTCAGGAGGGGAAGGAGCACAAGCTGGCAGGTGATAGGTGAGACTAGGTAGGTGGGTGGAGCATCTTTTGGGCTGAGACATTGAATCAGAAACTGGTGTGGATGGTTGTGCATCAAAGGGTCCTATGGCACTCTGTCCAAGCTAGGCAGAGAACTTCTGCCAGTTGGTATCCATAGCCTGACCAAAGAGAAACGATTATCTGTTTGTTACTAGTGTGTGGGAACTTGTTGTGTTTCTGGAAATTCCTCTTGGCTGTGATACGTTTTGGTACATTTTGAGCTGGTGAATGGTACTCAGGAATTTCAAATCTTATTTTCTTTTGGTGTAACTCTCCTCATGGCTGAATAGGTCTTTCAAACAAAGGGACAAATCAATGGCCCATTAGGGCAGTGTATGCTCTTCCATCAGGCAGAAGCGGTGGGGGGGGCGCAACAGTGTTGAGTTGGCTGGTCTTGCCCTGGTTGTTCTGGAGTCCAGGGACGGAGAATGGCATGGGGGGAAATAGGCACTGGATGCTGTTGTCGATCAATAGGAACATTGTGTGGCTGGGGTCCCCCTTCACCCAGGGCATGCCTCTCATTGTACCGTCAGGAAGGAGATACAGAAGCCTGAAGGCGCACACTCAGCAGTCAAGAACTGCGTCTTCCCCTCTGCCATATGATTCCTAAATGGACATTAAGCCAATGAACACTACTTCACTTTTTAAAAATATATATTTCTGTTTTGCACTATTTTTAATCTAACTATTTAATATATGTATATATACTCATTGTAATTGATTATTTATTTTTTCTTTCTATACTTATCATGTATTGCATTGAACTGCTGCCACTAAGTTAACAAATTTCACGACACATGCCAGTGATAATGCAGCTGTTTCTGATTCTGGGGTATGGTGGACATCTGGTTCTGTGCGAGAGAGGCCTGCTGCCCTCCACAGTGCTGACACATACATGAGCAGAGGATCAGAAAGCCACTTATCCCCACTGGCTTGTTCCACTGTTGATTGTGTGTCTTCAGTATGCCCGTCCCATTGAGAAGATTGGATGGACTCCTCACGTCATCAGTAAAACGTGAAGAAGGTTACGCAATGTATTGACCCCCCAAGAGCTGTGGCTAGCGATTAGTCCTCATTGGATTAGCTCTGTGGTTAGCTAATGATGAATGAGATTTATATATATAAAATGTTGGAAGTACACACCTTCTGTTTCCACATATTGTACAGCAAATGTTTTCACATTTCCTTCCTCTCTTCTCTTTCCACTGCCAGGACCTCATTTCCAACCCCCCTGCCCCATCACGCTGCACCCTCTCCTCACATCCGTGAGAGCTGCTTCTGAGCTCTGGATTCTTTAGTTGCCCTTGCGTGGTCCCAGCTGTAGATTAGCCAGTGTCAACAGAAAGCTCGCGCCCATGCTTTGCTGCGCTCTGGAGTCTGAGGCAGTATTTGTCATTCCCCTGCTCTGCCCAAACCAACATTGTTCAAAGTTCAAAGTCCATTTGTTATATAAGTATGTGCTTAATAAAATAGTTAGTAGTTTTGTTTGCTGCCAGTAAATCATTGCTGTGTTTCACCAGCACCATCTTAAACTTGATGTCCTCTAGTGACGGTAATACACTGCCCTTATCTGGCCTGATCTACATGTGACTGTAAACCATGGCGATCTTGGATTCAGATTCAGTTATTTATCAGATGTTACAAGGATGTTGCCTGGATTGGGAAGCATGCCTTGTGAGAATAGGTTGAGTGAACTTGGCCTTTTCTCCTTGGAGCGGCGGAGGATGAGAGGTGACCTGATAGAGGAGTATAAGATGATGAGAGCCATTGATGGTGTGAATAGCCAGAGGCTTTGGGCTGAAATAGTTGCCACAAGAGGGCACAGGTTTAAGGTGCTGGGGAGCAGGTACAGAGGAGATGTCAGGGGTGAGTTTTTTACTCAGTGAGTGGTGAGTGTGTGGAATGGGCTGCCAGCAACAGTGGTGGAGGTGGATACGATAGGATCTTTTAAGAGACTTTTGGATAGGTACATAGAGCTTAGTAAAATAGAGGGCTATAGGTAAGCCTAGTAATTTCGGCACAACTTTGTGGGGCAAAGGTACTGTGCTATAGGTTTTCTATGTTTCTGTGTTTCCATCTTAGTGCAGTGATGGAAGTGGTCATCGTGTTGCTAAACTGCAGTGATTAGGGTTGTGCCAGTTGGTTTAAGAGTAGAATGGTTGAAGGGAGGTGGCTGTTCTTGGATTGAACTTGAAGCCCATCTGTAGAATGAGTGCTGTAGTGATCTGTGATTGTATTCAATGGAGCTACAGAGAATAATAGTTAGCATGGTCTGGATGGGCCGAAGAGCTTGTTTCTGCGCAGTAGGCTCTATGGCTGTAATAAAGTGAATCCTTTTCATATAATCTACAGATCAGTGAAAAATCTTGCCTAGATTTACTCATTTTTGTAGACAAACCCCACTTTGTAGTATCAAAATTTTGGATATCACTTATCCAGAGCTGTGCACAGTCATTTAAATTTGGCCTTTCTTGGAAAGGACTCCTGTGTGTGGATGACATAGTGGGGGTACATGTGTCAATGCATTTATGTTTCATACAGTACTGTGCAAAAGTCTTAGGTAAGTATATATAGTGAGACTTTTGCACAGTACTGTAATAATATTATGTATTGCACTCTACGGCTGCCACAAAAAAAAGAAACAAATTTCATGACATATGTGAGTGATGATTCTGATGTGGACTGAGAGTGGGAAGGGGCAGGGAGAGGGGAATCATGGTTGGAAAGAGGAGAAAGGAGAGGGGAGGGGGCAGGAAGCACCAGAGAGGTATTCTGAAATGATCAATAAACCAATTGCTTGGAATCAAATGATGTTACCTGATGTTTCAGGGAAGTGTATGTCTGCACCTGCACCACCCCCCTTCTGGCACTCCTTCTCTGCACCTGTCCTACACCCCTCTCACAGAGTTCCACCCTCACCACCCTCAACATCCTTCACCCCTGCCAGATTTACATACTCACTCTCCACTTCACATTAACAAGTACAATACAGAGCAAATGTCTTAAGACACCTTAGCTATATATACAGTATGTGCCTAAAACTTTTGCACAGCACTGTATTCATAGACAATTATTGGCAATTGCACCTCTATCCACAATGCTTGCCTCTTCTCCCAATAACGTAAATACAAAAAACAAACAAAACTAACAAAATAATAATAATAAATAAATAAGCAATAAATATTGAGAACATGAGATGAAAAGTCCTTAAAAGTGATTCCATCGGTTGTGGAAGCAGTTCAGTGTTGAGGTGAGTGAAGTTACCCACACTGGTTCAAGAGCCTGATGGTTGAGGGAAGATAACTTTATGAACCTGGTGGTGAGGGTCCTGAGGCTCCTGTACCTTCTCCCTTTTGGCAGCAGTGAGGTGAGAGCGTGGCCAGGATGTTTGGGGTTCTTGATGATGGATGCTGCTTTCCTACAGTGCTCCTAGTAGATATACTCAATGGTGGGGAGAGCTTTATCTGCGATGGACAAAAATGTATCCTCTACTTTTTGCAGGATTTTCCTTTCCAGGGCATTGGTGTTTCCATACCAGGCTGTGTTCCATACTCTCCACTACATATCTTTAGAAGTTTGTTGACGTCTTAGATGGCATGTCAAATCTTCACAAACTTCTAAGAAAGTAGAGTCGCTACTGTGCTTTCTTTGTAATGACACTTACATGCATGGACCCAGAATCATAGCTCAGCTCCACTTCTGCAGACAACAGAACTTCCATCCACCTAAATGACAGATGAATGGCCAGTCAGAATTGATATTAAGTATATTTACTTAACATTTCCAATTAGTTTTTTGATAAAGTTCCAATGGATAGAAACTTGCAGGAACATTGCTTCAGGACAACATCCCACGCACCATTAATCTTCAGGCTAGGGACCTGTGCTAATATTACTCTGTAACCCTATGTGCTGTTTCGCACCTTGGCCCCAGAGGAACAGAATTTCACTTAGCTCTATACATGTGTACAGTTGAATGACAATCAAACTTGAACTTAAAACTTGACTATCTGGCATCATTGGGGTTTTGGTGTTTCCGAACCAGTAGATTTTCCAGATTATTGGATGGTACCTCATACCCAAACACACTTCTATTTTACACGTTAAATAGTGGTGTTATAAATTTTCCAGTGGCTAAAGTTAGCAGGAAATGTACAAATATTCTGATTCTCAACTCGTTCCCATAATCCTGATCCCGGCTATTCCAGACCCCAATCCTGGTTCCGGTTGCACACTTGGACTCCGTCCCTGGCTGCTGAAGGTCAATTTAAAGTTTATTGTTATTTAACCATATATATGTATCCAGCCAAATGTAACAGTGCTCCATCAAACCATGGTGCACGACACAGTACATATAACTCACACACAACACATAAAGTAATATTACCACATGTAAATAAACAAAATAGTAAAATATATTCCAGAAGATTGACATTTAGCACAAAGCGCATTTATGTCACAAGGTAAAAAGTAAACAGTGTAACTTCATGTGTGATTGGACCCGGGTGGCAGCAGGGAGTTCAGTATTCTCACGGCCTGGAGGAAGAAGCTGTTTCCCATCCTAACAGTCCTTGCGCAAATACTATGGTACCTCCTGCCTGATGGTAAGGGGTCAAAGACATTGTGCTGTGGAACCCCAGCTCTGGCCTCACATCCCGCTTGTGCTCTGGATCCTCAGCCCATCTCTCAGACCACTGTGTAAACTGTCAGACTTATGGGACTTTGGGACGATCAGATGTCCGATTATTGGCATTTATGTACAACTGGCAATTGTACAAAGTTTTATGGGCAGTTTGTGTGTTTAATAGTATTTCCAATTAGGATATGTAATTAGATTGTATTTTCATGACCAATAGCAACTAATTAGTATATATTAGTGGTACAGTGATTGAAACATGCAGCAGAGGATCACATCAAAAACCTTCACCATCTTGTCAACCACCTTCTTCTTCATGACCATGTTAAACGCCCTGTTCACCATCCTCTATACCACCCTGTCAAATGCTTTCTTCACCATCTTGTCAATCTCTTTCTGAAAAATCAGATGCCAGATTATCAGAGTTCATAAAAAATTATTATACAAGACCTTATGGGCAAATAATGTTTTTAACAATATTTCCAATGAGTGTATGCAATTGTTTAGTATTTGCCATTAGCAACAGCAGCTAGTTGTATATGTTAGTGGAGCTACTTTTTTAAACAGGCTGTTATCTGTTGTATTGGTTTGCTGGTCAGATGCTATGTTTTACCTCAGTGTGTCAGGGCTGTTGGGGCCATAAATTAGTGTCATCCTTGCTCCTGGTCAAGTTTCCCAGGATCAGGGACAATATGAGTTGTGGTCTTGGTTGGAACCAGTAGAAATTACTTTCTGATGATACTTGAATTGGGACACAGGGCACTGTTCAGCTATTTTTCAAACACAGGGGAATGTCTACCCTTGGTCATAGAGTCACAGAATCGTACAGCACAGAAACAGGCCCTTCAGCCCACTATGCCCATGCTGACCTTTTTTGTCCATTTGCTTTCATTAGGTCTGTATCTTTTTATTCCTTGGCTATTTAAGTGCCTATTGCAGTCTATCTTAACTGTAGTGATTGTATCTGATTCCTCCACCTCCCCAGGCAGCAAGTTCCAGATATCAGCCACACTGCCCCACACCAACCCCCTTGAAAACTCTCTCTTTCCTTCAGCTTGTGCCACCTTGTTTCTGATGCCCCTCCCTTGAGAAAAGATTCAGACCACATCCATGCCTTTCCTAATGTTACATACCTCTGACAGAGAAATAAAGATCAATGACCTACCATAACTAAAGCCCTCTAATTCAGACAAAAACCTGGTGAATCTGCTCTTCACCCTGCCCAACACAACCTTGTCCTTCCTAAAGTGCCATGACTGGAACCACACAATGCACCAAGTGTGGTCCAACTGATGTTTTCTAAACTTGCAAAATGACATCCCTATTTCTATATTTTGTGTCTCCACCTAGTGTGCCATATGCCTTCTCACCACCAATGTTACTAATAGACTTGAACCACAAGGTCTCTCTGTTCACCAATATTCCTTTATGCTCTACAATTCACTGTATACATCCCACCCCGATTTGACGTCCCAAAACACATCACTTCAGATTAAATTCCATCTGCTATTGCTCCGTCCAAATTGCCATTCATTCTATGTCCCAAGTAGCCTTAGAAAACTCTTCTCAACATCCACTACATTACCAACTGTAGTGTCACCTGCAAGGTTATTAATTATAACTCCTATGTTCATATCCATTAGAACATGGCAGAATGGAGCCCAATCCTAGCTGGAAACAACTCCCTCTACATGGAGGGAACAGGAGCACAAGTGAATCTCCATTCCCCTGGCCTTCCCTCTCCCAAGTCACCCAACAAACCCCACCCTACCTTCTCTTCATCTCTCTTCTCCCATCACAACATCCTTCTCCTTGTCCCATCCTAAACTCTCTCTCCCTCCCACTCCATCATCTCTTTCTCCTATCCCAACCAGATTTCCCTCTGCATCACTTCACCAGCCTCACTTGTCCTACCCTCTACCCAACACATATCCCATCTTCTCCTCTGCCCAACACATCCCATGTCACATCTTCTCTTCTATCCAACACACATCCCATCTTCTCCTCTACCCAACACACATCCCATCTTCTCCTTTACCAATACCTATCCTATCTCTTCTACCCAACTCATATCCCATCTTCTCCTCTTTTACTTATCGCTTCCATCTATCCCACCACCCATTTCACAGCAAGCTCCCCCGCTTCCATCCTGTCCTCTCCCGCTATTCTTCCCTCTCACTCCCCCTTCCTCTCCCATCCCCCTCCTCTTTAACCACCTCCCTTCACCCCTGTACCCTTCTCAGCCTCCCCTCCCCTGCTCTCCCTTCCTTATCCTCCCCTCCTTCCCCTCCTCCTTTTCCCTTTCTCTTCCCCTTAACCCTCCTCTGCTGTCCGCTCTTTTCCTCCTGCCCTCTCTCCATTCCTCCTTCTTTCTCCCAGTGGTATCACAGACAGAGATGGGTCAGGGGGTAGGACTCATTCTGGTTAAGCCATGCTGTGACTGCATGCCTGTGTGAATTACCCTGGTACCTAACGTTGTTTTGAGCATGTTAAACTATCCTCCACAGCCCCTACACCACAGGCTGCTGAAGTGTGTTCTTTTTAATGGAATGCTGTAACCGTGTGACAACATAGACATTTGTACATAATAAATAATTTATTTTTTAAAAAACTTTTGCTGCGCCTTTTTGTGTTGCTTCTCCATGTGATCTTCAGTAGGAACAACAGGCATCTCTCTAACCATCACCTTTTGTACACAGATATACAGCATTTCATGTCTCCCACTCCCCAGTGTAATTCAGGGAATGGGAGCCTGAGAGAGAGAGAAAGACAGAGGAAGGCAGAGAGAGAGAGAGAGAGAGAGAGAGAGAGAGAGATAGAGAGCGTGATAGAGGGAGGGTGGGGGAGGGAGGGGGAAAGAGAGAGAGGGTGGGGGAGGGAGAGGGGCAAAAGAGGAATTAGAGGCAGAGAGAGAGGGAAAAGTGTAGAGGGGGATCAAAGGCAGAGAGCAAGTGCCAGGGATGGAGGTCAGGAGCAGAAAGTGGAAGTGAGGAGGGTTGGTTAGGGAGAGAGGGTAAGAGAGCAGAGGTTAATGGGCAAGTTTCTCGGTGGCAACCTCCTCTCATTTGATAGTAACTGTGCAAAACCTGTTCTTGTCCAGATCTGTCAAGGGTTGATCCTTATCAATCTTCCAGGAGAACAATTAATTTTGACCCAAGTCCAGGAAACTGATAGACAAAAACAAAACTTTATCATTTTCAAAGAAGCATTTTGTTGCACATAATTTAGAGAGGTTGGAGTGGTGCTGGGCAAAGGGCCAAGCCAGAGTAACTTTATTATCAATGTACATATATGTCACCAAATACTACCTTGAGTCTCACTTTCTTGCAGGCACTCACAAGAAAATAAAGAAATAAAATAGAATTATGGAGACCTGACTGAACAGGTGTTTTGGACTACGAAGTATTGTGTTGAAGCCTCCAATGATGTAAAACCTCAGATGGCCGGTCTGGTGCCAAGTCTCCTGATAGCTGGCAGTGAAGGGATGTGACAGCCCTGGCCAATCTTGTCCACACCTTGCAGAGACAAGACTGAATCTCCCTCATCAGCATTTCCCATTGTGTTCTGCAAATGCAACTGTCACACTGCACTTACAGCTTCTAGCCACTGGGGGCGGCGAGAGCAAGTTCCTCAGAATTAGAGGTTTATTATCACTGATACGTCATGACATTTGTTGTTTTGTGACAAATTGCTAATTTTACTATAAATTACAAAATAAATAAATAGTATCTGAATAGGGGTGGTGAGGTAGTGTTCATGGCCTACTCAGAATTCTGATTGGGAAGGGGAAGAAGCTGTTCCCTGAATCAGTGAGTGTGGTTCTTCAGGCTTCTGCACCTCCACCCTGATGGTAGTAATGAAAAGAGGGCATGCCCTAGATGGTGATGGTCCTTAATGATGGATGCTGCCTTTTTTATTTTGAGGCACCGCCTCTTGAAGATGTCTTTGGTGGTGGAGAGGGTGGTGTCTGTGAAGGAGATAGCTGAGTCTACAGCTTCCTGTAATCTCTTGTCATCCTTTGCATTGGGGGCTCCACACCAGACAGTGTTGTAGCCAGTTAGAACGCTCTCTATGGTACATCCCTAGCAATTTGCAAGGATCTTTGGTGACATACCAAAGCTCCTCAAACTCGTAATTAAGGAGAACTGCTGGCATGCCTTCTTCATGATTGCGTTGATTTGTTGGGCCCAGGATAGATCTTCAGAGATATTGACACCCAGGAACTTGAAACTGCTCATACTTCCCTTCACTGACCCCTTAACGAGGATTGATCTGTACTCTCCCAACTTCTCCTTCCTGAAGTCCACAGTCAAGTCCTTGGTCTTGTTATGTTGAGTGGAAAATTGTAGTTATCATACAACTCGAACAGCCAGTCTATCTCAGTCCTATACAGCTCCTTGGCACTTCTGAGATTTTACCAATAATAGTTGTCATCGGCAAATATATAGATGGTGTCTGAGCTGCACCTAGCCACAGTCATGGGTGTAAGCGTGCATCCATGAGGTGTGTCTGTATTGATTGTTAGTGAGGAGAAGGTGTTATTGTCAATCTGCACGAACTGTGGTCTTCCGTTGAGGAAGTCGAGGATCCAGTGGTGGAGGAAGATTTGGAAGCTTAGTGTTTACGGGCAAGAATGTGTCAGCCCATTCAGTGAGGTGGCCCAGAGCATTTGGCTCAAAGTAAACAGTCTTTTCAATAGCAATTTAACAATTCTTAGGCTGAAATTACAGTGGTAGAATCAGGATAATTCCACTACCACAAGCGATTCTGCAGGGGCTGAAAATCCTGAGCAACACACAAAATGCTGGAGGAACTCAGCGAGTCAGGCACCATCAACTCACAATATACAACAACTACAGCAAGCTGTCAGATCATCGGCTGCAGTCTACCATCACTACAGAACGTATGTTTCCAGGACAAAAGCAGGCAGGAGAAATCACTGAGGACTCTACCCGCCCAGAAAATGTCTATTCTAACAGCTCCCTTCCGGAAAATGCTATAGGGCTATTAAAACAAAAACTTCATGTCTTCTTCGAAGTTTCTCCCCCAGGCAGTTAGTCTGATCAACCATTCTGGTTAGCCCATCACTGCACTGAACTATAGACACATTATAAACCAGAGTTTATAATGCTGATTACATTGTAAATACATGCTGGTATTAACTCATTAATGCACATTTTGTTCCATACTCATCCTTTAGCCTCTAACTTTAATTTTTATATAATTCTTTCTTTTTAATTGTTGAATGTTTTTGTTGCATGTCGTGCCCTGACCAACACACCACAGCAAATTCCTAATCCATGTAAATATCTATGGTGAATAAAGTTGATCCTTGATTTCACCTATGGTATAGAATAGACAGTTGACTCTTTGAGCCGAGGCCTGATAAAGGTAATTCGAGCCATGCCGCCAGCAACCAATCAGTTTAACCCTAGCCTAATCACGGGACAATTTTCAATGCCCAATAAGCCGAAGCACCCAGAGAAAATCCACGGGGAGGATGTACAAAACTCCTTACAAAGGACACCAGGATCGAACTCCGAAATCCTACACCCTGAGCTGTAATAGCGTTGTGCTAACTGCTGCCGTACCGTAGGATTTTTTTTACACCGACCTAGAGGAGCAGGTGGAACATCAGGTAGACATCTAGAGACCTCAACAGTACAGCACTCCCTCGAGTCAGCCTGAGCTGTTGGTCTTAGTCTTGAGAGTGGGACCTGAACCCAGAATCTAAACAAATTAACTTTATTTGTCACATGTAGTCCGAAACATCAAACAACAGTGAAATGCGTCGTTTGCATCAACAACCAGCAAAGTCTGAGAATGTGCTAGCCTGCATGCTTCCGGCACCAATGCAGCATGCTCACAGTTTCCCAAACCAAACCTGTACATGTTCGGAAAATGGGAGGAAAGCAGAGCACCGGGAGGAAACCTGCGCGATCCTGAGGAGACCGTACAAACTCCTCACAGACGGTAGCGGGAACCTCTAGGTCCAGGACAGAGTGTGCCACCCATGTGCCAATTTGCTTTTGCCTAAACAGGAAACATTTGCAGCTCTAGAGAACAATAGAAAGATAAAAAGCAACACACACAAAATGCTGGAGAAACTCAGCCAGTCAGGCAGCAGCTGTAGGGAGAAATAAACAGTCAATGTTTCAGACTGAGACCCTTCTTCAGGACCGAGAAGGGAGGGGGAAGACTCCAGAATATAAAGGTGTTGGGCGGGGCTACTTTTGTTGTAAGCAGCCTCTCTGGATAAAGTGTATGGAGTAATGGGTAAGGGAAAAGGTATTCCGTTATATTTCAGAAATGTTCATTACTCTAGTCACTGAGTCATTGTGCACAGGCACAGGTCCTTCGGCCTAATCAGTCCACGATGACCTTGGTGCCCAACTGCTCATGCCAATTTCCTGTGTAAGCTCCGCCCCTTCCTGTACCTATCTGGGTATGCTTAATGATCCTGTTGCACTTTCCTCAACCCCTTCCTCAGGCACATTCCATGCACTCACCACTCTGCGTAATAAAGTAGCCTCTCAGGCCCCTTTTAAGGTACAGAGGAGATTTATCAGATGATAACTGTCTTATGAGAAAAGGTTGAGCGAGCTCTTTGAAGTGAAGGAGTAAAAGAGATGATGTGATAGAGGTCTGCAGGTTGACAAGAGGCATGGGTCAAGTAGATAGTCAGAGACTTTTTTCCCCAGGGCAAAAATGACCAACACAAGAGGGCATAGTTTTAACATGATTGGAGGAAAGTATAGAGGAAATTTCGGAGGTTTAACATAGAGTGGTGTGTGTGCGGAATGCCCTGCAGGGATGGTGATGGAGGCAGATACATTAGAGACAATTAAGAGACTCTTAAAAAAGTGCATGGATGATAGAAAAATGGAGGGCTATGCAAGAGATTAATCTTAGAGTAGGTTATAAGGTAGGCACAACATCATAGGCAAAGAGCCTGTACTGTGCTTTAGTGTGTCTAAGCTCTAAATCTTTCCCCTCTCATCCTAAACCTATCCTTATTGTTTTGGACTCCCCTTCCCGGCAGAAAAGACCACCTTATAATTTTAAACATTTCTATAAGGACGCCTCTTATTCACCTATGTTCCAAGAAGTAAAGATTGAGCCTGGTTAACCTCTCTCTAATCACGGCAACATCTTCGTAAACCTTTCATGCAAAGTCATACACTAACATGGCAGGACGATGCAGAGATTAAAGTAATAGGAGACACAACAGACTGGAGCAGAGAAAAAACTGTTAGAGCTCAAGGGGTTGAGCAAGTTCTTGTTTCAGGTCTTTATACAGGATGGGATTTTTTTTTTTTGTTGGCTATGTGGACCTGTCTGTATTCCTAGCACGATCCCCAACTTGTTTGCCATTGCTAGTGAAGGGTCTTGCCCCAAAACATTAACTGTCCATTTCCTCCCAGAGATAGATGCTGCCTGACCCATTGAATTTCTCCAGATGTTTGTTTTATATTCAAACAATGAGAATTTGCTGTTTAGTTCCCACCTCTCCCTCTCCGTCTGTACAAACACTGTACAAATCGACCACTAGTGCAGCACAAATTATTGGCAGCTGTGCATACAACTGCCTGAGCCCCAGGCTCTGGAATCACCTCCACAATCTCCCTCTTACACTCAATCTGTCTTCTGCTCTCTTCCTTCCTCTCCCTTTCTCTGTCTTCTTCCTTCCTCTCTCTCCACCAGTTTCTCATTCTTTCTCTTTCTGTCTCCCTTTTTTCTCTGGCTCTCACTTTCCAGTTTTCTGCCCTCTCTTTGTCACTCTCTCTTGTCTCTCTCCCCAACCCTCTCTCTCTATTTTCCATCTCATTATTTCCCTTCCCTCTCTGTCTCCCCCCCCTCGCAGTCTCTCCTGCTCCCTCCCAACTTCACCCTCTCTCCACTCTCCCTCTTTCACTCCCTCTCTTCTCTGTCTGTGTGTCTCTCTCTGTCTCTCTCTTTCCCTCTCTCTCTCCTCTCTCCAACCCTTTCTCTCTCTCGCTCACTCTCTTTCTATCTGTCTGTTTGTCTATTTACCTCCATCTCGTTCTCCCTTCCCCCGAAATCTTGGGCATACTATCAGAAAAGCCGCTACTGTGTGCCTGTGTGAATATTTATGCCTGTTCTGCCTGCGTGGGTGTCCGTGTGGCACTGTAAAGCCATTTGACGCAGGCTTCCAGTTGGTGAACCCTTTCACTTAATGAGTTCCTTTCACAGTTGAAGAGAGAGAGGAGATTGCCAGCTGTGTTCTGATTTAGTCGGGACAAACGAAACAGTCTGCTTTGTCATGGACTCCTGGAACAGTGGTCCACTTACCAGTGAGCAAGTTACCCTTTCACCGTTCAGTCGCTCGGGAAACCCCGTCAGCTGGATTAGGGGGTATCGACATGGTCAGAACAAAATCCATTTCTACTGCCTGGAATGGATTTCTCCATCAGGAATCAAGGATCAACTTTATATACAGTGCATTTACATATATTCAGAATTTGTTGTGTGGTGTGTTGGTCAGGGTGGAACGTGCCACATAAAACAATAACACACCCGAACTGCTGAGTTTGTCCAGCATTTTGTAGAAAACGGATCACCCCTCTTCAGGTAGCACCTCTTAAAGAAGGTCCACCTGTGTTTTTGCCAATTTAATAACCTACTCCAGGCTGAGTTCTGTCCCACTGTGTCCAGGCTCTGTTAGCCTGTGGAAATCAGCAACTTCCTCATTGCTACTGTTATATTCCGTAACTCCAAAGCATAAAGTTAATTGCACGAAAAGGACAGGAGAACAGGTCTCGTTACGTTTTTACTGTAAGCAAGGTGTGCACATATGGCCTGGCAGTGTGATGACATATGGCATTCATGTATTGAATTATTTAAACAAAGAATGCTTAATCAAGTGATGTATTTACAATATTACTCAAATATTACTGAAATATTAAATACATAACACTCCTGCCTGCATCATGCTGTGGGGATGTTTCACTGCAGCAGGCCGTGGAAGGCTTGTGAAGGTAGAGGGTAAAATGAATGCAGCAAAATACAGGGAAATCCTGGAGGAAAACCTGATGCCGTCTGCAAGAGAACTGCTACTGAGGAGATTTGTTTTCCAGCAAGACAATGACCCCAAGCATAAAGCCAAAGCTACACAGGAATGGCTTTAAAACAACAAAGTTAATGTCGTGGAGTGGCCAAATCAGAGTCCAGACCTCAATCCAACTGAGGATTTGGGGCTGAACTTGAAAAGAGTTGTTCATTTAATTTCCCCATGCAATCTGACAGAACTTGAGCAATTTTGTAAAGAAGAATGGAGAACAATTGTTCAGATGTGCAAAGCTGACAGACTCGAGAACTATCGACCTGTCAGCCTGACATCAGTGGTGGGGAAGATGCTAGAGTCCATTATTAAGGATGAAATTGTGGCATATCTAGATAGCAGTGATAGGATTGGGCCAAGCCAGCATGGATTTACCAAGGTCAGACCATGCTTGACTAATCTGTTGGAGTTTTTCGAGGATGTAACTAGGAAGTTAGACGGGGGAGATCCAGTGGGTGTAGTGTACCTCGATTTTCAGGAGGCATTTGATAAGGTTCCACATAGGAGATTGGTGGGTAAAATCAAAGCTCAGGGCATTGGGGGGAAGACATTGACATGGATAGAAAACTGGTTGGCAGATAGAAAGCAAAGGGTAGCGGTGAATGGGTGTTTCTCGGAATGGCAGGTGGTGACTAGTGGGGTGCCACAGGGCTCGGTATTGGGACCACAGCTGTTTACAATTTACATCAATGATTTAGATGAAGGCATTGAGAATAACATCAGCAAATTTGCTGATGATACTAAGCTGGGTGGCAGTGTGACATGTGATGAGGATGTTAGGAGAATTCAGGGTGACTTGAATAGGCTGGGTGAGTGGGCAGATACTTGGCAGATGGCGTTTAATGTGAATAAGTGTGAGGTTATCCACTTTGGGAGTAAGAACAGGAAGGCAGATTATTATCTGAACGGTGTAGAGTTAGGTAAGGGAGAAATACAAAGAGATCTAGGAGTCCTTGTTCATCAGTCAGTGAAGGTGAATGAGCAAGTGCAGCAGGCTGTGAAGAAGGCTAATGGAATGTTGGCCTTTATTACAAAGGGAATTGAGTACAAGAACAAGGAAATCCTCTTGCATTTGTACAGAGCCCTGGTGAGACCACACCTGGGATTTTGTGTACAGTTTTGGTCTCCAGGGTTAAGGAAGGACATCCTGGCTGTAGAGGAAGTGCATCGTAGATTCACAAGGTTAATTCCTGGGATGTACATAAATATATACATAAATGATCTGGATGATGGGGTGGTAAATTGGATTAGTAAGTATCCCGATGATACTAAGGTAGGAGGTGTTGTGGATAATGAGGTGGGTTTTCAAAGCTTGCAGGGAGATTTATGCCGGTTAGAAGAATGGGCTGAACGTTGGCAGATGGAGTTTAATGCTGAGAAGTGTGAGGTTCTACATTTTGGCAGGAATAATCCAAATAGAACATACAGGGTAAATGGTAGGGCATTGAGGAATGCAGTGGAGCAGAGAGATCTAGGAATAACAGTGCATAGTTCCCTGAAGGTGGAGTCTCATGTAGATAGGGTGGTGAAGAAGGCTTTTGGAACACTGGCCTTTATAAATCAGAGCATTGAGTACAGAAGTTGGGATGTAATGTTAAAATTGTACAAGGCATTGGTAAGGCCAAATTTGGAATATTGTGTACAGTTCTGGTCACTGAATTATAGGAAAGATATCAATAAATTAGAGAGAGTGCAGAGACGATTTACTAGGATGTTACCTGGGTTTCAGCACTTAAGTTACAGAGAAAGGTTGAACAAGTTAGGTCTCTATTCATTGGAGCGTAGAAGGTTGAGGGGGGATTTGATCGAGGTATTTAAAATTTTGAGCGGGATAGATAGAGTTGACGTGAATAGGCTGTTTCCATTGAGAGTAGGGGAGATTCAAACGAGAGGACATGATTTGAGAGTTAGGGGGCAAAAGTTTAAGGGAAACACGAGGGGGTATTTCTTTACTCAGAGAGTGATAGTTGTGTGGAATGAGCTTCCTGTAGAAGTAGTAGAGGCTAGTGCAGTTGTGTCATTTAAGGTAAAATTGGATAGGTATATGGACAGGAAAGGAGTGGAGGGTTATGGGCTGAGTGCGGGTAGGTGGGACTAGGTGAGATTAAGAGTTCGGCACGGACTAGGAGGGCCGAGGTGGCCTGTTTCCGTGCTGTGATTGTTATATGGTTATATATGTCTGGACTGTCTTATGCAGAGAGGTTAGAGAGACTGGGCTTGTACACACTGGAATTAAGGAGATTGAGAGGGGATCTGATTGAAACATATAAGATTATTAAGGGATTGGACAAGATAGAGGCAGGAAATATGTTCCAGATGCTGGGAGAGTCCAGTACCAAAGGGCATGGTTTGAGAATAAGGGGTAGGTCATTTAGGACAGAGTTAAGGAAAAATTTCTTCTCCCAGAGAGTTGTGGGGGTGTGGAATGCACTGCCTCGGAAGGTAGTGGAGGCCAATTCTCTGGATGCTTTCAAGAAGGAGCTAGATAGGTATCTTATGGATAGGGGTATCAAGGGATATGGGGACAAGACAGGAACTGGGTATTGATAGTAGTTGATGAGCCATGATCTCAAAATGGCAGTGTAGGCTCGAAGGGCTGAATGGTCTACTTCTGCACCTATTGTCTATTTTCTATTGTCAAGGCTGTAATTGCTGCCTAAGGTGCATCTACTAAATACTGACTCTAACTAGGGAGGGAAGGGAGACAGGGAGAGTGATCCACAAACTCTACCACCACTATTGTAGCATCTCCTCGAGAGTCCCCTCATGAAAAGACATTCCTGTAATTAATATCATTTTATGGACATACAAGCAATCTATGTATATAAGCTATCTCATGTATTTATTGTGATTTTTTGTTATTGTGATATTTATCTCATTGGCTTTTTTGGTGCTCTATTAAATCCAGAGTAACAATTATTTTGTTCTCTATTGCACTTGTGCACTGGAAATGATATTAAACAATCTTGAATCTTGAAATTTGAATCTCTCTCCTTCTCCCCTCACACTTCCTTCTCCTTTCCCCTTCTGCTCCTTCTTCTCACTCTGTCCTTTCCTATAATGTCTCATTATAACAAGGATGTGGAAGCTTTAGAGAGAGTGCAGTGGAGATTTAACAGGGTGCTGCCTGGGTTAGAGAGCATGCCTTACGTGGATAGAACGAGTGGGCTAGGGCTTTTCTTTTTGGAGCAAAGGAGGGTGAGAGGTGGCTTTATAGAGGTGTACAAGACAATAGGAGGCAGGTACATTAGAGACCTTGAAGAAACTCTTGGATAGGCACATAAATGATAGGGCTATGTAATAGGAGACGGTTACATAACCGTCTATGTAAGAGGAGACGGTTAAATTGATCTTGGAATAGGTTATAAGGTTGGCACAACATCGTAGGCCTAAAGGCCTGTACGTTGCTTTGATCTACACTAAAATGACCACTTTATTAGGTACACTTTGTTAATGCACATATCTAGTCAGCCAATCATGTAGCAGCAACTCTATATATAGAAGCATGCAGACATGGTCAAGAGGTTCAGTTGTTCAGGCCAAACATCAACACGGAGAAGGAATAGGATCTAAGTGACATTGACTGTGGAGTGATCATTTGAGTGTCTCAGATACTGCTGATCTCCTGGGATTTTCACACACAACAGTCTCTAGAGTTTACAGGGAATGGTGTGAACAACAAAAAGGAATCCAGTGAGCAGCAGTTCTGTGGGCGAAAACATCTTGTTAATGAGAGAAGTTGGAGGAGAACGGCCAGACTGGTTCAAGCTGACAGGAGGACAATGGTAACTCAAATAACCACATGTTAAAGCAGTGGTGTGCAGAAGAGCATCTCTGAATGCACAACATATTGAACCCTGAAGTGAATGGGCTACAAGAGTAGAAGATCACACTGGTTTCCACTCCTATACCTAATAAAGTGGCTCGTGAGTGTATATGTCAGTGATAATAAACCTGATTCTGATTCACGTTAGGCAGAAGGGATTAGGTGTCATGGCTTAATTAGTTCAATACAACATTGTGGGCCAAAGAGCTTACACTGTCCTGGGCAGTTCTATATTCTGTGTTATTCAGAAATCAGAGGCTGGATCTGTGGTGCTAGGCTTCCCCAAGGTGATCATTTCCTCTCCTGGCAGCTGGTTTGATGTAGTGAGATACTGCTGTCTGGTGCAGGAATGCTAATTGAATGAGCTGACGGCTGTTCAGCATGTTTATTGATGTGCTTTCATTACATGTCAAGCTTTATGACATGTTGAAGGTAATTTATACACAGCAGATCTTAAGTTATCGAGGCTCCGGGAAGCCCCCAGAGTTTTAGGGTCCCACCCGACCCTTCCGCCTGCAGAGTGAATTCCAATGTTAGGTTCACTAAGAGCTACAGAAAGTGTTGAGGCGCACCACCAGGTTTAGGAACAGTTATTGCCCCTCAACCATCAGGCTCCTGAACCAGCATGGATCACTTCACTCACCACAACATTGTACCACAACCCACAGACTCACTCTCAAGGACTCTACTCATGTTCTCGGTATTATTTATTTACTAGATTTTTTTAAATTTGTACAATTTGTCTTCTTTTGCATATTGGGTGTTTGCCAGTCTTTGTCTGGAGTTTTTCATTGACTCTATTGTAATTCTTTGTTCTACTGTGAATGCCTACAAGAAAATGAATCTCAAGGTAGTGTATGTGACATATGGTATATGTGCTTTGATAATAAATTGATCTTGAACTTTTGTCGGTGGTGAGACCTGGGCTTACAGGCTGACTGCACAGAAGCAGGCCATGTGCCACATTCCGTCCATGCCAATCATGGAACGCCCGACTAATCAAATGCTGAACTAATCTCACCAAAGGCATGGTCACTAGCTCTTCCTGCTGCCTGCTGGGGTCACATTGCCATGACGGAGTGAATTTCAGTGTGAGATTCAATATGAGCTAATATGTGGGCATGGATATGCCCTGGCTTTCCGTGGTAGCCACAGCTGTAATACTCTTACTGATCTGGTCTCTTTGTCTAGGGAAGAATATCCTTGCATCTGAAGGAGTCAAGATTGGTTCTGGCACGGTTCGTGGGACTGTGTTGAGGAGAGATAAATGAGTTTTATTTTCACACTTACATCAAAACATACATTGAAAGGTGTGAATTTACGTCAGCGAACAACACAGTGCAAGGATTGTGCTGTTGCTGCCATGTTTCTGGCTTCAACACAGCTTACCCTCAACTCACTCACCCTAACTGTGCATCTTTGGACTGTGGGAGGAAACCAGAGCACCCGGAGGAAACCCATGTGGTCACGGGAAGCACATATAAAATTCTACAGGCAGTGGTGGGGATTGTATGACAATTGGTGATTGTTGGTGCTGTAGAGGCATTGTGCAAACCACTGTACTACCATGTTACCCACTGCCTGATATTCTCTGGAGTTGAGGAATGTACAGAGCTCTGGCAGAGTTCTGCGTTTGATACAGGAATGATTTTTTTTGCTAGCTGGGGGGCTTAGAATCAGAGTTCCTTCCATAGATGCTGCCTGATTAGCTGGTTTCCTTCAGCTTTCTGTGTGTGTTGCTCAGGAATCAGCTCGGTACCTTTACCAACAGAGAGTTCAGCAATATCTAAGGAGAGTGTCACATCTGTGCGCCCTGAACTCATGTCACACACTACCTCCGACTGCACTAGATCTGGAATCATGCAAAATTGCAGAAAGCTCAGATCTGAAATCGAGAGACGCATCGACAGCTACACTGTATATGAAATTTTCAGGATCTCTTATGATGATGGCATCCGTTAGTCTCATGAGTCCATGGATCTGCGCCTGGAAAGTCTTTCCTCTCCAGGCCTGGGCAAGGTTGTACGGAAGACCAGTAGTTGCCCATGCAGCAGATCTCCCCTCTCCACGCCACCAACGTTGTCCAAGGGAAGGGCAAGGGCCGATACAGCTCGACACCGGTGTCGTCGTAGGAGTTGCCAGAACGAGGTTGAAGGCAACGTCGGACTGCCTTAGGGACTCCAGCTCTGGATTTGTCCTCGGGTTTACTCCCGAAGCCTTTCCCATGAGTGGGTATGGCTGCAAGGCAGTGGAGGTTTAAAATCAGTTTTCCCTCTCTTAGATGAACTGCCTTCCCAGGCTGACGAGCTCCATCAACCCGAATCTCTTACACCTTTTATACCTCTCTGATATGCCGGTGATTCCTCTCTGTTACCCTGTCCAGTGCAGCCATGCCTTTCCTATGGTGTACGGAGCAGAGAAAATGTCTCCATGGTTCCTGTCCCAAGTCCACAGTGTCCCAACGACTGGCTGGGAAGAGGAGTGGATGTGCGATGCCTCCTCTGGGGGATGTGTGTGCAAGCGCCTTCGAGGCAGAGGATGTGGGGATGAGTGGTGGCTCTGGCTGAAAGCTGATCGTTTGTGCATGCTCCTTGTCCTCCCTTTAGTGCAGTTTGATGAGGCGGACAACTCTCGGCAGTCTCCACCCAAGGAGGAGAAGGCCTGGCAACACAATCGCCTGTCAGGTTCGAACCTGAAATCACTGAAGCAGCAGAGTGTGGAGCTAGGGGAGAAGGTGGAGCCGGACCTGCCCCTCGTCAGCCAGACGTAAGTGTTGGATCACGGGCCCCGCGCACTCGTATGGCAGCTTGCCCTCCCTTTCACCTGGAGAGGTGTGTGTGTGTGTGTGTGTGTGTGTGTGTGTGTGTGTGTGTGTACGCACGCATTGGCGTCTGTGGTTTTATGTGAACATGTGTCTGCTCTCTGTGTGTGTATAGGTCTGGTTCTGCAGTTGTGTGTCTACATGTCTGCAGTTCTGTGTGATTGTGTTTCTGTGATTGCCTTAATGTGTGTGTATCTCTGTGGTTGTGTGTGAACTTCAGTTCTGAATGATGTTTTGTAATTTATATTGTTTGCATGATTTGTTTCTTTCTCTCTATATACTGGGTATCTGACGGTCTTTTTAAAATTGGTTCTATTGGGGTTTCTTTGTGTTGCGTCTGCCTCTAAGGAGACAAATCTCAATGTTGTATGACGTATACAGTACATAGTTTGCCAATAAATGTACTTTGAACTTTGACTGTGTGTGTGTGTATATGGATCTGCGGTTGTGTGTGTGTATGGATCTGAGGTTGTGTGTGTGTATATGGATCTGTGGTTGTGTGTGTATATGGATCTGCGGTTGTGTGTGTGTGTATATGGATCTGTGGTTGTGTGTGTGTATGGATCTATGGTTGTGTATGTGTGTATATGGATCTGCGGTTGTGTATGTGTGTATGGATCTGCGGTTGTGTGTGTATATGGATCTGCGGTTGTGTATGTGTGTATGGATCTGCGGTTGTGAGTGTGTATATGGATCTGCGGTTGTGAGTGTGTATATGGATCTGCGGTTGTGTGTGTGTGTATGGATCTGCGGTTGCGCGTGTGTGTATGGATCTGCGGTTGCGTGTGTGTATATGGATCTGCGGTTGCGTGTGTGTGTATGAATCTGCGGTTGTGTATGTGTGTATGGATCTGCGGTTGTGTATGTGTGTATGGATCTGCAGTTGTGAGTGTGTGTATGGATCTGCGGTTGTGTGTGTGTATGGATCTACGGTTGTGTATGTGTGTATGGATCTGCGTTTGTGTGTATGTATATGGATCTGCAGTTGTGTGTGTGTATATGGATCTGCGGTTGTGTGTGTGTATGGATCTGCAGTTGTGTGTGTGTATATGGATCTGCGGTTGTGTATGTGTGTATGGATCTGCGTTTGTGTGTATGTATATGGATCTGCAGTTGTGTGTGTGTATATGGATCTGCGGTTGTGTATGTGTGTATGGATCTGCGGTTGTGTATGTGTGTATGGATCTGCGGTTGTGTATGTGTATACGGATCTGCGGTTGTGTGTGTGTATACGGATCTGCGGTTGTGTGTGTGTATACGGATCTGCGGTTGTGTGTGTGTATACGGATCTGTGGTTGTGTGTGTGTGTAAGGATCTGCGGTTGTGTATGTGTGTATGGATCTGCGTTTGTGTGAATGTATATGGATCTGCGTTTGTGTGTATGTATATGGATCTGCGGTTGTGTGTGTGTATATGGATCTGCGGTTGTGTGTGTATATATGGATCTGCGGTTGTGTGTATGTATATGGATCTGCAGTTGTGTGTGTGTATATGGGTCTGCGGTTGTGTGTGTGTATATGGATCTGCGGTTGTCTGTGTATATGGATCTGCGGATCTACGGTTGTGTGTGTGTATATGGATCTGCAGTTGTGTGTGTATATGGATCTGCAGTTGTGTGTGTATATGGATCTGCGGTTGTGTGTGTGTGTATGGATCTGCGTTTGTGTGTATGTATATGGATCTGCAGTTGTGTGTGTGTGTATGGATCTGCGGTTGTGTGTGTGTATATGGATCTGCGGTTGTGTATGTGTGTATGGATCTGCGTTTGTGTGTATGTATATGGATCTGCGGTTGTGTGTGTATATATGGATCTGCGGTTGTGTGTATGTATATGGATCTGCAGTTGTGTGAGTGTATATGGGTCTGCGGTTGTGTGTGTGTATATGGATCTGTGGTTGTCTGTGTATATGGATCTGCGGATCTACGGTTGTGTGTGTGTATATGGATCTGCAGTTGTGTGTGTATATGGATCTGCAGTTGTGTGTGTATATGGATCTGCAGTTGTGTGTGTATATGGATCTGCGGTTGTGTGTGTGTGTATGGATCTGCGTTTGTGTGTATGTATATGGATCTGCAGTTGTGTGTGTGTGTATGGATCTGCAGTTGTGTGTGTGTATATGGATCTGCGGTTGTGTATGTGTGTATGGATCTGCGTTTGTGTGTATATGGATCTGCAGTTGTGTGTGTGTATACGGATCTGCGGTTGTGTGTGTGTGTAAGGATCTGCGGTTGTGTATGTGTGTATGGATCTGCGTTTGTGTGTATGTATATGGATCTGCGTTTGTGTGTATGTATATGGATCTGCGGTTGTGTGTGTGTATATGGATCTGCGGTTGTGTGTGTATATATGGATCTGCGGTTGTGTGTATGTATATGGATCTGCAGTTGTGTGTGTGTATATGGATCTGCGGTTGTCTGTGTATATGGATCTGCGGATCTACGGTTGTGTGTGTGTATATGGATCTGCAGTTGTGTGTGTATATGGATCTGCAGTTGTGTGTGTATATGGATCTGCGGTTGTGTGTGTGTGTATGGATCTGCGTTTGTGTGTATGTATATGGATCTGCAGTTGTGTGTGTGTGTATACGGATCTGCGGTTGTGTGTGTGTGTATGGATCTGCGGTTGTGTGTGTATGGATCTGCAATTGTGTATGTGTGTATATGGATCTGCGGTTGTGAGTGTATATATGGATCTGAGGTTGTGAGTGTGTGTATGGATCTGCGGTTGTGTGTGTGTATATGGATCTGCGGTTGTGAGTGTGTATATGGATCTGCGGTTGTGAGTGTGTATATGGATCTGAGGTTGTGAGTGTGTGTATGGATCTGCGGTTGTGTGTGTGTATATGGATCTGCGGTTGTGAGTGTGTATATGGATCTGAGATTGTGAGTGTGTGTATGGATCTGCGGTTGTGTGTGTGTATATGGATCTGCGGTTGTGAGTGTGTATATGGATCTGAGGTTGTGAGTGTGTATATGGATCTGAGGTTGTGTGTGTGTGTATGGATCTGCGGTTGTGTGTGTGTATATGGATCTGCAGTTGTGAGTGTGTATATGGATCTGAGGTTGTGAGTGTGTATATGGATCTGAGGTTGTGTGTGTGTGTATGGATCTGCGGTTGTGTGTGTGTATATGGATCTGCGGTTGTGAGTGTGTATATGGATCTGAGATTGTGAGTGTGTGTGTGGATCTGCGGTTGTGTGTGTGTATATGGATCTGCGGTTGTGAGTGTGTATATGGATCTGAGATTGTGAGTGTGTGTATGGATCTGCGGTTGTGTGTGTGTATATGGATCTGCGGTTGTGAGTGTGTATATGGATCTGAGGTTGTGAGTGTGTATATGGATCTGAGGTTGTGTGTGTGTGTATGGATCTGCGGTTGTGTGTGTGTATATGGATCTGCGGTTGTGAGTGTGTATATGGATCTGAGATTGTGAGTGTGTGTATGGATCTGCGGTTGTGTGTGTGTATATGGATCTGCGGTTGTGAGTGTGTATATGGATCTGAGATTGTGAGTGTGTGTATGGATCTGCGGTTGTGTGTGTGTATATGGATCTGCGGTTGTGAGTGTGTATATGGATCTGAGGTTGTGAGTGTGTATATGGATCTGAGGTCGTGTGTGTGTGTATGGATCTGCAGTTGTGTGTGTATATGGATCTGCGGTTGTGTGTGTGTGTATGGATCTGCGTTTGTGTGTATGTATATGGATCTGCAGTTGTGTGTGTGTGTATACGGATCTGCGGTTATGTGTGTGTATACGGATCTGCGGTTGTGTGTGTGTGTATGGATCTGCGGTTGTGTGTGTATGGATCTGCGGTTGTGTGTGTATGGATCTGCAATTGTGTATGTGTGTATATGGATCTGCGGTTGTGAGTGTATATATGGATCTGAGGTTGTGAGTGTGTGTATGGATCTGCGGTTGTGTGTGTGTATATGGATCTGCGGTTGTGAGTGTGTATATGGATCTGCGGTTGTGAGTGTGTATATGGATCTGAGGTTGTGAGTGTGTGTATGGATCTGCGGTTGTGTGTGTGTATATGGATCTGCGGTTGTGAGTGTGTATATGGATCTGAGGTTGTGAGTGTGTATATGGATCTGCGGTTGTGAGTGTGTATATGGATCTGAGGTTGTGAGTGTGTATATGGATCTGAGGTTGTGTGTGTGTGTATGGATCTGCGGTTGTATGTGTGTATATGGATCTGCGGTTGTGAGTGTGTATATGGATCTGAGGTTGTGAGTGTGTATATGGATCTGAGGTTGTGTGTGTGTGTATGGATCTGCGGTTGTGTGTGTGTATATGGATCTGCGGTTGTGAGTGTGTATATGGATCTGAGATTGTGAGTGTGTGTATGGATCTGCGGTTGTGTGTGTGTATATGGATCTGCGGTTGTGAGTGTGTATATGGATCTGAGGTTGTGAGTGTGTATATGGATCTGAGGTTGTGTGTGTGTGTATGGATCTGCGGTTGTGTGTGTGTATATGGATCTGCGGTTGTGAGTGTGTATATGGATCTGAGATTGTGAGTGTGTGTATGGATCTGCGGTTGTGTGTGTGTATATGGATCTGCGGTTGTGAGTGTGTATATGGATCTGAGGTTGTGAGTGTGTATATGGATCTGAGGTTGTGTGTGTGTGTATGGATCTGCGGTTGTGTGTGTGTATATGGATCTGCGGTTGTGAGTGTGTATATGGATCTGAGATTGTGAGTGTGTGTATGGATCTGCGGTTGTGTGTGTGTATATGGATCTGCAGTTGTGAGTGTGTATATGGATCTGAGATTGTGAGTGTGTGTGTGGATCTGCGGTTGTGTGTGTGTATATGGATCTGCGGTTGTGAGTGTGTATATGGATCTGAGGTCGTGTGTGTGTGTATGGATCTGCGGTTGTGTGTGTGTATATGGCCCTGAGGTCGTGTGTTCTGGTGATGAGGGTGGCAGTGCTTCAGTATGGGCCACTGAGCTTCGAGCCTGGTGCAGGGTGTCCTGTGGAGTGCAGGCCTCTAACATACAGTGGGCTGGTGTTTAGCACACCCGCTTAGAGCTTGTTTGCAGCGAAGGAGACATTGTAAGTGAGGCAAATGCATCTTCTCTCCCCTGCAGCTGGTATCATGGAGCCATCAGCCGGACAGATGCTGAGAACCTCCTGCGTCTGTGTAAAGAGGCCAGTTACCTGGTGAGGAATAGTGAGACCACCAAGAATGACTACTCCCTCTCGCTGAAGTAAGTGCCCGTGCAGAGCCTGGGATCTTCCCCCTTGTTTTGGGTTAACCCTGTCTAGACAGCTCCCCCTGGCAGCCATCACCAGGCTCATCAGCGTACTTCACCATCAGAGATGTAGCTGTGTACTGCAGGTCACCTCCTGTGGACAGGGGCAGGGTGGGGAAATGGTGGAGGGCTCGGATCAGGGGAAGGAGTGTAGGTGGAGGTTGGGGTTGGAGTAAGATGGGTGAGTGTTCCCCTTGCCATCATTCAGTAATGTAGTGAGATCAGAGCAACACACATAACACGCTGTAGGAACTCAACAGGTCAAGCAGCATCTATGGAAATGAATAAACAGTTGATGTTTCAGGGCAAGGCTGCAAAGAAAGTTTTTTGTTTGTGTATGGTTTTTCATAGATGCTGTTATATTTCTTTACTTTTTCCTGTAAATGCCTTGTCGTCTTTTGCACATTGGAGCTTTTGTTTATGTGTAGATGGCTTTTGGTAGGTCCTTTTCCAGTCCTGATGAAGGGTCTTGCCCTGAAACATTAGCTTTTTATTCATTTCCATAGATGCTGTCTGACCTGCTGAGTTCCTCCAGCATTTTGTGTGTGTTGCTCTGGATTTCCAGCATCTGCAGATTTTATTGCGTTTATGATTTGCATTGAGACCAGAGTCAGTTTTACCCTCGATCTGAGCGTCCTTGGAGCTCAAATACACAGACAGAGACACATACACACACGCACAATCTCACACACACACACACACACACACACACACACACACACACACACACACACACACAGAGGCACATGGACACACACAGACCCACGCATACATGCACATACTCAATCACACAGAAACACACAAACATACATACAGACACACACAGACGCAGATATATACACACACACACACACACACACACACACACATATGCACACACTGTGTGTATTGCTCAAGATTTTCAGTATCTGTAGAAACTTTTCTGTCTCAGTCTGCTCAGTAGCTGCCCCACCCTAGGTGAGGTGGAGGGGAGGTTGGAAACTGTTTTCATTCAATAATCCCAGAATTACACCCCTCCCCACCCAATTTCTTCCGTACTCATCCAGCTTTGGGAACTGTAAATCCATTCGGTGCAGAACTCAGCAGGTTGAGCAGAATCTATGTAGGTAAAGAGAGACGATATTTCCTGATGGAGGGTTTCAACGTCACTTTACCTCCACAGGGTGTAACTGGGTGCTGTGGATTCGCTGGGCCATAAGGGCCTGTTGTCATGCTGAATCTGTAAATACAGGGTGGAAGGGTGGAGATACAGCTCTACCAAATAAGGTATAAGATGCTCTTTCTCTCTGCTGCCCTGCGGGTTCTGCTTGGGCAAAATATAGCACCTGCTTAAACACCCCCCCCCACCCCGATCAGGGTGACGTGAAGCCATGGGAGCAGGTGGTGGACGGTTGTATGAGCAACTGGTGCATATCACAAGTCCTGGTTATGCGACCCCTGACGCCAGGCAGACAATCTCTGAACAATATTGACAATGGCTGAGGTCACCCACTTGTAAAGACACTGCCCGGAAGAAGGCAATGGCAAACCACTTCTGTAGAAAAAATTGCCAAGAGTAGTCATGGTCAAAGGTGATAATCACCTACATCATACAACACGGCACCTAACGATGATGATGATGATCCGTAAGTAGATAAATACACAAGTTATTTCAGGGCCAGAGAGCAGCCAGCTGCCTTTAGGGCCCTGACATGTAAGTAATTTGGCTTGGAATATTTGGAATTCAATCGTTGGTCAGAAAGGTTTGTAACTTCAGCAGATTGATCCTATAGAGTGGGAGCACAGAGCACTTTAAGGGAAAGGCATTTCCTGCACTTTAATGGCTTGTGATATCAGAGGGCAGTGACTGTCTACAAATGTTAGAGCTTCTTCCGAACTTCCTTTCATCATTTCCTTTCTCCAGCTGTATAATGGAAACCTCTTTATATCAGCATATTATGCTATGCTTGAAACCACCCACCAAATGGGCACTTTAATGCTGCTCCTTTGCACTCCTCTCCGTGAGGTATAGAACACTGCGCAGTACAGTACAGTACAGGCCCTTCAGCCCACAGTGTTGTTTGTTTATTTAGTTGTTTATTGAGATACAGTGCAGAACAGTCCCATCGGGCCCTTCGAGGCGCCCTGGCCAGCAAACACGCCGCTGCCTGTAAGGAGTTTGCACCTTCTCCCTGTGACCATGGGGATTTCCTCCCACAGTCCAAAGTCATAACAGTTTGTAGGTTAATTGGTCACTGCAAGTTGTCCTATGATTAGAATAGAATTAAGTCAAAGGACTGCTGTGCAGCATGTCTTGAAGGTCCATAAGGATCTATTCTGTGCTATATCTAAATAGATAGATAGATAGATTAGGCAAGATAAGTTAAGATAAATAGATACCCCCAATTTAACCTTAGCCTAATCACAGGACGACTTACAGTGACTAATTAACCTGCCAACCAGTAAATTGTTGGACTGTGGGAGGAAACCCACAAAGTCACATGAACGGCGTACAAACTCCACAGTAGCGGGAAATGAACCTGGGTCACTGGTACTGTAAAGCATCTTGCTATCCACTTTAAGATCAATCTAACTCTTCCCTACCACATAGCCCTCCATTTTTCTATCATCGATGTGCTATCTAAGAGTCTCTTAAGTATCCCTAAGGTATCTGCCTCTGCCACCACCTCTGGCAGCACGTTCCACACGCTCACCGCTCTCTTACCTCTGACAATTCCCTATACCTTCCTCCAATAATCTTGAAATTTTGCTCTCCTCATATTAGCCATTTCTGCCCTGGGATAAAGGCACTGGCAGTCACTCTATTAATGCCACATCCTCTTATCTATCAGATCACCTCTCATCTTTCTTTGCTCTGAGTGGAAAAACCTTAGTTCTCCAATCCTGGCAGCATTCTGGTAAATCTCTTCCGCACCCTCTCTAAAGCTTCTACATTCTTCCGATAATGAGACAACCAAAATTAAACACAATAGTCCAAGTGTGGTCTGACAGCAGTTTTATAGAGCTACAACATTTACTCAGTGCTCTTGAACTCAATTCCCAGCTAATGAAGGCCAACACACCATTCATCTTCTTAAAGACCCAATCAACTTGATCAGCAACTTTGAGGGATCTATGGATATGGACCCCATGATCCCTCAATTCCTTCACACTGCTAAGAAACTTACCATTAACCTTGTACTCTGCCTTTAAATTCGACTTTCCAAAGTGAATCACTTCACACCTATCTGGATTGAACTCCCATTTGCTACTTTTTATTCCAGCTCTGTAGCCTATCGATGTCCTGTTGTAACCTGTGACAGCCTTCTACCATAATACCACCAGCCTTTGTGTCATCTGCAGATCTACTAACCCACCCTTCCGTTTCCTTATCCAAGTCACTTATAGAAGTCATAAAGAGCAGAGGTCCCAGAAAACACCTCTGCAGAGCACACTGGTCACCAATCTGTAGGCAGAATGCTTTCTGTCTAATAACACCCTCTGTCTTCTGAAAATCCATGCAACCACGTTTCCCTGGATCCCATGCCTCTTGACTTTCTGAATGACCCTCCATGGGGAACCTTGTCAAAGCCTTACAAAAATCCATATACACCATGTCTACAGCTCTGCCCTCATCACTCTGCTTTGGCACGTCTTCGAACAAATCGATCAGGCTCATGAGGAACAAAATTCCCCTCATAAAGCCATGTTGACTATCCTTCGACTGTTTCTCCAAATCACGTCCAAGAATCCTCTCCAATAGTTTTCCCACCACTGACGTAAGACTCACTAGTCTATAATTCCCAGGGTTATCCAAATTCTTTGCCCCATCTAACTGGACATACTTATTTTGTCACTGGAATTTAGAAGAATGAGGGGGATCTCATTTAAACCTACCAAATATTGACAGGCATGGATAGAGTGGGCATGAAGCATGGACATGTTCCCAACACTGGGAGAGTCTAGGACCAGAGGGCACAGCCTCATATAGAAGGACATCCCTGTAGAAGAAAGATTAGGAGGAATTTCTTTAGCCAGACTGTGGTGAATCTGTGGAATTCACTGCCATAGACGGCTGTGGAGGACAAGTCATTGGTATATTTAAAGCAGAAATTGATAGCTTCTTGATTAGTTAGGGTGTCAAAGGTTATGGAAAAAAGGCAGAAGAATGGAATTGAGAGGGAAAATAAATCAGCCATGGCAGAGAAAACTCGATGGGCTGAATGGCCTTATTCTGCTCCTATATCTCATGGTCCTGTTTTACAAACAAAATATCAAAATAAGCTTTTTAAACAAGGGGTTACATCAATACTTTCCACCTTCAGTTAATTCCCTCAATCTCATCCTGTAAACCCTCTTTTCAGAAAACTGAACATGGGAGATTCTGCAGGTGCTGGAAATCAACACACACACAAACACAAAATGCTCTGGGAGCTCAGCAGGTCAGGCAGCATCTATGGAAAGAAATAAAGAGTCGATATTTCAGGCCAATTCTTTATTCCTTTCCATAGATACTGTTAGACCTGCAGAGTTCCTCCAGCAGTTTGTATGTGTGTGTTATTCCACAGAAACCTTCCACTTCTCTCTGCCACAGGTAATGGCTGTTACAAAAATAGATATAAATGCATGTGAAAATATTAATATTTGGTGCAGTCATTTATTTTGATCTCCATCCCGCGGATTAACAAAGACAGCAGTTCCCAGAGTTATTAGAAAATTGGAATTACATTGCTGTCTGGTATGCCTCCCAAGAGACCAGCAACCGATCGGCTGGCATTTTCTCAGGAGACAGCACATCACGCTTACAGGACTGTATACAAGAGCTGACAATTCTGCCCCGTGTTGCTTCGAGGGGCTATGTGAGCTCCTGTGCATTCCCATTCTCGTTGCCTGCAAGCTAAATGTGAAATGACAGTGGTTCGGTGAAAATTGAAAGCATATTTAAGGAGCGTTGGGAGGTAATATCATGTCACTGCTTCAAGAGATAGGACCCAGTGTGTGTTCAGGGTTCAGTTACTGTCCTATGCTTTCACCCCTCCCCCCTCCTTCTGTCCCCAGCTAGCCCGAGTCAAGAATTACCTCCTTTGTCCGTCACTTCTTGAACAGCAATTAGTTTCAGTTTGGTACTTTGCTGCAGCACCTGACCTTTCAGAGAGAGATGAAGATCCCCCGGGGTAAGGCAGAGATTGGTAACAGTGAGGGGATGATGTTCTTAAGGCTGTTTAATTAGTGACTTCAGTTTATACCTCAGGGAGTGTCAGAGAAGTCCAGGTTCCAGCAACCCGGGTTCAATTCCCACTGTCGGCTGTAAGTAGTTTGTGCATTCTCCCTGTGACCGTGTGCCTTTCCTCCGGGTGCTCTGGTTTCTTCCCACTCTCCACTTACGGGTTAGTCAGCTAATTGTTCAGATGGGCCTGTTACCTAAATAAAATACAGAGTTTGAATGAACAAGGGAACAATAGTAATCTGATCGCCCTTTGTTCCATTCAATCCCAAATCTCACCTCCCTTCTCAACGCTAATCTCTGGTTAGGCCAGGGCCAGAGTGGAGATTTAGCCGCCGAGGCAGGAAAGAGAACATGATCAACAGGGACGTCACCTCATGAGTTATTGAGGGGCCATTTTACTTAATCAGACATACAGCACAATAACGGGCCTGCAACGTCCAGTTGCACCCATGGGATCAATTAACCTACTAACCAGTACGTCTTTGGAATGTGGGAGGAAACCGAGCACACAGAGAAAACCCCCAACGTCACGGGGAGACCATACTAGCCCTTCAAGGACAATAGCTAGAAGTGAACCCGGCTTACTGGCGTTGTATTAGGGTTACGCTGACTGCGACACTACCGTGCCGCCCCATTTTGTTTGTTGTCTGGCCACACAATACCTCAAGCCGCTGAGGCGGAGAGGTGCAGGGGTGTGGCAACACTGTAGAGAGAGGCAACACTGGAACAGGCACTTCGACCTACCAGCCCATGCTTGGAGTTGGAGGGGCAGTAGAGTCAAGGGCTTTGGAAATGATGAGGGACATCCTGAAATCAGTGCCTCAAAGACTTCACTTAAAAAAGCCGTTTGGTACCTGGGGTGCACTGGCATACTGTAAAGCTGTGAGCTTCTGTGGGATGTTTAATAATTGTAACAGATTTCCAATCTGTGTAAAGTATTTTTGCTGTCTAAGATTACAACTTGGCATCGATCGGCATCCACTAATGCAGCTGCCTGTAAATCATAAGTCTGCTCCCAATTCATTTCTCTCACGGTGTCTGTTCTAACTTCCATTGACATACCTCAGATGGTTTGGGATTGTTGAGCCGTCAATCTGCTGTAACTTGCATGATTACTATTGAACAGTCAGTGGAATAATACATGAGGTGTCAGTGACAGTCAGCTGTGTAGCTCCCTCAGATTGAATCTTCATACAGTCTCAGAAAAGAAAATCTCACATTTCTTTAGCCACTCCCAGAGTCTCCAGCCAACAAGATAAATGTAAATCACTGTTGCGCTGTGGGAAGCAAGGCATCCAAATCAAAATATCAAGATGTACAGCAAAATACAGTGATAGAGGTGTACAAAATTATGAGGGGTATAGATGGATAGGGTAAATGCAAGCAGGCTTCTTCTGAATCTATGTACGGGAAGATCCCACGTGGTGATGAGCAGCTTAGTACAATTCACACTGCTCCTCTTCAACGTTGTGTAATGGGATCTGTTACACGCAAACATGGTTCAGTCTAACGGGCAGCACAGTTGAGTAGCGGTTAGTGCAACGCTTTATAGCGCTGGTGATCAGGGTTCACTTCCCGCTGCCGTCTGTAGAGAGTTCATATGTTCTCCCCTTGACCACCTGGATTTCCTCTGGGTACTCAGGTTTCCTCCACATCCCCAAAAGATGTGCGGGCTGGAGATAGTAAGTTGGCACTGGAAGTGTGACAATACTTGCGGCCTCCAGCAAATCCTTGGACTGTGTTGGTCATTGATGCAAAACGACGCCTTTAGAGTAATTGAGTCATAGAAAAAGTGTAACTCAGAAACAGGTCCTTTGGCCCATCTAGTCCATGCCAAACTATTTAAACTGGCTACTCCCATTGACCTGCACCAGGACCAGAGCCCTCCATACCCCTATCATCCATGTACCTATCCAAGCTGCTCTTAAACATTGAACTCAAGCTGGCATGCACCACTTGTGCTGGCAGCTCGTTCCACACTCTCACGACCCTCTGAGTGAAGAGGTTTCCCCTCTGGTTGTACTCCCAGCCAACCTCAATGGGAAAAGCCTGCTTGCATTTGCCCTATACCTCTGCCATTGTATTTCACCGTATATTTCAATATTTTGATGTAAATGTGACAAATAAAGTTACTCTTTGTCTTTAATGTCACACTCATGTGAAAGTCCTTAAGTATCAGTCCATCTGCCAAGTGCCATCGACCGGCACCTGGACCATAGCTTCCACACCCCTTTCATCCATGTACCTATTTCAAATCTTCTTAAATTTCAAAATGGAACTTGCATCTACTACTTCTGCTGGCAACTCTTTCCATATTCACACCAGCCTCTGAGTGAAAAAGTTCCCCCTCAGTTTCCCCTTAAATATTTCACCTTTCACCCTTAACCTATGACCTCTAGTTCTAGAATTCCTCACTGTGACACGGAACAGGCTCCACTTTCATCCTCAGATCCCCTTTCGCACAGACACCCGTTGTACTGCCTTGGAACCACTTCATCCTGGGACCCCCAACTTAGAATCTCTTTCTTCCTCCAGGAGCCATTTCCTGTCCTGGAACACCCCCTCGTCATTGAACCCCTTTAATTCTTGGCTCACTTTATCCCCACATAGATCTTATACCTCTTTCATGTTGTAAGATCCTCCGCCTCCCTTTCCATTTTGAAACCTTGACCCTAGAATTTCTTCATTTCCCAGAATTTTCTGACACTGTCCTGACAGACCCTTGTCTCAGGTCTGCTCTTCTGACCTGTGGCTACTGAACTCCCCAGCCTAAGCCTGTGTGATTGCAGATTGATACAAATAGAAGCAGGCAACCAGGTTCTGAATGAAATCTACTTCAGTCGTTGATGGTTTACACTAAACACATCACTAATGCATCTTTAATGAAGCTCCCTAGTATCAGATGCCGGCACATTGAGGGAATCCAATTGAAATTAATAAGCTTTATATAACACAGGTTATGGCTTCTGAAATTAATTTATGTGCAAGTTACAGTGGTTTGTGCCCTGTATTAAGAGGCGCGTTGGTTCAATCTGGTTTCTCTTTCAAGAATTTATAGCAATGCCAAAGGGATGTTGGCTTTTATCTAAACGGTGTTTTATCTGAGCTGAAAGATTGTCTTCATTTCTCTTCTGTGCTTTCTGCGTTAAAAAATACACTTTGTTTTAGTTTGCTTTCCCCGCAGTCTCTCGGCCCTTCCATCTCTCAATCTTTGTAACAGTTTATTTCTGTCTCTCTCTGTTCACATCTGTATTCTGTTCCTGTCTCCCTTGCTCTGCCCGAAGAGGAATTTCTTTAGCCAGTAGATGGTGAATCTGTGGAATTCATTGGCACAGATGGCTGTGGAGGCCATGTCTTTGGGTATATTTAAAATAGAGGTTAATAGCATCTAGATTGTAAGGGCATTAAAGGTGGGGAGAAGGCAGAAGAATGGGGTTGAGGGGGATAATAAATCAGACATGATTTATTATTCCTTAGCATTCTTGATGGGCCAAATGGCCCAATTCTGCTCCTCTGTCTTAAGGTCTCTCTCACTCTCACTGTCTCTGTCACTCCCACTCTATCTATCTCTCTCACTCACCATTTCACTGGATCTCATACCTCCTCCGTTCTCTCTCCCCCCTCCCCCATTTCACACACTCTCTCTCTCTCTCTCACTCACCATCACACTGGATCTCATACTTCCTCTGTTCTCTCTTTCTGTTTCCCCCCTCTCTCTCTCCCGTAGTTTGCTCTCTCTATCTCTCTCTCTCTCCCCTCCTTCTCTCTCCTTCCCCCCTCCTTCTCTCTCCCCCTCTCCCTTTCTGTCTTTAACTGACCATCACACTGGATCTCAGACCTCCTCTGTTCTCTCTTTCTTCTTACCCTCTCTCCCCCCCCATTTTGCTCTCTCTCTCCTCTCTCTTTCTCCCTCTCTCTCTCTTTCTCCCCCTCTCTCTTTTTCTCCCTCTCTCTCTTTCCCCTCTCTCTCTTTCTCACCCTCTCTCTCTCTCCCTCTCTGTTTACCCTCTCCTTGTTCCCTATATTTCTCTCCCTCTCTCATTTACCATGTGAGATATATGCAGATTTTATTCCGATACCAGCTGCCTGTCTGGAATGCAGTTTGCATATAAATTACTTACTTAAAATACAATTATAGCCACTCAGATGGTGTAACCGAAAGGGTTGGGCAAGTAATTACAGAGCCTCTCCTTTGGGCAATTACACGGCTGATGGCAAGGGTAACGGACAAGTTGTGGTGCCCTTGAATTTGATGACCTGTGACCTCTCTGAACCACTTGCCCCAGCTATTAACGGGAGAACGGTCAGAGGGAATGACTGTCTCTCCTGTTTCAGCAACTAAAGATTGTAGATGGTATTTTTGTCAGGACAGTGGAATCCTTCATTTAAGAAAGTCTACCTTC
This sequence comes from Hypanus sabinus, assembly GCF_030144855.1. Lineage (NCBI taxonomy): Eukaryota > Metazoa > Chordata > Chondrichthyes > Myliobatiformes > Dasyatidae > Hypanus > Hypanus sabinus. Next base: position 59,880,040 of record NC_082726.1, read on the forward strand.
TTTCCCAGTCTCTAGAAGTTTTCGTTTTCTTTTCTGGTCCCAATTCAATGGAGGTGCCATCACTGTTTCACCGAATATGAATCTGGTTCAGACTGTTTTTAAAGTTCTGCACACAGTTTGGGGCTCAATCTCATGTGGAAAACAGTGCAAAGGACAATCCGTAATTCCACTCCCTATTCCCATCTTGACATGTTGGTCCATAGCCTCCTCTATTGTCACGATGGAGCCACTGTCAGGTGTAGGACAAACACCACATATTACAAATAATCTCTTCTCGGGCTTCTGTAATTGCCAGCTTCCCTTATATCAGCATGGTGGAACACAGGAGGTATATCCGTTTGGGTTACCAAGAGAACTTGCCGGTGGCAGGACATTGCATTCACCATAGGACTGACTTTAACGACACAAAACTACTGGCCACACCAACGGCTTTTGGGGCCGCCTGGTAAAGGAAGCCATTGAAGTAAAAGTAGAGGAAAGGAATTTTAACAAAGACAAAGGTCTCTCTCTAAAGTAAGAACTGGAATTTAATTGTAACCAAGGTGGAACAGTGGGAACCTGATTGGATGAGGTCTAACCAATCAGGAGGGATGGGTGATGGGGGTATAAATACCACTGGACTGGACATGCCTAGGCATCATCTCTGATGAAGATGGCAGAGTTAGACATTGAGATGTTGGTTAAAGTCTATACCTGTACCCGGCTGGAAGCCTGTGAAGAGTTGATATGTTATCTACGCCGGGAAAGCACCTCTTTACCTCATATTACGTCTGGGTAACTTGACAGCATGAACGTAGATTTCCACATCTTCCAGTAATTTCTCCTCCTCCGCTACTCCCTTTTCCCATTTCCCACTTCGGTTACCCTCTCATTCCCTCCCTTCTCCTCACCTGCCTATCACTTCCTTCTGGTGCCCATCCTCCTCCCCTTTCTCCCGTGGAACACACTCCCTCCTATCAGGTTCTGTCTTCAGCCCTTTACCCATTCCCCTATCACCTCCCAGCTTCTTCATTCCCAATTCCCCCACCCACCTGCCTTCCCTCTCATCTGGCTTCGCCTTTTACCTGATAGGCTTGTAATCCTTCCCCTCCCACCACCCCCTAGTTCGGGTTCTCCCCCCACACCTTCCTTTCCAGTCCTGACAAAGGGCCTCGGCCCGAAACATCGCCTGTTTATTCCACCCAGTAGATGCTGCCTGACCTGCTGAGTTCCTCCAGCATTTTGTGTATGTGTTACTCTGGGTTTCTAGCATCTGCAGAATGTCTTGTGTTAAAGATCTTTACAAGGGTGGAACCAGAACATTAGAATATAAAAACAACTCACCAGTTAGCCCCTCAAGCTGTGTCCCACTCAGTGAAAGTGTGGCTAAGTCTCTGTCTCCACTCTATCTGATTACTTGACGCTGCTGCAAGGGTATTTTCATCGCATAAATACGTATCATGTGATAGTAAATTGGACAGAGTTTGATCCCCAAAGCTTGTACAGGTATCAGCCTTGGATACAATGACTTAGGAGAGAATGGTACTACAGAATCTGGAGGGTGTAAAATAATTAAATAGAGGGGAAAAAACTATCAATTAAAAATAATGGCAGCTCATTAATGCTAACCGTGGAATGGATGGGTTGTTGTAAATGCCCATCTGATTCATGCACATTGTCCTATACTGAGCAGTCTCCACTGCTCTGTGGTGTTGGAGCTCCATACTCTAAGCTGGTGTGATTACGATGCCATACACACAGAAACTGCCAGTGAAATCCCACTTCACCACCATTGATTTACACTTAATAACTCTCTGCTGTGTCCTTATTGAAATTCCCATAATGAGAGTGGATAATTTATCAGTGGCGTTGATGGAGAGGATAGATATTTCAGGGACTTTTCTGTTGTTCTTGAAATGAAGCTAAGTAATCCTAACATCGTGGCAGGGACAGTTTAACATCTCGCCTGTTGGACAACTCTCCCTCAGTATCACCCCTCCTCAGAATGACCCACCCATTCTACCCCCCCCCACAGTGTAACCCTTGTTCAGCGTCACCCCCCACAGTGACCCCCCCACTGTGTAACCCTTGTTCAGCATCACCCTCCACTGTACCACCCACAGTGTAACCCTTGTTCAGTATCACCCCCCCAGAGTGACCCCTCCCCACTGTACCCCCCACAGTGTAACCCTTGTTCAGTATCACTCCCCCAAAGTGTGACTCTCCCACTCTACCCCCCAACAGTGTAATCCTGCGGGACCTCCTCCGCCACCAGAACCTCTCCACTTCCTCGACACACACTGTGATAGGATGGGGACGAGTTCCTGAACCTGCAATATCTCAGGCTGGAAAGAAAAGGCCAGCAAGATGGCCACCCCACTGGAAGTGGAGCTGAGGTGGCTCACGTGGACGCCTCCTTGCCATTCCGGGAACCAGGTAGAGTCGTCTCCTGGAATGGTGTGGGTTTCCTGCTGGAAGCTCACTGCACGTCTCTCATCCCAGAGGACAGAGAGATGGCAGAATCAGCGGAGAGCCCCCCTACTGTCCTTGACACTAAGTGTTGCAACACTCATAACGCACTTTATTGGGACCTCTCACCAGAGCCCTTGGGAAAAGGAGCAGAGCTCTCCTTAAAACCCTCTCCCATCTTTACCCTGCAACCCTTCTCCAGGGACTCCAGGAGTCTGTTAAACTGACGCCTCTCCTTACGGGCCACTTCAGTTCCCTTCCCCTGCTTTTGGAGGAATGTGCGGATAGACTGAACGGCCCCTCCCAGACCTGACCAACGATCAGTGGCCAACTGGGCCTTGAAAAGTTTCCTCCAGTAGTCCCTCAAGAACTGCTGGATCTCCTCCGGAGAGACGGGCTGTGACTCGGTGCTGGGACTGAGCCCGTCTGCCATTTCAGCTTCAAGAGTCCCCTCCTCCCCCTCACCATGTCCAACGCTGTCGTCACCCTCCAAGCAGTCATCATCTCCTCACTCCTCACTGTGGACCTACAATGGGCTCTACCCCATCCCCAGGACCAGTGACAGAGGGAGGCATTGCCACCTCTGGATCCGGAATTCCTCCCACAGCCAGGATACGAGCTTGCTGGACCATACGCATCTCCACACCCTTGTCACCCTCCCCAGAAACAGCACTAAGAGAGTCCCCAGCCTCTTTGCCCCTTGGGGCACCCTCCTGATTAGCTGCACAGGATGGCGAGGCAGGGTTGCTCAGGTTCCCCTCGAGGATGAAACGCTCCTCACAGGGCACGGCCTCAATTGAGACAACAATCTTGGAAGCCAATCCCACTGGTGACCCTGTACCCTCAGGTGACCCCCCCATCCTGCAGTGCTTTGCCCCTCCCCGGGGAATATGCACTCTGAGTGCACAGTGTCAACTAAAGGGAAATCTGCCTCCCCATGCAGCCCCCCTACATTGGCACTGCTCACCAGCCTGGAGGGGGCATTTCAGGAGTTGCCACCCCAGCTGAGGTGTCCTGCAGCCTCTGAGTGGACTTACTTAGTGCATATGGCCTTTACTAGGGGTAAATTCTCCTCTTGTGGCCCCTGATCTCCGGTCTCAGGGGACGTCCTTCTGTCGTTTTAGGCCACAGATATGCTGAGGCACAATGACCTCCTTTGAAGAGGCACCCTCAGCCTCTGGCACCACTTCTCCTCCCCGAATTCCCCAGGCTCTTGCTGGGTTTCAAGAGCCACAGGACTCTCCGGGCTTGATTCAACAACAACCACCTGCTCCCTCTCGAGGGGAGAAGCTTTCTCTTTTTTCCCTTCCAGCCCAGCGCCTGAACCCACCCCTCACCATCATTCACACTGTGCCCGAGCCTGCCTTCCACAGCTGATGACGTGGGGGGGGTTACAGGGGGAGGGGCACCAGGAGAGGTTTCCGTGGAGGAAGGCCCAGCTGTATCACCCTGTGCCTCTGAGCCCGAGTTGGCAGCCTTCAAAATATGCCCAAACTCTTGACAGGCATGGCACCCCGTGCAACCAGTAGCCCACGGGATGGTATGTATTGCCCCTCAAAATAAACCTGATGCTGCCCCTCGGCATCCCCACCCGGGTCCAGCTGCATAAGCAGAAGGTGCTGAAATAAGACTAGGTGCTCATAACCCCACGGAGGTGCCCTGTACTGTATTGGGGTTATTTTCGATCGCACCTCGCCAATGGAGCACAGGTAGGGAAAGAGGGCCTTGTCGGGGATATGGGGGTGGATATCTGAGAGCATCCCCATCTACATGGGGGCCAGCACTGACCCCACCTGTGTATAAACCCTTCCCACCCTCAATCCCTGACTCAGGGCCAAAACACACCCCTCGCCGACTTTAAAACCACTGACACAATAACGTCTTCATGGCCTCCAACAGTTTCCACCAGGGATTCTAAGGCAGCATTCCTACTGGCTGAAGTAGGCACAGAACATTGTACATGTTCTTTAAAGTCGGTGATTTGAACGGGCGATCCTCTTCATAAGCTGCCAGTCGTGACCCTGCAGCCGCTGCATATGACATTGGCACAGACATCGTGGAGCTGCACCCCGCCATGACGCAGTTGGAATTCAAAAGTTCAATGCCACCACTGGCATACTACACAGTCTATACCCAGCAGAACACCAGCAAACAGTTCGGAGACAAGACAGGACAGGAGGGGGAAAAGGAGTGGTCAGTCGGAATTCCGTGCGGCGTTAAAATCCTCAGCGCCATCTATGCAGCAGCCGTGAAGAATGAAAGCTTCTCTGGGCCAATCCTCTGCTCCTCTCAGATTCCTCTTCACCCAGTCACACTGGGCTGGGCACTCCAAATGCAGAGGGGTTTTCCGCTGTTACGGATGGAATAAATTCTACCCCCCTCCCGGGAAGTTAGACTGAAATTCTGTCAATCTGCCAGCCACACCCACTGATCAGCGCTGAGAGATATGGACCGAAAAATTTTGCCAAAACAAATCCTTCCAGCAAGAAAATTGTTTCAGTTCGATGCTGAGGTGATACTCCACACTCCCAAAGTCTTCTGGCAGTCTCCAAAACTGTTCTTTTGGCAATTTTGTACCAAATTGTCAATTTTAGGAGACAGAGCTCCCACAGTGTGAGCTTCTCTCAGTACCACACCTCCCACAATGTGACCCTGCCTCAGCACTGCTCCTCACACAGTGTGATACTCCCTCAGTATCACCCCACAATGTGACCCTGCCTCAGCACTGCTCCTCACACAGTGTGATACTCCCTCAGTATCACCCCACAATGTGACCCTGTCTCAGTCTTGCCCCGTCCCACAGGGGTGGTACTTTAACAGTGGACGTAATCCTTTGGTGCTGCCCGCACACTGAGCTGCCCCACTCAGTCTTGCTTCCTGACGGCAGGTGTGTGGCCATGCACTGGGAAATAGGCTCATTAATCATCAGTGGTGAATGTCACTTCAGCATTGTAGATTTCTGAATGTTTACTGAAAGCTGTACCTTTTGTCTGTGGCTTCAGAGTAACACTGGAACGGGTGAAGGATAATGTGTACATCTGCCAACCTCTGGATTTGGCACACCTCCCATTCTCGGCTCTATAAGAAGTATTTGAGCAAAATCTTTTGAGAAGTCATCAGCTCTGAAATAAAGCAGTCAATTATCTGTAGACTTTGGGAAAGGTCCAACTAATGCATCTTCTGAGACTAAATAATTCTTTGTCGAAAAATGATGTAGTGAACAAGGAACCAGTATGGCCAGTTGTAAGTGCCAGCTCATTGCTCAAATCATACAGAATTAATCCTGCTCCTCACCAATACCAGCATTGCTGCCCTCCCCAATAATGTCCGTCCAAAATTGTTGCCCTCCTCAGTGCTGTCCGTCCAAAATTGCTTCCTTCCCCAGTAACATCCATCCAGCATTGCTGTCCGTCCAAAATTACTGCCCTCCTCAATACTGTCCGTCCAAAATTACTGCCCTCCTCAATACTGTCCGTCCAAAATTACTGCCCTCCTCAATACTGTCTGTCCAAAATTGCTTCCTTCCCCAGTAACATCCATCCAGAAATGCTGTCCATACAAAATTGTTGCCCTCCTCAGTGCTGTCCGTCCAAAATTGCTTCCTTCCCCAGTAACATCCATCCAGCATTGCTGTCCGTCCAAAATTACTGCCCTCCTCAATACTGTCCGTACAAAATTACTGCCCTCCTCAATACTGTCCGTCCAAAATTACTGCCCTCCTCAATACTGTCTGTCCAAAATTGCTTCCTTCCCCAGTAACATCCATCCAGAAATGCTGTCCATACAAAATTGTTGCCCTCCTCAATGCTGTCTGTCCAAAATTGCTTCCTTCCCCAGTAACATCCATCCAGAAATGCTGTCCGTACAAAATTGCTGCCCTCCCCAGTAATGTCCGTCCAAAATTGCTGTCCATACAAAATTGCTGCCCTCCCCAGCAATGTCCGTCCAAAATTACTGCCCTCCCCAGTGCTGTCTACCTAACAATACCACCCCAGTACTGTCCAGCTAACAAAGAAGCCCCCAGTACTGTCTACCAAACAATTCTGCCCCCAGTACTGCCTCCACGTTACTGTTCACCCAACAGAGCTACGCCTAAAATTGTCCATCCAAAATTGTTGCCCTTCCCCCAGTAGAAAGGGAATTTTGCGTTCAGCTCCCTTACTCCCAGCTAAGAATCTGCCCAGTTCCCTAGCACTGCAGAGGAGCTCCAGGCTGATACAGCGTTAGTTATAGAGGTAAAAGAGGCCACTACTCAATTCCATCTGACAACGGTGCTGGTATCCTGAATCATCCACTTAACCACGGCAAGATATTATGCTGCGTGAGCAAGTTATATTTCAGGCTTCATAAAACTGGGCGATAGATTATTGTCCAAACACAGATGTGGGGTCCATCCTTGTTACAAGGCCATGTTTACTATGAGTGGGTTTGAAGTTTTTTTTAATCAAATATCTCCCATTGACATTTAGTTTTTAACTTATCTGTCAGAATCTTCCTCCCACACCCACGGTGCAGTGGCCACAATCTTATCATCCTTATTGCTGAACCAAGACCTTGGTGCAAATGGATAAGGCCCCTCCTCCAGCATGGAGCTCCCTCCTTACTGCTCGTCAGTGTTGTGCTCTCTCAGTTCCACCCCTCTCTCAGTGTGATACTCGCTGCTCACCAACGTTCCCTCTAATTTTTTTTCACACAGCTGCATGGACCAACCATTGCTCTGAGCAGGAGGCTTTTGTATGGCCTGTAAACTGCACGGCAGTTTCATACAGCATTATATAAAGGAAAATTCTAGCTGTGCGGCAACAAAGGTTATGTGCGTAGCAGCATTTCAGTTACTGTGCGGCCGTGCTCTCGCACGACTTAGAGGGAACATTGCTCCTCCCTGCCTCTCAGTGTGGTGCTCCCTCAGAACTACCCCTCGCTCAGTGTGATCCTCGTTTCTCACTGCTCCTCCCACAGTGTGACACTCTCTCAGAACCTCTCCTCCCTCAATGTTACACTCCCTCCTCACTGTCTCTAACTCAGTGTGTTGCTTCTCTGTACCTTCCCTTCCTCAGTGAGACACTCCCTCCCCAGTGTGACACTCCCTCAATACTACTGCTCCTATAATGTGACACTTCCTCCTCATTGCCCCTCCCTCGTGTGGTACTGCCCCTCCCAGATTGTGACACTCCCTCCTTACTTCCTTTTTTTCTACAAAAAAAATTATTCACCAACAAACACTGTACAATAATCAAGGCTTGATAATTTTTTTGCAATTTCAAATCAAAATACGATTATCTCAATCTACTATATACTTGAGTCCCTGAGGGGCCTACTGTTCTCAGAAAACCCCCATTGTGTCCATAGAGACTGTGTGCTCCCTCTGCAAGGACCATCCAGGCAAAGGAGTAACTTGTTAAGCAGAGGTGGGCAACAGTAAATCAGACACTGGGTTCCTAGCATGTTCCAAGCGTTTGGGGAGGTGACGCTGAGGTCCAGCGGGCCCGGTTATTGTCTCTGCTGAATAAGTAGATGGCAAAGGAACCAGAGGAATAGAATGCTATGGCTACAGGGAGGAGGACAGATGGAATTGCTGTACTAGGAGCCAACACGGACATTATAGGCTGAACAGCTTCCTCCTGCATTGCGTTAAGTAAGTGACGGAAACCCCACCCTCAGCAACAGGCCCGTCCCATTCAGAATCACAATCAGGTTTATTATCACAGCCATAAGTCGTGAAGTTTGTTTGCAGCAGTAGTATAGTGCGATACATAAAACATTACTGTAAATTACAATAAGTGCTATAAATATAATTACTGTAAATATCTGTAGTTCAAAAAGAGAAAAAATAGTGGGGTAGTGCTCATGGGTCATAGTCTGTTCAAAAATCTGATGGTAGAGAAGCTGCTGCTAGAAGGTTAAGTATGTGTCTTTAGGCTCCTGTACCGCCTCCTTGATGGTAGTAATAAGAAGAGAGCATGTCCACTTACAAAGGCCATTTAACCCAGATGGCCTGTGCCAGAGTTTTAATGCTTCCCACAAGCTCTTCCTCCCCCAACCCTGCTGGAACCCTCCTCTGTTTTGGTTGCCTTCCTGGAGAGGTCCTCCTCCGTCTGCGTTGTGGTTGTGGTGACCACATGTTAGAGACAGGCATTGGTTGAGAAGTACATCTTCAAATGGGAGTATTCAGATGCTGACAACTGATATTGACCTATTTAACAAGTTCAGAGGGGATTGATTCTACATCCCAGCTGATCAATAGAGAAAGGGGCTTGTGTAATGTATCTGAAATAATTTTTATTGTTCTGAATAACCTGCGATTCTTCACTGCAAAAAGGGGCTATTTTGTCCAGGGAATCAGACATTGAATGGATGACCAACATCTCCTGCCTATCCATTAATTGCCTCTAGAATAGATGGTGGTGGGCATTGAGCTGCCCATCGCCTATCTAGTCATCTACCCACTTGCCACAGTGTCTCTGGCCTGAATACAACAAATGCATTTGGTGGCTAGTTTCTTCGACTTAGAGAGGATTAGAATTACAGCCCAGTCCATGCTGTTGTACGAAACTACAAAACACTATTTTCTTTTCACCCATCCTGGGGCAACAGCTTAGTTCAAGAAGAGAACAAAATAGCGAGGTAGTGTTCGTGGGTCGTTGTCTGTTCAGAAATCTGATGGTGGAGAAGCTGCTCTAAAAGGTACTGTGCAGCACCTCCGTACGATCATTCAGCCAGTTGAAATTCCATCATGGCTGATTCATTTTCTCTCATAACCTCACTCTAATGCATTCTCCCCCGACCTCTGACCATAAATAACCATAAGACAAGACCAGAAGTAAACCATGCAGGCCATCGAGTCTGCTCCGCCATTCCGTCATGGCCAGAGATTGTGTCCTACTGTCACTGGGTGTGCATGCGACCCACTCAGTCACTCATTGGGACAAATGGTCTAATTCTGCCCTGATGTTTTATGGTCTTAGATCCATGGACACCAAGATTTCTCTATACATCAATGCCTTTATTGGCCCTGCCTGTACATTTTCACTTGACATTTGACCCCCTTAAGTGTAACACTTCATACTTAGCCATACACACCAGCAGTAACAATCTGTAAAGATGAAGTTTCGATAAAGATAAGGTTTCGAATAAAGATGAGGTTTTGAACCTCCACCGTGCTGTGTGTGAATGCTGGATTGCTGCCAGCTCTTCAGAGGAGATTACCTGAAATTAATTCTGTTTATTGCCTGTAATGACTTCTTTTCAAAAGATTGCTTCTGCATCACTAATTCTCCAGGATGGAATCCTTTTCAGTTCTGCAAGTGTTTTGTGCTTATTGTTCTGCAAAAAAAAAAAAATTGCTACAAGTATAAAAATCATGTCCCAACACGATGCTGATTAGAAAGCATGCACTTTATACTGCTAATCGAAATTCCCTCCTTTCTGAAAGCCCAAGGGAGGACTCAACCCCTGCAGTGCAGGCACGTAGAGCTGTAGAATTGAGAAACAGTGGCCAAATGGTTCATAAGAGACAGAAGTAGGAGTGTGGCATTTGGCTTGTCAGTTTCACTGCACCTCTCATGTACAACACCCAACCTGCTTGTCCCGTTCCTTAATATTAAGAGTCATACGTTCATTCGTTAAGCCCATCACTCCTCCTGGGGCATAGGTCATCAAGAGCAGCTCGCCAAAGTCTTCTGTCCTGGGCCAGTCTTTCAAGGTGTAGCCCATCTTCTTCTAGGTGAAGATCCTTCTTCTCCCAGGGCTGAGGCCCTTTGGAGCTTTCTTTTTTGTGTTTCTGTAGTGCTGGGTTTTTACCGGATGGGGTTGTTAGCCCCATGTCCAACCCTCCTCCTTTTTCAGACGGGCTTGGGGATGTCCATGGCAGAGTTCAGAGAAGCACGCACACAAAACGCTGGAGGAACTCAGCAGGTCAGGCTGCGTCCACGGAGGGAAATACACAGTCGCTTTGGGCCAAGACCATTCAACAGGAAGAGCTTCGCTTGGATGCAGTCTGCATTAGAAGTTGTGAGACACAGGAGCAGAATAGACCATTGGACATCAGGTCTATGCTGTCATTCAATCATGGCTAAATTATTAACCGTCTTATCCCCATTCTTCTGTAACACCATGGCCTCTTGTTTAGCAGCCTCATACATAAAACATAAGGAGAGGCTGGACAAACTTGGGCTGTTTCCTCTAGAGCATCAGAGGCTGAGGGGAGACCTGATATAAGTTTACAAGATTATGAAAGCATTGATAGGGGCAACAGTCAGTCTTTTCCCCTGCATAGAAATGTCAGGTAGTGGAGGGCAGGCATTATTTATGGTAGGGGGTTTGTGAGAGGCAGGTTTCATACACACAGGGTGGTGAGTCCCTGGAATATGCTGCCTGGGGTTCAACAGAGGCATTCAAGAGGCTTTTAGACATGTGAGTTGGCAAAGAGTAGATCATGGATGAACAGGCATCATATGAACCATATAGATCGAGTTCAAGTTTATAGTCCTTCAGCTGTACACCTGTATACAGCTAAATGAAGCATCGTTCCTTTGCAACCAAGGTGCAAAACACATTACATATATCACACACAGCTTATAGAGTTATGATCCAGCATATGCAGTCACAAAATAATATTAGCCCAAGTCCCTAAGTGGCAAGGTCTGAAGATGGTCCTGACGAAGGGTCTCGGCCCGAAACGTCGACAGCGCTTCTCCCTATAGATGCTGCCTGGCCTGCTGTGTTCCACCAGCATTTTGTGTGTTGTTGTTTGAATTTCCAGCATCTGCAGATTTCCTCGTGTTTGGTCTGAAGATTGACAGGTTGACATAAAATGCGAAGTGCATGTTGATGTACAGATAGAAGAGGTTTAGTTTAATTTAGCATTACGTTTAGCAAAGGTATTGTGGGCTGAAGGGCCTTTTCCTGTGTTGTACTGTTCTATATCCCACGATTCTGGGCACTCAAGCTAAACGTAGTCCAACCTTTACTCTGTCCAGTCCCAGCAGAATGTTGTACTTTTTTAACATGGTCAATCCTCATTCTCCTAAACTCAAGACAAAATATGGGTCAGCTCGCTTAATTTCGTATGGTAAGCCTGTTATCCCAGGGGAGTTTGAAAGGTGTTGAGTTGTGGAGTAAAAAAAAATCGGCATTTTGATCCCTGCAAAGTCCAAGTTCTGGAATTTGAGGGATCATGACAAGGTATAGGAACAGAAGGGAGTTCAGACTGCCATTCAAAAGTCCACCAGTCCCATACTTGAGTACTGAAGCCTTCACAGCTCTCTGGAAGACATAATTCCAAACGTTTGCACCTCTCTGCAATAAAAAATGGTCTCCCTCTATCTGTAAATGGGCATTATCCTTGTTCTGTGTCTGTAGTGTCTACCCTGTAAATCCCACAGGATTTCAGATATTCAAAGGGAAAGGTATTGTTCTACTTAGTTCCCCCCTTCCCACTTCTCTTCTTTTTTCCTAAATCCCTCTACCCATCTGTCTCTCTGCTAATGACCTTTTCCCTTTCATTCTCTGTCTCACTTGCCTCCCACACTCTCTGTCTCTTCATTTCCCTCTCCCAACACCTTGAACCATCCTCAATCTCCACACTCTCCCTCTCATTCTCTCTTATTTCCCTCTGTTACCCGTTCTTGCTCACACACACTCTCGTCCCCCTCTATGTCCATCACTCTCCTAGTTGCAGCAAGAGACTGCAGTTGCTGACATCCAGAGTTTAAAAACAAGCTGCTGGAGGAACTCAGCAGTTCAGGCTGCATCTGAAATGGGCAATCAATGCTTTAGGTGAAGGAGATCCAGGTGAAAGGTCTTGACCAAAACCATCGAGTGTCTATTTCCCTCCACAGCTGCTGCCTGACACAGGGTTCCTCCAGCAGTTTATGTGTTCTTTACCTTATTTGTCTCTGGCTGTCTTTTTTCTACCCCCAACTCTCCCCTCTGTTGCACTTGTGCTTCTTTCTCGTTCTCTATCTCTCTTGCTCCCCCTTCCTCCCTCCCTCCCTCCGTCTCTCCCTCATTCACCCCTCCCCCTCTCTGTCCTTCCTTTATCTCTCTCTCTCCATCCCTCTTCCTTTATTCTGCCTGTCTTCCCCCTCCCCTTCACTCTGTCTTTTTATTACTGTCTCACTCATTCTCTCCTTCTCTGCCTGTCCTCCCTCCCTCTCTCTCTTTATTCCTCTCTCCATCCCTTCTCTCCCATTTTCTACCTGTCTTTCTCCCTCTCTTTCCCTTCTTCTCTCCCTTTCTCTCTATCTCTCTATCCCCCTCTCTTTCTGTCTGTCTGTCTCTCACTCTCCCCTTTGTCCATCCTTTTTCTCTCTTTGTCACCTCCCTCCCTTTTCTTGTTTGTCCTTCCTCCCTCTCATTCCCTCTCTCTCTCTCCCCCTCCATTCTTCACCCCCTCTCTCCCCCTCCATCCCTCTCACCCCCTCTTGCTCTCTCCCTCTCCCTCTCTCTCTTTCTCTCTCTCCCTCCCAGCCTCCCTCTCTCCCCCTCTTTCTGAGACTCTCTTTCTGAAGTGGTGAAAACATTCACGTAATTTTATATGATTTAGAAGTGGGTTAGTGCTGACATTGCCAGTGCTTTGTGCATTTTACACTGAAATGCAGGTGATTCGCTTTATTAAAATGCTAGTGTGTGATTAATGTCCTTATTAATGCAAATATTCTGTTCCATTAGCTCATGTATTTGCTCATGGAGATGATAAATATTGCAAAGGCTGAGTGGAGTCGAGATTTTCAGTAAATTTTCCTTCAACACTTAAAAATTCAGAACAAAATCATCGAAAAGGAGCGGGTGTAGGCTATTCGGCCTGTCAGTCTTGTTTTTGAAGCCATTCAGTACCATTTTGTGGAAGTATGGTTACATTATCAAGTGATTTTTGTGTGTTTTATAAGTTATAAACTAAATCAGTTTACATAGAGCATAGAAGAATACATCACAGTAACACACAACACGATGGAGGAACTCAGCAGACCAGGCATCATCTATGGACCTTTCATCAGGACTGGAAAGGAGGGAGAAAGAGGTGGGGGGAGGAGAAGGAGAATAGCTGGAAGGTGATAGATGAAGCCAGGTCGGTAGGGAAGGTAAAGAGCTGGAGAGGAAGGACTCTGATAGGAGAGGAGAATGGACCATAGAGAACAGGGAAGGAGGAGGGGCACCAGTGGGAGGTGATGGGCAGGTGAGAAGAGGCAAGAGGCCAGAGTGGGGAAAAGAAGAAGAGGGGAGGGGAGGAGAAATCAATATTTATTCTATCGGGTTGGAGGCTATCCAGCCAGAATATAAGGTGTTGCTCGTGGGTGGCCTCATCGTGGCTCATGAGGAGGCCATGGAACGACATGTTGGAACGGGAATGGGAATTAAAGTATTTGGCCACCGGGAGGTTCTGCTTTTGGCGAGTGGAGCAGAGGTGCTCAACGAAGCAGGTCTCACCAGTGTAGAGGAAGCCACATCGGGGGCTCCGGATACATTGGCAACCCGAGCAGGTTCGTGGGTGAAGTGTTGTTTCACCTGGTAGGACTCTGGGGCCTTGAATGGAGGTGAACGAGCAGGAGCAGAACTTTCCGGGGTAAGTGCCAGGATGGAGATTAGTGGTGAGGGGCAAATGCAGAAGGAAATCACAAAGGAAGCAACCCGTGTAGAAAGCGGAGAGGGGGGAGATGAAGATATATTTGGCGGTAAGATCCCTTTGGAGATGGTGGAAATTGCAGAGAATTATGGGTTAGTTGCAGAGGCTGATGGGTTGGTAAGTAAAGACAAGAAGAACTCTTTCGCTGTATTGGTGGCATAAAGATCAGGTGAGTGTGGATGTTTGGGAAATGGAGGAGATGCAAGTGAGGGCAGCATCGATGGTGGAAGAATGGAAATCCCATTCTTTGAAGAAGGAGGATGTCCTGGAAAGGAAAGCCACGTCCTGGGAAGAGATGCGCTGGAGACAAAAGAACTGAGGGTACAGCACATTACACGTCCTTTGGCCCAAGAGCATTCTATATAGCTCTCTGCTTTCCTTTCATCCTTGTGTCTATCTAAAGAGTCTTTCAAATATCCCTAATGCATCTGCATCTACCACCACCCCAGCAGGACATTCCACGCACCTACAACTCTTTACGTAACAAAAATCTACCTCTGATAGTCCCCATACTTTTCTCCAAACACATAAAAATTATGCCCCCACGTATTAGTCATTTCTTCCCTGGGAAAGAGGTGCTGGCTCTCACTCAGTCTGTTCCTCTTGTCATCTTACACACCTCTATTCAGTCACCTCTCATCCTCCTTCACTCCAAAGAGAAAAGCCCAAGCTCACTCAACCTATCCTCATAGGACATGCTCTCTAATCCAGGCAGCATCCTGCTAAATCTCCTCTGCACCCTCTCTAAAGCTTCCACAACTATCCTATAACAAGGTGACCAGAACTGAACACAATATTCCAAGTGTTGTCAGACCAAATTTTCGTAGAGCTGCAACGTTACATCATGATGTCTGTGACAAGAGAACCTATACACCTTCTGGTCTTTATCATATTGCAATTTCTGGAGAAGTTGGAGGCAAAATTGATGAAGTCGAGAGCTTGGCAGGGATACAGGAAGCAGAACCAATGCAATCGTCGATGTAATGTAGGAAAAGTGGGGGGGGATACCAGTGTAGGCTCAGAACATAGACTGATCCATGCAGCCGACAAAAAGGCAGGCATAGCTGGGGCCCATGCGAGTGCCCATGGCGACACATTGTGTTTGAAGGAAGTGGGAGAAGCCAAAGGAGAAATTATTGAGAGTGAGAGCAGGTTCCACTAGATGGAGGAGAGTGGTGGTGGAGGGGAACTCGTTGGGTCTATGTCTAGAAAGAAACGGAGAGCTTTGAGGCCTTTCTGGTGGGGGATGGAGATGTAGAGGGACTGGGCATCCATGGTGAAAATGATTTGCTCAGTGGCAGGGAACTTGAAGTCAATGGAAAATTAATTTTTCATTTGCATCCAACTTTCACCCTGCCCTCAAGTTTACCTGGTCCATTTCCAACACCTCCCTCCCTTTTCTCGATCTCTCTGTCTCTGGGTCTGGATACAGCTTATCCATTGTTGTTTATTACAAACCCATTGACTCTCACAACTACCTGGACTGTACATCTTCCCACCCTGTTACTTGTAAAAATGCCATCTCCTTCTCTCAATTCCTCCTTCTCTGTCACATCTACTCTCAGGATGAGACTTTTCCTTCCAGAACGAAAGAGGCATCTTCCTCCTTCAAAAAAGGGGGCTTCCCTTCCTCCACCATCAACACTGCCCTCAATCACATTTCTTCTATTTCATGCAAACACAAAGGAATCTGCAGATGCTAGAAATTCAAGCAACACACACAAAATGCTGATGGAACGCAGCAGGCCAGGCAGCATCTGTAGGAAGAAGCACTGTTGACGTTTTGGGCTGAGACCCTTCGCCTAGTTCTGGTGCTTCTTCCCCCTTTTCTTTCTTCCATGACCTTCTGTCCTCTCCTATCAGACTCCTCCTTCTCCAGCCCTGTATCTCTTTCACCAATCGACTTCCCAGCTCTTTACCTTGTCCCTACCTCCCCCTCCCAGCTTCACCTGTCACCCTGTGTTTCTTCATCCCCTCCCCCCCCCCCCCCCCCACCTTCTAGCTCTGTCTCCTCGTCTTTTTTTTCTCCAGTCCTGCTGTAGGGTCTTGACTGTACTCTTTTCCATAGATGTTGCCTGGCCTGCTGAGCTCCTCCAGCATTTTGTGTGTGTTGTTTGAGTTTCCAGTGTCTGCAGATTTTCTCTTGTTTGTGATTCAAAACACACACACACACACAGGTTAAAATAGGAGCAGCTAGAACAGTATGGGGTTAAGGAGTATAGTTTATCATAATTCCTTATGAAATAGAACTTAGCCAGTGCTCTCACCCTACCCCCTGTTTCTCTGTAACTATTCCCTCTCCCCCCACAAGACTACACTACTCACCTACACACCAAGGACAGTATACAACAGTCAACCTGCAGGTCTTTAAGATGTGGAAAAAGACAGAGCATCTGGGCTAAATCCACATGGTCAAGGAGAGACCGTGCAAACTCCACACAGACAGTACCCAGAGTCAGGATTGATCTGGAGCTCTGAGGTATCAGCTTGTGGGCAGAGTGGCAGGAAGGGAGCTTCTGGGGTGAAAGCAGGCTTACTTTCTGAATTTGACTCAAGTGTGAACAGATAAGTCCTTATATTGAAAATTAAAGATCTGCAGATGCTGGCAATCTGGAAAATAAAACAGGAAATACTATAAGCAGTCAGCCGGTCAGGTAATTCCTGTACAAACAGGAATCAGATAACCTTTTTGGGATGCTTTGTTAGATATGGGAAAGCAAAACAGACTTGTTTTCTGCAGCAGAGATGTTGCAGGGCAGGGGGGTATCTCTGGTAGGATGGGACCAACAGGTTAAAGGGAACAGTTTGAGGCTCATTCCTAAAGTGGCTGGCATTCCGTCAGACTAGCGAGCAGATGAATGGAAGAAGTTGGAGGGGAGAGAGATTAGACTACAAAGCAACAAGATTGGAATGGGATTTTGAGCTAGCATAAATCCAAAGGGCTGTATGGCCTCCTGTTTAATAAGGAAATATGGAAAAAGCACAATAAGTCCCTTTTTATATATATGTATATCATTGTAGTCTGCAGGGCCAGTACTGTGCTGTGATGTTCTATGTTCTCCTTTAATTCTGGGCCATTAAGACCATAGGATTTAGGAGCAGAATTAGGCTATTCTGCCTATTGAGTCTACTTCGCCATTCTATCATGGCTGATTTATTATCCCTCTCAACCCCATTCTTCTTCCCATAACCTTTGATGCCCTGACTAATGATGAACTTATCAATCTCCACATTAAATGTGCCCAGTGACATGGTCCCCACAGCCGTCTGCGGCAATGAATTCCACAGATTCAGCACCCTCTGGTGAAAGAAACACCTCCTCATCTCTGTTCTGGCTGCACCCTCTGATCATACCTACCGCTGCTATCTGTCTAGCATCGCTGCAGGATTGCAGGTGTTTAATGATGTGTGTCTGCTCTCGGGCTGTTCTGACCGTCTTGTGCTGCATCCAGTGTCCGGGTCAAAGCCACTCCAGTCGCATGATATCCCCTGTATGTTACAGGATAATGACAGCAGTTGGAACCTGTAAGTGAAGCTTAAAGCCTCATGAAAAATTGATGCACAGCCTGGGGAAAGCTTGTAGCCAGTGTGTCTCCCGAGCTCAGCACAAGGTCCCTGTTTGGTTAGAGTCTTAATTAAGTCCAGCGGCTCCTTACTCTGTTAGAATGTTTCCTCTAATAAACTCACCCTCTTAAGTGACTGCTCCATGTCCAGACCTCGGTCCCTCAATGCAGAGACCAACTCTCCAGACCCCAGTCCCTTGATGCAGAGACCAGCTAGTTTCCGCCACAAGAAATATTGCAGGCTGTATGTGATTATTTCACAGTTGATGTGTGTTCTCTTAGTCTTAGCCAGCTCCCCCCGTCCAGCAATGCTCTGATTTTAAATTTCATATCCTCCTTGTGAAATTCCTTTCCTCACTCCCACTGTAACCCATTGCAAACTCTACTCACTGTAACCTCCCTAATTCGTAACAGCATGGAGGCAGGCCATTTGGCCCATCATGACTGATAACAAAAGCAATCCTGGCATTTCTGGCTCTTCCCACATTCATTCCTATAATTCCTTCTTCTGTACAGATGGCACATAAAGCAAAGTCTTGCTTGACATTTACCTTGGTACACGTGGCTATAATAAACCGATTTACCAACTTTGTTTGAAAGTTCAAAGAACATTTATAATCAAAGTATGCATACCACGTACAAGCTTGAGAGTCACCTTCTTGCAGGCATCCACAAGACAGAGAGACACATTAAAATGCACAAAAAAGTCCCCACACAGCAGGCCATATGAAAAAAAGAACAATTCATGCAAACAATCCAAAAAAGTAAATCAACAGTACACAGCTCATAAACCGCAGAGCCTCATAAAGTGAGTCCACAGCCACTGACTCTGCGGTTCATGCGCTTTTTTATTTGAAGTGACGGTGAAATCCACTTACTAAAACAAAAGACAAAGATATTGGATTCTGCCTGTCTTTATGTGTGTGTGTGAGCAAATGTATCAGACTCTTTCAATGTATTTTTTATGTGTAACCTGTGTGATAGCGCATGTCTCTGTATCTGTGTCTTTTCGTGTATGACCATATCTTTGGTTGTGTGTGTGTGTATGTGTATAGATAGATAGGGGTACATCTATAATTGTATCTCTATGTGTATCTTTGTGTAGATCTGTAGGTATCTGCATCTATGTGTATATATCTCTGTATCTGGATATATAGGTTGATATGTATTTACATGTGCTTTTGTTTCTTTATAACTCTGTGTGGATGGATATGTGATTATTTCTGCACAAATGTCTACATGTGGAGCTTTATGTATGAATCTTTGGGGGTAAGGGTGAGTCTGCAGGTCTATGTACAATATGTATCTGTGGGTGTGGGTTTATGTACGTATTTGTATGTGTGTAGGCTTATGTATGTATCTGTGGGTTTAGGGTTATGTGTGTATCTGTGTATGTAGGGTGATGTCTGTATCTGTGGGTGTAGGCACGTGTGTGTATGTAGGGTTATGTATGTACCTGTGTGTGAGTAGGTTTATGTATTTAGCTGTGGCTCTGTGTGTGTGTGTGTGTGTGTATAAATCATTTCCTCTATTTCAGCTGCCACTTGAAGCCCTGCCCTTTCCCAATGTCAGGAAATCTCTTCTTAGACTTATTCTTTGCTTTAAAAAAAATCTGATTAAATCCTGCAGCAAAAAAAAACCTTCCAGATATAAAATACAGTGAATTAGAGGATAATAACCAGACCCACATTGCCAATCCCAAAAGCTTTCAATGAAGCGTGTTCAGAGCGGATGAAAACAAGTCACCGAGTGTAACCATAGAAATCCAGTGACCTTTGCCAAAACAAAAGGTTTCGTTAACAGAATAAGGGAGAATGCGGCAATCAGCAGGTCAGCACTGTGGGAGTAGGAGTCCTTGCCTGGAAGGCAAACGAGGAGAACCAATTACAGAGGAGATCTCACAAAATCTTCAAGTAACACATCCTTCCGTCTCTGAGACGTGGCTGAAGGCAGCTCACTGCTGGGGTTACTTTGGGAGCTGGAGACACTGCCAGTATCTCTGAGAGGGGAGGGGGAAGGGGGGGGGTTTGCACGTTGCACAGAGCAGCATTAGGGATTTACCACCGATTGCAGATGTTCCCCCCCCCTCACTCCCAGTGCATGGGTGTAGAAAGTTCACTGGGACACTGAGGGAAGACTGACGGCTCCTCTGCAGACTCGGGCCTTAACGTCACCCTAGGTTAGAGTGGGTGGGAATCTGAGGCAGAAAGATGTCTCTCCCTTGGTACTACCCCTCCCTCATTGTCACACTCTGTCAGTACTGCTCCTCCCATGGTGCAATCCTCCCTCAGTACTTCCCCTCCCTCAATACTGAAGCTCCACCAGTGTGATGATAATGTTGGGTTTTTATGGAATGGGGTTGCTAGCCCCATGCCTAACCCTCCTCCTTTTGCAGGCAGGCTTGGGCCTGTCTGTGGCAGAGTTTGTCCAAGTAAAAAGGGAACGTATGGGCATGGTGAAAATGGGTGCATCATGGTCAGGATGGGCTGAAAGGTCTGATTCAGTGTGTCAAAAAGGTCCCACAGGTTTCACTTATCATTTAAAGATCAGCTTTATTTGTCATTTGTATACTGAAACATCAAAACCCACAGCGAAATGTGTCGTTTGTATCAATGATCAACACGGTGTGCTGGGGGCAGCCCACAAGTGTCACCGTGCTTTCCAGTGCCGGCATAGCATGCCCACAATGTACTAACCCTAACCCGTACGTCTTTGGGACACGAAAGGAAACCCATGCGGTCACAGAGAGAAAGTACAAACTCCTCACAGACGGCGCCGGGAATTGAACCCAGGTCGCTGGTGCTGTAATAGCATTATGCAAGCTGCTGTGTTACAGTGTCACCCTATTAATCACATTTGGATTTTGGGACAGCTTTCTCACAACACAAGGTACAGCAATAGTCCATTTGGCCCCTCAATCCTGCCCCACCATTTAGTACGATCTCAGCTGTTCTGCTCCATGCCTCATCTCCCTCTCTGTGCTGGTGTCCTACAGTCCTCAGTTACCCGAGCTTTCGAACATTTAACCTCTTCCCCATCAACGATCCTGCCTGCATTACCCTCTACCCTCTGGGGTCATGTCCTGTGACTCAGTGGCTGCACAATCACAGAACTGAACACCACACCAGTCACTAGGGAAGCACTACACTGCTGGAAGTGATGACATTTGGATCAGACGTTAAACCAGGCCCCACCTCCCTCCTCAGGGCTGCACACAAAGATCCCATGGTACTAACTGGTAACTGGAATCGATTGTCACCTTACGGAGGCACAGGGAAAAACTTTAAACATGTGAAAGTCTGCAGATGCTGGAAAATCCAAAGTAACACACACACACACAATTCTGGAAGAACTCAGTAGCTCAGGCATTATCTATGGAAGTGAATAAGGACGATGTTTCAGGCCGAGGCCCTTCTTTGGCACTATTTGTTTTGCGTGCTACCCATACTTGTCATTTCATCACATTAGTGCTTTGAGGTAGTACAAGAGAAAAGCAATAACAAAATGCAGAATAAGGTTTCACAGAGAGTGTGCAGTGCAGATAGACAGTAAGGTACAAGGAACATGAATGAAGTGGATTCCGAGGTCATTTTATCATATGAGAGGTCTTTTCAATAGCTGCACGGGAACTGGAGTGGATGCTATCAGATTTCTGAACCAGTCACCTCCTTTACATCCCCTTCCCGGTGATGCTGCCACGTTCTCAGATTCTCAATTCTACCTCTCGATTATTCTATCCTTTTTATTTGTTTAGAGATACAGCACGACAACAGGCCCTTCCAGCCCAATGAGTCCTGTGCCACCCAAATACCCCCATGTCACCAACTAACTTACTAACTCGTACGTCTTTGGATTCTGGAAGAGAACCGGAGCACCGGAAGAAACCACGTGGTCACAGGGAGAGCATACAAACTCCTTACAGACGGTGGCGGTAATTGAACCTGGGTCACTGATGCTGTGTAATTGTTATGCTGACTGCTATGCTACACTTTATCATTTCTTTCTGTACACACAGGGTCTTTGCACCCATTGCATTGTTTCATACAGTGCATTGGCCTTTATCAATCATGGGATTGAGTTTAAGAGCCGAGAGGTAATGTTGCAGCTATATAGAACCCTGGTCAGAGCCCACTTGGAGTACTGTGCTCAATTCTGGTCACCCCACTACAGGAAGGACGTGGGAACCATAGAAAGGGTGCAGAGGAGATTTACAAGGATGTTGCCTGGATTGGTGAGCATGCCTTATGAGAATAAGTTGAGTGAATGTGGCCTTTTCTCCTTGGAGCAATGGAGGATGAGAGGTGACTTGATGGAGGTGTACAAGACAATGAGAGGCATTGATTGTGTGGATAGTCAGAGGCTTTTCCCCAGGGCTGAAACTCTGAGGAAAACTCTGCCCTAGCACGAGAGGGCAGAGTTTTAAGATGCTTGGAAGTAGGTACAGAGGAGATGTCAGGAGTAAGTTTTTTATGGAGAGAGTGGTGAGTGTGTGGAATGGGCTGCCGATGGCGGTGGTAGAGGTGGATACGATGGGGTCTTTTAGGAGACTCCTGGATGGCTACGTGGAGCTTAGATAGATAGAGAGCTTTAGGTAAGCCTAGGTAGCTCTAAGGTAGGGACATGTTCGGCACAGCTTTGTGGGCTGAAGGGCCTGTATTGTGCTGTAGGTTTTCTGTGTGCTCATCACTGTTATCTGTTATTGCCACATACACGGTTTACTGTGTGAAATCCACAGGAGTAAATTGCACCCCAGTGCTGGGGTGGTAAGCCATCTTGAGAGTGTGTGCTCAAATTGGTGATAAACTTGTAAAACATCCTCTCGTGTGTCATAGTAATTTTGAGCACTGATTATCACTGATTAATGAATTAGTAACAATAATTATGGAGTTTTTAAGGAAAAAGGCAGTCTTGTTCCTTGTTTGCATGTATTCATTGCTTTACTATTAATAAAAGTACAACAGAGACAAGATTGAAATAAATGAGGCATTTTAGAAAACCTGCTGAAAAATTATTAATATTGATCTTTTTAAAAGACAATTGAAAAATAACGTTATTTCTAAACAGAAACATGAGAAAGTCTGCAGATGCTGGAAATCCAGAGCAACACGCACAAAATGTTGGAGGAACTCAGCAGGTCAGGCAGCATCTGTGGAAATGAACAGATAGTTGAGATTTGGGCCAGCACCCTCCTTCAGGACTGAGTCAGGGGGAGATGCCAGAATAAAAAAGCTCGGAGGAGGAGAAAGAGGACAGCTGGAAGGTGATAGCTGAAGCCAGGTGAGTGGGAAAGGTCAAAGGCTGGAGAGGAAGGTATCTGATCGGAGAGGAGAGTGGACCATAGGAGAGAGGAAAGAGGAGGGGACCCAGGGGGAGGTAATAGAAAACCTGCTGAAAAATGATTAATATTGATCTTTTTAAAAGACAATTTCTAAATAGAAACATGAGAAAGTCTGCAGATGCTGGAAATCCAGAGCAACACACAGGAAATGCTGGAGGAACTCAGCAGGTCAGGCAGCGTCTGTGAGGAGAGATAAAAGTCAGAGTGGAGAATAGAAGGGGGGGCATGGAATTTGTTTACCAGATGGAGAAACAATTCTAAATAGAATTGTTTATCCTGATCATTATTCAAATACTGATGAATACACCAGGTCTGTAAGGATTTCAAAACCTATCATCCTCTCGCATGTTCTTGCAACTGTCTAGCTGGTGCCAAGACAACATGAGACGTTTCCTTTGAAAGCATCTCACTGCACTCAAGTTGTAAAACGTCATTTGCTTCTTCATTTGGCAGTAACAATAATCACTATGCATCTTTTTATCTTTATTATCGGTGGGGTTAAAAGAGCTGAGGGGCAGCACTGCATGCCACATGCCAACAATATCTTTTGCGGGCACCATAACACGTGCCATAGGTTTGCCACCCATGCCAGAGTATATGACGAACCAACTAAGCTAACTAACTAAACCAACAGATATTTAATTCAGGGAGTGCGATCAAGGAGCCAGGACACGGACGATGGGCAGCACAGTAGTGTAGTGGTTAGCAGGACGCTTTCCAGCTCAGATGACCCATGTTGGATTCCCGCTGCTGCCTGTAAGGAGTTTGTATGTTCTCCCCGTGACCACGTAGGTTTTGTCCCGCAGTCCAAAGATATTCCAGTTGGGAGGTTAATGGTCATTGTAAATTGTCCCATGATTAGGTTCGTATTAAATCAGGGGATTGCTGGGCGATGTGATTTGAAGGGCCAGAGGGCCTGTTCCTCGCTGTATCTCAATGAATAAATAAAATGTAATCTCCCCCAACACTTCCAACAGTGTGTAAGTTTCACAGAAGTTCTGTTTCAGTAAGATCAAGATGGATGTAATGTGTGGGCCGTGCATAACTGTATATTAAATGCCATAACTCTGCTCATTATGGATTTGGGTTTGTCAATCGGCACACAGACTTTGTGAGAGGAATTGTAGGTCTTGCATTATTAATGAGTGAAAGTAAATTTGTCTGATTTAATGTTTGCATTTTAGTTATGACTTCACAATGCTGTCTTGCTCTTTGGAAGACCCTCTCCAATTAGTCCCACTACAAAAAAAAATACCTTGGCTTCCCTACAAACCTGTATTTTTTGTTCTTTTCAAATATTTATCTAATTCCCTCTGAAAACTGCTGTTTAATCTATTTCCACTTTCCAGACCATGGATTTTAAATGTATTTTTTTTAAATCATTTTCCTCTCCCTGGGTAGACCTGCTGTATAATGTAATGGGTTGGGCCTGTCTTACAGAAAATGTAGATTTACACGGCAACTCTTGGGGATTGTGGAGACTGAGAAGGGAAGTCTGCTTGGGATACAGCCGTGAACCTCAATTTCAGCACAGCGGTGAAGGGGGTAGAACTGCTGCCTCACAGCTACGAAGATCCGAGTTCAGTACTGACCTCAGGTGCTGTCTGTGTGGAGTTTACATGATCGCACTGCGACAGGGTGCGTTTCCCCTAGATGCTCCAGTTCCCTCCCACATCCCAAAGACTGGAGATTTCTGGGTTCATTGACTGCTGTAAATTGCCGCGAGAGTGCTTCACACGTGGCTGCACGGCCAAACACTTGAGCAATCACACTGGCAAGTTCGCCAGTGACGCCATAGCGCTGGGGCTCTTCACCAACAACACGAGATGGCCTACAAAGAGGGGATGGAAGAGCTCGAGGCCTGGTGCCAGGCAAATAACCTCTTCTTCAGTGTCAACATGAAATGGTTATCGACTTCAGGAGGACCTGCACCACTCACATCCCTCTTTACATTGGCACCAACAACATTGCAAATAGCTAGCAGTTTCAAACTCTTGCAAGTGCACATCTCTCAACAGCAGACATGCAAAATAAGGGGCAGGTCATTTAAAACTGAGCTGTGTAGAACTTTATTGTCACCAAACAATTTATACTAGAGCATACAATCATCACAGCGATATTTGTTTCTGCACTTCGCGCTCCCTGAGGTACAAATCGAAATAAATATAATAAAAAATTTAAATTATAAATCATAATTAGAAAATAGAAAAGGGAAAGTAAGGTAGTGAAAGTCAGGTCTGGATATTTTGAACTTCAAGCAGTGCGTGGTAAATCCCTGGAATTCTTAGACCTCAAGGGTATGGATTATTAGACAGACGAGGGTAATGGGGACCATACCCTGTTCACATTGATCAGTGATGATTGGTGGGGCAGGACTGAGGGGCTGAGAGGCCTACTTAATTCCCTGGGCTTCCTTTGGGTGGGGTGGGAGGGGGGAGATGAATAAAGAAGGAAATAAAGTTTACATTGAAGTTCAGCAATGATGTCTGGGACCACTCCTCATATGGAGGGCACGGAGAAGTCTGGTACTCTTATAAAATGCCAGCAGCAGAGAAAGAGTCCATTCAGCCCATTAAGTGCATGCCAGATCTCTGCAAGAGCCACACAGTGAGTCCTACACACTGGCTTTTTCCAACCCGGCAACCTATCATTCTTCTAACGCAAACTTAGAAAGGACGGGATTGGATTCCTGATCGCAATCAAGGGGAGGGAGTTGGGGGGTGGGGGTTAGTCAGATTGAAATTTTCACAGGTTCCTTGCAAAGATGCTGCAAAATTTGATATGGCGATTAAGAAGTCATATGGTGTGGTGGACTGAGTTCAAAAGCTGTGAGGTAATGTTGTAGCTCTATAAAACCCTGGTTGCCTCGTTATAGAAAAGGTACCAGAGTTTGAGAGGGGGTGCAGAGGAGATTTATCAGCATGCTGCCTGGATTAGAGAGGGTGCAGAGGAGATTTATCAGGATGCTGCCTGGATTAGAGAGGGTGCAGAGGAGATTCACCAGGATGCTGCCTGGATTAGAGAGGGTGCAGAGGAGATTTACCAGGATGCTTCCTGGATTAGAGAGGGTGCAGAGGAGATTTACCAGGATGCTGCCTGGATTAGAGAGGGTGCGGAGGAGATTCACCAGGATGCTGCCTGGATTAGAGAGGGTGCGGAGGAGATTCACCAGGATGCTGCCTGGATTAGAGAGGGTGCGGAGGAGATTCACCAGGATGCTGCCCGGATTAGAGAGGGTGCAGAGGAGATTTACCAGGATGCTGCCTGGATTAGAGAGGGTGCAGAGGAGATTTACCAGGATGCTGCCCGGATTAGAGAGGGTGCAGAGGAGATTTATCAGCATGCTGCCTGGATTAGAGAGGGTGCAGAGGAGATTTATCAGCATGCTGCCTGGATTAGAGAGGGTGCAGAGGAGATTTATCAGGATGCTGCCTGGATTAGAGAGGGTGCAGAGGAGATTTACCAGGATGCTGCCTGGATTAGAGAGGGTGCAGAGGAGATTCACCAGGATGCTGCCTGGATTAGAGGGGGTGCAGAGGAGATTTATCAGGATGCTGCCTGGATTAGAGAGGGTGCAGAGGAGATTTATCAGCATGCTGCCTGGATTAGAGAGGGTGCAGAGGAGATTTATCAGGATGCTGCCTGGATTAGAGAGGGTGCAGAGGAGATTTACCAGGATGCTGCCTGGATTGGAGAGGGTGCAGAGGAGATTCACCAGGATGCTGCCTGGATTAGAGGGGGTGCAGAGGAGATTTATCAGGATGCTGCCTGGATTAGAGAGCATGAGTTTTTGAGGATAGGCTGAGTGAGCTGGAGCTGGTGCTGGGATGATGAGAGGTTACTTGACAGAGATGTACAAGATGATAAAATCCACTTAGTCCCTTCCGCGGTGCTTCCATCTGTCTTCTGCACCTCCCTTACTTGGTTATAGAGTACTGCAGCACAGAAACTGGCCGTTCAGCCCCCCTAGTCCATGCCAACCTGATGTTCAGCCCACCTAGTCCAATCTTCCTGCACCTCGACCATATCCCTCTGTACCCCTCCGATCATGTACTTATCTGAGCTTCTCTTAAATCTTACAGTTTTAACTTCTTCCAGCACTCATACCACCCTCTGAGAGAAGATGTTCCCCTCAAGTTCCCTTCACTATTCCACCTTCCATCCTAATCCTATGGCCATTAGTTTTAGTGTCACACAACCTAAGGGGAAAAAGCCTGCTTGCATTCATCCTATCTATCCTTACGGTTGTCATAGCCAGGGTGGGGGAGGGTTCCTCTACCTACTACCTATTAAATGCTCCCAATGGCGTGCAGCTCAAAGAGCTTCTGACAACCAGACCCAGCTCCTGGCCTTCGCACGTGGCTTAGCTACCAAGCCTGGTGGAACTGTCTGTACTGATGGGAGGAGGGTTAAAGGCAGGTTACCAGCATCTTAGAATCAGTCGTTCTGGGCAAATGAAGCCCGTCAGCCCTGGTTGGCAGCTCATCCAGAGGTAAAGCTCTGATCTCAAACCTCCACGGCCTTGCAGCTATACCCACACACGGGGAAGGCTTTTGGGGTAAATCCCGAGGAAAAATCCAGAGATGGAGTCCTTAAGGCAATCCTATGCTGACTGGTAACTCCCAAAACACCGCTGGTGCCAAACTGTACCAGTCTCTGTCATTCCTTTGGATTCATCAGCTGTGCGGAGAGAGGAGCCTGCTGCATGGGCAACAGCCTGATCTCCATATCGTACTGTCCTGGCCTGCGTACCGGCTTGCATATCATGTACACAACTGGGAAGCTATATCCATGGTCAACCCCTACCAACAGAGCCCTAATGATCTCCCTCATAATTCTGTATACTTCCACACGATCTCTCTTCATTCTCTTGCGCTCTGCAGAATGAAGTCCTAACCTATTCATAACACTGGTCCTTAGGTCACGGCAGTATACTTGTACATGTTTTCTGCACTCCTTCCAGCTTATTGACATCATAGCTGTATGTAACTGACCTGAACTGCCCACAATATTGCAAATTCGGCCCCAGTATGTTCCACCATAGTTCAATGCTCCATTTTCCTATCCTATCAAATTTCACAACCTGTAGCCCTCTGTTGCCTCCACTCATCACTCCCAGCCTTGTTGTTATTTCTACATTTCCCTTCTCCATCTGCCTGACATCTCCTCCGCTCATCAGCTGCCAGCTCTTGAACCACTCTTCTCCCTCCCCATTGACCTCTACCTTCCAGTCCATCTCAACCCGAAATGTTGACTGCCCATCTCCCCTCCACAGGTACTACTTGACCGTTGAGTTCCTCCAGCCGTTTATTTGTTCCTCCAGCAGTTCCGTAGCTCACTGCGGGCGAGGCACCAGATCCCCAGAAAGTCGCTCACGGTCGTATCTCCAGTTCCAACTCACCCCATGAACTTCCTCCCCAAACTGCAGCCTAAAGCGCCAAGTGGCTTTTCATTCTGGATTAGTGAGCCGTAGGACGGCGTGGTAGCGCTAGCGGCTAACGTAACACTATTATTGCCAGTGACCCAGGATCAATTCTGCTGCTTTGTATATTCACCCTATGACCACATGGGTTCCTCCAGGTGTTCCAGTGACCTCCTGCGTTCCAAAGATTCACAGGTTAGTAGATTAATTGGTCACATGAGTATAATTGGATGGCACAAGCTGGTTTGGCTGGAAGGGTCTGTTCCTGTGATGTATCTCTAAATAAGTAAGAACATAAGAGAGAGGAGCAGAATTAGGCCATTTGTCCCATTGAGTCTGCTCAACCATTCAGTCATGGCTGATTTACTGTCCCTCTCAAGCCTATTCTCCTACCTTCTCCCCATAACCTTTGACACCCTTGCCAATCAAGAACCCATCAACCCCCATCTTAAATATACCCAGTGACGGCCTCCATGCCATGGATTCACCACTCTCTGGTTAAAGAAGTTCCCCCTCATCTCTGTTCTCGAGATACATTCTTCTAAAGATTAGAGATTAGCTTTACTTTTCACAGCTACATTGAAACATACAGTGAAGTGCGCCGTCAGCATCAATAACCAGCCACAGTCCAAAGATGTGCTGGGGCAGTCTGCAAGTGTTGTCATGCTCCGATGCCAACATAGCGTGCCCACAACCCATTAACAGATACGTCTTTGGAATGTGGGAAGAAAGTGAAGCACCTGGAGCAAAGCCAGACTGTCACGGAGAGAACGGAAAAACTGCTTGCAGACAACAGTGAGAACTGAGCCTTGGTCATTGGTGTTGCAAAGCATTATGTTAACTGCTATGCTGCCATGCCACACCCATTCTACTCTGAAGCTGTTCCCTCTGATGCTAGACTCTTGTCCCGTATTAGAAACATGATCTCCACATCCACTCTGTCTAGGCTGTTCAGTATTCAGTAGGTTTCCCCGGAAAATCAGGGAAATGCCAACCATTGCCAGTTAGTTGAAGCGTAATCTGATTGTCCCTGTCCGGCAAGCCGCCTCCCAAGGAAGGAAGTGATTAATTCTGTAAGTGGAGATAGAAGGAATTGGACAATGCACTGGGCTCTCTGAAGAACACTTCAAAGCCTGTGTGATAGAGACAAGCTGCTGTTAAAATAGTTGCTCTTCTGGACTGGAGAGCTTTAGTTACAAGGAGAGATTGGATAGGCTGGGATAGTTCTCTGTAGAGCCCATAAGGCTGCGTTGTGACCTTAGAAGGGTTTATAAGTTTATTGATAGGATAGGATGACACCGTCTTTTCCCAAGGGTAGGAGAGTCTAAAATTAGAGGGCACTGGTTTAAGGTGAGAGGGGGAATTTATAGGAGATTTAAGGGGCAGGTTTTTCACACGATGGTAAGTAATAGAACGAGCTGCTAGAGGTGATATTCAGTAATTGGTTTATGACACATTTCACTGTATGTTTCATTGTACGTGTGGTTTATAAATCTGAATCAGAATTACTGTCACAGTGAAAAGCTTTGTTCAGTGTGGCACGCCATCCAGACAGATAGACAATGTTTAACAATTACAACGTTTAAGACACATTTGGGTGGATAGATGAATAGGAAAGGAATAGTGTGATGTGAGACAAATGATTGTCCCAGTGTGCCCAGTTGTATGGCTGATTTGTTAGTCATTAATTTGTATGCATCATCACATAGTCTATGAGCATTATCTTCATACTCACTGCGTGTGTATGAATGAACTTTAAATTTTGTTGTGCTTTGGTGGTAAACTGATAAGACTAAACCAGGACACTGAGGGCTATATACCAAGAAACCAGAAAAAGTGGGGCCTCCCAGTGGCCACCTATTTTAATTCCACTTCCCATTTCCATTCCAAAATGTCTATCCATGGCCTTCTCTGCAGCTTTGATGAGACCATATTCAGGTTGGAGGAACAACACCTTATATTCTGTCTGGGTAGTCCCCAACCTGATGGCATGAATGTTGATTACTCAAAATTCTGGTTATGCTCCCCTGCCCTTCACCATTTCCCATCCCCTTTTCCCTCTCTTACCTTATCTCTTTGCCTGCCCAATGCCTCCCTCTGGTGCTCCTCCCACCTTTCTTCCATGGCCTTCTGTCCTCTCCTATCAGACTCCCCTTTCTCCAGCCCTGTATCTCATTCACCAATCAACTTCACCCTGCTCCCCCCCACACCCTGGTTTCACCTATCACCTGGTGATTATCCCTTCCCACCCGCCACCTTTTAACTCTACTCCTCATCTTTTACTTTCTGCAGTCCTGATGAAGGGTATCAGTCTGAAACGTCGACTGTTTATTCCTCTCCATGGATGCTGCCTGGCCTGCTGAGTTCCTCCAGCATTTTGTGTGTGTTGCTGGAATGGATGCTTTGATGGTTGGCATGGAGCCAGTGGCCAAATGGCCTGTTTCTCCATTCATTTCCAGTGCTGATCAAGGGTCTCAGCCTGAAACATCAACTGTTTATTCCTCTCTATGGACGCTGCCCGACCTGCTGAGCATCTTATGTGTGTTGCTCTGGATTTCCAGCATCTGCAGGATCTCCTGTGTTTAGAGCTGTAGACTCAGTTAGCTTAGCTTGCTTAACCCCTCTCCTGGTTGGACAGAACCTCCATTGCAAGAATCAAACTGGTAAACCCTTTCTGCATTTCTTCAGTTGCCATATTTTCATCCACAGGCTCTCTCTCTCCTTCCCCTGCCAAGCTCAATCTGTCCATCATCTAGCATCAAGCCAAGCACCATCCCCAGTTCACTCATCACCCCTGTGCTCTTTTATACCACTCCACCTTTCCACTTTATACTGGCCATCTCCCTGCTTCACTCAAGAGTCCCAGTGCTCTCCAATATAAACCTTGATAAAACCTCTTCTCCCAGGGATGCTGCTTGACCTGCAGAGTTCTTCTTACAGATCGTTGTTCCAGATTCCGGCATCCGCGCGTTTGTGTAAAGGGACTTGGGAGTCCTCGTGCAGGACTCCCTAAAGGTTAACTCGCAGGCCGAGCTGGTAGTGAGGAAGGCAAATGCAATGTTAGCATTCATTTTGAGAGGACTAAAATATAAAAGCAAGTATGTAATGCTGAGGCTTTATAAAGCATTGTTCAGACTGCACTTGGAGTATTGCAAGCAGATTTGGGCCCCATGTATAAGAAAGGATGTGCTGCCACTGGAAGGGGTGCAGAGGTTTATGAAAATTATCCTGGGAATGAAAGGGTTAATATATGAGGAGCCTCTACTTGCTGGAGTTCAGAAGAATGAGGGGATCTCTACAGAATATTGAAGAGCCTAGAAAGACTCGGAGAGGCTGTTTCCATTAGTGGGGGAGTCTAGGACGAGAAGGTACAGCCTCAGAATAGAAGGACATCCCTTTAGAACAGAGATGAAGAGGAATTTCGTAAGTCCTACAGTGGTGAATTTATGAAATTCATTGCCACAACGGCTGTGGTGACCAAGTCATTGGGTATATTTAAAGCATAGGTTGATAGTTTCATGATTGGAAAGAGCATCAAAGGCAGGAGCATGCAGTTGAGAGGGAGAACTAATCAATCATGATGGAATGGTTGAGTAGACTCAATGGGCCAAATGGCCTAAATCTGCTGCTGCGTCTTATTGACTTATGGTTTTATGCCTTGCAAGTATATCGTTCCCTGAGCAGGAAGACTGAATCTGCCTACAGAGTTCTATTTCAGTCTCACCTGTGCTCCTATATAATTTGCAGTGAGATTTCTTAACGCTTGTCCTCACGTTCTCTATAATGAAGGCCAGAGTGCAGTTCAGCTTCTTGTCGCTTGCTGTGTCTGTACGTTAAATTTCAATGATTAGGGCACAAGGTCCCTTTGAACACCAACATCTTGCATCCTCTCACCAATTATTTGTCCTACCGGAGGGGAAGACCTGACACTTGTATGCACTGGGCTTTAGAAGAACGAGAAGTGATTTGATTAAGACACACAAACCTCCGAGAGTCATTACAGTGTGAATGATGACAGACTGTCTCCTCAGAGAGTGGAACCTTGGGCTGGAGGTAGATGAAAGCATCGGAGTAAGGTAGCAAGCCTTTAGGGTGAAAAGGAGGAGAAATTTACTCAAGGGGATTGTAACTAGTTGGAAGCCAGTTCAAAGTATGTCACCATATACTAACTTGAGATTTATTTTCTTGTGGGCATTCACAGTAAATAGAAAGAAACACAATAGAATCAATGAAAGACCACACATGAGAGAGATGGACCAACAACCAATGTGCAAAAGACGATAAATTGTACAAATACAAAAAGAGAGGAAAATAAAACAGTAACAATAATAAATAAATAAATAAATAAATAGATAAATAAATAGATAGATAGATAGATAGATAAATAAATAGATGAGCAAGCAAGCAATAAATATCTAGAACATGAGTTGTAGAGTCCCTAAAAGTAAGTCGTAGGTTGAGGAATCAGTTCAGTGTTGAGATGATTGAAGCTATCCACACTGGTTCAAGAGCCTGATGGTTTAGGGGTACATTGTTTGTTTATTTATTTATTTAGAGATACAGTGCAGAATAGACCCTTTGAGCCGTGTCTAAAGGATAGGATGGGACATGATCCTACTGGATGCAAGTGATAGTTTGAAGGACCGAATGGCCTTCTCTTGTTCTAGCCTTTTAACTTGCCACTCATTGCCGGGTAATCATGCTGACCCCCTGACCAGTGACTGTTTCAACCAATTAGCAGCAGGATTTCTGCTATTTAATGACTACAGGTCAGAGAGGGTGAGCTGACACTGGAGGAGGTGGTGGGGGGGGGGGGGGGGTGAGTGTGGTTGCTATGTACAAGTCTCTGGCCATGACCTAAACCTGACACACAGCAGGGTCTACTGCTGCTGTGACATTCATCATGTGTGATTCCCTTTACTCAGTTGGGCCAGGCACCCTCCTGAGCGTCTGATGGCCATTCCCTCTCTGAGGGGAATGTCACTTCCTCTATTCCACTCACCACATGGACGGGATTAGCATGATGTGAAGTCTGACCCCAGCCCTTACTCACTGGTAACTAGGACTGTCTCCAGGCAAGTCTCACACCTCACTGTCTCCACGCTTACCTGATGCAGTCCATGAATGACCCCTGCCTGCTCATGTTGACCCTGATAACTTCCCAACTGCCTTATTCTGGAGAGAATATTACTGACCTGGAGGCAGGGCAAGTCAATCCATCACGGTGTTTTAAAAGATTTGTCACATGTGCATCACAGTGAAATACATCATTTGTGTCATCGACCAACACGGTCTGAGGATTGTGCTGGAGGCAGCTCGCAAGTATCGCCACACTTCCAGTGTCTACATAGCATGCCCACAACTTACACTCTGTCTTTGGGAGGAAACCTGAGTACCCAGAGGAAACCCATACAGTGACAGGAAGAACATACAAGCTACAATCGCTGCTGCTGTGAAGTATCACAGTACTGTACGCCGTTTTCAGCACATGGACACCAACAGTAGCAAGGGCTCCATGTCACAGAGCCTCTTGGAGAGTCCAGATATGGATCAGAAGTGATCGTAATCTCTTATTAGACTGACAGTCTGTTTTATACTTCTATCATTTTGTGTTATAAATATGTTGATTCAGAGTCTACCTCAAACTATGACAGACCTATCCCCACTAATACTGTACCCCAACCTTATACATAGATCTGTCCCTGCCGGTTCTGTACCCCAGTGTTATACAGAGACAGACCTGTCCCCACCAGTACTGTACCCCGGTGTTATACAGTGACTGACCCATCCCCACCAGTACCGCACCCCAGTGTTATACAGTGACAGACCCATCCGTACCGGTACTGTACCCCAGCGTTATACAGTGACAGACCCATCCCCACCGGTACTGTACCCCAGTGTTATACAATGACAGACCCATCCCCATCGGTACTGCACCCCAGTGTTATACAGTGACAGACCCATCCGTACCGGTACTGTACCCCAGCGTTATACAGTGACAGACCCATCCCCATCGGTACTGCACCCCAGTGTTATACAGTGACAGACCCATTCTCACCGGTACTGTACCCCAGTGTTATACAGAGACAGACCTGTCCCCACCAGTACTGTACCCCAGTGTTATACAGTGACAGACCCATCCCCACCGGAACTGTACCCCAGTGTTATACAGTTTCAAACCCATTCTCACCGGTACTGTACCCCAGTGTTATATAGTGACAGACCCATCCCCATCGGTACCGTACACCGGTGTTATACAGTGACAGACCCATCCCCATCGGTACTGTACCCCAGTGTTATAGTGACAGACCCATCCCCATCGGTACTGTACACCGGTGTTATACAGTGACAGACCCATCCTCATCGGTACTGTACCCCAGTGTTATACAGTGACAGACCCATCCCCACCGGTACCATACCCCAATGTTAAACAGTGACAGACCCATCCCCACCGGTACTGTACCCCAGTGTTATAGTGACAGACCCATCCCCATCGGTACTGTACACCGGTGTTATACAGTGACAGACCCATCCCCACTGGTACTGTACCCCAGTGTTATACAGTGACAAACCCATTCTCACCAGTACTGTACCCCAGTGTTATATGGTGACAGACCCATCCCCACCGGTACTGTACCCCAGTGTTATACAGTGACAGACCCATCCCCATCGGTACCGTACACCGGTGTTATACAGTGACAGACCCATCCCCACCGGTACCATACCCCAATGTTATACAGTGACAGACCCATCCCCATTGGTACTGTACCCCAGTGTTATACAGTGACAGACCCATCCCCATCGGTACTGTACCCCAGTGTTATAGTGACAGACCCATCCCCATCGGTACTGTACACCGGTGTTATACAGTGACAGACCCATCCTCATCGGTACTGTACCCCAGTGTTATACAGTGACAGACCCATCCCCACCGGTACCATACCCCAATGTTAAACAGTGACAGACCCATCCCCACCGGTACTGTACCCCAGTGTTATAGTGACAGACCCATCCCCATCGGTACTGTACACCGGTGTAATACAGTGACAGACCCATCCTCATCGGTACTGTACCCCAGTGTTATACGGTAACTCAGTTTTACAGTGTTTCCTGAATGATGTTCATTGCACTGTACACATTCATACTAAAATCAGGTTGTTCTGTGACACCAGCTCTTTGTTCAAAGATCGCGGCTCCTGCTAAGGGTGGGTTGACATTGTAACCGTCGATTCTGCAGCTCTAACTGTGTGCTTTGCATCTCTTGTCTGCAGGAGTAACCAGGGGTTCATGCACATGAAGCTCACCCGGACCAAAGAGAGCAAGTATATCCTGGGCTTGAACAGTCCCCCGTTTGACAGCGTGCCAGAAGTAATCCACTACTACAGCAGTCGTAAACTGCCCATTAAAGGAGCCGAACACATGTCCCTCCTGTACCCCGTGGCTATCAGAACACTATAGCAATGGCAGCAACTCCCACTGGCACAGAACTATTGTATAGACACGCACACACTCCCTCTCTCTCACGGAGGCAGCCCTTTGATCTTTGACCTTCAGCATTGCCAAGGAGAACCGGAGGGACTGTCTTCAGACATTGATGGCACGAGACTGCAGTTACCTTCACCCCAATCACAACGTCCGAGAGAAGACTGCTCACTGCAGACCCGACCATGGTGCCCCACCAGAAGCTGCAGTTTGCCCGCCGTATTCATGGGATTTATCAGTGTTGGAATTTCCTGCAAGTCTAGATTGCTGTCAAAATCCTTACGTGATGACTATTTATATGCAGAGTTTTTCCTGTTCGTGTCTAGGGGTTTTCTTGAGCCTGTGAGATCTCCAGTTCCTCCAAGCGTAAGGGCACTGAACAACCCCAGATCTAGTCCTAAACTCACAGTTTGTCTGAAAGAGCAGCAGGTTGGGAAGTTATAACTGATACGCATTCAAAGGTGAATCAGTGGTACAAAGTGAGTATCTTGTTGGACAGCGTATAGAGAGCTTTACTCAGTATTTGAAGGGACAGTGTAGAAAAAGCTATTCTCTATGTCTAACCACTGCTGTCCCTCTCCTGGGAGTATAGATGGAATGGTGTAAAGGGAGATTTGCTCTGCATGTAAACTGTGCCATATCCACCATGGGAGTGTGTGATGGGACACTGTAGTGGGAACCATATTAAATGTCTAACCCCTGCTGTCCCTGCCCTGGGAGTGTGTGGCGAGACAGTGTAGAAAGAATTTTCCTCTGTACCTAACCTGTCCTGCTTCCGTTCTGGATTGCGTGATGGGTCTGCTTAGAGCAAGCCTCACTCTGTAACTAACCTATGCTGTCTCTGTCCTGGGAATTTGAATTGGGACAGTGTAGAGGGAGCTTTTCTCTGCACTGTCTTCCCTTGGGAGTGTATGGGTCTCCTTAGAGTCGGGTTACTCTGTAACTAACCTATGCTGTCTCCGTCCTGGGAGTGTCTGATGGGACTGTTTAGAGTGAGTCTTACTCTTTGTGTAGCTTGAGTTGACCCTGTCCTGTGACCAGGATCGAGAGTTGTGCAAAACTACAAAGGTTTCTCCTGCAGGAACATCTCTCACTCTGAAGAAATGGAAGCCACAGTAATACCCAGCATTTGACCACCCACTAACAACTGAGCTGTGCCAAGCACTGTTGTTGGGAAGAACAAAGGCAACTTGTTTCTGTTGTTTAATGGAAGAAAGGGTATGAAACATTCTGAATAGTGGGGGTAGACGGGAGTTGCTTTCCTGAGAAACCACCATTAAGTGGTGGCTGGGGCAAGTGTGCAGACAAGCTGAAGAGCTTTGAAAATGGTCGACCTGGAAGTCAATGAGGAATCTAGTAAGTTACTGAAGGCAAGTACTTAAAATGGGGGACTAAGATGTCATTTATATTCCAATATCAACAGCAGTATTTTTTTTACAGTTCCCTACTCTAGTGGGTTTTAAAACTTGTCCTTATACATTCATAGTATCTGTTTACGTGCTCCATTTCAATGGAGATATTCCTTGTGGAGCAATAGAGTTTTACAAAGTATTTACAGCTTTGAAACAGGCCATTCAGCCCACATAGTTTCTGCTCCCCATGACCATCCTCCCACACCCTTCTATTCATTCCTTACTGTAATGTAGAAATGAACTATTTGGCCCATCTAGTGCAGCTAGTGGTTAGGGTGCCTTGGTAGCATAGCTGTTAGTGCAATGCTGTTACAGCTCAAGGCATTCCAGAGTTCAGAGTTCAATCCCAGTGCCGTCTGCAAGGAGTTTGAACGTACTGCGCATGAGTGCGTGGATTTCCTGCAGGCGCTCTGGGTTCCGCCCACAGTCCAAAGACATACCAGTTAATAGGTCATTGTAAATTGTCTTGTGATTAGGTTAGTGTTAAGCAGCCTTGTTGCTGGGCAGTGAGGCTTGTTGGTCCAGAAGGTCCTGTTCTGTGCTCTAACTCTAAATAAATAAATAATAAAATCATGTGTGTGCTGATCCCCTAGTGGAGCAATCCCAACGGTCCCATTTCCTCTTCCTTCCCTGGCAACTCTGCTCCCCTAGACCAAGGGGTGTTACAGCAGCTACTTAACATATCAGCCCACACGCTCCTGGAATGTGGGAGGAATCTAGCACCCAGAATAAGCCCACACGGTCACAGGGAGAACGTGAACGTTATCTATACAGACAGTGCTGGAGGCCAGGATCAAACCTGGCTCTCTGGAGCTGTGAAACAGCAGATCTTCTCGCTGTGCTACCATGGATCTACCTGACTTCCTATTGAAACCATTACTGCTACTTGCCCTACCCATGCCTCACTGGAGTGAGTGCCACAATTCCATCACTGCTTGGGGAAGCAGGTCTCCGAGTGAATAGTCCATCCCGTTCAAAATACCCCTAATTCTGGTCTCCCAGAAACAGCTCTCTCCCCCGTTGAATGCTGATTTTATTAAAGCTCTACATGGGCTTCAAGACCATAAGACACGGGAACAGAATTAGCCCGTTAGTGTGCTCCACCATTCAATCATGGCTGAACCCCATTCTCCTGCCTTCCCATAATCTTTAGTGCCCATACTAATCAAGAACCTATTAACCGCCTCTTTAATGATGTGGCCTCCGCAGCCGTCTGTGGCAATGAATTCCACAGATTCACCTCCCTCCAGCTAAAGAAGTTCCTCTTCATCCCTGTTCTAAAGGGATGTCCCTCTATTCTGAGCTATGCCCTCTGGTCCTTGACTCTCTCCACATCTCTGTCCTTACAATATGACAGCATAAGATATAGGAGCAGAATTAGGCCATTTGGCCCATCGAGTCTGCTCCGCTATTTCATCATGGCTGATCCAATTTTCCTCGCAGCCCCAATCTTCTCCTCATATCCCTTCATGCCCTGACCAATCAAGAATCTATCAACCTCTGCCTTAAATATTCATAGACTTGGCCTCCACAGCTGCCTGTGGCAAAGAATTCCACAGATTCACCACTCTCTGGCTAAAGAATAAAAATAGGTTTCAATGAGATCTTCCCTC
This sequence comes from Hypanus sabinus, assembly GCF_030144855.1. NCBI lineage: Eukaryota > Metazoa > Chordata > Chondrichthyes > Myliobatiformes > Dasyatidae > Hypanus > Hypanus sabinus. The sequence goes on from NC_082726.1 coordinate 59,918,941, forward strand.
TTTTTTCTGAACTCCAGTAAGTACAGGCCCAGAGCCATGAAGCGCTCCTCATATGTTAACCCTTTGATTCCTGGGATTATTCTTGTGAACCTCCTCTGCTCCGTGTCTAATGGCCAGCATGTCCTCTCTTAGATAAAGGCCCAAAGTTGCTCACCATACTCCAAGTACAGCCGACCAATGCCTTACAAAGGCTCAGCATTCCATCCCCTAACACTGGACCATAGTGACACTCCTCTGTGTGGAATCCTGCAACAGGATGAACTGGGAGTGCGGGAGAGGTCTGAGGAGTAGGTGTAGGTGTAGGTGTAGGTCAACTGGTCTTCCTGATCCCACCAAGACAGCTTGAGAATTCCTTAATTCTGGTCTCAGAACACAGAGGTGGTTGGATTTATATTGAACCCCCCATTCTGTGGGCTTCAGAGAAAGAAATCTGTGGATGTAGACATCATCTCTAATCCACACATGGTTGAATCCAATGGTGACTGCCAACAAGGGATGAGCAATAAGAAAAATGTCTCCTGGAGAGGCAATGACATAAGTCCATGGGTGTTGTCCATGCCTTTGACCTTCAGCCTGTGGCATGGTGAACAACAGTGGTGACGGGTGTGTGGTTATACATGGTAGAGTGTAATGGGCTATATTACACTGCATTAAGAATGCTGATTGGTGAAGGCACTTAGTGGGGTAGAGGTCACTGGGGTTGGGAGACCAGGTTTGGGCCGTGGTGGGATGGGGAAGGTGGTGTTGATCCTGGTGTGCAGATGTTAGGAGAGGTCACATCTGGATTTAGCTGTGGCTAAATGTCCAAATGCTCCAGGACATGAAGAATGAGCCAGGGATGGTTACAAGGACATTGGGTCAGTCTGGTCTCTGGATTGGTCTGGTCTGGGTGTGAGCTTGGTCAGTCTTGTCTGGGTGTGAGCTCGGTCAGTCTGGTCTCTGGATTGGTCTGGTCTGGGTGTGAGCTCGGTCAGTCTGGTCTCTGAGTTAGTCTTGTCTGGGTGTGAGCTCAGTCAGTCTGGTCCCTGGATTGGTCTGGTCTGAATGTGAGCTCGGTCAGTCTTGTCTGGGTGTGAACTTGGTCAGTCTGGTCTCTGGGTTGGTCTGTTCTGGGTCAGCATGTCCTGGGTCAGTCTGGTTGGATCAGTCTGTCCCTGGTCATGAGAAGAGAAGATGAGAATGAAGTGAGCACTAACAGGTGAACTCCCACAGCAAGTCAGCCCACTCTGCTTGAAGCTTTCACAATGGCACAGTGGTTCAGAAGGATCCCTTTATGTGGTGCCCTGTACTGTGGAGCCATTTCCATATGTTATTTATTAAATTTAGTAACTGATCTGACGCACTTGTGTCTGGGACATTGCATCAATGATCATTAAGCTTCCATGCTTGTTTAATATGCTCTCGCCTCTTGTTCTGGGAGCAGCTGTGTCAAGGACACTTCACTGAGTGAGGTTGGTTCTGTGTTCCAAATTCAAGATTGGTTAATGTCATTTCCGAACACGTGTAAAGGAAGATGAAATTATCGTTATTCCAGATATAATGCAGCACAAAAAAATAACACAATACAACAAAGAACTCTATAATAATTTTAAAAAACACAAAATAAAATATAAATACATAAGGTGACTGACAGGAATGATAAAGTAGTGGTGGTTGGGGGTGTGGAGGGGTGGGTTAATAGAGGTGTTGATCAGCCTTACTGCTTGGGAAAGTAACTGTTCTTGAGTCTGGTGGTCCTGGCTTGGATGCTACTTAGCCTCCTCCCTGATGGGAGTGGGACAAGCAGTCCATGAGCAGGGATCCTTCAAGATGCTGCTGGTCTTTTTCAGCCAGCTTTCTGTGTATATGTGGTGCCAGTGTTGAGTTGAGCAGTTTTAACTATTAATTATAGAGCATTCCTGTCTGCCTCAGTACGGTTTCTGTACCAAGCAGAAATGCTTGTTAGCATGCCCTGTAGAATGATGGAAGTGTAGATGTCCAATGTCCAGCTCTCGTCAGAGTTTAGAGGCACTAAGTTACATTCCCAATTAGCATCATTTGTGAGTTCCTGGGAACAACTTATCCTGTGAATGGTCACTTTCAGATTCAAAAACAAAAGAAAATCTGCAGTTGCTGAATATCAAAGTAACACACAGAAAATGCTGGAGGAACTCAGCAGGCCAGGCAGCATCTATGGAAAAGAGTAAACAGTCAACGTCTCGGGCCGATGAAGGGGCTCAGCCTGCTGAGTTCCTCCAGCATTTTGTGTGTGGTGTATTACTTTCAGATTCAGATTCAGATTGTAACATAGAGTGAAATATCTTGTTTGCATTAATGACCAACACAACCTAACGATGTGATGGGAGCAGCCACAGGTCGCCAAACAGTCCGGTGCCAACATAGTATGCCCACAATGCTCATCAGAATGACACAGAACTCAACTAAACAAAACCAACAAGCAACAAAACAACAACAGCAAAACCAGCCCTGTCGGTCCCTTTCACCCACACACAGTCCTCCAGCCCCAGGACAGAACTCGTGCATTCACAGGTACTGGGCGTTGTCTTCCCTGGCAGACTTGTAAAGAATTGTAGATCAAGGTTTCTGCAGACTTCCAGACTTCTGATTGACCTTCGGACAAATAATGAATAAGGTCCCTCAACACTAGGCCCTGAAATATGGACAGAGATAAGATCTCATTGTAACTGAACAAATACTGATAGAGTGGATGCAGAGAGGATATTTCCTATGGTGGGGGAGACTAGGACCAGAGGGCACAGCCTCAAAGTAGGGGGACATCCATTTAGAACAGAGATGAGGAGGAATTACTTTAGCCAGAGGGTGGTGAATCTGTGGAATTCATTGACATGGATGGCTACGGACATTGGGTACATTTAAAGCAGAGGTTGATAGGTTCTTATTTAGTCAGGGTGTCGAAGGTTATGGGTAGATGCAGGAGAATGGAGTTGAGAGAGAAAATAAATCAGCCATGATAAAATGGCAAAGCAGACTTGATGGGCCAAATGGCTTAATTCTGCTCTTATGTCTTATGGTTAAAAACACAGCAGCTGATTCCATGTCTACTTTAGTAACTGACACAAAAGCACAAGAAAATAGGGGCAGTATGAGGCCACTCAGCCTCACAAGCCTGCCTCACCATTCAATACGATCTTGACTGATCTACAGTGCCTCAACACTTCTGTACCAGTTCCTCAGAACCCTCATTTCTTCAATCTTTCTGATATTTATCTATCTCCACCTTAAATATATAACTCTGCCATGGTCAGTCCCAGGACCGGCTGCGAAAGGAGGGTTGGACATGAGGCTAGCAACCCCCAATCCCATAAAAACCCAGAGCTCCAACAGAAGCTCCAAATACCTCATCCCTGGGAGAAGAAGGATATACCAAGAAGATGGCTACATCAGGACACAACGTGAGGGACTGGCAGAGATATCTTCCGAGCTGCTGTCAGCAGCCTATGCCCGGGTAGGGGTGATTGGCTTATGTAAGTTAGTACCTCAAATATATCTAATGATCTGGCCTCCCACAACCTCTCGGGCAAAGCGTCCCAGAGATTCACTGCCCTTGGAGAGAAGAAAGCTTTGCAGACCTCAGCTTTAATAACAGGTCCCTTTCTTCTCTACTGTTTCCCTTCAGTTGTTACTCGTCGATTAGCAAAAACACCTTAAGATTTGCTCTGTCGAGCTTCCGTAGCATCTTGTATGATTGAATAGGGTCAACACTTGTTCCTCTAAACCCCAGGGAATATAGACCCAGCCCTTCTTGGTAGGTCAACCCTCTCATCTCTGGAATAAGCCTGGTGAATACCTTCTGCACTGCCCCCAATGCTACTATTTCTATCCATTCCTGATTAAGTGTCTTGGCCTGAAACATCGACTTTTGACTTCCCTTCATAGATGCTGCCTGACCCATTGAGTTCCTCCTGCATTTTGTGTGTGTTTGCCAACACTTGTTGTCTAACCAACAGCTGCTGTGCAAGACCCACTGAGAAGGAGGGGCTGTTGATGGGGCCCCAGTCAATTCACTGTGTTTTTCTGTCCATTGACCTAGGTTGGCTCCTGCACCCTCTGTATCCAGTGCACCTCTGTGCCCAGTGCACCCTCTGTATCAAGTGTGACCTTTGTACCCAGTGTACCCCTTGTGCTTTCTGTACCCAGTGCAGTCCCCCCTCTAAACCTAGTGACCTCTATATCCAGTATACCCCTTGTACCCAGTGCACTTTCTGTATCTAGTTTACCCCTGTATCCAGTGCACCAGTGCCCATATTGCACCTCGGCGGATGGCTGAAGCAGGTGCCTGCTGTGTCTAGCCCCATGTGTGCTCTTCCCAGGCCACCTGCTGTTCATCTGGGACTAGCTGGCAGCTGGAACTGGCCGACCACATTTTCCACACTGTCCCAGATGCCCATGCCCAGGGAACATGAGTACGAGCTGTGGTAGGCAGTCACCGGCATCATGCCCGGTTCACCACCATCCCCAGCATCCCTTCTTCTAGAAACCTAGAACATAGAAAACCTACAGCACAATACAGGTCCTTTGGCCCACAAAGCTGTGCCAAACATGTCTCTACCTTAGAATTACCTGTTTTTCTAAGCCTCATGTAGCCTCCAGGAGTCTCTTAAAAGACCCTATCGTAGCCGCCACCACCACCATTGCCGGCAGCCCATTCCACACCCTCACCACTCTCCGCGTAAAAAAACTTACCCCTGACATCTCTGTACCTGCTTCCAAGCACCTTAAAACTGTGCCCCCTTGTGCTATCCATTTCAACCCTGGGGAAAAGTCTCTGACTATCCACACAATCAATGACTCTCATTATCTTGTACACCTCTCATCCTCTGTTGCTCCAAGGAGAAAAGGCCGAGTTCACTCAACCTATTCCCATAAGGCATGCTCCCCAATCCAGGCAACATCCTTGTAAATCTCTGCACCCTTTCTATGGTTTCCATGTCCTTCCTATAGGGAGGCGACCAGAACTGAGCACAGTACTCCAACTGGGGTCTGACCAAGGTCCTATGTAGCTGCAACATTACCTCTCGGATCTTAAACTCAATCCCACAATTGATGAAGGCCAATGCAGTATATGCCTTCTTAACCACTGAGTCAACCTGCATAGCAGCTTTGAGTGTCCTATGGACTCGGACCCCAAGATCCCTCTGATCCTCCACACTGCCAAGAGTCTTACCATTAATGCTATATTCTGCCATCATATTTGACCTACCAAAATGAACCACCTCACACTTGAACTCCATCTGCCACTTCTCAGCCCAGTTTTGCATCCTATTGATGTCCCGTTGTAACCTCTAACAGCCCTCCACTCTGTCTACAACACCCCCAACCTTTGTGTCATCAGCAAATTTACTAACCCATTCCTCCACTTCCTCATCTAGGTCTTTTATAAAATTCACAGAGAGTAAGGGTCCCAGAACAGATCCTTGAGGCACACCGCTGGTCACTGGCCTCCACGCAGAATATGACCCGTCTACAACCACTCTGCCTTCTGTGGGCAAGCCAGTTCTGGACCCACAAAGCAATGTCCCCTTGGATCCCATGCATCCTTACTTTCCCAATAAGCTTTGCATGGGGTACCTTATCAAATGCCTTGCTAAAATCCATATACACTACATCTACGGCTCTACCTCCATCAATGTGCTTAGTTACATCCTCAAAAAATTCAATCAGGCTCATAAGGCAAGACATGCTTTTGACAAAGCCATGCTGACTACTCCTAATCATATTCTGCCTCTCCAAATGTTCATAAAACCTGCCTCTCGGGATCTCCTCCATCAACTTATTAACCACTGAAGTAAGACTCACTGGTCTATAGTTTCCTGGGCTATCTCTACTCCCTTTCTTGAATAAGGAAACAACATCCGCAACCCTCCAATCCTCCGGAACCTCTCCTGTCCTCATTGATGATGCAAAGATCATTGCCAGAGGCTCAGCAATCTCCTCCCTCACTTCCCACAGTAACCTGGGGTACATCCCATCCAGTCTCGGTGACTTATCCAACTTGATGCTTTCCAAAAGCTCCAGCACATCCTCTTTCTTAATATCTACATTCTCAAGCTTTTCAGTCCACTGCAAGTCATCCCTACAATGGCCAAGATTCTTTTCTGTAGTGAATACTGAAGCAAAGTATTCATTAAGTACCTCCGCTATTTCCTCCGGTTCCATACACACTTTTCCTTTGTCACACTTGATTGGTCATATTCTCTCACATATTATCCTCTTGTTCTTCACATACTTGTAGAATGCCTTGGGGTTTTCCTTAATCCTGTCCACCAAGGCCTTCTCATGGCCCCTTCTGGCTCTCCTAATTTCATTCTTAAACTCCTTCCTGCTAGCCTTATAATCATCTAGATTAATATCAGTACCTAGTTTTTTGAACCTTTCATAAGCTCTTCTTTTCTTCTTGACTAGATTTACAACAGCCTTTGTGCACCATGGATCTTGCATCTGACCATCCTTTCCATGTCTCATTGGAACATACCAACTAAGAACCCCACGCAAATATCCCCTGAACATTTGCCACATTTCTTCAGTACGTTTCCCTGAGAACATCTGTTTCAAATTTATGCTTCCAAGATCCTGCCTGGTAGCCTCAAAGTTCCCCTTACTCCAATTAAACATTTCCCTAACTTGTCTGTTCCTATCCCTCTCCAATCCTATGGTAAAGGAAATAGAATGGTGATCACTATCTCCAAAATGCTGTCCTACTGAGAGATCTGATACCTGACCAGGTTCATTTCCCAATACCAGATCAAGTATAGCCTCTCCTCTTGTAGGCTACCATCTTCTCTACCATCTTTTTCCCCACATTACTGGTTCTCCAGAGATATGGTCTATTTGTTTCCTGCCACACTTACTGTATACCTCCAGCCTCTACCAACACCCCACAGCACCTCCAACATACACCAAACCCCACACCGCACACACACATCATTCCCCAACCACCCCCCTCCCCACATACACACATGCATATCGTCCTCACATCCAACACACTTATCCCTATGTCAGGAATGGTGCCCCCCCCCCCAACACTCCTCCCTACTTCAGGAACACCCACACATCTTCCTCCCTCCCCGACCCACCACTCTGAGGAACAAGACAGGGGAGATTTGAGATGCTCTCTCTCTCAGATTGCAGGGTTCAGCAACTGAGTCCTGGCCTCAGTAGAGGAAAAATTCCTAAACTGAATGGGCTGTGGGAGCTCAGTCCATGAGAATAGCTAAGGCTGTGATTGGTGGATTTTTGCCAAATCACAGGCTCAAAAATCCACCAATCACAGGGTCAAGGGATTCGGAATGAGAAGGTCAGGGACCCAATGGCCTGACAATTTCAACCAAGATTCCCTCAAAATCTACACACCTCTTAACCTCAGATTCTCTGTCCTCACTTGCCAGGTCAGGTTCATTTATTGACCTTCGAGCTCGTCACCTCCAGATTAAGGACACTTTGTTAACAGCCTGAATCTCCTTCCCAGCAACCAGCAGTATAAAGCTAGTAGGCTTCACCCAACACAGGATCTATTTCGTAAGACAGTACATTACAGTACAGGTTCTTCAACTGACGAAGATGTGATGACCTTTTAACCTACTCTAAGATCACTCTAAGCCTTCCCACTCCATTTTTCATTCATCCATGTGCCCAACAAAGACTTTCCTAAATGTTCCTAATGCCTCCTGACAGGGAAATGGATCAGCCATGATGATATGGCGGAGCAAATTCGATGGGCCAAGTGGCCTTTTTCTGCTTCTGTATCTTATGGTCTTGATCTATGCCTCTTATTATCTTGTCAACTCTCATCCTCCTTTCCTCCAAAGGGAAAAGCTCTAGCTTGCCCATTCTTTCCTCACAAGACGTGAGGAATCTCCAATCCAGGCAAAATCCTGATTAAGTCTCCTCGGTACCCTCACTTAAGGCTTTCATATCCTTCCTAAAATGAGGCGACTAGAACTGAACACAATACTCCAAGCATGGTAGTGTAGTGGTTAGCATAACACTATTACATCATCAATGAGCCAGGTTCAATTCCCACCACTCTGTAAGGAGTTTGTACTTGCTCCCCGTGACCACGCGGGTTTCATCTAGTTTCCTCCCACATACCAAAGACGTACGGGTCAGTAAGTTAATTGGTCACATGAATATAATTGGGTGGCTTGGGCTCATCAGACCTGAAGGTCCTACTACCATGCTATATCTCTAAATAAAAAAATAAAAATATGATCTAACCAGAGTTTTAAAGAACTGTAGTATTACAAGGATTCAAAATTGTTTAATGTTACTTGTACACAAGAGTAAGAGGAACAAAAGAATTGTTACTCCAGATCAAATGCAGCATGAAAATTCCCACAAAAGATAAAGAATACAATAAAAATAATAAAATACACACACATGCATATTAATATACTGTAGCTTATATACATAGATTGATTGTATGTCCTTAAAGTGATGCTAGGCTGTACATAAGCTCACCGTTGGGAAATAATAAAGTAGTGGTGGACTGGGTTAGTGGGTGGAGGTGTTGATCAGGCTTACTGCTTGGGGAAACTAACTGTTTCTGTGTCTGGTGATGTTGGCGTGGATGCTCCTCCCTGAAGAGAGTAGGTCAAACAGTCCATGAGCAGGGTGGGTGTGATTCTTCACAATGTTGAAACGTGAGCTTCATGTCTCATGTTGAAACGTCTCTTTCTGCTCGCTAAAGGATCATTAAAGATATTCTTTTATCTATTTCGCTGAGGCTGTTGCCTCGGGCTCTGTTACATAAGTGGTTCGTGGCCTTTGTTCTGCTGGAGCTGGGTATCATGAGATGAATACGATTTCTCACTGATGTTGAATAATGGCACCAGAGGGATATTCAGTGGCAGGCCTAGGAGGTTCTGCCAATGGAATCAGGAAACAAAATCCAGCAAGGAATAAAAGACTCGGCAGAATGGGGAGAAACCTGCGCCTCACAGATGCACCATGAAACTATCCTTGTAAATTTATTATCAAAGTATATATATTTCACCACATACATATTACACTGAGAATTAAGTTCAAAGAAACACAATAAAATCAATGTAAGAGTTCACACAAAGACTGACAATCAATGTGAAAAAGACAATAAATCCTTTGACAATAAATCCTTTGCCAGGCCGTCTTGTTAATGAAGGAGATATAGTCCTCCCGTGAGTTTCTGCGAAATAATGATGTCCTGGAACCTGAATGTTGATATGGTGCTAACTGTAGAGTTGGACATAAGACCATGAGACACAGGAGCAGAGTTAGGCCATTTGGCTCATTGAGTCTGCTCCACCATTCCATCATGGCTGATTTATTAGCCCATTCAACTCCATTCTCCTGTCTTATCTGCACAACCTCTATGGCCCTTTCTAATCAAGAACCAATCATTATCCGCTTTAAATATACCCAATGACTTGGCCTCTAAAGTCTGTGGTAATGAATTCCACTGATTCACCACCCACAAGCTAAAGGAATTCCTCCTCATCTCTGTTCTAAAGAGACATCATTGTGTTCTCAGGCTGTGTCCTCTGGTGCTAAACTCTCTCACTATAGGAAACATCCTCTGAGTGTTCAATCTATCCAGGACTTTCAATATTTGATAAGTTTCAATGAGACTCCAGCTGGTACAGGCCCAGAGCCATCAAAAGCTCCTCATACGGTATGTTAACCCTTTCATTCCTGGAATCATTCTTGGGTTGTTAATGATGAGTGGGTGGAGAGGAAAAATATTTAATCTGAAATTGTATGCATCTTTACGGTTTTGGGAGCACTCAGCTCCAAGATTTTCCACGTTTTACTATATACAATATTTCTCTGTTTAAAAAAAATTGTAGTGAAAGCATTTGGCTTTGGAACATGATGGATGAAAATGAAAAGTGGACCTAAAGTTCATGAAGGTTTACTGGTACCATACCATGGCTGGGGCATATCAATGATACTGGTGCAGAGTGTATTCTGTCTGATGAGATATTATTGACTTGTTTATGTTTTGTATGTAATGTTAGCCAAGGGATTAAGGGAGCATTTCCTCATTGAAACACAATCCTGTGCGGTGGTTACTGCCTGTCATGCCGCTGGCGTTTAGGGCAACAATGAAGATCCTCCAACTTTGCCTGTCTTGGCCATATACCATCGCACACAGATATAGAAGGATTTTTCATTCTGGTTCCATAACAATTTTTTTGACCAGTCAGGATTGTTAGCCCTGAGCTAAACCCCGAACCTGGAGGACTGCTGGACCACTCTTTGCCTGGCCTTTACCCTTTGACCTGTTTGGCATGGATGACCCTGCCAAGAGCCAAAGCACAAGGCACTGACTCCAGCCAACATAGCTCTCTGAATCATTGAAGCACACAAGCCTCCAAACCACAACAAGGCTGTGGTGCTCTAGACTTAGAGGATCTTGTGCAGGGATGCTTTTTAATGTCTCACCAGAGAGACAGCCCCTCTCACCATGATGATAAAGGAATTTTCTGTCTAAAGTCTGGTGGTGTTGTTAGACAGGGGCAGGGTGCTAGAACCTCCTACCACTGATGAGTGTGACTGACAGAATGTAAAGCTCTGAGGAGCCCGATGCAGTGGGTAGAGCCATTGCTTTATGGCGCGTCCAACTCCGGGTCTATCCTCAACTCTGGTCAATCCTGATGCTCTTGTGATCCTAACATTCTTTGGAAGTCAAAAATGAAGCTTAAAACTTGTTCCCCTTGGCCATTTTTATTAAGTTTTACAAGAATGGAAAACAAACAAGAAGGAGGAGCTCAGAGAACAAAGAAAAGGTGAAAGAAAAAGCAGTTGTGGTTGTGTCATACTCAGACTAAAGTTAACACAAATTCCAGTGAAAACAATTAAACTACAAAATAGGTAGATTCAAGAAACTGCCTATTACTTCCTACTGAAAACTAAGAAGTTTCTAGAAAAATACAGAGGCAACTATACCGGAAATTACTGAAAATTTCACTGAACCATTACATGTTTATCAGTAATTCTACAATATAAATCACAAGCAAGCATACGAAAGTCAAACTACTAGAAAAATAACAAATCTACAATCCACAACACCGATACTACCTGTACGTTCTCCCTGGTCTCTCCAACACTGTTGGAAATTGCCGTCAATGTTAGGATCTGATGGGGATGCAGGAGGAATGAAATGGAATCGGTGTACAATCAGAGTAATGGAAAGATTGGTGGACAGCACTGACTCAGTGGGTCCAAAGGTCCGTTTCCATGCTGTAGGCCTCCATGATCTGTGTATTGACAACATGTCCAAAACTCCTGTTGGAGTTTGTTCCAGTGTTTGTTCACTCACCTGCCAAGGCTTTTAATTTGATTCTCTCCTTGCTACCCTTGAGACCATAAGACATAGGAGCAGAATTAGGCCATTCAGCCCATCGAGTCCGCTCCACCATTCGATCATGGCTGATCCTGGATCCCACCCAACCCTGTACACCTGCCTACTTGCCATATTGTTTGATGCCCTGACCGATCAGAAAACGATCAACTTCCACCGTAAATATACGCACAGACTTGGCCTCCACCGCAGTCTGTGGGGGAGCATTCCACAGATTCACTACACTGGCTAAAAAAAAATACTCTTTACGTCTGTTCTGAAGAGTCACCCCTCAATTTTGAGGCTGTGCCCTCTAGTTTTGGATACCCCCACCATGAGAAACATCCTCTCCACATCCACCCTATCTAGTCCTTTCAATATTCAGTAGTTTTCAATGAGATACCCCCCACATTCTTCTACCCCCAAACGCTACTCATATGTTAACCCCTTCATTCCCAGAATCGCCTTCACGAACCTCCTCTGGACTCTCTCCAATTACAACACATTCCTTCAGAGATATGGGGCCCGAAACTGTTGACAATACCCTAAGCAACACACAGAAAATGCTGGAGCAACTTAGCAGGCCAGGAAGATCTATGGAAAAAAAGCACAGTCAACGTTTTGGACCAAAACCCTTAGGCAGGACTGCCTGAAATATCAGCTGTACTTTTTTCCATAGATGCAGCCTGGCCTGCTAAGATCCTCCTACATTTTGTGTGTGTTGCTTGGATTTCCAGCATCTGCAGATTTTCTTTTGTTTGTGGTTTGACAATACTCTTAAGTGCGACCTGACTAGTGTCTTATAAAGGCTCAGTATTATCTCCTTACTTTTATATTCTGTTCCCCTTGAAATAAATGCCAACATTGCATTTGCCTTCATTACCACAGACTCAACCTGTAAATTAACCCTCTAGGAGTTTTGCATGAGGACTTCGAAGTCCCTCTGCACCTCTGATGTTTGAACCTTCTCCTCATTTAGATAATAGTCCACACTATTGTTCCTTTTACCAAAATGCCTTATCAGGCATTTCCCAACACTGTATTTCCACCTGCCACTTTTTTGCCCATTCTTCCAATTTGTCTAAGTCCTGCTGCAATTGTATTGCTTACCCAGCACTACCTACCCCTCCACCGAACTTTGTATTATCTGCAAACTTTGCCACAAAGCCATCAATTCCATTATCCAAATCATTGAAAACAATGTGAAAAGTAGTGATCCCAATACTAGCCCTGAGGGACACCACTAGTCACCGGCAGCCAAACAGAAAAGGCCCCTTTTATTCCCACTCGCTGCCTCCTTCCTGTCAGCCATTCTGTTATCCATGCCAGTATCTTTCCTGTAACGACATAGGATTTTATCTTGTTAAGCAGCCTCAGGTGTGGCACCTTATCAAATGCCTTCTGAAAATCCAAGTAACTGACATCCATTGCCTCTCCTTTGCCCTCCCTGCTTGTTACTTCCTCAATGAACTCTAACAGATTTGTCAGGCAAGATTACTCTTAACAGAAACCAGGCTGACTTTGACTTATTTTATCATTTTTCTCCAAGTACCTCGAAATGTCATCCTTGATAATAGACTCCAACATTTTCCCAACCACTGAGGTTAAGCTAACTAGCCTATAATTTCCTTTCTTTTGCCTTCCTCTCTTCTTAAAGAGTGGAGTGATATTTGCAGTATTCCAGTCCTTCAGGACCATGCTAGAATCGAGTGATTCTTGAAAGACCATGACCAATGCATCCATTACCTCTTCAGTAACCTCTCTCAGAACTCTGGGATGAAGTCCATCTGATCCAGGTGACTTAGCCACCTGAAGACCTATTTAATAGCAATGGCACACATTCCTGCTCCCTGATTCTCATGGACTACTGGACACTGCTAGTGTCTTCCACAGTGAAGACCGGTCCAAAGTACCCAGTATATGTTACCCATCATCTGCCATTTCTTTGTCCCTCACCAGCATCATTTTCCAGTGGTCTGATATCAACTCTCACCTCCCTTTTACTCTTTATATAACTCAAAAAAATTTGGTATACTGTTATTGGATAGTTTGCCCTCATATTTCATCTTTTACCTTCTTATTGTTCTTTTGTTGGATTTTAAAAGCGTCCCGATCATCCAACTTCCACTCACTTTTACTACCTTATCTGACCTTTCCTTGGCTTTTAGGAAGTCCTTAACTTCCCTTATCAGGCACGGTTGCTACCCTTGCCATTTGAGAACTTTTCCTCTGTGGGACATATCTATCCTGCGCCTTGTGAACTGTTCCCAGAAACTTCAGCCATCTCTGCTCTGTTGTCATCCCTGCCAGTATCCTCCTCCAATCCAGCTGGGCTTGGCTCTGTAGTTCCCCTTATTCCATTGTGACACAGATAATATGTGACTTATGCTTCGCCCTCCCAAGTTGCAGTATGAGTTCAATTATATTATAATCAATGCCTCCTAAGGGTTCCTTTACCTTAAGCTCCCTAAGTTATTACACAATACCCAAACTAAGATGGCCTTTCCTACTCAAGCACAAGCTGCCCTAAAAAGTAATCTCATAGGCATTCCACAAATTCCCTTTCTTGCGATCCAATACCAACCTGATTTTCCCAATCCCCTTATATATTGAAGTCCCCCATTACAATTGTGTCATTACCCTTATTACATGCCTTTTCCAGCTCCCTTTGCAATCTCTTGGCTACTATTTGGAGGCATATATATGATTCCCATAATGTTTTTTTTTACCCTTGCAATTTCTTAACTTCACCCACAAAGATTCAACATTCTCTGACTCTATGTCACATTTTTCTAAAGTTGGAACTCCATCTCTTACCAACAGAGACACACCACTGCCTATGCCTTCCTGCCTGTCCTTTCAATACAAAGTATATCTTTTGATGTTAAGCTCCCAACTATGGCCTTCTATCATCCATGACTCAGTGATGCTGGACTGAAGGTGCAGTATTCAAATGCGTATCGCATTCGGAATAAGGTGGACGAACTCGTGGTGCAATGGAAGGTTTAAATACAGCACCTTCAGTCCTTTGCATTCTTCACCCTTCTGAATTTTGCCTTTGTGGTACAATCTAACTCCTTGCTCTGTCTGTGTTGTGCTCAGTCATTGGCTTGTCCTTCCTTACATTCATGTTACACTCATCATCTACTTGTAAACCTGCTGGCTTATCCCCAGCTCTATCATCCTGGTTCCCATCCCCACCATATTAGTTTAAACCACTCCCAACAGCTATAGCAAATCTGCTCACAAGAATTTTGGTCCCCCTCAGATTCAAGTGCAACCTGTCTCTTTTGTAGAGGTCCCACCTACCTCAGAAGAGGTCTCAATTATCCAGAAATCTGAATCCCTGCCCCCTGCTCCGATTCTTCAGCCAAGTATTTATCTGCCATCTCATACCATTCCTAACCTCACCATCATGTGGCACAGGCAGCAATCCCGAGATTACTACCCTTGAAGTCCTGCTTCTCAGCATTCGTTCTAACCCCTTATATTCTTTGGTCAATCTTCCCTCCCAGCTCAACAAGCCTCAGGATCTTTTGGACACCTCTGACTTCCTTTGCACTCACCGTTGATTGCTGCTGAAGCTTCAGCTCTCAAGACCCAAGCCTTGGAATTCTCTCTGAATCAAAGAGGGAATATAAAAGACAGGAACACAAACCGGTCCTCATTGTTGGGTCTGCAATGGAAAGGATAAAAACGTTCAAGTTCCTGGGTCTCAACATCTCCAAAGATCTATCCTGGGCCCAACATATTACAAAAAAAGGCACGACAGTGACTACATTTCAATAGGAATTTGAGATTTGGTATACGACCAATGACACTTGCAAATTTCTGCAGATGTACCGCAGAGAGCATTCCAACTGGTTGCATCACCAACTGGTATGGAGGGGCCACTGCACAGGGTCGGAGAAAGCTGCTGAAAGTTGTGAACTCAGCCAGCCCATCATGGACAGTAGCCTCCTCAGCTTCAAGAACATCTTCAAAAGGCAACATGCAATCATTAAAAACCCCCCTCACCCAGGACATGCCCTCTTCTCATTGCTACCATTGAGGAGGAGGTATGGGAGCCTGAAACACACACTCAAAGAGCAGCTTCTTCCCTTCCACCGTCTGATTTCTGAATGGACAATGAACCCATGAACCTACTTCACTATTCTTTCCTCTCTTTTTGAACTAATTAATTAATTTAATTTTTATATATACAGTATGCTAACTGTAATTTATAGTTTTTTATTTTTATGTATTGCAACGTACTGCTGCTACAAAACAATAAAATTTCATCCCATGTGCTAATGATATTAAACATGATTCTGATTCTGACTCAAAGGATCAGCTATGAATGGCAGGACAAGTTTTGAGGGACAGAAGACCTTCACTTGCTCCTGTTCCATAAACCTCCCTTAAAACCTCCTGCTTCAAGCAGTTGAACCTCAATGTCAGACAACATCCACGAACCTTATTATAGAACAGTACAGCGCAGTATAGGCACTGGGGCTGATGGTGGTGTGCCAACCTTATTGGTTTGGAGGGAGAGGATAGCAAACAGAGTGTCTCTATAGACTGAGCGGATTAGGAGCAACCCAGAGGTAAGCGATACCCAGATGGAATTCAGAACAGCCCCAGTCCCAGTTACCATCCTTCAACAGTGACTGAATCCCTGGATCACTGTCCTCATATGCACCACATGCTTTCCAAACATCGCAGCCAACAGCAATGTCCTGCAGACAGTTCATGAAACTATTTCCTTTACTTCTTTCCAATGTGCTACTAATCTGCATGTGTTTAGAACCTGCGATTTACATCCTGGCGGTGTGATTTTGGGCCAGTTGAGTGATCTGGCACTTTACAGTCTTCAAGGGAGCTCAGTGAGAAACGTACGGGCTGGACACTTGGAAGCCGTGAGCCCATGATTGACCCCGTCGCCTCACTCATTGGGGTGGCAAGCATGGTTGAAGCTGATGGGGATGAGCGCAGAGGACAAGCCGGTGTTCAGTGTTCGACAAGTCTTCCTCTCCCTCTTGATAGCTACATTCAGAGGAAAGTGCAGGAGTCTTGGGGTGCACTTTGCAAGGATTGATCGACAAGGCTAGTGGCTGTGGACTTGTTTTGGGGGGCTTTCAGGTTCATGTTGCACCTGGTCTGAATGCTGGTCACTCCTCCTTTTAGGAACCTACACAAAATGCTGGAGAACTCAGCAGGCCAGGCAGCGTTTATGGAAAAGAGACAACAGTTGACGTTTCAGGCCGAGACTCTTCATCAGTCCTGTTTACTCTTTTCCATAGATGCTGCCTGGCCTGCTGAGCTCCTCCAGAATTTTATGTGTGTTGCTTGGATTTCCAGCATCTACAGATTTTCTCTGGTTTTGACTCTTCTTTTAGCTGTTTTTGAGCAGTTTGATGGGTACTTCGGCAATGAATGGCTCTGCGGCCTGCAGTGGGCTAGCAGCACGGATTTGAACTGAACAGAACTAAACTCTGTGCCGCTGGACTCGTGGTTTGATGTATGATATTCTTGCCTTGTTTACTCGCTTTCTGCCATTCGCGCAATTTGATCTTTTATCATGTGTTGGGTGTTTGATGTTCTCTTGAACGGGTTCCATGGTGTTTCTTTGTTTTGTGGCTGTTGCAGGAGGATGAATCTCAGAATTATATTCTGTATACATACTTTAATAATAAATATACTTTGAATCCTCTGATGGGCACAGCCACACGCACTTACTGAAGGCATAAGACACCCCAGCCAAAGACACACACACATACATTCTCACACACACACACACACTCTCTCTCTAACACACACATTCACACTCACACACACTCACTCTCTCTCACACACACATACATTTACACTCATACACGTACACTCACACACACACTCACACACACATTCTCTCTCACACACACACACTCTCTCTCTCACACACACACATACACACTCTCTCTCTCTCACACACACACTTACTCCCTCTCACACACACACACACACTTACTCCCTCTCACACACACACACACACACTTACTCCCTCTCTCTCACACACACACACTTACTCCCTCTCTCACACACACATTCTCTCTCTCTCTCACACACACTCTCTCTCACACATACATTTACTCCCTCTCTCACACACACACACACACTTACTCCCTCTCTCACACACACACACACACACACTTACTCCCTCTCTCTCTCACACACACACTTACTCCCTCTCTCACACACACACACACTTACTCCCTCTCTCTCTCACACACACACACTTACTCCCTCTCTCACACACACACACTCTCTCTCTCTCACACACACACTCTCTCTCTCACACACACACTTACTCCCTCACACACACACACACTTACTCCCTCTCTCTCACACACACACTTACTCCCTCTCTCACACACACACACACTCTCTCTCTCTCTCACACACACTCTCTCTCTCACACACACACTTACTCCCTCTCACACACACACACTCTCTCTCTCTTACACACACACTTACTCCCTCACACACACACACACTTACTCCCTCTCTCTCACACACACACACACACACACTTACTCCCTCTCTCACACACACTCTCTCTCTCTCTCTCTCTCTCCCTCTCTCTCTCACACACACACACTTACTCCCTCTCTCACACACACACACTCTCTCTCTCTCACACACACACTCTCTCTCTCACACACACACTTACTCCCTCACACACACACACACTTACTCCCTCTCTCTCACACACACACTTACTCCCTCTCTCACACACACACACACTCTCTCTCTCTCTCTCTCACACACACTCTCTCTCACACACACACTTACTCCCTCTCACACACACACACTCTCTCTCTCTTACACACACACTTACTCCCTCACACACACACACACTTACTCCCTCTCTCTCACACACACACACACACACACTTACTCCCTCACACACACACACACTTACTCCCTCTCTCTCACACACACACACACACACACACACTTACTCCCTCTCTCACACACACTCTCTCTCTCTCTCTCTCTCTCTCTCTCACACACACACACGTGCGCATATCTATGTAGAAATCCACATAGGGGAACAGAAACACACATACACATCAGACTGATGATGGCCCTCACTGACAACAGATGCAGCATACTTGAAGATGCACCACACAACCAGCTCAGGCAACCACTGATCAATAGCTCATTTCTTTCTGTGATGACTCTACCCTGGCAGTAATCAAAGGATTTGAAAGCTGGAAGTGAAGGTGATGTGCTGGCCTAGCACAGCTGCCCGGCTGGGCTCTCCCCTGCAGTGAGCACTACATCACCATTCAGACGTATCATTACTCTTAATCTCATGCTGTGAATACAGTTGATCACTAATAGTCACAAATCAATATTTTTATTATTAGTTCAAAATGAACTCATCTGTTACAGAGAAGAGATATTTCACTCCCCAGTCTGTCAACCTTGCTCAGTGACACGGGAGGTTTGAGTTTGTAGGCACTGCTGGGGGATATTTCCAAACATGAATTTAAATAAACAAAGTCTCTGGTTGTCGTTGGATATCATGGGGGGTGGGGGGGAGGTAGTAGGGATAAGCTCCCATTACCTATCAAATGCTCCCAATGGCGTGCACCTCAAATAGCCTCTGACAACCAAGTCCAGCTCCTGGATTTTACATATGGTTTAACTGCTATGCCCAGCGGACCTGTTTCTGCTGACGGGAGAAGGGGCAAAGGAGAGTTACTGGCACCTTGAAACCACTTGCTTCACACAGATGAAGCTCGTCAGCCATGGTTGGCAGCCCATCTGGGAGAAGGGTAACTCTGATCTCGAACCGCCACTGCTTTGCGGCTGTAGCCACTCATGGGGAAGCTTCAGGAGTAAACCCCGAGGGAAAAAATCTGGACTGAGAGCCCCTAAGGCAGTCCTACATTGAGTCCACCACTGACCGGCAACTCCCGCATCGGTCTCTGCCGTTCATCAGCCATGTGGAGGGATGCAGCTACAGGGGCATCGATTTGCTCTCCATATCAGACTCGTGTCTGTAGACAGCTAGGACACAACATTCATGGTTGACCCAACCAAAGGAAAGCCACTCTATCTTTATCTCTCATCCAGCTCTGCTCCAAAAAAAAAGGCCTAGCATCCTCAAAAGACATGCTCCAGCAATATGTGTGTGCGGCTCTAGATTTTCAGTGCCTGCAGGGTCTCTTGTTTCTTGCATCCATGCTGGTTTGAGTAGGGTCCAGGTGAAGGGCTCGAGCTGAAACACCGTCACTTTCTCTGCTCCTGAAGCGGCCTGGTGACACCCAACGTAGATTTGGGGATCGCTTTGTCAAGCACCTCTGCAGAACCTCCTGGTGGACAATCGTTTTAATTCCATTTGTGTTCGAACATGTTGATCCATGGCCTCGTTTACTCCGAGGTTGAGGAGCAGCACCTCATATTCCGTCTGAGTAGCCTCCAGCCTGATGGCATGAACATTGATTTCTCTAACATAGTAATTTTTCTCCTTTCCCTTCTCACTTCTTTAATTCTCCACTTTGGCCTCTTATCTCTTTTCCTCACCTGCCTATCCCCTCCCCTGGTGCCCCTCCTTCTTCCCTTTCTCCCGTTTTCCACTCTCCTCTCCTATCAGGTATCTTCACCTCCAGCTCTTTGCCTTTTCCACCTATCACCTCCCAGCTTCTTACTTCATCCCCCTCCTCCACCCACCTGGCTTCTAGCTCGTCCTCATTTCCCTCCCCTCACTTTCTTATTCTGACATCTTGACCCTTCCTTTCCAGTCCTGATGAAGAGTCTTGGCCTGAAGGGTCGACTGTTCATTCATTTCCATAGTTGCTGCCTACCCTCCTGAGTTCCTCCAACAGTTTGTCTTTTTCTCCATATTCTAGCACCTACAGTCTATTGTGTCCCTGCTGGCTTGTTGCCGTCGGTTCAGAGACAGCCTACTGGGAGGCAATAAGGCCAGACAGGGCAAGTCCGGCCACTGTAATGTGTATATTGAGCACAGGAGTTGGGAAGT
Source organism: Hypanus sabinus (assembly GCF_030144855.1). Lineage (NCBI taxonomy): Eukaryota > Metazoa > Chordata > Chondrichthyes > Myliobatiformes > Dasyatidae > Hypanus > Hypanus sabinus. Next base: position 59,939,292 of record NC_082726.1, read on the forward strand.
TATGCTGCAGTTACAGAATACAATGGTGAGGGTGCACTTAGAGCTTTGTGTACAGTTCTGATAACCCTCTTGTACAAAAGATGTAATTAAACTAGGTGTATTTGCTGTTCGTCCTGATATCTAATGTAGATTTATTCCGGAGGCCCAATCAGTGGCAGGAACAGAGCACTTTGAGGAGGTTGCTCGCAGGTCAGCGAAGCTTGAGTAAAAGGGGAACTTTGTGGGTTTTCGGACGTTCCAGAGGCCAAGTCAGCAGCGGGATCAGAGTAAAGAAAAGTAAAGACAAGTAGAGGAAGGGACAAGCGGGCAGCCATTGTTGGGAGTGGGCCAGCAGTGAGAGTGGGAGCATCAGGCTGTGACGAGAGGAGGCTGAGCTCAAAGAAACAGGTTCGAAGATTTGGTCTTGGTTGCCTGTTGTACAGTGCAGGCAGAATGGCAGATATGGCAGTGGAATACACCTCCTGTAGGATGTGGGATAGTCTCCCTGAAGACTACACCTGTAGGAAGTGCAGCCAATTCCAGCTCATGAAAGACCGGATTAAGGAGCCAGAGGTGGATGAACTTAGGATCATCTTGGAGGCTGAGCATTTGATAGATATGACTTTTGAGCAGGTGGTTACACCCGGAGGCAAGAATTCGGGGTGGAGATGGATGAACACTGAGAGAAGTAAAGGGGGAAGGAAGTCCTGTGGCCATTCCCCTCAGTAACAGGATACTGCTGAGGGGGTGACCTATCTGGGCAAGGCAGCAGCAGCCAGACCAGCAACAATGTGGCCGGCTCTGAGCCTCAAAAGGACAGGGTGAGGTCAGGTGGAGCAACAGTCACAGAGGACTCGTTAGTTAGGGGGACAGAGAGGAAATTCTGCAGCAGCAAAAGAGACACCAGGGTAGTGTGTTGCATCCCGGGTGCTAGAGTCCAGGATGTCTATGAGCGCTTGCAAAATATTCTTGAAGGGGAGGGTGAGCAGCCGGAGGTCATGGACATGTTGGTACCAATGACGTAGGCAGGAGAGGGGTAGAGATCCTGTACAGTAAGTTTAGGGAGTTAGGAAGAGCAGGACCTCCAACGTGAGAATCTCCGGATTACTCTCGGTGTTCAGAGCTCGGGAAGGTCAGAACAGGAAGATAGCGTAGATGAATGAGTGACTGAGGAGATGGTGCAGGGGCAGGGTTTCAAGTTCTTGAATCATTGGAAATTTTTCTGGGAAAGGAGTGACCTGTTCACGTGGGATGGGTTGCACCTGAACCGGAGGGGAACCGATATCCTGTGAAGGAGGGAAGGTTTAAACGATATTTGAAGTGGGGTGGGAACCAAAATGAAGAGGCAGAAGATGGGGCGGTTGGCACACAAGTAGTGACAGCTTGTAGGGAGTTTGTGAGTAAGGAGAGGCAGATGATGGAGCAAAGAAGCACTCAGCCTGATGGTTTGAGATGTGTCTATTTTAATGAAAAGAGTATCATAAACAAGGTGGATGAACTTAGAGTGTGGATCAATACATGGAACTATGACATTGTGGCCATTACAGGGATATCTCCGGGGCAAGAATGGCTGCTGAATGTGCTGGTCTGTAGATGTTTCAAAAGGGACAGGGAGGGATGCAAACGAGGTGGGAGAGTGGCATTGCTAATCAGGGATCGTATCAAGGATGCAGAAAAGTAGGAGGTCATTGAGGGATTCTCTGCTGAGTCATTGTGGGTGGAATTCAGAAACAGGAAGGGGGCAATAACTCTACTGAGTGATTTTATAGACCCCCCACCCAGTAGTAACAGAGACATTAAGGAGCAGATAGAAACATAGAAAACCTACAGCACAATACATGCCCTTCGGCCCACAAAGCTGTGCTGAACATGTCCTTACTTTAGAAATTACCTAGGGTTACCCATAGCCCTCTATTTTTCTAAGCTCCATGTACCTATCCAGGAGTCTCTTAAAATACCCTATTGTATCCATATCCACCACCATTGCCGACAGTCCATTCCACACACTCACCACTCTCTGCGTAAAAAACTTACCCCTGACATCCCCTCTGTACCTGCTTCCAAGCACCTTAAAACAATGCCCTCTTGTGCTGGCCATTTCAGCCCTGGGAAACGGTCTTTGACTATCCACACAAGGATAGGATGTTGCCTGGATTGGGGAGCATGTCTTATGAGAATAGGTTGAGTGAACTCGGCCTTTTCTCCTTGGAGCGACGGAGGATGAGAGGTGACCTGATAGAGGTGCATAAGATAATGAGAGGCACTGATCGTGTGGATAGTCTTTTAAGCGACTCCTGTACAGGTACATGGTATATAGAAAAGTAGAGAACTATGGGTAACTATGGGTAACCCTAGGTAATTTCTAAGGTAAGGACATGTTGGGCACAGCTTTGTGGGCCGAAGGGCCTGTATTGTGCTGTAGGTTTTCTATGTTCATGGGAACAAAGGAACACAGGGTGAAAGCACTCTCTTTGTCCCAGGGTACATAGGTTTAAAGTCAGATGCAAGACATTTTAAATGGGCATCGGGGCAGGTTCTTCATGCAGAGGATGGTGCACATTTGGAATGAGCTACCAGAAAGAGAGGACGTGGACTCATTAGAGACATTTAAAAGCTATCAAGATAAGTACTCAGATTACTTATCAGAATTACTTATTACTTAATTACTAATTACTTATTACTTAAGTACTCAGAGAGGTTTAGAGGGTAATGGGCCAGTCTGTGGAATACGCAGAATTCACTGCCACAGACCCCTGTGGAGGCCAAGTTATTGGATACATTTAAAGTGGTTGAAAGGTTCTTGGTTAATAAGGGTTAATAAAAGTTACAGAGAGAAGGCAGGAGAATAAGCTTGAGAGGGATAGTAAATCAGCCATGATGGAATGGTGGAGCAGACTTGATGAGCCGAATGGCCCAAATCTGCTCCTATATTTTTTGGTCCTGTGACCCTAATGAAACTAGGCTCACTAAGCATCATAATCAGCATGGGCAAGTTTCCATATCAGACAAAGGATGAGACAGAATAATGAGTGATTTCACAAAGAATTTAATTTTACTTTTTCACAGCAGACCTCAAATTCACTTAAACAATCTGTGGATTGAAAAGAGCAGCGTGTAAAAGTTTTGCCTGGCTTTTTGGAGGAATCCTGGAGAGTTGCTGCAACCTTTCGTGTAGCTGTGACACGAGGACAGAAGTGAAGTGGTTAAGTTATGAGCCTCTGAGAATATACTATCAATCTAGAGGCATGAGTCTGATTGCAGCTATGGCAACGGGGGATTTCAAGTAATTAATTAAGTCTTGGATTAGAAAGTAAGGGCAGAAACAGTGACCGTGAAATCACTGGATTGTTGTAAAATTATGTCTGATGTACCAACATCTTTCAGGGGAGGAAATCTGCGTCCTTAACTAGTCTTGTCTATACGTGACTGCAGTTGACCCTGTTCGATAACATCATAGATATAGAAGCAGATTTAGGCTGTTCGGCCTATCAAGTCTGCTCTGCTTCCATTATGGCTGATATATTATCCCTCTCAACTTTTCTCCTGCCTTCTCCTTTTAACTTTTGATGCCCTGACTAACCTAGAACCTATCAAATTCTGCTTTAAAGATACCCAAAGACTTGTCCTCCATAACCATTTCTGGCTATGAATTCTACAGATTCACCACCCTCTGGCTGAAGAAATTCCTCCTCATCTCTGTTTGAAAGGCATGTCCTTCTTTTCTGAGGCTGTGCCCTCTGGTCCTAGACTCAATTGCTCTAGGAAACTTCTTCTTCACATCCACTCTCTCCAGGCCTTTCAATATTTCATAGGCTTCAATGAGATCTCTCTTCATTCTTCTGAACTCTGGAGGGTACAGGCCCAGAGCCTTCAAATGCTGCTCATACATTAACCCTTTCATTCTTGGACTCATTCTCATGAACCTTCTCTCCAATGGCAGCACATTCTCTTTAGATAGGGGGCCCAAAACTGCTCACTATGTTCAGAGGTTGAGGGAGTAACTGGCGATGGCCGATAAATGCTGGCATTGTCAGTGATGCCCCATGTACGGGGGGAGAGGTTTGAAGGAGTGAATGTGATCATGCCAAAGGCATTGAATATGAGCAGACGCAGAACTCAAGGCAAAGCTTGAAGCAAACAGCCTGGGCACCCTCACAGTCACTGCTTCAGACCTCCAGTGTCCCATTTCATCTAAATGAATTTATGAAGTAACAGCTGCTTCCCATGTCACCTCACTCACCAGTACCCGCCTCTCTCCAGAGGTTTATCTGGCACTTTGAAACCTCCAAGAAGAACAAGCTTTGAAACAAGAGTTCTCTGTATCTGACTACAGAGACTCACAGATCCACAATACCCGCTTGAAAGAGCAGCAGGGTTGGGGGGGGGGGGCGGAACATATTCAATAATGTTCAAAAAGGATGAAGGGAAGAATGAAGATGGAGCTGTGGAGAAAGAAAAGAGAGAGACAAGGGGAGAGAAGAGTGAGGTAGAGAGTGGGGGTGGAGAGAAACGGAATGAGAGAGGAAAAAGAAGGAGAGAGTTGGGTGTGTGTGTGTGTGTGAGAGCGAGAGAGAGAGAGAGAATAGGAAGGAGAGAGATTTATTTCCTGCATATTCCATAACCATACGGGTTAGGGTTATTGAATATTGAGCTGTAGGCATGCTATGTTGGCACTGGAAGTGTTGTGACACTTACATGGTGCCGAGCTCAATCCTTGCTGAGTTAATGCAAAACAACACATTTCACTGTATGTTTTGATTTTTCCGACGCACACGTGACACAGAAAGCTCACCTGATTGTAAACACGATAAAATCTGCAGATGCTGGAAATCCAAAGCAACGCACAGAAAATGCTGGAAGAGCTCGGCAGGCCAGGCAGCATCTATGGAAAAGAGTAAAAAGTCGATGTTTTGGGCCAAGATCCTTCATCCTCCAGCATTTTGTGTGTGTTAATCAGATTGTAACCTCAGTTCCATATTGTCACCACCCTCTGCCTTACAAACACCCTGTGTGTGTCACTGTCTGATGAAGAGAGTTGCCCTGAGAATAAACTTTCACTTTATCTCTGTCTTAAATGAGCGGCTCCTCACATTTTAAACAGTGACTCCCTAATTCTGGATTCTCCCACAAGAAGAATGATTCTCGCCACATCCACCCCGGCAAACCTCCTTGGGATCTGAAGTTTCAGTAAAGTTCCTTTTCGCTCTTCTAGATTGAAACAGATCAGGCCTGCCCAAACTTTCTTCACAAGTCATTCAACTGTCAGTCTAATAAAGCAGCTCTGAGCTGATTCCAACACAATAAACCCTTCCTTAAATAAAGGTATCTATACAGTACAACACATCGTACATTGAACCTGGAACATAGAACACAACAACACAGTACAGGCCCTTCTGCCCAGGATGTTGTGCCCACATTTTAAAAATACTCGTTAGATCTATCTACCCTTCCGTCCTACATAGCCCTCCATTCTTCTATCATCCATGTGCCTATCTACGAGTTTCTTAAATGCCCCTACTGTATCTGCCTCTACCACCACCCCTGCCACTCACCACATTGTGTAAAGAACTTACCCCTGACATCCCCTCTTATACTTCCCTTCAGTCTCTTTAAAATTATGCCCCCTTGTATTCGCCATTTCTGCCCTGGGAAAAGTGTCTGGCTGTCCACTCTATCTATGCCTCTCATCAACTTGTGCACTCTATCAAGTCATCTCTCATTCTTCTTCACTGCAAAGAGAAAACCCCAGGTTGCTTAACCCTTCTTCATCAGACATGCTCTCCAATCCGGGTAAATCTATGAGGAAGTGGGATAGGACCAGCTACCATTTCTGGCTTCATCAAGGCTGTGAAGGCTGGCTTCAGCCCTCTTCCTTTCTAACTCTGATGAAAGATCTTGGCCTGAAATGTCTCCTGTTTATTTCCCTTTAGAGTTGCTGCCTGGCCTGCTGAGACCCTCCAGCACTTTGAGTGTGTTACCTAAGATTTCCATCATTACTGCTCATGTCTCAAGTGCTACAAAGAGTTTGCTTGAAGTGAAAGCCCCGATGCACTTCAGCAGCTGTGACTGTCCATGTCACCGGGCATTGTGTATTTGGAGACGATCTTCAAACTGTCAACAATAACTGATGAGAATAATCATCTGTCGAAGACTCCAGATGTTACAGAACACGTATCGTCATTATTGAGGGCTTCAACAGTTTATGTATGCACATGTAAACTTCCTCAGGAAGCTAAAGGATTTCGGCATCTCCCCGTTGGCCCTCACCAATTTTTATAGGTGTACCATAGAATGGTCTGGGGTGTCAGGGTGGAGATACCTCTCTACTAAAGGAGGTGTAAAGTGCTACCTGCTCGCCTGCAGGTCACCCTTGAGCAAGGTGTTGGATGGTCGTATGAGCAGCTGGTTTATATCACAAGTGCTGGTTATGCGACCACTGACACCAGGCAGACAATCTCGGAAGAGTGTTGATGATGGCTGGGGTTGCCCATCTTGTAAAGACACCGCCCAGAAGAAAACAATCGCAAGCCAATTCTGCAGAACATCTGCAGAGAACAATAATGGCCTGCGTCATAAAACACAGCACATAATGATGATGACAACAGAAAGATCAGAGTCACTTTCTACATAGATACTATACTTCCGTACCTAACATCACTTTATGCAGATATAATAAGCTAATGTAATGTACACATGGCCACACTCTAGTTACTTGTATATCGTGTTTGTAGGATATTAACATCGTCTGTGGGCTCTATGCTTCTTGTGTTTTTTAAATAGTGGATCTGATCTGGAATAATCATTTCATTTCCCTTTACATTCACGTACAGAAGAATAACAATAAGCAATCTTGAATCTAGGATCCGATCCTGATGTCCCAGCTTGGTATGGAAACTGCGGAGAGGTGTGGACACAGTTCAACACATCGCAGGAGCCAACCTCCCCTCCCCTCAATGGACTCTGTCTACATTTCTTGCAGCATCGGTAAATCAGCCAGCGTAATCAAAGACCCCAGTAACCCTGGACATTCTCTCTTCTCCCCTCCCACCAGGCAGAAGATACAAAAGCCTGAAAGCACATACCATCAATCTCAAGGACAGCTTTGACCCCACTGTTATACAACTACAGAATAGACCTCTTGTTTGATAAGGTGGGTTCTTGACCTCACAATATAGTAGTAGTATTCGTAGACCTCTGTTAGTCTCGATAGACCATGGATTTGCGCCTTGGAAAGTTTCCAGGGTGCAAGCCTGGGCAAGGTTTTTTTTAATTCAGTTGCCCATGCTGCAAGTCTCCCCTCTCCAAGCAACCGATGCTGTTGAAGGGAAGGGCATTAGGACCCATACAGCTTGGCACCGGTGTCATCGCAGAGCAATGTGTGGTTAAGTGCCTTGCTCAAGGACAACACGCTGCCTCAGCTGAGGCTCGAACTAGCGATCTTCAGATCACTAGACCAAAGCCTTAACCACTTGGCCATGCACCAACACCCTCACAATATACCTTAGTCTGGCCCTGCGTCTACATGTTCTGCACTTTCTCTGTAACTGTAACACTTTATTCTGCATTCTATAATCGTTTCCCTTGCACTTGTGAAGGGATGATCTGTATGGACAGCTTCCAAAAAAAAGTTTTCATTGTACCTCGGCACAGGTGACAATAAACGTACCACTTTTCATAGTGCAGATTAAAGATTAGATGGGCTTTTTTTGTCAAATGTACATTGAAACAGAGTGAATGCATCGTTCACATTAAATCAAACAGTGAGGGTGTTGTTGGGCAGACCACAAGTGGCACTATGCTTCCAGCCACCATAGCATGCTCACAACCCATCAATTCCAACTGCACCTTTGGAATAGAAACATAGAAAACCTACAGCACAATACAGGCCCTTCAGCCCACAAAGCTGTGCTGAACGTGTCCTTACCTTGGAAATTACCTCGGGTTACCCATAGCCCTCTATTTTTCTAAGCTCCATGTAGCTGTCCAGGAGTCTCTTAAAAGACCCTATCATATCCACCTCTGCCACCATCACCGGCAGCCCATTCCACGCACTCACCACTCTCTGCATAAAAAACTTACCCCTGACATCCCCTCTGTACCTCCTTCCAAACACCTTAAAACTGTGCCCTCTCATGCTGGCCATTTCAGCCCTGGGAAAAAGCCTCTGACTTTTCACACAATCAATTCTTCTCATCATCTTATACACTTCTATCAGATCACCTCTCATCCTCTGTCACTCCAAGGAAAAAAGGCCAAGTTCACTCAACCTATTTCCTTTATAAGGCATGCTCCCCAATCCAGGCAACAACCTTGTAAATCTCCTCTGCACCTTTTCTATGGTTTCCACGTCATTCCTGTAGTGAGGCGACCAGAACTGAGCACAGTACTCCAAGTGGGGTCTGACCAGGGTCCTATATAGCTGCAACATTACCTCTCGGCTCCTAACCTCAGTCCCACGGTTGAGGAAGGCCAATGTACCGTATGCCTTCTTAACCACAATGCAGGAGGAAACTGGAGCATGCGTTGGAATCCCACCTGGATATGGAGAGAACGTACAAACTCCGTACAGTCTGCGGTGGGAATTGAATCCTGATCAGCGATCATCAGCACAGTAATAGTGTCAAGCTACAAACACGACACTATAGTGCCGTCCCATGATTAATAATAGGATTAGCACAGGTAGGTAGTTGATGGCTAGCATGGGCATGTTGGGCTGAAGGGCCTGTTTCTGCGCTGTATGACAGTATGGCTTTGACCAGGCTGTGGGTGGTGGGAGACAGGGAGAGCTGACCGTTGGAGACTAATTGGAATGTGTGCAAACATTTCACTGCGGGTTATCTTTGATTGAACCGTACCTTACTTTTCAGAAGTTGCTGCCAGTGGTGTGCAGCAGGCAGAGACAATCTCTGAATGAGATCAATCATATCTCAGCTCTTCTCTCCGATGCTATCATGCCTGCTTTACAGTCTGTGTAAGTGTGAGATTTTATGGGCTTTTTTGTTATACAAGGGAGTGAACGTGTGGTTAAGATGTTGCACACATGGTTGCTAACAGCAACAACACCATGTTTTCTTCCCAGTAGGATATCCTGATAAAGCGATACAAGATTATAGAAATGTTTGGTTTTTATTATCTCGTTTTCAATAAGTGAAGACATTTATAAAGAGAGCTAGCAAGGCTTGGCTCTTTCGCAACCTCACAATAGTTCTAAGCACTTTGTTCTTGTGAACATACCGAACTTAGAACAGTACAGCACAGTGCAGGCCTGTGGCCCTCAAAGTTGTGATGAAATTTTAACCTATTCCAAGACCAATCTAACCCTTCTCTCCCAAATTTTTTTCAAACATAAGCCTAATGGAAATAATTCAGAAAATGTGTAACTCGGGTAGTTGATAACCCAACCAGTCTCTTAAATGTCCTTAATGTATCTCCCTCTCCCACCACTCCTGGCAGCACGTTCCACTCACCAACACTGTCTGTATATAAAAAAACATCTTTGACATTTCCCCGATAGCTTCCTCCAGTCACCCTAAAATTATGCCCTCTTGGAAAAAGGTGCTGGCTGTCCACTCTATCTACTGTATGCCTCTTATATACACCTCTATCAAGTCACCTCTCATCCTGCCCCAATATAAAGGGAAAAGCCCTGGCTTGCTCAAACTTTTTTCACAAGATGTGCTCTCTAATCGAGATAGCTCCCTGGTAAACCTCCTCCTCACTCTCTATAACATATCCACATCTTTCCTACAATCAGGTGACCAGAACTGAACGCAATTCTCCAAGCGTGGTCTCACCAGAGTTTCATAGAACCACACCATTACCTCACAGCTCTTGAACTCAATCCCCCGACTAACGACGGCCTACACACTGTCCACCATTTTGATCCTTATCATCAGGTGCCGTGTCGTATGATGTAGGTGATCATGGTCTATTTTGGTAAATATTTCTGCAGAAATAGTTTGCCATTGCCTTCTTCTGGGCAGTGTCTTTATAAGACAGGTGAACCCAGCCATTATCAATACTCTTCAGAGATTGTCTGCCTGATGCAAGTGGTCACAGAACCAGGTCTTGCGATATGCACCAGGTGCTTATAGAACCATCTATCACCGGCTCCAAAACTTTCACGTGACCTGGTTAGGATCTAAGCAGGTGCTACACCTTACCCAAGGGTGACCTGTAGGTTAGCGGAGGGAAGGAGTGTCCTGCACCTCATTTGGTAGAGACATATCTCCAAATTCCCCCCCCCCCCCCCCCACACTCACCATCTTCTTAACCACAGTCTTAACTTGCACTGCAGCTTTGAGGAATCTATGGACACGGACTCCAGGATCCCTCTTTGCTTCTGCACTGCTGCAATTTGCCTTCAAGTTCAACCTCCCAAAGTGTTTCTTTTCACACTTTTCTGGATTGAACTCTATCTTCTCAGTGCAGCTCTGCATCCTATTAATGTTTTTTTGTACCCTAAGACAACTTTCTACACTATGTTGGGTCAAGGATATATCCTCAGAGATGTTAACCCCCAGGAACCTGAAATTTCTCACTCTTTCCACTTCTGATCCCTCTAAGAGGACTGGCGTGTGTTCCCTCGTCTTACCCTTCCAGAAGTCCACAATCAGTTCTTTGGGCTTACTGACATTGATGGCAAGATTGTTCCTGCGACATTACTCTACTAGTTCCTGTACGCCCCCTCACCACCAGCTGAAGTGGTAAGAATGGTGTATTATTTATGTTCAAAGTGAATGCTGCTTCTCTGTTGCTGTGTGCCTGTGATGCTGCTACAAGTAGGTTTTTCGTTGTGCCTGTGCATACATGCATATGACAATAAACTCAACTTTGACCCCTTCCTGTTTCTCAGCAGTCGAGGATATATTTCATTTACGCAAAGCAATTTATCCATTTTACATGTGCTAGTCACTAATATTGTTCCTCTCTCTGTGTTTATCATACACGATAACACTCACTCCTCCATCCTAATGTTTATTGTCCCACCTAACTTGTCTTCCCTGGAATACCATTGCCCAGGCCTGGAGGCTCGGAGGCAGCATGTCCTGGGGCTGGAGGCCTGTGTGTGTGTGAGGGGGTGGAACAGTGGATGGAAAAGGGGCTCGTTTTGCTGTTGTTGTCTTGTTCTACACAAGAACATACGAAATGGGAACAGGAGTCGGCTATCTGACCAGTTGAGCCTTCTCTGCCATTCAGCTCCACCTACCTGCCTTTTCCCATCGCCTTTACTTCCCATGATATGCAAAAATCCGTTTAACTGCATCTTAAATGAGGCAGCCTTTCTTACAGTTGCTCTTGCTGTTGCTGCTTGCGTTGCTCTGTGTGGTGTGTTGTATTGTTGTTCTGCTGAACAGCGTTGCCACTGGAATGTGTGGCAACACTAATGGGCTGCCCCCAGCACATCCTTGGGTGTGTTGGTTGTGAACACAAATGGTGCATTTCACTGTCTATTTCAATGATAAGTAAGAATGAATCTCATTCACAGCCTTGCCGTAGGGTTTGGAGGCTTGCGTGCCTCAATGACCCGGAGAGCTATGCAGGCTGGAGTCAGGGCTTTACGCTTTGGCCCTTGGTAGAGTCAACTATGCTAAACATGTCAAAGGGTAAAGGACAGACTAAGACTGGTGTACTGGTCGTTACGGAAACAGCAATGAAGAATCCTTCCACATCTGAATGTGACTGTATTCCTGAGTCTCCACCCGGAACTTGGATGACTGACAGTAGTGAAAACCGAGAGGAAGCTACTGTCACGATGAAGGAAGCCCTGAACACTGCCAGAGATGGAGGACCTTAGCTGCTGCTCAAAATCCCAGTGTTGTAACGGACAAATCATCATCATTCGCTGGAGACACAAGAGAATTCAGACGCTGGAAGCTGGAGCATCAAACAATTAGCTGGAGGAGGAGGAGAACTGACAACCCTTCTGGTGAAAACAAGTCAGAGATTGTAGAGGTGAAACGGTCAGTATAAATAGGAAAGGGTGAGGGTAGGCTCAAGGGGCTGAATGGCCTCCTTGACGAGTTCAATGCGTATTTATTTATTGATTGATTGATTGATTGATTGGTTTGTTTATTTGTTTATTTTGAGATACAGCATAGAACAGGGCCATCCAGCCCAATGAGCCGCACCCAACAACCCCCGATTAAACCCTATCCTAATCACAGGGCAATTTACAATGACTGATTAGCCTACTAACTGGTATGCCTGTGGAATGTGGGAGGAAACCCCTGTGTTCATGGAGAGGATATACAAACTCCTTACGGACAGTGCTGGAATTGAACTCCAAATTCTGACGCCTTCATCTACGCTCCCATTGCGTCCTTGCACAGTGTTACATTATAGGTCCTTGTACACACATCATTTCAGAGGGGGAAGAGCTGGAAGATCGAAGGTGAGAGATGATTTATCCATTTTTAAAAATCCTCAAGCAGCTTGTTTGACAATTCATTGCAGTAACGGCACTTTGATGAGCTGCAACCCTGTGCAGTCTGTGTACAAACTATTACTCTCCAGGGCAACACAGCTTCTCGTGGCGTGGACTAAACTGTCAGGTTAGGCGGGACGAGGAGATCCTTGCATTGCTACCACACCCGTCAACCATGCTGTGAAAATTCATACTTCAAGAGCTCCCCTCCGCCAAGCCACTTCTGAGGTAAATCCCTCACCCACCCCGGACGCTGAGGGCTACTCCCATCTCGTCAGTTCAATGTGTGGAGGCGGATCAGATTTGTGCCTGGGGGGGTTTCCTGAGCCTGCTGTCAGAGGGAGGGGAGGGTGGGGTGGCATGGTACCTTAGCGGTTACAGCACCAAATGGGGACAGTTCAATATGATTTCTACCAGGACATTGCAGGATTAGAGGATACCAGCTTTAAGGAGAGGTTGGGCAAACTAGGGTTGTTTTCTCTGGAGCAGTGGAGGCCAAGGAGAAACCTAACAGAAGATTAGAAGTTTAGAGAGTATCTTTTCTCCCCCAAGGTCAAGATAAGGCATGTATTTAGGGCAAGAGGGGGTAAACAAATCCTAAACAAGAAGTTCTGCAGATGCAAGAAATCCAAAGCAAAATGCTGGAGAAACTCAACAGGTCGGGCAGCATTTATGGAGATGAATAAACAGTCGATGTTTTGAGATGAGTCCCTTCTGCAAGACTGGAAGGGAAAGAGGAAGCTGCCTGATTGAAAAGGTGAGGAGAGGGGAAGGAGGATCACTAGGAGTTGACAGGTGAAGCCAGGTGGGTAGTGAAGGTAAAGAGCTGGAGTTAAAGTGATAAGTTCAAAGGAGAAGTGCAAGGCAAATTTTATTTTACACAGAAATTGGTGGTTAACTGGAACGTGCTGTCCAAGATGGCAACACTATGATCAACAGATCAGTCGGCTTCTGCAGAGATGGAAATTGCCAGTACTGCAGGTTCAAAATCCTTCTTCACAATGATTGAGCTAAGATGGCTGTGTGATCTGAGCTGGACAACATTATGATATAATTGTAACAAATTACTTCCCCTGCTGTCATATTTCTCCTTCCCTAGTGAAATTGGGGGTGCCCAATAATATAGCTATTATAGGGATTAGAGTAACCAATACAAAGCTCCTTTATTGATTGTCCAATCATTCTGAAGGATCTCTCTGTGAATGACTGAAGCACAAAAGGTTTTGCAGAAATATTTAACACCTCACAGACAGCCTGGGGATGAGAATGCAGCCTTGATAACTAAAGACTGATGGCTGGTTAAATTACTGTTACTTGTTTCACATCAGGATTGGTTTATCGGTTTGCTCTGAAGTAAACTGAAATTTTCATCCTTGGGCTTCACACACATTTTCCCTCTTGACATTCTCCGTGTGCTCCAGCAGGGGCATATGTCATTTGTGATTATTTACACCCTTCCCCTCACCCCCAGCCAAGAGAATCTCCCTCTCCCTCCTTTTCCATCTCTCTTGCCCTCCCTCTCCCTTCCCCTCCTCTCTCATCCTCCCTCTTCCTCTCCCACTCCCTCCTCTCTCTTTCCCTCCCCTCTCCCTCTTATTATGGGTTTCGGATTTTGTGCTTCACAAGAGAAACCTTATTTCATTTTCAGCATAGAAAGAGGCCATTTGGCCCAGAATCTATGCTGGTTCACATTTTACTTTAATTTAGTAATTGCTCTCCCCACATTCTCATTAACTCACCCCAGATTCCACCACTCCCTTCCACTGTGGGGGCAACTAACAGTGGTCACTTAACCTACCACCTTTGGGAAGGGGGGAGTGGAAATGGAGCGTTTGGAGGAAACCCAGACAGGGAGAGTAGGTCATTCATAAGGCTAGGGGAGAAAAAAAACAGAGGTCATGGGTTAAGGGTGAAGGGGGAAAAGTTTAAAGGGAACATGGGGGGTGGGGGCTTCTTCACACAGAGAGTGGTGGGAGTGTGGAATGAGCTGCCAGATGAAGTGATAAATGTGGGCTCACTTTTAAAATTTAAGAAAAACTTGGACAGGTACATGGATGAGAGGGGTATGGAGGGATATGGCCCAGGTGCAGGTCAGTGGGACTAGACAGGAAAATGGTTCAGCACAGCCAAAAGGTCTGTTTCTGTGCTGTACTGTTCTATGGTTCTAAATGGCAGAGCAGTTGCAATGGGCCGAACGGCCCAATTCTGCCCCTATGCTCATGGTCACAGGGAGAAAATGAAATCACCAAATCGCTGCACCACAACGACACCTAGTGGCATTGATGAGCATTTGCAAAGGAAGAGAAATCCTGCTGTTAAGTACCAGACTCCCATGATGAAGGTTTGTTGTAAGAGTTCAGTGTCTGGAGCATATACCTCCTCGTGGAAGTACTCCAATCTCCCAGACCCAAAGCTCAGTACCTCCCTTTGCACTGGATCATGGCCAACAGGCAGCAATCAGCAAGAATAGACAGCAACACCTCCACCATGGTTATTCCCAAAATGGGTGTCTCCACTAGGCTGTGTCTTCCCTTACTCCCAATGTGTGCATGCCTTCTCTAATCCCATCGACAAAGTCGCAGATTACACCACCATAGTAGGCCAGATAACAAATGACAATCAGTCGAAGAAGAGGAAGGAGCTAGTGAGACTAGTGATATGGTGTCTGCTCATGGACACAGCCCAACAACAGGTCAGTAAACCAGATTCTGCTCCACGGTCTCTGCTGACACTTCTCACTGTCTCAGTAAAACAAACGGCCACCCTGGACGTTCTCTCTTGCCCCATCGGGCACAAGGTACAAAAGCCTGAAAATGTATACCACCAGGATCAAGGACAGCTTCTACCCACTGTTGAACAGACGTCTTATTTAATAAGATAAACTCTTGAGCTCACAATATATATTGCCATGACCTTGCACCTTATTGTCTATCCACAGTGCACTTTCTCGGT
Source organism: Hypanus sabinus (assembly GCF_030144855.1). Lineage (NCBI taxonomy): Eukaryota > Metazoa > Chordata > Chondrichthyes > Myliobatiformes > Dasyatidae > Hypanus > Hypanus sabinus. The sequence continues at coordinate 59,954,650 of NC_082726.1, forward strand.
AACTGAAACACTTTATTCTGCACTCTGCTATTGCTTTTCCCCTGTACTATCCCGGCGTCGGATGTGAAATGACTGTCCGGTTGGCATGCAGATCAAAGTTTTTCACTGTACCCTTGGTTTTATGTGAAAAAATAAACCGATCGATGGAGCAGTAAAGCACTCAGAGGAAGAGTGCATAGAGACAGTGAAAGCCACTGCTTCAGGAAGTGGTGGACGCATTTCTAAGGGGAAATCAGATTAATTTATTTATCACAAGTACAAGGAAACTTACAGTGAAATGCCTCATTTACATTGACAACCAACACACCCAAGGACGTGCCGGGGGCAGCCCACAAGTGTCACCACACATTCCAGTGCCAACACAGCATGCCCATGTAATTAGAGGGTTACACTGAACAGACTGGTGTGGGGCTGGGAGGATGCTTCAGTGTGAGGAGACTGTGATTTTTCCTTCAGCCCGTCAAGTCTGTGCTGAGCCTGAAGTACTAATTTACACTGACCCCATTTTATTCTCATCACTTTCCAAGCACCATCGTGAGATTCTGCTTCTCCCCTACACTGCAGACAAATATCCGAGCGATCTGCACGAATCTGGCATGTGGCAGGAAACCAGAGTCACAGGGAGAGCACAGGAGACTACGACCGAACCCAGGTCTCTGGCACTGTGGGGAAGCAGCTCTACTAGCTACACCTTCGTACCTTTGGAGTGGCACGGTAAATGCTTTACAGTACCAGTGACCTGGGTTCAATTCCCACCACTGCCTGTAAAGAGTTTATACGTTCTCCGCATAACCACATGCGTTTCCTCCAGGTGCTCCAGTTTCCTCCCACAATCCAAAGACATACAGGTTAGCAGGCTCACTTGTAAATTGTCCCTATTACTTGCTGTAGATAGACAGACAGATAGATAGATAAGTAAATAAATCGATGGATAGATAGACAGGTAAATAAATACAGTCATACTTAGATCTCCTCTAAGCTGGGTTGATAATAAACAAAGATGTCCAAAGTTCAAAATAAATTTGTTGTCAAAGTACATATGGGGCCCTTCATCGGTTGTGATCATCCTAGCTGTCTTTACACAAACCAGGTCCAAATATGTTACCTTGAGATTCATTTTCGTGCTGGTGTTCACAGGAAATGTAAAGAAAAACAATCCACTATACATTATACACAATAGGAACTCCTACTGGGCTGTAATCCAAATATTCAGAGCGGAGCAGGCCTAGGACGTTACTCCTACCTTATTGATAAAAGCTATACATTTAGCATACATGTAATGGAGAGTATATTGGCTGGTTGCATCTTAGCCTGGTATGGAAACACCAACGCCGTCAAATGGAAAATTCTACAAAGAGTAGTCAATATGAGCCAGTCCATCACGGGTAGTACTCTCCCCACCATTGAACACATCTACATGGATCACTGTCACAGGAAAGCAGGGATCCCACCATCCACATCATGCACTCTTCTGGCTGCTGCCATCGGCAAGGTGGTCCAGGAGCCTCAGGACCCTCACCACCAGGTTCAGGAACAGTTATCACCCTGCAGCCATCAGGCTCTTAAACCAGAGTGCATAACTTCACTCGCCCCATCACTGAACTGTTCCCACAACTGATGTTCTCAATATTTATTGCTTATTTATTTATTTTTTTTTTTTGTCTTCTGTATTTGTACATTTTGTTGCTTTTGCTCGCAGGTGGTCCGCCCATGGCCTTTCATTGATTCCATTACAGTTACCGGACTTATTGAGAATACCTGTAAAATGAACCTCAGGGTTGTATATGGTGACATATATGTACTTTGATAATAAATTTACTTTGAACTCTCAACTTTGAAAAAAGACTGACAAACAACCAATGTGCAAAGGAAATAAACTGCAAATAAATAAGTAATATTGACTTGTTAAGAGTGCTTGAAAGTGAGTCTGTGGGTTGTAAAATCCATTCAGAGTTACAGTGAGTGATGTTCAGGAGCCTGCAACTCACTAACTAGGGAGTAATTTAACCAAACTCAACCCATCCCACCCTGGCTGGGAAGCAGTCAACTAACTGCGCCTCCTGTTAACTTATCCCATCACTTCCTCCTCTCCTGAACACAAAATCAGTCATCAGAAGTTCTCCAGACGTTATCACACACCAGAGACCATTACTCGAGTGCTTATCAAACTGTGTGAAAGCTTTGCTGATTTTGTTAATTGAACCCCAGGGTACAATTGATCTCTGTGCACAGCTGTCAAGGCCAGTAGTGGTAACTGCTCTGTCCGAGGCCGGCTCCAGGTTATTGGAAATGCTTTGTCAAGCCAATCAGTCTATTGAAAAAACACCCTGGTGGCCAGCATGTGGATGGCTCTGTTACTGTTATGGATCCGAGTTCTGCGGCGATGTGATCACTGCGGTCCTTGAAAAGTGGCCAGATCCTTTACACCAAATGATTCCCGGAGAAGCTGTTCCCACAGGAGGGTAATCTGACCCCTCAGACTGGGGCAGGAGTTAGATCAAGAAGACTTGAATATAAAAGCGAGGGTGTGATGCTGAGGCTTCATAAGGCATTCAGCAATCCGCACTGGGGCATTGTGAGCAGTTTGGGGGGGCCATTGTCTAAGGAAAGATGTGTTGGCTTTAGAGAGAGTGCAGAGGCTCACGAGAAAGATCCCAGAAATGAAAGGGTTAATATAAACAGTGAGCTTCAGTGCTCTGGGGCTTCACTCGCCATTGAAACCTGTCAAATATTGAAAGGCCTAGATTAGAGTGGACGTGGAGAGGCTATGTTCAATAATGGGAGAGGCGTAGAAGGAAATCTCTTTAGAACAGAGATGAGGATGAATTTCTTTAGCCAGAAGGTGGTGAATCTGTAGAATTCATTGTCACAGACATCTGTGAATGCCAAGCCATTGGATACTCGTCTTGATGAAGGATCTTGGCCTGAAACATCGACTGGTTACTCTTTTCTATAGATGCTGCCTGGCTTGCTCCAGCATTTTGTGTGTGTTGCTTAGATTTCCAGCATCTGCAGATTTTCTCATGTTTTGGTATAGTTAAAGCTGTGTTTAACAGGTTCTTGATCAGTAAGGGTGTCAAATATTATCTGGAGAAGCTAGGAGAATGGGGGTTGAGAGGCATAGATAAATCAGTCATGATAGAGTGATGGAGCAGATTTGATGAGCAGAACAGCCCAATTCTGCTCCTTTGTCTTATGGTCATTAACCCTCTCATCGGTGCTCCACCACACAATGAGATCATGACTGATCTACTGTCTCAACACCACTCTCCCGCAACAACTGCCCTTCAGGCCAAGAATTCACAATGTGCTGTTCCACACGACATACAGTGTAGTGGTTAACCTTCCCAGCTTCTGACCTTATTCTGGCTTCTGCCACCTTCCTTTCCAGTCCTGACGAAGGGTCTCGGCCCAAAATGCTAACTGTTTATTCCCCTCCATAGATGCTGCCTGACCTGCTGAGTTCCTCCATCATTGTGTGTGCTTTACTCTGGATTTTCAGCAACTTCAGAAATGGGCAGTTGCTGGTAACTGAACACCATCAGTATAAAACAGTAGGTCTAAAGAAGGCCATGGTGGATTGAACTTGGAGTACGTTAAAAGGTTAGCGCAACATTGTTCTAAATCTTTTCTCAGAGCTGGAATGGATCATTCATTTCCCCCCCCCCCCCCATGATTCTGCTGTACTGTTCAGTGATTTCATGGATTATCTACCTGAGATGGCATTCCTTGCCCCATCTCACTGATTCAAGAATATGATCCCATATCCCCATTTTGGGCAGAATGCCCACATCCTCTTGCTCTGGAGAACTCTGACGCTGCAGCGGGGATTTTCTTTGAGCCCAACCTGGCAACAAGTCCAATACTGCTTCCAAGGTGATACACCAGATTCAGTGACCAAAGGTTGGATCCAGGGCCTGGGGAGATGCTGGGACATACTGGTGGATATGTGAGAGAAAATAAGTTACAGCGAGTGATGAGGTCAATCTGAGAGCTGCCTTGGTCTTAACGAACCATATGATCAGGTTCTTTGGCCCACCAAGTCTGTGCTCAGCAGGATGCCAATCTAACTACTCACATCTGCCTGCACGTGGTCTGTATCCCCCATTCCCCGTCTGTTCTTACTCTGTCTCTTACATATTTCCTCTCGTATCCAAGAATATGAATTCTAAGGGAATGTGGTTACAGAGAGAACTCTGGGGGGGTGGGGGGGCCACTTGCTGAAGGATGAGCCCAAGGTTTGGCTAACTACCGGAGAACAGCTGAGCAGGAAGACCACAACAGCATTTCCCTTCTGTTTGGTCACTGGGCCAACTGGCACAGCTCTAATCACTACACTTTATGACCACTTCACATTAAAATGGACTTCTTGTTCTAATTGTGTTCTTCCTCATAAAAATTGCATATAATTTATGTTTAACACGCTGATGAAATCACAAGAAAGTCATGCCAGCAACTATATTTCATTAGGTATCTCTCCAAAGACCCTTGCAAATCCCTACAGATGTGTGTTAGAGAGAATTCTGGTTGCCTCACTAGCTGGTGCAGAGGCTTCAATGCATAGGATCACGAAGGGTGGTAGAGTGTTGTAAATTCAGCCAGCTCCATCACAGGTACTACCCTCCCACCCCCCACACTGAGAATATCTTCAAAAGGCAATACCTCAAGAACACAGAATCCATAATTAAGTATCTTCACTATTTGGACATGCCTGCTTCTCATTACTATCATCTGGGTGGAGGCACACTCAACATTTTAAGAATGGCTTCTTGCCCTCCAGATTTCTGAATCAGAATCTTATTTTTAAATCGCTGACATATACCATGAAATAAGTTGTTTCCTTGCAGCAAGACAATGCAAGAGATTTAAAAAATGACTATAGGTTACAGTAAGAGATATAATAAATTATAAATAAATAGTACAAAAAGAGAGAAAGTAGTGAAGTGTTTATGAATCCTCGAGAAATGTGATGGTGGAGGGGAAGATGCTGAGTGTGGGTCATGAGGCTCCTGCCCATGATCCCATGAACAGTGCCTTACTATTCCTGTTTTGCAAAACTTCAGATAATTTTTGTGCCTTGCAGGGTACTGCTAGCAGTGATAATAAACTTGATTCTGGTTGTTTACTTATGAATGCTGCCTATATGATGCTATGATCCTATTGTAAGTTTTGCATTGCACCTGTTATACTTGTGCAAACAACACAATAAATTTGCCCTAATGAAGAATCTCAGTGTGAAATGCCATCTATTTGTTCTTCTCCATGGATGCTGCCTGACCTGCTGAGTTCCTCCAGCATTTTGTGTGTGTTGCTCTGGATTTCTGGCATCTGCAGAATCTCTCGAGTTTATGACAATAAATTTGACTTTGAGTATTTTCAGGGTGTATATGACAATGAGCGTGATTTTGACTACCTCTGGATGCGGGCGGGGGGGAGGGTGTGGAACAGCCAGCTCAGATCAGGCACTCCACAAGTTCTCACAGTCAGTCACAGTCTCTGATTCTTCACTACTTCTGGGCCTCATTTGCCAAAACCAACCAATCCTGGGCCTCTAAATTCAAGTTATATTATTATTATTAAACTATACACAAATATAGCCAATTGAAACAGCATTCCTCCAGGGCTAAGGTACAAAACATAAAACACAAGACAATAAGACATAGGAGCAAGATTAGACCACTTGGCCCATCGAGAATGCTTCACCTTGGCTGATTTATTATCCCTCTCAACCCATATCAACCCCTGCTTTAAATTTACCCAAAGATTTGGCCTCCACAGCCATCTGTGGCAATGGATTCCACAGATTCACCACCCTCTAGCTAAAGAAATTCCTTCTTATCTCTGTTCTAAATGGACATCTCGCTATTCTAACACTCTGCCCTCTGCTCCAAGACTCATGTGCTATAGGAAACATCTTCTCCACATCCACTCCTTCTAGGCCTTTCAATATTAGATGGGCTTTAATGATATCCCCCTCATTCTTCTAAACTCCAGTGAGTACAGGCCCAGGCTCATCAAATGCTCCTCAAATGTTAACTCTTTCATTTCCAGGATTATTCTCGTGAACCTCCTCTGGACTTCCAAAGCCAGCAATTCTTTTCTTAGATAAACTGCTCACAATACTCTGTGTGGTTTGCTCAGTGCCTTATAAAGCCTCAGCATCACATCCTTGCTCTTACATTCTAGTCCTCTTGAAATGAATGCTAACATTGCATATACCTTCCTTACCACCATCTCAACCTGCAGTTTAACCTTTAGAGAATCCTGCACAAGGGCTTCCAAGTCCCTTTGCACCTAATTTTTGAATTGTATTCTTGTTTAAGAAATAGTCCATGCCTTTATTCCTTCTACCAAAGTGCATGACCATAAGCATTCCAGAATATACACTATGTATACTCCTTCGGCCACTTCTTTACCCATTCTCCCAATCTCTAGACTCCCTGCTTCCTCAACACTATCTGTCTCTCCACCCAACTTTGTATCACCTGCCACAAAGCCAACAATTCCACCAGAAAAATTGTTGAAGTGGTCCCAATACTGATCCCTGCAGAACACTTGTTACCGGCAACCAACCAGAACAGGCCCTGTCTATTCCAACCCTTTGCCTCCTGCCAATCAACCATTGCTCTATCCATGCTAGTATCTATCCTGTAATACTATGGGCTATTATTTTGTTAAGCAGCCTGAAGTGTGGCACCTTGTCAAAAGCCCTCTGAAAATCCAAGCATACAACATCCACTGACTCTCCTTTGTCTATCCTGCCTGTTACATCCTCAAAGAATTCCAACAGATTAGTCAGGCGAGATTTCCCCTGGAAGAAACCGTGCTGACATTGACGTCTGTTATCATGAGCCTCTAAGTTCCTCCCAAACCTGATTTCCCCAATCTAGCTATATATTGAAATCCCCCATGACCATTGTAACATTGCCCTTACTACATGCCTGTTCAATTTCCCATTGAGATTTATTATCCACATCCTTGGAGGTGTATATAACCCCATCAGGGCTTTCCTACCCTTGCAATTGTGCATTTTCCTCACAAGGTATCTATATTTTCCAATCCTATGTTACCTCTTTCTAAGGATTTGATTCCATTTCTTTTAAACCAGAAGAGCTATTCCACCCTCCCTTCCCACCTGCCTGTCCTTTCCATACAAGGTGTATCCTTGGATATTAAGCTCCCAACTATGATCTTCTTTCAGCCACGTCTCAGTGATACCCATGTTTAACTTGCCAATCTCTAAATGAGCTACAAAATCATCTACCTTATTCTGTATACTGTGTGCATTCAAATACCCTCAGTCTTCTATTTGTTACCCTTTGCAATTTTGCCCCCATGTTTCATTTCACCTCATCCTATTGGCTGTAATTTTGCCCTGTCATCTGCCTGTTATTCCTCAGTCTCACTACACACTGCATCTACTTGTACACCACTGTCCAGTTCTCAGCCCCCTCACTCCAGTTTGCCTTTCCCTTCCGACTTAGTTTAAACCCTCCCCATCAGCTCCAGCAAACCTGCGCAAAAGGACATTGGTCCCCCCTCGGGTTCAGGTTGAGAAAACCATGGGGAGATGGGGTCCAGAGTTGACCCCCCGTGAACTATGCTAATAATGAGAGAGAGAGAGAGAGATAAAGACGGGGAGAGGCACCATGCTGCACATGCTGATAATGAGAGAGACACGAGGATTTAAAATTATGGCTTCTTTGCTGATTGTTGACTTTGCCTGCTTGTGTGAATCCCTGCTGTCACAGCATAGTGAGTGCCAGGTGCGGGCTGAGACAGGAAGGTGGCCCAGTTTAATGGACATGGTCAGTTGATGGACGGCTGGTGCCCCGGCAGGGGGGATAAAAGACGAGTCTGCTGAGACACCGGCAGACACGCCACTGGACACTGAAAGAGTGTTGTGCACTCACAGGAAGGTGGGGGCTTGGAGGATCGATTCGGGGAAATTGGCCAGAGGCTCACAGTGTGTGAAGGCAGGCCGGTGGGGGCTTGTGTGTGTGTCCCCCCTCACCTGGCTGACAAGCCCACCACTGAAGAACAGTCTGGCCGGAAGCGGAAGGGTCATAATCAATTACCACAACGGTACAACGGATCAAGACAACAACGGAAGGTTTGCCTGCTGCAGCTGCTCATCTCACTCTCTCTCTCTCTCCAACATTACAACAGCAACTACCTCGACCCAAACTGAACTGAACTGAACTCTGCATTATCTTAAAGACTATTCATTTACCCCTAGACTACGATAGAGCTTGGTTTTGATTCTTATTCCTACTCTTCTGTATTTATCATTGCTAACCTGTTTTATATGTATATTTGCATTTTATTATACTGTATTACTTAATTTACTAATAAACACTTTTAGTTCCAGTACCACCAGACTCCAACGTATCATTCCACTTCTGTTGGTTTGGTAACCCGGTCACGGGGTACTTGACAAGGTGTAGCCCTTCCTTTTTGTACAGGTCAAACCTTCCCCAGATGAGATCCCAATGATCCAGAAATCTGAAACCCTGCTCCCTGCACCAATTCTTCAGCCACTCTTTCATCTGTACCATCATCCTATTATTGCCCTGACTAGCATGTAGCACTGGGAGTAATCCAGTAGTTACTTCCTTGAAGGTCATGCTCTTCAGCCTTTCCCCTATACTCACTGCACAGGACCTCTTCCTCCTTTCCCCCCATGTTATTGTGCCAACGTGCACCACAATCTCTGGCTGCTCACCCTCCCTCTTCAAGATCTTGAAAATACATTACCGATAGCACAAATGAAAAACACAATTACAGAAAAACATCTAGCCCAGGTCCCTGAGTGCCATGACCTATAGACTGATGTGTATGGGACGTTGTTTCAGCTTGTTCTTCCACCTAGCGAACACTGGAGAGCAGCACTGATGGGCAGGACTAGCCCCCAACCTAGTACAGATTCCAGTGTGCCCAGAGACCCCTGTTTCTCCGACACTGCCTCCAGTGTCTACTCCCCTTGGTACAGCTCTTGGCAAACTCTTACCTTTTAAAAAGGAATTGAATCATCAATGAAATAGTCTTTGTTATTTTCCATTCTCCGAGGAGAGCTTTACCAAGGCTACTCAGGAAGGATTACCGGTCTGAGGGTGAATTAATATTATGAAGAGCAAAGTTCTGACAATCAAAGTGGGGCATCCCCTTAGAGACAAGCTACATCACAAACCCGAGGCAGTGACTGGGTTCCAATCACCTCTCCACATTTCCCTGTAGAGCGAGTTACACTCAATATTACACTGGGAGATTCACCCTGTGGTCTGCACTACTGCACATCCGGCTGCAGGGAACTAAAAGGTCACATGGCTTATTTCCATTAGCTATAATTTGTGTTGGGACTTGAGGAATTATTTTTCCTCCCTCTATGTCTAAATAACTTATTGAAATTAAAGTTTTCACGTGAGCTTAGGCAGCGAGGGGCTGTGCACTCTTCTGGCGACAGTGCTGATATTCACAGACAGTGAAGTACAGCAAGATTTAGAAGACTGAGGGGGGATCTTATTGAAACATATAAAATTCTAAAGGGATTTGACAGGCTAAATGCAGGAAGATTGCTTCCGATGTTGGGGGAATCCAGAATGAGGGGTCACAGTTTAAGGATAAAGGGGAAGCCTTTTAGGACCAAGATGAGGAAAACTTCTTCACACAGAGAGTGGTGAATCTGGGGAATTCTCTGCCACAGGAAACAGTTGAGGCCGGTTCATTGGCTATATTTAAGAGGAAGTTAGATATGGCCCTTGTGGCTAAAGGGATCAGGGGGTATGGAGAGAAAGCCGGTACAGGGTTCTGAGTTGGATGATCAGCCATGATCATACTGAATGGCGGTGCAGGCTCGAAGGGCCAAACGGCCTACTCCTGCACCTATTTTCTATGTTGTCAGATGAGGGTGGGTCCACACACACACACACACAATCCAAGCAGTTGCTTCCAGTGCGGTAATGGGTGAATGCCCCACTGTACTGTGTTTCAATGTGATGCTAAACAGAGGCTGTATCTGCCCCGGATGTCAGGGAACAGGGAACTGAACAGGACCGAAGGCACAGAAACAGGTCATTGTCCGACCAGCCCTGAACACCATTTGAAAGTGAAACTTGGAGTTCCAGCGTTAGTATCTACCCAACACCGCTGAAACTCTGCACGCGGCAGAGGTCCGCTGGGATCTTGCTATGCACAGATAGGGTGGTCAGCTTTCAACGTCACAACAGTGACTGCACTCGGGAAGTGCTGTAAATTAGCTTGCAACGTCCTAAGACTGATGCCCGTTCCAAGCCACACAGCTGGAGTTCCCAGGTGGGGTTTAAGCAGCTGACGGTCAAATTCAAAAGTTTAATTGTCATTCAACTATATACATGAATACAGCCAAAACAAAACAGAGTTCCTCTGGCACCAAGGTGCAGAGCGCAGGACCAATAGTCATACACAGCACATATCATTATGATTGCAGAAGAACACAGAGTTACAACATTTTAAAATACTAATCTAGCCCAAGTCCCTGAGTGCCATGACCTGTCGATCGATGGTGCATGGACATTGTCCTGGAGCCATGTTTCTGCAGAAACAGCCGCAGCAGGGACTCATATCAGGCAGTTGCAGACAAACACAATCCAGCTCGTCTCCCACCAGCTAAAGACAGTATAAAATATCAGCAGCGTGAGCTTTTACTTGGAAGCTGAGGAAGGGATCCCCCTGGAGGGTGTTGGGGATTGAAGAGGTGTGGATAGTCACTGCTGAACCGGCATTAAGTCACCTGTTTGATCTGGATTGAACGGTGTGTCTCAGAGCGACTTGAGGGAACCTTCCTCTGGCTGGTCACTGCATCTTCCTCCGTTCTTTCCATCAGCTCTCTTGCCCTTTCACCTCGTTATGCCGCACTGCCTCTTCTGCATCCTTGACCCTTAACCCTTTCAGAAGCTTCTGGATTGAGCCGAGTCATCTGAAATGTTTAATGAAAAAAACGAGAGTCATGTTTTCTTTTTCTTTCTCCGGTGGCCCAGTCGAATCAAGAGAGGAGGCGACAGAAAAGGACGGGACAAGAGATTGAAAAGGGAGCACTCGCGGGATTTTGGCCTTTTCGGGCACCACAATCCAATTGCAATTCATTAGCAAGAGCAAATTTTTTTAAAAGTCTGGGACAAGCAGAGTCATCGTGTGAGGGGACCAGTGTTCGAGTGCAGAGGGTCCGGTGACAACAAGCTTGCATGAGGGAAGTTTCCGGTAAATTTCTTCTTCATCTGTTAGTACACAGTCAGAGTGGTGAGGCCGGCTCCGGGACTGTGTTGCATTCTTTGTGTGAGATGGGAGAATTCTGGGAGACCTCCAGCCTCCCGGATAATCACATCTGCACCAGGTGCACCGAGCTGCAGCTCCTCAGAGAACGTGTTTTTTTAATTAAACAAAATATACTTTATTCCAAAATAAAATTATATACAATAACCATTCAAAGACTTTCAATTCTTTACAGTTGGTACCATTACTGTCTTTATATTTTCAAAGTTCTAATGTTTTGTCACCCACGTGGCACTTTGTTCTTTCATATTTACATTCAGGGGGTATACGCCCAACCTCCCTACCCTTCAACTCCCACGGGAGAAGAACTCTAGCCTGTGGTCCTTCCCCACCGGGCCCTTGCGGTGGCTGCACCGTTTGAGTGCGTCCCTCAGCACGTACTCCTGCAGCCGAGAATGTGCCAGTCAGCAGCATTCCCCCACGGACATCTCCGTGTGCTGGTAGACCATCAAGTTTCGGGCCGACCAAAAAGCGTCTTTGACTGAGTTGATGATCTGCCAGCAGCACCGGATGTTGGTCTCGGTGTGCGTCCCTGGGAACAGCCCGTAGATCAGAGAGTCCTCTGTTACGCAGCTGCTAGGAACGAACCTCGACACTGCCCCTTCCATCCTCCTCCACAGCTCCTCGAACCCACAGTGTGCAAAGAGGTGGGTCACCAACTCCTCCTCACTGCAGTGCTCCCGTGGGCAGAGGGGTGTGGAGACGACGTTCCAGGGAGGGATTGGACTGGGCGGGCCCCTCTTACCGCCAGCCAGGCGAGGTCTTGGTGCCTGACGTGTTAAAGAACTGGAGCTGCAGTTCGATGACCTTCGGCTCACTGAGTAGTCCATAGACAGGAGCTATAGGGAGGTAGTCACCTCTAAGTTACAGGAGGTAGGTACCTGATATAAGATGACAAGAGGCACTGATCATGTGGATAGCCAGAGACAGGATTTGTAAAATGCCTATGAGATGGCTTTTTAGACCAGCCCGTGGTTGAGCCCACCAGGGGAAAGGCTAGTCGGGATTACGTGTTGCATAATGAACCAGATTTGATTAGAGAGTTTAAGGTAAAGGAACCCTTACAAAACAGTGATCATAATATGATAGATTTCACTCTGCAATTTGAGAAAGAGTAGCTAAAGTCAGATGTATAGTAGTACAGATGAGTAAAGGGCATGAGAAAGGAGCTGGCCAAAGTTGATGGGGATGAAGGTAGAACAGCAATGTCTGGAGTTTCTGTTTAGAAAATATTCTACGCTTTTGTTCCTTCTACTGCGAATAAATCGTCGGGAAGGGTGTGGTTGTACACTTGCTAGAAGGAACAGACGTGGAGACTGTTTTCAGAGGTGCCAAAGGACCTGGGAGTCCCTCGTGCAGATTTCCCAGAAGGTCAACCTGCAGGGTGAAATGGTGGTGGGGAAAGCTAATGCAACGATGTGATGCTGAGGCTTTATAAGGAACTGGTAAGTATTGAGAGCAGTTTTGGCCCCTTTTTCTAAGAAAGGTTGTGCTGCCATTCCAGAACTTTCAGAGGAGGTAGACCAGAATGATCCCAGGAACGAAAGGGTTACCCGCATGAGGAATGTTCGATAATGGATCTGGGGCTGTATTCACTGAAATTTAGAAGATTGGGGGAGGGGAACTCTCTTAATCCTATAGAAAGTTGAAAGGCATAGGGTGGACATGGAGAGGATGCTTCTTATAGTGAGGGAGTCTAGGACCAAGGGACACAACCTCAGAACAGAGGGATGTCCATTTAGAATTAGATGAGGAGGAATTTCTTTAGCCAGAAGGTGGTAAATCTATGGAATTCATTGCCACAGGTGGCTGTGGAAACCAAGTCATCTGGGGCATTTAAGGCAGAGGTTCTTTAGGTTCCTGATTACTCAGGGCATGAAAGGTTACAGGGAGAAGGCAAGAGAATGCACTTGAGAGGGAAAAAAGGATCAGCCAGGATGAAAATGTGGAACAGACTTGATGGGCTGAATGGCCTCATTCTGCTCCTATCTCTTGAGGTCATGTTTAACCAGCTCCATGGGCACTAGCCTCCACAGCATCAAGGACACCATAAAAGGTGAAGCCTTAAGAAGCCAGCATTCGTCACTAAGGACCCCAGTCACCCAGGACGAGCCCTCTTCTCCAATCTGCCAGAGGAACTCACCGCACCCACTGGAGTTTAGAAGAATGGCGGGGGGGGGGGGGGAATCACAATGAAACCTATCAAATATTGAGTGGTCTGGATAGAGTGGATGCCGGAGGATGTCTCCTATCATGGGCGAGTCTAGAGTCAGAGGGCACACAGAATAGAGTGGCATCCAATTAGAACAGAGATGGTGAAGAGTTTCATTAGCCAGAGGGTAGTGAATCTGTGGAGGCCAAGTCACTGGGTATATTTAAAGCGGAAGTTGATAAGTTTTCGATTAGCCATGGGTTCATTGTCCATCCAGAAATCTGATGGTGGAGGGGAGGAAGCTGTGCCTGAATTGTTGTGTGGTGTCAGGCTCCTGCACCTCCTCCCTGATGGTAGCAAGGAGAAGAGGGCACGTCCTGGGTGACTGGGGTCCTTGGTAGCAAATGCTGCCTTCTTAAGGCTTCACCTTTTATCGGTGAAGAATGGGGGGAGCAAATTGCTGACATTTTGGGTCAAAACGTACATCAGGACTGAGAGGAGAGAGGGAAGATTGCCAGTATAAAGTGAAGAGGGGAGAGATGAGAAAGCAATCAACCCACACAGTGCAGAAAGGAGTGAACCCTGTCTCCCCACTCTCTGTACCGGCCATCTTACCTCTCCACTCTCAGTCCCGATGCAGGCTCGTGACCCGAAACACTGACAGTTCCTTTTGCTCTACTGATATTGCCTGACCCACTGACAAAACGGAGAGACAAGAGCCCGCAGGTGCTGGAATCCGGAAGAACTTGGCAAACCACACAACATCTTTGGAGAGGAATAAATAGCCGATGCTTCGGGCAGAGACCTCTCATCAGGACTGGAAAAGAAGGGGACAGAGGCCAATTTAAGATGGTGTGATCAGGAGAAGTGCAAGCTGACAGGTGACAGATGAGACCAGTGAGCTGGGGAAGGGGATGAAGTGAGAAACTGGAGGATGATAGGAGGAAGAGGTAAAGGGCTGAAGAAGAAGGAATCTAATAGGAGAGGACAGTGAACCGTGGAAGAGAGGGAAAGAAGAGGACCAGAGGGCAAGTGAGAAGAGAAAGGGGGAGAGAATAACCAGAATGGGGGAATCACTAAAATAGAAAAGGAGGGAAGGGGAGGAGAAATTGATGTTTTTGCCATCAGTTTGGAGACTAGCCAGACGGAATGTGGGACTTTGCTCCTCAACCCAAGATTGGCCTCATAAATTCAGCAGAGGAAGTTGTGGACAGACTTGTTGGAATGGGAATGGGGAATCAAATTGAAATGGTAACCACCAAGAGATCCTGTCCCTTGCAGCGGACACAACGGAGGTGTTTGATGGAGCTCTATAAAGGGGACTCACCAACTGGGGGTCTATCACCCATCTGGATTAGCAACCGCACGTTTTCCCTTTGGCTCCAGCCCCTGGGCTGTCCACTTCCCAGAGTCGGTCCTGTTTCTCAGGCTGAGCCTGCAGGTACCTGTGGCAAACTGAGAGAGAGAGCACAGGCTCATTTTCCTGGTCCTTGTTCCGTACCCCCGTCACCCACTCCAATAACCCAGTATGCAGCTGCTGGCCAATCCCGCTCCTGGGATTGTTCACACCCTTTCTGCTGAACTGCACAAGCCGCCCCATGAAACACTGCATGTGCTGTTTACACAGGAGATTCTGCAAGTGAAAGAAACCAGAACACACACAAAAAGATGTAGAATTGTTACTTTTTGCAATTTTCCATATCATTTAACTTTCCTATGCTTGTTTATAATTTTTATATAATCACCTATACACCTGTCATTTTCTAATAATTTTAATATAGCTGGTTCTGTATTTTCTGGAATTTTCTCAGTTTTTCTGTAGCAAGTGCCACACCACTTGAATCTGGCTATTTTATAGGTTAACTGTTATATTTGGAGTGGTGTTATCTCTAGACAGTCTATGAGACAACCATGACTTCTTTTTAAAATTTTCTCTTTTCTTTGTTCGTTCTTTGTTCTTGTAACACTTAATAAACTGGCCCTAACCACCAAAATTTATACCTCTTTCTTGACTTCCAAAGAACCTCCGAATCAACATCAGCAGATCCAACACTGGGTTAATCCTTGCACTATCCAGCCCTACTAAGCTGGTGTTGGATTCTGGTGTTTTAATCCAAGTTTCTTTCAGAAGTCAGGAAAGAGGCACAAAACCTGTTGCTTCACGGTCGCTCTATTAAGTGTCAACAGAACAAAGAGGGGGTTGAAAACGGATATAGAGGTCTACAAACAGAAGGAGAGTCTAAAGGGGAAAATTGTGCTGTCTCATGGTCAGTTATTTTTACACTCCATAGATAAAGGGAAATTTCATTCAAATTTGTAGATAAGAGTCAAGCACGGAGAAAGCTTTAATCCAAATAATGCAGTACCAAGTGAAGTTTCCAGAATCGTAACCACTAGGGGGACACACTGAGTAACTGCATATACGTACTGTGGCCATAAGGAAGCTTATTAACCTATTGTATGCATTTAAGAACTAGTTAAAATACAAGCAGATAATTGTTAAGTTGCTGAAAAAAATAACTATTAAACAGACTAAACTTTTCTGTTTTGTTGTGCGACTTCAGGGTGCTTGGGGTTGATGTTCTGTTAGTTACTTGCGCAGAGGTGGGGTTGTTTGGGGGGGTCAATGTTCTTTTTTGTGCAGGGCAGGGGGGTTTTGGGGGCTGATGCTCTCTGTTCTTTTGTGTGGGGGTGGGTTTGATGTTTCTGTATGACTTTCATGTTCTTTCTTTACTTCGTGGCTATCTGGAGAAGACAAATTTCACAGTTGTATATGGATACATGTTTTGATAATAAATGAACCTTTGTAACAATCTAGTCCAACACTGGTGACTCCCTGTACCTCTGTACATGGCCGGTGAGATGGGTTGGCTGATCCCTAAATCCTGTCAGCGGGGAACTGACTGCAGAAGTCGGCCGGCATCCTCAGCCCAAGGCCCAGGCGCCGGTGTTTCTTGCGGACGAACATGGTGTCCAGGACGGGCAGCTGGTAACACTGGCTGGTGCTGGCACAGCACAGGCTGCCTGGGACAAAGCAGAGAGAGACTGAGCAGCAAGCGCTTCATCCACCTCGCACTACCCCACCTGATCCCCAGGACCCTGACGTGCAGTGGGTGAAGGAACAGCTGTTTGCGGCTGTGGACCCCAATGAGATCCTACCACAGACTGCAGACAACCTTTCTCCCAGTGACTTGAGGAAGCTGGATGGAATACATGTCTATCTGTATCTGTGGTGCTGAGGTAGAGATGTGTGAGAACTTCAGGTTCCTAGGTACAGGTGTCCCCCACCCCTTTACAGCGTTCCTATGAAACCTTTCTTAAGCCGAAATGGCATAAAGCGAAGAACCATTAACTTATATAGGAAAAATTTTTGTAAAAGTGAAAATCCTCTGTAATGTGAGAACTAATGTGGTTACTAAAGTAGGCTTTTTGTAAAAGCGAAGTGGTGTAAAGCGGAGGACACCTGTATAAATATTAACAAATTGTGCTACACTGTAGCTTAACGTTTAGCATCACACTATTACAGCGCCAATAACTCAGGTTCAATTTCTGCCACCGCCTGTGAGAAGTACGTTCTCCCCATGACCACATGGTGTGTCTCCTTTGGGTGCTACCATTTCCTATCACATCCCAAACGAGTTAGTAAGTTTATTGGTCACATGGCTGTAGTTGGGCAGCTTGGGCTTATTGGGCCTGAAGTGCCCATTTCCATGCTGCATCTCTAGGGTTCTTCTCCCGCGGGAGTTGAGAGGCGGGGGGGGGGGGGGGCGGGGTGTATACCCCTAAACAAGTGTATGTAAATATGGAATAACAGAGTTCCATGTGGGTGGCAAAAATTGTGAAAATGTAAAGACAGCAATGGAAACAGTTGTAAAGGATTGAAAGTCATTGAATGGTTTATTGCATACAATTATTTTTGAATAAAGTATACTTTGATTTAAAAAAAAAATCTCTAAAGTAAGTATCACCAGCAATTTGTCCTGGTCCAGCCACAGAGACACCATAGCCAAGAAAACACACCAGCACCTCCTCTTCTTCAGAAGGCATAAGAAATTTGGCATGTTTCAGGCAATCTTCATTGATCGATTTATTTTATACGGAGGCACCACTGAAACCATTCCATCCCCTGCATCTCACCTTGGTACGGCATCTGCTCTGCTCAGAGATTGCAGAGAGTTGTGCACGCAGCCCAGTCCATCACACAACTCAGAAAGCAGCCTATCTGGATGTATCACAGCTTGGAACAACAACTGCTCCCTCTGCGACTGTAAGAAACTGCAGAGAGTTGTGCACACAGCTCAGCACGTCAAGGAAACCAGCCTCAGGGTCCATCATGGACCCTGTCTAAACTTCTCACTGCCTTGGGAAAGCAGCCAGCATAATCAAAGATCCCTCACATCCTCTCTTCTCCTTCCCATTGTACAAAAGATTTTAAAAAAGTCTTGTGAAGGTGCACTGGCACATTCAAGGACAACTCCTACCCCACTGTTATAAGGTTACTGAATGGACCACACGGAGGATAAAGATTATTTATGTTGCTGCTCTTTCTCTAATTGTAACACTATATTCCACATTGTTTCTCCCTTCTATTCTACCTCAAGGTACTTTCGCACAGTATGATCTGTCTGGATGGCAAGCAAACAAAAGAATTTTGTCTTACATTGGGTAAACGTGACAATAATAAACTGATCACCATATCTAGCATTTGCATAGTTTGGGCCGTCCCATCCAACACAAGCCCTCGCAGGTAGTCTCCCACACTAAACTACAGATTTGGGCCAAGTTCAGAATCAGGATCAGGTTTACTATCACTGGCATATGTTGTGAAATTCGTTGTTTTGAGGTAACAGTATAGAGCAATAATAAAAAAAATTACAATAAGAAATAGATGTTAAGAAGTGCAAAAAGAGAGCAAATAAAAGTAGTGAGGAAGTGTTCATATCTTCAGTGTCCATTCAGGACTCAGATGGCAGAGGGGAAGAAGCTGTTCCTGAAACATTGAGTGTGTGTCTTCAGGCTCCTGTACCTCCTCCCTGATGGCAGAGGGGAAGAAGCTGTTCCTGAAACATTCAGTGTGTGTCTTCAGGCTCCTGTATTTCCTCCTTGATGGTAGCAATGAGAAGAGGGTATGTATCGGGTGATGGGATCCTTAATGAGGGATGCTGCTTTTTGAGGCACTGCAGCAGAGTAAAAGGGAGAGCAGATTTTTACACCAGGTTCCTAACAAAATAACAGGATCAATAAACCATCTCTTTATAGATAATCCTACGTAGTACAGTGGCACAGCAGGTGGGGCAGCTGCCTCACGGTTCCAGAAACTCAGGTTCAATCCTGACCTCAGGCAATGTCCGTGCGACCATGTTGGTTTCTCATGGGTAATCCAGTTCCCTCCCACATCCCAAAGCAAGTCAACTGACCTCTGTAAAGTACCAGACACAAAATGCTGGAGCAACTCAGCAGGCCAGGCAGTATCTAAGGGAAAGAGTACAGTTGACATGTTGGACGAAGGTCCTTCAGCAGGACAAAAGCTCAGGGTAGGCATCCCTGGAAGAGACTTTGCAGTCTCCGCCTGAAACATCAGCTGTACTCTTCTCCACAGATGCTGCCTGGCCTGCTGAGTTCCTCCAGCACTTTGTGCATGTTGCCTGGATTTCCAGCGTCAGCAGATTTTCTCTTTTCTGTAAAGTATCCCTGGTGTGGAGGTGAGAATCGGGGGGCAGTTAACGGGAATGTGAGGAGAAACACTTCTTACAGGGGAAATTAGGAGGGGATAGGATTGCTCCGCAAGCTGGCATGGAGTTGATGGGCAGCAGAATCTCTAAGTCATAAGGAAATATGAATGGATGACTCCTGGTCCGTGCGCTGAGTACCAGTGTACCTTTCAGCTTCACAGTGTGGAACCCAGCCACCTCCTTGTCCGTCCAGAAGATCTTGGCAAACTCATCGACGGGATGAGGTCGGAAAGGAAGGACGTCTGGTGGTCTTTCCCTGTTCCCACAGATCATCTGGTTTAACAGGTAGAGCACAATCCGTTCACCGACTGACCGCATCTGAGAGACATACTGTCAGCTCATGTTCACCATGGGTCTGTCTGTTCACATTCAGTCAGAACGACTCCATCCTCTGAGCTCAACTGACCCAACCCACACCCACTCCCTCACACTCCAGCTGACGCCTCTCCAAAAGCTGACTCATCGCGGGTCTCACCACACTGGGTGTGTGTTTACTGACTGGGGTATCCCGGGATCCTCCCGCCTCCCATCACATTCCCACCCACTGCCCATGTCCACTTCCCCAATAACAGCCGAGTGTTTGTCCCAGCCCAGCGTACGGTGATAACACAGGAGAATCTGCTTCTCTAGATGGAAGTGCTCCATCTCAACAGCAGTTCCCTACCATGACAGGGCACCCTTCCTTGGTGGAAATACCTGCCTCAAATGAGGTTCTCTACTTTGATGTTGGATCCAACTGTTCAATTCTTAGATTAGGATGTTTAATTCACATTTTCATTGCAGTTTAACAATTATCTGCTTGTATTTTAAGTAGTTCTTATATGTGTATAACAGTTTAATATGACTCTAGTGGTTATATTGGATTGGTATGATTCTGAAAGCTTCTCTTTGTACTGCATTATTTGAATAATGGCTTTCTAATTGGTTGACCCTTATCTACAAATTCAAATGGAACTTTTCCTTATCTATGGGCAGCACCATCTTAGTTCTTTTGTCTCTCTCTCTGCTTTGTAGACCTCTATCACTGTTTCAACTTTCCTTTGTTCTATCAATGCTTAATAAAACGATGGTGAAGCAACAAGCTTCGTGCTTCTTTCCTGACCTCTGAAGCAACGTTGGATTAAAACATCAGAAACCAACAAGAAGCATCCTCCTGTGGGTTCGCGGTGAAAGTGTGGAGGAGGATGGAAAGTGTCAAGGTTCATCCCCAGCAGCTGCGTAACAGAGGACTCTCTGATCTACGGGCTGTTCCCGGGGATGCACACAAAGACCAACATCCGGTGCTGCTGGCAGATCATCAACTTGGTGGAAGACGCTCTTTGGTCGGCCCGAAACTTGATGGTCTACCAGCACACGGAGATGTCCGTGAGGGAATGCTGCTGACTGGCACATTCTCGGCTGCAGGAGTACGTGCTGAGGGACGCACTCAAACTCGGTGCAGCCACCGCAAGGGCCCGGTGGGGGAGGACCACAGTCTAGGGTTCTTCTCCTGGGGGAGTTGAGGGGTGGGTGGCGGGGTGTATACCCCTAAACAAGTGTATGTAAATATGGAATAACAGAGTGCCACGTGGGTGGCGAAAAATGTGAAAATGTAAAGACAGCAATGGAAACAGTTGTAAAGGATTGAGAGTCATTGAATGGTTTATTGTATAATTTTATTTTCGAATAAAGTATATCTTGTTTAAAAATAAAATTGTCCTCGGTGGAGAAAGCCTATTTTGATGGAGGTTCAGAATAATGTCTTTCCCAGGGCAGAAGATACAGAAGCCTGAAATCACGTGGCACCAGGCTGAAGGACAGAGGTGGCCCACCCTGGGGTTGAGAGCTGTGTGGGTATGTGTATGAGGGCAAGAGGCCCATCCTCCTGTTGTTTTGTTTTCTTACTGCTGCTGTACTTGTTGCTTGTGTTGTCCTGCTGAACTGTGGGCATGTTGTGTTGGCACAGAATGCGTGCTGAGACCTGCAGGCTGCCCAGCGCATCCCTTGATTGTGTTGGTTGCGAACGCACACGACTCATTTCACTGCACTTTTCCATAAACGTGATAAATAAATGAATCTGTACCTGACTCTCCTGCTCCCGGCAGCCATTGGTGAACCGGCCGAAGCTTACGGACCCTGGGCAGAAACACACTCCCTGCCCACCCACGGAAGCTTGGCTGAGTCTCTCACCTGGACCAGCTCCTGCCTCCCACTGTCAGACGTCGTCAGAGCTTCATCCAGTGAGCACCAGCCAGCTCCCAGGTACACAGCAGCCACTGCAAGGCAGCAACAGAGGGATGAGGTCTGGGGGGGGGGGGGGGGCAAGAAGAATCGTGCTATTCTGCTGTTGCGGGCAAGTGGGAGTGGACGTTGCCCTCAGGAGAGGATAGGCCAGTCAGACAAAACCCCCGTGTCATTAGGCAGGAGCTGTTCGTCTGTGTGCGCACAGTCCAGTGCAGACCACTCCATTTGTAGCAAGTGCGTCAAGCTTTTCATCGTGACCCTGGGCCTTCAGGTGAAAGTCAATGTTCACAGTGGCTGGGCTGGGACGGAGGAGGTAGGTCAAGATTGGGGGAGGGGAGGTTAGATAAGGCAGATGAGTGAATGGTAGGAGGGAGGAAGGGGAGCCCAGAGGAGCTGTTTAGGAGAGAGGTTTGGCAGGGAAAGGGACAGAGAGGAGGGGGCAGAGGAGACACCATAAGACACAGGAGAAGAATTAGGCCATTTGCCCCATCGAGTCTGCTCCACCATTCAATCATGGTTGAATCGTCTTTCTCCCCCTCCTCAGCCCCACTCCCCAGCCTTCTCCCCGTAATCTTTGATGCTGTGTCCATTCAAGAACTATCAAGCTCTGCCTTAAATACACCCAATGACCTGGCCTCCACAGCTGCTGGGGTAAAACATTTCACAAATCTATCACCCTCTGCCTAACGAATTTTCTCCACATCTCTGTTTTAAATTGACACCTCTCCATCCTGAACTCCCCCACCATGGGAAACATCCTTTCCACATCTACTCTGTCTATGCCTTTCAACATTCGAAAGGTCTCAATGAGATCCCTCTTCATCCTTCTAAATTCTTGCAAGTACAGGCCCAGAGCCATCAAACATCCCTCGTATGATAACCCTTCCACTTCCAGAATCATCCTTACGAACCTCCTCTGAACCCTCTCCAATCCTCATCTTTTCTTAGATGAGAAGCCCAGAACTCTTCACAATATTCAAGGTGAGGCCTCACCAGTGCTTTATAAAGCCTCAGCATCACATCCCTGCTCTTGCATTCAAGCCCTCTTGATATGAATACTAACATTACATTTGCCTCCCTCACCTCCAACTCTACTTGCAAGTTAACCTTTAGGGTGTTCTGCAGAAGTCCTCCGAAGTCCCTTTGCATCTCAGGTTTTTGGATTTTCTCCCCGGTTAGAAAATAGTCTGCACATTTATTTCTACTACCAAAGTGCATGACCGTGCATTTTCCAACTTGGGGTTGGCGGGGGGGGGGGGGGGGGTGGTCAGGGGAAGTGTAGAGGTGTGGAGAGAGGGAAGGGGGAGGAGAGAGTGTGGGGGCAGAATTGGGGAAAGAGGAGAGTGGAGAGTTGTGGAGAGAGGTGGGGAGGAGAGGGTGAAGGGAGAATGTGTGTGGGGGGACAGGGAGGGGGTGAGGGGGATGGGAAACAAAGGGAAGACTGGAGAAATGAAAGAGCGGGGAGTAATGGACAACAGGGACAGGAAGAGGGCAGAGATGACTCAGAAAATGGAGATAAGGGGAGGAGACAGCAAAATAGTGTTTGGAAAACTAGGAACAGCTGTCGTATAAATAGTGTGTCCTTGTTACTCTGCCAAGGAAGAGGGTTAACAATCCCCGTTTCCCCAGCTTTCAGTCTTGGGCAGACGTGTCCATTTGTGGCTCCCTGCTGTCATCTAGTGGTTGTGCACGAGTACTGCAGGCATGAGCTCCTGAATCTGTCCCACCTGCCTGGTTTTCCTTATGGCAAATCTACTCGACTCCACACCTACATGCAGTGGGGCAATGTCCACGAGATCTCCCTGTGCATCTGTATCGCACCTTTCTGGTCCTTCCTTCCAAGTGTGTTGCTTGGATAAATGAAAAGAAGCAATTTCCATGGTACTGGAAACTGCTTCAGCAGATACACTCCCACGTCAGTCCTCTCCTACCATGATGAGGCTAATCTCAGGATGGAGGATCAACACTTCATATTCCATTTAGGTAGCCTCCAACCTGATGGCATGGACATCGACTTCTCCTTCCAGTAACTTTTCTTCCCTACCCTTCTTCTATTCCCCACTCTGGCCTCTTACCTCATCTCCTCACCTGCCTATCACCTCCCCTTGTTGGCCCTCCTCCATCCCTTTCTCACATGGTCTACACTCCTCTCCTATAAGATTCCTTTTCTCCAGCCCTTTGGCTTTTCCACCTTTCACCTCCCAGCTTTCTTCGTTATTCTCCAGTCCCCCACCCACCCATCACCTTCTAGCTTGTACTCTTCCTCCTCCTCTCCACCTTATCTTGGCATCTTCCCCCTTCCTTTCCAGTCCTGATGAAGGGTCTCAGCCCAAAATATTATTCATTTCCATAGATGCTTTGCTGAGTTCCTCCAGCATTTTGTGTGTGTTGCAGCAGATACTTTGACAAGAAATTTGCAGAAATGCAAAACTTTCAAGTCAAGCTGTAACTATTGTGGGTGGGGCAACTTGCTGAGCTGCAGCCAGGTGTGCATAGACAGAATGGGCTGAAGGCACTCGATCTTGTAATAGTTTCCAGGCATCGAGGGGTACACGTACCTGTCTTGTCATCCTGCGGACTCAACAAGCCCAGTATCTGGTGCTCAAGGCTGTCCTTATACAGGTTAAAAAAGGCCACAGAAGATGGTGTTATAGCAAGCTGGAAGAGAGACAAAAGTTAAAACACAAACAATAAATTTAAATTAAAACACTATTCTTGCACAGCAAGATTTATTCCAACTATTTATTCCTGCAGCAGATACATTAACATGTAAAAGGCATCTATACAGATAAAAGGATCGGAAAGGTTTAAGAGGATTCAGACAAATGGGACTAGTTTAGATGGGGATCTTGGTCAGTACAGAGTATTGGGCCAAAGGGCTTGTTTCTGGGCTGTAGGGCTATGACTCCAATGTACCAGCAGACACCATGTGCTGGAGACAGACTGTCCACTGATACCTTTGTCAAACCTACCTACTTTCACAGCTATCTTGACTATACCTCTTCCCACCGTGTTACTGTAAAAATGCTATTCCCTCTTCACAGTTCCTCCGTCTCCACCACTTATGTTCTTAGGGAGATGCTCGCCCACCCATCTTCTTCCTCGCCTTCCCCTCGGTCCACCTTCTTATTCTGGGCTCTTCCTCCCTCCTTTGCAGTCCTAGTGAAGTGTCTCAGCCTGAAACTTCGACTGTTTATCACTCTCCATAAATGCTGCCTGACTTGCTGAGTTCCTCCGATTCTTTGTGTGGTACCGTGTACTTCCTCTCCCCAAGGACTTGTCATCGGAAGAGGCAAGGAGAGTTGGGCCATGATCCGGACATGTGAATGGCTACATCAGCAGGTTGACAAAGAAGTCACTGAGTTAGCTTGTCCCTCTCTGGGTAAAATCAGTTTGAGACACTACAGCCAGTCACCAGGAACTCCAGCCCTGCAATCTCTGTTATGTTAATATCAAACTATTATGCCCACATGCTTGACCAGCCCAACTGCCATAGTGTGTCCATGGACAGCACATAAAGCCAGCTTCCTTTCCTTGCTGACAATCAACACAGGTGCACTGCTCTGCTCCCTCAACATTCTAGCCCATCTATAAATTTACTGATGACAATTGTAGTTGGCAGAATCACAGATGGTGATGAGATGGCATATAAGAGTGAAACTGATTGGCTGGTTGAGTTATGTGTTATGAGTGATGAACAGACCTGATGGACAATGGGGTGCAGAGTTAACTATTCCCCCCCCCCCACAAGAACTACAAACTATTGCTCTTGCTATGCTGCTACTGAGAGAGAGAGATAAAGCCCAGGCAAGAACATCTGCTACAGATAAGAGGGAGAGAGAGAGACTGTTGATTTATTGTATTTTGACTCTTCCTGGATTATTTACCTTTCACTACAAGGACTTTACTTTGCTCATTAACATTCCTCATCAGGAGACAGCAGGAGTGGCCTGATTTGATAGACACAGTCATTCAGATTTGATGGATAGCTGAGTCCCCGTTAGCAGGGCTAAAAGACAGGTCTGGAGAGACACCCTTCAGACATGCCAGTGGACACTGATTGTGTGTTCGGAACCCACAGAAAGGTGGGGGCTTTGGAGACCGAAACAGGAGATCGGTCAGTAAAGCTCACAGTGTTACAGCAGGGCCGGTGGGGACTTGTGTGTGTGTCCACTCATGCCAGAGTGACGAGTCCACCACAGAAGAACGGTCTAGCTGAAGGACCCAGGGGTCATAACTGAATGGCCACAACGATACGACGGAATCAGAGAGCAATAGGTTTGCCTGCTGCAGCTGCCTAATCTCTCACTCTCTCCAACGATTACAACACAACAACCATAACTACCTCAGCATGTATGAACTGAACCTTATACTCTTCTATGACAATTCATTTACCCCTAGACATCAATAGAGCTTGTTCATTATTGCTTATTATTATTCCTACACTTTTAGGTTTATTATTGCCAACTTGTTTTATATGTATATTTGCATTTTTGATACTGTATTGTGTAGTTTACTAATAAACACCAGTTTTGGTACCACCAGACTCCAACGGATACTTGTGTCTTTGCAGGTCTGACACCCAGTTACGGGGTACGTAACAGATGTTGCAATGACAACCTCACACTCAAGGTCAGCAAGACCCAGACGTTAATTGTGGACTTCAGGAAGGGAAATTTGGGAGAGCACATACCAGTCTTCACCGAGGGGTCAGCATCGGAAAGGGAGAGCAACTTCACTTTCCGGGCATCAGTATCTTCCAGGATCTATCCTGAGCCCATCATACTGATTCAGTTACAAATAAAGGATGCCCGCGGCTGATCTCCATTAGGAGTTTGAGGAGATTTGCTATGTCACCCAGAGACCCTTCCAAATTTTTACAGATGCACTGTGGAGAGCATCCTGATTCTCCCTGTAGCTGCTACACTTTCTTCTGCATTGTTACTATTTCACCTTGTTCTATTTCAATGCCCTGTGTAATGATTTGATGTGTATGACGAGTATGCAAGACAAGCTTCTCATGGTATTTTGGTGCATGTGACAATTATGAACTAATACCTCTGCTAATACCTTAAAACCACAAAAGCTTAAAGCCTCCACCTTTGACCAATGTTCCCTCCAAGCTTTGTGCACGTACACACATCTTTTGCTACTAATTACACAAAAGGTTCTCACCCCCTACTTCGTTGGCATGTTAAATATACTTCATGAGCATACACAATCACATTTCCTTTTCCCGTTTCGGATGTGGGGGGTGTTCGTTACAATTTCTCTGCAGATTTTAGAACTGGCTTACTTATACTGTTTTAAAATCGAAAAAAATTATTCAGTGCGCGCATGTTGTTTTCACTATACAAAGTCTTGGACAGCACAAGATTTTTGCACACACTGGTCATTACAAATTAAAGGGAACATTGCCTTTGACCAAACATAGGAACCCGTGCATTAATATTTCCTACATGAGGTGCCTTGTCATATTTTTGCCTCCTGTAACGCTTCAATGATTTAAAGGCGATTAATTAAATACGCATTGCTGCTGGTTAAATTTGCATACCATGTTTTGATTGGGTCTCTTTACCATTAAATCAAGTCAAAAACAATCTACAACATGGTTGGTGTTGGATCCCACTGTTTAACTCTTAGATTAGACTGTTTAGTTGATATTTTCTTTGCAGTTTAACAATTAAGTTTCTGATTGTATTAAGTACAGGTGTCCCCCGCTTTATGCCACTTTACTTTTACAAAAGACCTACATTAGTAACCTATTTTCACATTTCAAAATGGATTTTTGCTTTTACAAAAACTTTTCCCATATAATGGTTCTTAGCTTTACGCCATTTTGGTTTAAGAACAGTTTCATACGAATGCTCTACCTTTGTAAAAAGGGAGGGGGAAGCACCAGTAGTTCTTATGTGTGTATAACAGATTAAAATGCTTTGAGTGATTATATTGGTATAATTCTGGAAGCTTCTCTTGGCACTGCAGTATTTGAATAAGTGGTTTCTCTTTGGCTAAATCTTATCTACAAATTTGAATGAAAATTTTCCTTATCCATGGATACAAAAATAGCAGCTCCATGCTAGGTGCCATCTTAGCTCTTTTCTCTCTCCTTTTGCTCAGCAGACCTCTATCACTGTCCTTTCAAAATTTCCTTTGTTCCATCAATGTTTAATAAAACGATTCTGAAGCAACACATTTTGTGCTTCTTTTAAAAGAACTTTGGTTTAAAACAACTGAATCCAACACTGTTTACCTGTTCCCCACT
Organism: Hypanus sabinus; assembly: GCF_030144855.1. Lineage (NCBI taxonomy): Eukaryota > Metazoa > Chordata > Chondrichthyes > Myliobatiformes > Dasyatidae > Hypanus > Hypanus sabinus. The sequence goes on from NC_082726.1 coordinate 59,982,329, forward strand.
GGTTAATGTAAAGAGTGGATTCCTCATTCCTGTTACGAAGCCTTGACAAGTAATCTTCTGTTGACCATGTTAAATGCTCCCAGTTCCCACTGGTTATAGTATCCACAGGACAGCGAGACCCCAGCAAGACAAAATAACCCATTGCTGATATAACTGGTGCGATTCCACCCAACTGCTGAAAACTGGCTGGTGGTGACACAACCAATGCACAGGGATCACCCACCCCCATGAAGTGGTGTGATCCCTCACCCTGAAGTGGGGGTGCTCCCTCACAACATCATCCACCACCACCTCTGCTCCCTGCACAGGGCTGCTCTCTCACCCCTTCCCCTCGGCAGTAGGGCACTCTCTCATTCCTGGCCATCCATCAGTGGGGTGTACCCTCACCCCAAGCACTCCAGAAATGAGGCGATTTCTCATCCCCACCCCTGCAGTGGGTGCTCCCTCATCCCTAGCACTCCGGAGATCAATGCTCCCTCATGCCCACCCAAAACAATGTGCCCCCAACCTCTGCAAAGGGGTGCTCCTCTGTCCCCTCCCTTGTTCCTGTCACGGCCGTGAGGCGCTCCCTCATGACCCCGTGCTGTGGCGGCGCTCCCTCGAACCCGCCCCGTCGTAAAGGGCGCTCCCTCATGTCCACTCCTCCCCGGCGCTCGCTCTCTCGGACCCGCTCCTGAGCTCCCTCCATCCGACGTCAGTGGTCGTGTAAGCCCGCGGGGCGAGGGACGAAGCCATTTCCGGGCCTCGTCGGCGTTGAACCCGAGGCCTGACGCCCGAAACCCGGCGTCTCCCCGTCCCCGGCGGCTGCTGGCTGATCCACGGTGGCGGGCCGGAGCCTTGCGGTGTTCCCGTCCCTCACCCCGGTCTCTGGCCTCCCCCGCCCGCTGCCCTGGGCCACCCGGACCCGGCACCTGCCAGCTCCGCTCCTGCTTCGTCCATCGGTCTGGCAGAGGGGCGGGAATAACCTGGGTAAATAACTCAGAGTAGTGATTGATAAGGGGTAAGTAACCTCGGTTAAGGGCGCAAAGAATGGTAAATAACACGAGGATAATATCAAGGGTTAATTACTGGGTAGATGAGTTAATAACAGGCATAAATAACGACACGGTTGGGTAATTAACAGGGTTAAATAAATCGAGGGTTCAATAATTCAGAGATTCATTAACGGAGATTGAATAATATGGGGATAAATAACTTAGCAAATAAAAACCTGGGGTGGTAAATTGTGGGTTTATGATCAGAGTTGTGTGGAGGGGTACATGATGGACAGCTGAAACAGGGGTAAGTGGTGAAGGCTGCAGAGGGATGTTTGATTAGTGTCCGGTAATAACAGGGGTGGAGGAAGGGGCTGAGAACCTCATGGTGTGGGATGAGGGGATCAAAGAATCTGTGTGAGAGAAGGGATGGGGCAAATGACCTTGAGTTTTGAGGAGAGTGGATGAGCCCAAGCTGGAGGTGGGTGTGACCAGAAGAGGAGATAGGGTTCGTAAATGACTGTTTGGGGGGGGGGGGGTAAAAGTTATGTGTTGGTGTGGAGAGAGAGCGGAATTTGAATATTGAGGGGCAGGAGGAGGTGGGGTACATGAAAAGAGTGGACACAGCTGAGAAATTGAATGTCTGGACTGGAGGGTGTAACCCAGGTTAGAGATGAGGGAGGACAAGTCAGTGAGGATTGATTAGGGAGGGGGCATTTGTGGAATTTGACCAGGACATGCAACCCTCTCCCACCAGGCGTGGATGATGGGATTTCTCCGGGTGTATTTGGATTGTTTCTTCTGGAGTGTCAGAGGCCAAGGGAAGACCTGATGGAAGTTGTAAGATTTTGAGGGGTGTAGTCAGTCAGAATCTTGAAAAAGCCTGAGAAGAGTTTATTAGTCAGAATCTTATTCCCAGGGTAGAGATGTCAAATACTAGTGGGCATAGTTTTAAAGTGGGGCGGGGGGGGGGGGGAGGTGTTTCAAGGGCATGTGAGTGGGGGGGGGCAAGGTTTTTTCCCCACACAGAGAGTGGTGAGAAAGCACTGCCAGTGCTGGTGGTGGAAACATAACAGGTGGTGGAAGCCTTCAGGTAGGCATATGGATATGTGGGAAATGGAAGGATATGAGTCAAATGTTATCAAAAGCAGACTCGATGGGCCAAATGGCCTGCTTCTGCTCCTATGTGTTATGGTCTTAAGCAATTAGGGGGTTTCACGGTAGCGTAGCAGTTAGCATTACGGTATTCTGGGAACACAGGCCAATTGACCTGTTACTGTCCCAGGTCAATCATTTCCCTCCACTCCCCACATATCCATACACCTATCTAAAGGCCTAAACATCTTTGTTATCAGTTTCCACCATCACAAAGGAGGTGGAGTACGCTTTATAATTACATCAACGTGGCGGGTCTGTCTCAGTGCTGCTCACCTGACTTGGAGCACCTAGCAGACAATAAAATCATGAACACCACCTCACTATATTTTCCTCTCTTGTTGCAGTACTTGTGTAATTTTCTTTTTTACGTATACTTACTGTAATTTATAGTTTTTACTATTATGTATTGCAATTTACTGCTGCTGCAAAATAACAAATTTCTGGACATGTGCCAGTGATTTTAACCCTGATTCTGATTCACCCCAGCAACACGTTCCAGGCACTCACCACTCACTGTAAAAAAAAAACCTGCCCCCCCACATGCCCATAAAGCATTCCCCCTCTCACTCTACAGCTATACCCACCAGTATCTGACATTTCTACACCAGAAGTAAGATTCTGACTGTCTATCTTAGCTATTCCTTGCATTACTTTATAATTGGCTGAGATTTCTGTGTTCCACCTAACAACAACCTCAGTTGATTTCCCCACTGTATCACTGACATGGTGATACGTGTCTCTATCTGAAGTACGTGACATGAAGCCTGCGTCCTGCCAGTGGTCTGAGAGGTTGAAAGGAGTCCCCTGGTACTGCGTGTTATCTCCTGCCTCAGGTCTGTGCTTACCCGTCAACCAGCACCTTCAGGATAACCAGTGTACCATCTCACGGATGTGGGTGCTTGTTTCACCTTTACCATTTTGTATTACAGGTTCCTTAAGGTTGTCGTAGCAAGTTGGGTTGGGGGATAGTGAGGTAGTGGAGATAAACTCACACTACCTATTAAATACTCACAATGGAGTGCATCTTAAATAGCCTCCTGGCCTTCACGTGTGGCTTAGCTACTAAGCCCAGCGGAACCGTTTCTACTGACAGGAGAAGGGGTTAAGTGAGGCTTACTGGCACTTTAAAACCAGTCACTCCAGGCAGATGGGGCTCATCAACCATGGTTGGCAGCTAAACCCACTCACAGGGAAAGCTTCGGCAATAAACTCTGGGAAAAATATACAGAGCTGGAGCCCCTCAGGCAATCCTGCATTGAGTTGAATTCCGACTGACAACTCCCGCAAAACCACCGATGCCGTCTGTATCGGTCTCTGCCGTTTCTTTGGATTCATCAGCTAAGTGGAGAGGGAGAGACTGCAGCAGGGGCAACAGCTCGTTTTCCATATCGTACTACCCTGGTTCATGTACTAGTTTGCACACACATAGATAGCTAGAATGCACCATCCTTGGTCAATCCCAACCAATGAAGGGCCTCAAGGAAAACTCCCTGGAACCTGAGATTGTGAATCCACCATACCAATGTTGGTCTTTCTTTAATTATTTAGGTACCTGTTGGCTGAGAAGATGGACAATGTCACACCCAAGGACACCAATGGTTCCAGCCCGCCATTGGTGTTGGTGACTGGTGGGTGCTCGGCTTCTACGTTCTGCTAGACTTTGCCGACATTTCCTATTGCACGTGTTAATCCTGTTGCAGGGACTGAACTGCAAATAATGCTTCGTGCAATGCGTAATAAAGAATGTCCTGCTGGGGATCAACAGCCTGGGGAAACTGCCTCCTAAACTCAGTGACCACTTTATTAGGTACCTCCTATACTGAATAAAGTGGCCACTGAGTGCATGTCCGTGGTCTTCTGCTGCTGTAGCCCATCCACTTCAAGGTTCAACATGTTGTGCATTCAGAGATGCTCTGAGATGTATCATTATTTGAGTTACTGTTGATTTCCTGTCTGCTTGAACCAGTCCAGCCCTTCTCCTCTGATCTCTCTTCTTAACAAGACATTTTGCCCACAGAACTATTGCACACTAGATTTTTTGTTGTTTATTGTACTAGACTCTGTAAACTCTAGACTGTTGTGCATGAAAATAGCAGGAGATCAGCAGTTTCTGAGATACTCAAACTACCCCATCTGGCACCAACAATCATTCCACAGTTAAAGTCACTTAGAACACACTTCTTCCTCATTCTGAGGTTTGATCTGAACAACAACTGAACCTCTTGACCATGTCTGCATGCTTTTATGCAGTGAGTTGCTACTGAATGATTGGCTCATAAGATATTTGCATTAACAAGCAAATCTAATATCTAATAAAATGACCACTGAGTATGCACAACCAGTGTGGAAATCTTAAGCAACACAAGCAAAATGCTGGAGGAGCTTGGCACAACAGGCAGCATCTGTGGAGGGGAATTGGCAGTCAACATTTCGGGCTTCAACTCTTTACCAGGACTGGAGAGGAAGGGTAAAGAAGCCAAAATGGGAGGGGAGGGAGTACAAGTTGGCAGATGGTAGGTAAAACCGATGAGGGGAAAGGGTGAACCAAGGGCAATGAAGTAAGGATTTGGGTGGTGATAGGTGGAAGAAGCTGAAGAAGAAGAAATCTGATAGGAGAGGACAGTGGACTATGGGAGAAAGGGAAAAAAAAGAAAGAGAAAACCAGAGGGAGATGATGGGAAGAGGAGGGGTAAGAGAGGAGAATGGGGAATCAAAAAAGAGAGAGGGGGTAGGAAGTTACTGGAAGTGAGAGAAAATGATGTTCGTGTCATTGGGTTGAAGGCTACCCAGAAGGAATACGAGGTGTTGGTCCTCCTACATGAGGGAAAATAGGCCCTTCAGTTCTGAAACTCCATGCCAACCATTACTGGTACTCCGATTTCATTCTCCCCACATTCTCATTGCTTCCTCACTGATTCTACCACTCAGTTACACATTAGGGACAATTAAACTACTTTCTAATGCATCTCTGGGTGTGGGAGGAAACCAGACCACCCAAGGGAAACCCACACAGCCATAGGGAGAACATGCAGGTTGCTTCTCTAAAGCTTCAGAGGTTGTGAGGAAACACGAGAACACAAGGAAAGGGAGCAGATGTGCAGGGCAGTTTTTTTTATATATACACAGTTGTGGATGCCTGAAATGGGCTACCAGGAACGGTGACACGGACAGAAATGAGTCCTGATGAAGGGTCTCGGCCTGAAATGTTGACTGCTTATTGTTGTAGTTAATAGTGCCACTCAGGTGCTCCCACACAGGAGGAGTTTGCATATAGTACAAGCAGAGTATCAATAAAGTTCAGCTGAATATCCTGCAAGGCTGACATACTGGTGTCCCTCAATATCAAACACAACATTTATTAATTTCCATAGATGCTGCATGACTTGCTTGAGTTCCTCCAGCATTTTGTGTGTGTTACACGTAAGAGGCTGTTGGGATGGAAGGATGTGGGCTGTGTGCAGGCAGAGGTGATTTAGTTCAATTCTGCATTGTATTTGATCCAGAGGTCAGGATTGAACCCAGGTGTCTGGTGTCGTGAAGCAGAAGCTCTACTAACTGTGCCAGTGTACAATTCCACTAAGTTGGGTTGATAAGTACACAAAATTCAAGTTCAAAGTGCATTTATTATCAACGAATGTACAAATTATACAACCTTAAGATTTGTCAGCCACAAAGCAAGAACCCAATTTTAAAAAGGCCAGCACCCAGTGCGCAGAAAATGATGAGAATGACCAGTGTAAATACAAGCAGGCTTTTCCTGCTGATGTTGGGTGAGATTAGGAATGGAGGTGACAGGTTAAAGGTGATATTTTAGGGGTGCTCAAGGGTGGAGCGAGTGTGGAATGAGCTGCCAGCAGAAGTGGTAGATGCGGGCTGGATTTCAATGTTGAAGACAAGTTAGGATAAGCACATGGATGGGAAGAGCACTTTATGGAAGTGTTCTCTGCATTGTGATCAATGTTTGTTCCTCAGATAATTCTCTGAAGACATAAGATTGTGCTGTTACCTCTCTGGTTCTTATGAGATTGTGCTGTGTACAGATTGGCTGCTGTGTTCCCTATAAACAGTGTCCATAGAACATTACAAAGCTTTGCCTTTAAAGCTTTGCAATATGAAGTTGATGTGATAGGTGCTACATGAATGCATTTGAAATTTGGGTACAGACTAGACTGCATGTAGCATCTTTACACAACATCTGCTCTCAGATCCTCTTAACTTTCTGGGAGCCAACTGTCCTAAACACTACCTCAGAGATGATGTCTTCCTGCTGTGATTAAGGCTTTGCTTGCTCTTGTGTAACCCAGTCAACATCGGCTTTGCACCGAGTTCACTTCTTGACTTCCAACAGGGTTCGGACCGTTCCGAAGATACCTCAGTAATCCCAGCTGGGTGGCTGTTCAGGTACCGAGATCGTTCCAGGTGCGGGTTATGTCCAGAATTCTGGCTGCTAGTTCTGTCCTTCAAGCCCAGGGTCCCAAACTCATTCCCAAAATCCAATTGGATGCTCCCTGAGTAGGACTGAGGTAATATTTGAGAGAGGAGATTTTCCAGAATCATTACAGGAGTGAGGGACTTCAGTTACGTGAATATAACTCAAGCACCAATGCTGACAGGGGTCTATATACCTCTTCCCCGTGGAATGTGTGAGTGTTCCCTGGGTGCTCCAGTTTCCTCCAATAGTTTAAAGATGTACTGGTTAGTAGGTTAATTGTTCATTGTAAAATGTTCCATGATTAGGCTAGGATTAAATTGATGGGTTGCTGGCAGAGCGGCTCACAGAAGGGCCTGTTCCACACTATCTCCAAGTAAAATACAATAAGTAAATTCTAGGGAAACAGAAATTCTCTTTGAACAGAGGAGTTCTGTTGCAGATATTTTTACCTCAAAGTGTATAGAGGGGAAACAGGCCCTTTAGCCCAGCTCATCAAATTCATCCGAAGTATTTCTACGGGTTGCATTACCATCTGGTACGAAGAGGCCACTACACAGGATCAGAAAACCTGCAGAGTGTTGTAAACTCAGCCAGATCCATCATGGGCACTAACCTCCCCGGCATCAAGAACATCATCAAAAGGAACCAGACAACAAAGTTCACAACATATGACAATAAACCAGATGCTGATCCTCGTTTGGCGATGCCAACCAAGATGCCCATTTAAGCTAGTGTCATTGGCCCATTTCCCTCTCAACTTTTCCTTTCCACGTATCTGTCTTTTTAATCTTATTGTATCTGCCTCACCCACTCCCTCTGGTGGTGTATGTGTGTGTGTGTATATATATATATAGAGAGAGAGAGAGAGAGAGAGAGAGAGAGAGAGAGAGAGAGAGAGAGAGAGATAGCTCCACATATAGACCACTTTCTGGGTGAAGAAGTTGCCCCTCCAATCCCTTATAATTTTTTCTCACCTTCTATCCTTGTCCTCCAGTTTTTAATTCCTTTTCCCTGGGGCAAAAGACTGAGTACACTCACTATATCCCTCATGATCTTTGTACACTTCTGTGAGATCATCCCGCCCCCTAGTCTCCTATGGTTCAAGGACTACAGTCCTAGCCTATCTAACCTTGTCCTACAACTCAGGCTCTGGATCTCTGGCAACATTCTCCTGAATCTCTTTTGCACTCTTTCCAACTTAATGACGTCTAGACAATGTAGATAAAGGGAAATTAGTTTCCTGAGTGGATGGGTCACAAACCAGGAGTAAGTTTTTCCATCTTCAGGACAGGGAAATATACCACTGCGCCAGCCGTAAGATCAGGGTTTGATTCCCGCCACTCTCTGTAAGGAGTTTGTGCATACACCCTGTGTGGGTGTCTTCTGGGTGCTCCGGTTCCTCCCACAGTCCAAAGATGTATGGTTAGGGTCACTAAGTTTTGGGCATGCTATATTGGTGCTGGAGACATGGTAATGCATCCTCGGACTATGTTGCTTGTTGTCGCAAATTATGCATTTCACTGTAATGCAGTTGATAAATAAAGATAATCTTTCATCTTTAATCCTTGCTGTCCCTTACCAGTGTTCCTGTTTCACATTCCCCGTTTTCCCATCACCATCTCCCTCTGTTCATGAATCCACTTTTGCCTTCTCTGTTCCTCACCTTAGCCCCTCTGTGACAGTGAGGTTCATGTCCTCACTACTCTCTGGGCGAAATGTAGGATTTGCCACCTCTTCCTTCCCACTATCCCACCACTCCTCATTTGCCCCTCCTGTAGACTCACAAAGAAGTAGGAATTGGCTATTTAGCCCCTCAAAGCGGTCCTACCATTCAGTAGGATCTTGTCTAATCTACATCAGGCCTCAAGATTCTTTAATGTCATTTCCTGTACACATGAGTAAAGGAGAACAAAATAATTGTTACTCGGGATCCAATGCAGCACAAAAAAAAATCACAAAATATAAATAACGCATTAATAATATTAAAGAAACACAATATAAATGCATAAGATAGCTTATTTACATAGATTGACTGTATGTCCATAAAGTGACATTAGGCACAGGATTGTCTGTATGTAAGGTGACTCTGACAGCAAATGATAAAGTAGTGGTGGCTAGGGGTGTGGAGGGGTGGGTTAGTGGGTGGAGGTGCTGATCAGCCTCACTGCTTGGGGAAAGTTAACTGTTTTTGAATAAGGTGGTCCTTGGATTGATGCTCTGTGGCCTCCCACCGATGCGAGTGGGACAAACTGTCCATGAGCAGGGTGGATGGGATCCTTCATGATGTTACTGGCCCACTTCAACTGCAGGACCTTGCCTGGGGTCTTGGCTTCCGAGTCGGAGCTCGGTGCAGGGATGTGAATGAGGCAGGCCCTTCCGTTGCCATGGTGTAGAGAAAGGTAGTAGACAAAGTCACACAGGAACCTGAGGGAGAGCTCAGATTTCGGTGAAATAGGATCAGCGGGGGGAAGAACCACCGCGGCATCTGTAAGCTGCAAATTAATGGTGGGTTGGGGGGGGGGGGTTGTCTGTGATCTGCCCTCCCCAACACACATACACACACTCCTGGGCATGGTAGGGAGCCTGCGATTCTCCAACAGCATTTTAAATCTATTCTACATCTCCCCCTCCTCTTGACTGGATATGGGCGAGGACAGATTCAAATCAAAATCGGTTTAATATCATTGTCATAAGCAAGCCATGACACTTGTTGTTTTGTGGCGGGAGTACATCAAAACTAGAAATTACAATAAGTATGTATCCACGTATAGATAGCTATATAGGGTATGTAACATTAAATTAAATAAGTATTGCAAAAAGAGAGGGAAAGAAGACTGGGGCAGTGTGTCCATGGATTCAGTATCCATCAGAAATTTGATGGTGGAGAGAAAGAAACTTCTTGAAATGTTGAGTGTGTGTCTTCGGGCTCCTGTATCTCCTCCTTTATGGTAGCAATGAGAAGAGGGTATGTCCTTAATAATGGGTGTCTCCTTTTTGAGGTGTTGCCATTTGAATGTGTCCTCGATGTTGTCCTTGCGGGGAGGGATGGTTAACAGGTTTTTACTCTGTGATTAACTCAGTCTGATAATTCTGTCTGCTCTAGGAACTGAAGGCATTGGGTCTGGGTGAGAACATCCGAATGCACATTGCCCTACTGCCTGTGCACTACCAGAGGTGCCGAGAGCTGGTGGCCAGGATGTGGGAAACGCTTCGGCCACAGGTACGGCAGCTCAGGATTGGTGGCACGTGGCTTCCCAGCAATGAGCTCCCGGTATCCGGGGTGGGACTCAGTCCACAGATAGAGTGGTCCTGGGCAATAACAGTAGGTCAGCTGGTGCTGCTAGAGATCCCTCACAACTGACAGGGCAGGGCAGCCAAAAATGAAAAGGCAAAGATTTAAGGTGAGAGGGGAGCAATTTCAAGGGACCTGAGGTGCATTTTTTTCACATGGAGAGTGGCGTGTATGTGGAAGGAGCTGCCAGAAGAAGTGGTTGAAGCAGGACGTTAATGACATTTAAAAAACATTTGGATCTACTCAACACCTGCCAGCTCTTGCTCGACGCCATCCTCTGTAACACATGGGTACTGGAAACCTTGAGCAACACACACAAAATGCTGGAGAATGCAGCAGGTCGGGGAGCATCAATGGAAATAAATGAACAGTTGACATTTGTGGGCTGAGACCCCTCACTTTTCATACTGTCTATCCTCCCCCCCCCCACTACACTTTAGGATTTCGACCCAAAGCATTAACAGTTCTGCAGGACCCAATGAGTTCTCAGTGTGTCATTCTTCTTTCTTTCCTCTTCCTTTCCAGACCTGATGAGACCCTCAGCCTGAAAGTCGACTGTTTATTCTTCTCCGTGGATTATTTGGCAGATTTTGTGTATAGTTTTTTGTAAATTCTACTGTATTTCTTTATTTTTCTGCAGGAAAATTAATCTCAGGGTGGTACACAATGCCACCTACACACTGTACTTTGGGACAGGTACATGGATGAGAGGGGTATGGAGGGATATGGTCCAGGTGCAGGTCAGTGGGACTAGACAGGAAAATGGTTCGGCACAGCCAAGAAGGGCCAAAAGGCCTGTTTCTGTGCTATAATGTTCTATGGTTCTATTTAGGCCTCTTTGGTTGGAGTTGACCGAGGATGTTGCATTCTATAATGAAAGCCAGGGCAGTACAATATGGAGACTCCCCCTCTCCTCACAGCCGATGTGTCCAAAAGAACAGCACAGACCGATACAGTTTGCCACCAGCTACATTGCAGGAGTTGCCAGTCAGCATTGAACTGAACGTAGGACTGCCTTAGGGACCCCAGCTCCAATTTTGTCTTGGGGTTTATTCCCGAAGCCTTTCCATGAGTTGTAAGGTTTGAAAGCGGAGTCTTCCTTCTGGATGAGCTGCCAACCATGGTTCACGAGCCCTATCTGCCTGGAGGATCTAGTTTTAATGAGCCAGTAACCTAACTTTCCCCCTTCACCTGTCAGTAGAACAACTCAGCTGGGCTTAATAGCTAAGTCACGCATAAAAACCAGGAGTTGGACTTGGTAGTCAGAGGCTATCTGAGACACACACTATTGGGAGCATTTAATGGGTAATTAGAACTTATCCCCGCTAACCACCTGCCCTCAGCTTAAGAGAGCCAAATTTACTTTCATCTCCAATTTACCTTAAACTTTGAGTAAATTAACTTTGAACTTTCCTCCAGCAGATTGTTTATTGATTGTTGATTCAGGTTCCAGAGTCTGCAGTCCTTCATGTTCTGGGACTGGGTGTTTGGGTGGAGAGGCAGAGCCTGGGGGGGTGGGGGGGGGGTGCTAGTTTACCAGTGGTCAGAATGGGCCTGAGCAATTCCAGCTAACATTCTCTGTGTCTCACTTAGCTGGCGGTCCACATTGGGGTAGCAACAGCAGCGAAGACCGTCATTCTCGAACAATGCGCCAAGAATCATGGATACAAAGAGGGCGATATCTGTGGCCTCACTCCGGAGGGGAACTGCTGCATCGAGGGAGGGCCAGAGGAGATCGAGTCACTTGTCAATATGAGGGCAATCTACAAAAAATTCCGCTCAACAGATATCGCAGTCCTCCATTCCAGAGATGCAGGGAGGTAAAAGAAGATGCAAATGTCATAATACTCCAGCTTGTATTCAGGCAACAGAGGGCCTAACTCTTAGTCACAGAGTCATAGAAATGTACAGCAGATAAATAGGCCCTTTGGCCCATCCAGTCTGTGTTGAACCATTTAAAATAATCATTGTGACGGGTTGCAGAATGGATCCCGGAAGGTAGGTTTGGAGATTCAGAAAATATTGGGAAAAAGGTACTGGGGAATTTGTTTAGGTGCATAAATGTGTGGAAGAATAGTTACAGTAAGTCATGGCTGGGGTTGCAAGCTCTGACTTCTGGTAACTTCTCCCCTTTGACCCCTGACTTTGTTTTCCCTTATCCCTCTTTCCTCATCTCCACCCCCATGACTTTCACATTCAGGTTCAAAGTTACGTCAAAGCGTACAGTGAAATGTGTCAATTGTGTTAACAGCCAACACAAACTAAGGAGCTGGGGGCAGCCCACTAGTAAAGCCATACATTCTTGTGGTCAATACAGCGCGCCCACCATATGCTGCAGAACAACATAAGCAACAACAACACAACAACAACAACAAATCAAACCCCTTTCCCACCCACTCACTCACACTCCAAATCTCCAACCATCCACACCTCCCTGTTGTTCCATGGTCCACTGTCTTGTCCTATCAGATTCCATCTTCTTCAGATCTTTCCTTCTTCCACCTATCACCTCCCAGCTTCTTACATCCTACTTCTCCAACTCCATCTTCTTATTTCCCCCCCACACCACGTGGATTCATCTATCATCACCCCCCCCCCCACCTTTTTATTCTGACTCCTGTCACTTTCTTTTCCAGTGCCTTTCAAAACATCAGTTGTCCATTTCCCTGCATAGATGCTGCCTGATCTAGTGAGTTCCTCCAACACTTCTTGTGTGCTGTGTGAGTAACGAACAGTTTGGTTGTCACAGTACGGATCACCCATCCCAGTTATTGAAAGGTTTGGACACAGTTCCTGGGCGCTGGTGAGATCACACCTGACACTGTGCACAGTTTTGATCTCCACATTTAATGAAGGAGGCACTTCCTCTGGGAACAGCACCGGGAAAGCTGGTTCTTAGGAAGAAGCTACAGACATTTGAGAAGAAGTTGAGTTCATGTTCAGTGGTATTTGGAAGAATGAGAGGCAGATTGGTTGAAGCACAAATGATCCTGAAAGTGTTTGAGAGCACGCCTCCTCCAGTGGGTATCTGGAACCAGTGCCAATGTTTCTGAACGCCGGGTAGGAAATTAGGAATGTCTTCCCTCAGGGAATTGTGCCTCTCTGGAACTCTCAATCCCAGCGAGCAGTGAGGTGGCAATCAAGGGACATGTGATGTGGGAAAAGAGAGTTGGAAAGTGTGAAAGGAGATCAGATCACTTAGGGTGGCACGATAGTATGGTAGCTAGCATAACACTTTACAGTGCCAGCAGTCAGAGTTCAGTTCCCACCGCTGTCTGTAAGGAGTTTGTACACTCTTCCCATGACCATGTGGTTTCCTCCAGGTGCTCCAGTTTCCTCCCACATTCCAAAAATGTACAGGTTACTGTCAGTTAGTTTGTTACGTTGGCGCTGGAAACACGGTGACACTTCTGGGCTGCCCCCAGCACATCCTCAGGCCGTGTTGAACATCTTAAGCCAAAACAACACATTCCACTCTGTGCTTCAATGAGCATGTGACAAATACAGCAATTTTTTTTCTTATCTTATTGAACAACAGTAGGTTGGGGCTGAGTGGTCTATTCCTGCACCAGCTTCTTACAAAGAAGGTGATGGTAATGGGGAGGTGCAGAATAGATTCACGAGGGATAATCACAGGCTCTCTCCCATTGCCAGTTGGAAACCCCCTGCCCCCCCCAACCCACCATTAACTTGAAGCTTACAGATGCTGCGGTGGTTCTTCCCCCCGCTGATCCTATTTCACTGAAATCTGAGCTCTCCCTCAGGTTCCTGTGTGACTTTGTCTACTACCTTTCTCTGCACCATGGCAACGGAAGGGCCTGCTTCATTCACATCCCTGCACCGAGCTCCGACTCAGAAGCCAAGACCCCAGGCAAGGTCCTGCAGCTGATCGTACAGGAGATGCTCCAACAGCTGGAGACAGATATCCACTAACAGCAGCTTTGCAGAGAACCATGAGGAGTGTCTACAGAGAGAGAAAGAAAGGCTGACTCACATTTCGTAGCACCTTCCACCTCCCTTTCCGATTGTCCCCACAGCCTGTGAAGTATCATTAAAGTTGACAACTGTCCAAAGTTAAAAATTCAATGTAAATTTATTATCGAAGTACATATATGTCACCATATACAACCCTGAGATTCATTTCTTGGGGCATTCACAGTAATTACAAAGATGCTTCATAGAATCAATGAAAATTGACAGAATAAGACCGACAAACCACACAAGATAGACAAACAATCAATGTGCAAAATATAAACTGTGTAAATATAAAAATAAATAAAATAATAACAACAAATAAACAAGCAGTAAATATCAAGAACATGAGGTGAAGAATCCTTGAATGGTAACAGGTGAGTGTTGGGGTGAGTGAATATCCTCTTCAGGGAGAGGATAACATAGGTTAGTGTTATCCTCTCTGGTTCAAGAGCCTGATGGTTGAGGGGTAATAACTGTTCCTGACCTGGTGGTGCGAGTCCTGAGGCTCCTGTAGCTCCTTAGTGATGGCAGCAATAAGAAGAGGACATGGCCTTGGTGGTGGGGGTCCCTCATGCTGTCTTTGAAGTGTGTCCAGAGGGTTCACGAGGATGATTCCAGGAATGAAGGGGTTAACATATGAGGAACATTTGGCAGCTTTGGGCCTGTACTCACATGAATTTAGAAGAATGCTTGGGGAATCTCATCAAGACCTACCAAATGTTGAAAGGACTAGATAGGGAAGAGGATGTTTTCTATGATGCGGGTATCCATAACCAGAGGGCACAACCTCAAAATTGAGGGGGTCACCCTTTTATAACAGAGGTAAGGAGGTGTTGTTTTTAGCCAGAGAGTAGTAAATCTGTGGAATGCTCTTCCACAGACTGTGGTGGAGGCCATGTCCGTGCGTATATTTAAGGCGGAAGTTGATTTTTTCCTGATCAGCCAGGGCATCAAAGGATATGGCAAGAAGGCAGGTTTATGGGGTTGAGTGGGATCCAGGATGAGCCATGATGGAATGGTGGAGCAGAGTCGATGGGCTGAATGGCCTGATTCTGCTCCTGTGTCTCATGGTCTGACGATGGACGCTGCTTTCCTGCGACACCACTCCGTGTAGATGTGCTCAATGGTGGGGAGGGCTTTACCTGTGATGGACTGGCAGTATCCACTACCTGTTCAGGCTTTTCCTTTCAAGGACATCGGTGCTTTCACACCAGCCTGTGATACATGAACCGAACCAGCAAAAGCGCACAGCAGGATCTCAGAAACAGATCTTTGCTGCGGAATAAAATTTGGCCATAAAGCAGCAGGTGAAATCAGCAAACAGTGGAAAAGCTCAGCAGGTCAGGCACAGAGTCACACACGGAGTAAACTCTTCAGGTTGCTGAACAGAAGATTAAAGATTAGTTTTATTTGTCACATGTACTTTGAAATAAGCAGCAAAAAGCATCTTTTGCATCAAAGGCCAACAGTCCGTGTATTGTCCGTGGAGTCCATGAGTGTTGCCATGCCTCTGGCATCAACTTAATATTCCCACAACTTACTAGCTGGAAACTTTGGACCATGGGAGGAAACTGGAGCACCCAGAGGAAACTCACACAGTCACAGGAATTGTATGGTTATGGACAGAATGCACAAAGTCCTTACAGATAGTGGGAATTGAACCTGTGTGTCAGACAGTGTAAAACATTACTCTAGCCATTACGTTGTCGTGTTGCCCCTCTGGTTTATAAACTTCAGATTATATCCAGTACCCATGTCTTGTTTGTGGTTCAGCACCTACAGCTGTTTGCTATCGTCCCTGGTAGGTACCCTGCTTTTCTTCTATACAGACCTGGGATCTTCTACACGGAAGGTTATATGTCTATAGTGCCTCTTCTGTCTTGCACCACCGGTGTGTGGTAGCCTGGATCTCTGGCACCTAACTGTACTGTTGAAGGAATGGTCTTTTTAATGCTTCTGATGGTATGGTCAGTTACTGTGTGACATGCAACTTTCAGATGAAAAATATGCCCTAAATTATCCAAATTATGTTTGACTAATGAACAAAATGATGAAATTCGCCACAAGTACACACTACCTGAATGTAAAATATTGCACTGTAATAAAAATAAGGCAAAATGATTAATGGGGGAAAATATTCGCATTGGAGCAGTATTTCAGCATGTGGATGTTGGGGGAATGGGGTGCGCCTATGTCTCCCTCTGATGGCCACAGTTGGGACTGCAAGCGGAGTGGACGCCGGGTTTAATTCCTCGGCCCAGTTCCAGTGATTAATTTCAACCAGCGTGAAGTTCCCCAACTCCATCTCCTGCTGACAGCTGTAAGGACAAAAGAAAGACATTGCAATTCTGTAGCGGTGTGCTACACGCAGCGCTGAAATAACGACACGGAGTCGGTAAACTGCAGTTAAAGAAGATTTTATTCGAACTTGGCGGCTTCGCTTTAAAGCCTCCCTGATCCCGCCCTCCCCGGGCGCCGATGCTGTGGGAGACACGTACTCTTAATCCCGCGCAGGCTTTCCCTTTGTTGGTGAAGCAGACTGGCCTTTGTGCCGGCGCGCTGGCTATTTGTGAGCCGGTTCGGATGTGCCAGGAAGTGGGTCGCCACATAACGCCCCCCCCAGAACCGGCGATACACCCCCCAATGTCCACAGTCTGGGTTGGACCCTGTTTCGGAGGTTGGCCCCTGCGCTGCGGTGCCGGAAACTCGACCGGTTGCACCACGTCCACATGGGCCGGTTTGAGTCGGTCCACCGTGAAAACCTCCTCTTTCCCCCCAATGTCCAGCACGAACGTGGACCCGTTGTTCCGGAGCACCATAAACGGCCCCTCGTAGGGCCGCTGCAGCGGTGGCCGATGCCCGCCCCTTCGTACAAACACAAACTTACAGTTCTGTAGGTCTTTGGGTACGCAGGTCGGGTTCTGCCCGTGCTGTGAAGTGGGTATGGGGGCCAGGTTAACGAGCTTCTCGCGTCTGCCCAGGACTGCTGCGGGTACTTCTTTGTGCCCCTTTGGGGCTGGTATGAACTCCCCGGGGACGACCAGGGGTGCGCTATACACCAACTCGGCCGACGAGGCGTGCAGATCGTCTTTGGGCGCCGTGCGGATGCCGAGTAGGACCCAGGGAAACTCGTCCACCAAGTTAGCTCCTCGCAGGCGGGCCATGAGGGCCGACTTCAGGTGACGGTGGAAACGCCCCACCTGGCCATTTGACTGGCCAGTGCCAGGCTGCGCGAAACTGGCAGGGGACCCACGATATCCACATGAATGTGGTCGAAACGCCGGTGGGTGGGGTGGAACTGCTGCGGCAGGGCTTTGGTGTGCCACTGCACCTTGGCCGTCTGGCAGTGCATGCACGTTTTGGCCCATTCACAGACCTGCTTGCGGAGACCGTGACAAACAAACCTGCTGGAGACCATCCAGATGGTTGTCCTGATGGAGGGGTGCGCAAAGTTATGAATGGAGTCGAAAACACGGCGCTGCCAGTTTGCTGGGACAACGGGACGGGGCTGGCCAGTGGCGACGTCACAGAGTAGGGTCCTCTCACCCGGGTCTACGGGGAGGTCCTGGAGCTGCAAACCGGAGACTGCGGTTCTGTAACTAGGGATCTCCTCGTCTGCCTGCTGTGCCTCTGCCAGTGCCTCAAAGTCTACCCCTTGGGAAAGGGCATGAATGTTAGGGCGAGAGAGCACGTCCGCCACGACATTGTCCTTACCCGAGACGTGCCGGACATCCGTCGTGTATTCAGAGATGTAGGACAGATGGCGCTGCTGGCGGGACGACCAGGGATCGGACACCTTCGTGAACGTAAAGGTAAGCGGTTTGTGGTCGGTGAACGCGGTGAAGGGTCTACCTTCTAAGAAGTACCTGAAATGCTGGATTGCCAGGTATAGCGCCAACAGTTCCTGGTCGAAAGCACTGTATTTGAGCTCGGGTGGTCGCAGGTGTTTGCTGAAAAACGCCAGGGGTTGCCAGCGACCCGCGATGAGTTGCTCCAGAACCCCACCGACTGCCGTGTTAGATGCGACCACTGTGAGGGCTGTAGGGACATCCATTCTGGGGTGCACTAGCATCGTGGCGTTTGCCAAGGCTTCTTTTGTTTTAATGAAAGTGGTGGCGGACTCCTCGTCCCAGGTAATGTCCTTGCCCGGACCCGACATCAGGGCGAACAGGGGGCGCATGATCCGGGCAGCTGAAGGGAGGAAGCTGTGGTAGAAATTTACCATACCCACAAATTCCTGAAGGCCTTTGATTGAGTTGGGTCGGGGGAAATGGCGGACCATGTCTACCTTAGCGGGCAGAGGAGTCTGTAGTGATCCTGTGGCCCAGGAAGTCAATGGTGTTGAGCCCAAACTGGCATTTGGCCAGGTTGATTGTTAGACCGTAGTCACTCAGTCGGCCGTAGAGTTGACGGAGGTGGGACAGATGCTCCTGACGACTGCTGCTTGATATGATGATGTCGTCCAAATAGATGAAAGCGAAGTCCAGGTTGCGTCCCACTGCGTCCATTAACCGCTGGAACGTCTGTGCGGCATTCTTCAGGCCGAACGGCATGCGGAGGAACTCGAAAAGGCCGAACGGGGTGATGAGTGCCGTTTTGGGGACGTCGTCCGGATGCATCGGGATTTGATTGAATCCCCGGACGAGGTCTACCTTGGAGAAGATCCGTGCGCCGTGCAGGTTTGCTGCAAAGTCCTGAATGTGCGGCACAGGGTAGCGGTCCGGTGTGGTAGCCTCGTTCAGCCTGCGATAGCCGCCGCACGGTCTCCAGCCCCCTGTCACTTTGGGCACCATGTACAGGGGGGAGGCCCATGGGCTGTCAGATCTCCGTATGATCCCCAATTCCTCCATCCTCTTGAACTCCTCCTTCGCTAGTTGGAGCTTGTCCGGGGGAAGCCTTCGAACATGGGCGTGGAGGGGTGGTCCCTGGGTCGGGATGTGGTGCTGTACTCCGTGTCTGGGCATGGCTGCCGTGAACTGCGGTGCCAGAACCGATGGGAAATCCGCCAGGACCCTGGTGAAGTCGTTGTTGAAAAGCGTGATGGAGTCGAGGTGAGGGGCTGGCAACTGGGCTGCACCCAGGGAGAACGTCTGAAAGGTCTCGGCATGGACCAGTCTCTTCCTGGGCAGGTCAACCAGTAGGCTGTGAGCCCGCAAAAAATCCGCACCCAGAAGCGGTTGGGCTACGGTGGCCAGTGTGAAGTCCCACGTGAACCGGCTGGAGCCGAACTGTAGCTGCACCGTACGGGTGCCATAGGTCCTTACTGTGCTGCTGTTCACGGCCCTCGGGGGGGACCCGGTGCCCTGTTGCGGGTGTCGTAACTCGTCGGAGGTAAGATGCTGATCTCAGCACCGGTGTTGACCAAAAAACGGCGTCCCGACCGCTTGTCCCACACATACAGGAGGCTATCCCGATGGCCAGCCGCCGTAGCCATCAGCAGTGGCTGGCCCTAGCGTTTCCCGGGAACTTGCAGAGCGGGCTACAGCTAGAAGCACCATTGTTCGTTGGTCTCCCCACCCTGCCTCTGGGGTTAGCGGGCTCTGTGGCCGGGCCTGGTCTGGTTTGCTGCTGGGAGCGTGGCCTGGTGATCTGTGCGACGGACGCCCCACTCACCTTCTTGGCATTCCACAGCAAGTCTGCCCGTGCTGCCACCTTCCGGGGGTCGCTGAAATCCGCGTCGGACAACAGCAGGCATATGTCCTCGGGCATCTGCTCCAGGAATGCCTGCTCAAACATGAGGCAGGGCTTGTGTCCTCCGGCCAGAGACAACATCTCATTCTTTAAAGCCGATGGAGGTCTGTCCCCCAAGCCATCCAGGTGCAGTAAACGGGCAGCTCACTCACGCCGTGAGAGTCTGAAAGTCCTTAGGAGCAGGGCTTTGAATTCCGTGTACTTGCCGTCCGCTGGGGGAGACTGTACGAACCCCTCAACCTGGGCGGCTGTCTCCTGGTCGAGGGAGCTCACCACGTAGTAGTAAATTGTGGCATCCGAGGTTATCTGCCGAATGTGGAATTGGGCTTCTGCTTGCTGGAACCATAGGTGAGGTCGTAGCGTCCAGAAGCTTGGCAGTTTCAACGAAACCGCATGAACAGATGCGGCGTCGTTCATCTCCGGTCCAAATATCGTTTGGACCGTCGGGGTCACCAATTGTAGCGGTGTGCTACACGCAGCGCTAAAATAATGACGTGGAGTTGGTAAACTGCAGTTAAAGAAGATTTTATTCGAAGTTCGCGGCTTCGCTTTAAAGCCTCCCTGATCCCGCCCTCCCCGGGCGTGGATGCTGTAGGGGGCACGTATTCACAGTCCTGTCCCCCGCGCAGATGCTGTAGGGGGCACATACTCACAGTCCCGCGCAAGCTTTTCCCTTTGTTGTTGAAGCAGACCTGGCACCCTTTTGGGACTGGCCTTTGTGCCGGCGCGCTGGCTATTTGTGAGCCGGTTCGAATGCGCTAGGAAGTGGGTCGCCACAATTCTTCTGTACATCCCGTAGCACTTCACAAACTTACCACAACACAGTGGCCGATGATTTGCTCAGGACTTTGGTGGCATATTTGATGATTTTTATAAAAACCCAAACACTTAGAATCATAGTAATAATAGTATTAGAGGCTCTTAGGCCCAAATGATTTAAACCGCTTTGTTCCATTGATCTACATCTGGACCATACCCCTCCCATCCAATCCTCTATCGAAATTTCTCTTAAACGATGAAATCCAAATCACATCCACCATATACACTGGCAGTTCATCCCACATTCTCACCAGCCTTTGGGTGAAAATGTTTCCTCACATTAAACAGTTCACCTTTTACCCTTAACCTATGACCTCTAGTTGTAGTTGCCAATATCAGTGGAAGAAGCCTGCTTGCATTTGCCCTATCTGTACTGCTCATAATTTTGTATACCTCTGTCAAATCTCCCCTCAATATTCTCCATTCTAGGGTATAAAGTTCAAACCTGTTCAATCTTTCCTTTTTCTCAGGTCTTCCAGGCCCTGCAACATCCTTGTAAATTTCCTCTGTAGTCTTTCAATCTTATTGATATCATTTCTGTAGGTAGGTGACTAAAACTGCACACAATACTATAACTTGGGCCTCACCAATGTCTTATACAACTTCAGCACAACATCCCAACTCCTCTACTCAATCTATGAAGGCCAATGTGCCAAAAATTTTCTTTATGACGCTATCTGTGACGCCACTTTCAATGACCTGTATTCCCAAATCACTTCTGTTCTGCCACACTCCTCAGTGCCCTACCACTCACTGTAAAGGTCCTACATGGTTGGTCTTCCCAAAGTGTAACACCTCACACTTGTCTGCATTAAATTCCATCTGCCATTTTCAGCCCATTTTTCCACCTCGCCCGAATCCCACTGCAAGCTTTGATCCCAGCCCTTAAATTCACTTGGCCCATCTCGGACACTTCTCTTTCTTGATCTCTCGGTCTCCAACTCCAGACAGACTATCCACTGACATCTTCTACAAACCCACTGACTCCCAAAACTATCTTGACTACCTCTTCTCACCCTGTCCAATGCAAAAGTGCCATTCCCTATTCCCAGTTCCTCCGACCCCGCCGCATCTGCTCCCAGGATGAGGCTTTCCGTTCTGGGACTTCTCAAATGTCCTCTTACTTTCAGGATTGTGGTTTCCCCTTTGGCGTCATCAAAGATGCCCTCACCCGCATCTCTTCCACCTCACGCACTTCAGCCCTTAACCCATCCTCTTGTCACCACAACAGGGACAGGGTCTCCCTTGTCCTCACCTATCACCCCACCAGCCTCCGGATCCAACACAATATCCTCCGCAACTTCCGCCACCTTCAACAGTACCCACCACCAAGCACATCTTTCCCTCCCTACCCCTCTCAGCTTCTCGCAGGGATCGTTCCGTCCGTGACTACTTGGTCCACACGTCCCTTCCCACAGTACTCCACCCGGCACTTATCCCTGCAATCGCAAATGCTACACCTGTCCCCACACCTCCCCCCTTACCACCATTCCAGCCCCCAGACAGTCCTTCCAGGTGAGGCAACACTTCACCTGCGAGTCTGCTGGAGTCGTCTATTGCATCCGGTGCTCCTGGTGCGGCCTCCTCTACATCGGCGAGACCCGACGCAGATTGGGAGACCGCTTCTTCGAGCACCTACGCTCCGTCCGTCATAATAGACAGGACCTCCCGGTTGCCACCCACTTCAACTCTGCCTCTCATTCCCATCTAGATATGTCCATACATGGCCTCCTCTACTGCCATGATGAGGCCAAACTCAGGTTGGAGGAGCAACACCTCATCTACCATCTGGGTAGCCTCCAGCCTGGTGGTATGAACATTGAATTCTCCAATTTCCGGTAATTCCCTCCCCCTCCCCCTACCCCAGGTCCCTCTCTGCCTCTCTCCCCTTTCAACTTTCTGCTCCTTTACTTCTACAGTTCTTTCATGCTTATCCCCTCCCCCTCCCCACTTTATCCTTCCTCTGATTGGTTCTCCACCTGGCGCCTCTAGCCCTTCCCCCTCCCCTATCTCTATTACTGGGCTTCGGCCCTCTCTTCCCCCCCATTCCTGATGAAGGGTCTCGGCCCGAAACATTGGCTATTCTTTTCTCACGGATGCTGCCTGACCTGCTGAGATCTTCCAGCGTCGTGTACGTAAGCTTTGATAGTCTTTCTCGCTGTCTACTGAACCTCCAATCTTGGTGTCATCTGCAAACTTGCTGTTTCAGTTAACCACATGATCATCCAGATGATTGTTATAAATGACAAACAACAAAGGACCCAGCACCAGTCCCCGCAGCACACCACTCGTCACTGGCATCAAGTCAGAGAGGCAACCATCTACTACAACTCTCTGGCTTCTCCCACAAAGCCAATGTCTAATACAATTTCCTGCTTCAACTTGAATGCCTAGCAACAGAACCTCCTTGACCAACCTCTCATGTGGGACCTTGTCAAATATCTTGCCAAAGTCATGTAGACAACATCCACTGCCTTACCTTCATCCACTTTCATGTAACATCCTTGAAAAATTCTGTAAGTTTGGATAGTCATAACCTAGCGTGCACAAAGCCATGTTGACTACGTCCAATCAGTCCCTGCCTCTCCAAATACTCATATATCCAGTCCCTTAGAATACCTTCCAGTAACTTTCACACTACTGAGGTCAGGGTCACCGTCCCTAAGTCCCTGGTTTATTCTTAGAGCTTTTCTTAACAGCGAAACAACATTAGCTATCTTCCAACCCTCTGGTACCCCACTATCGGTAAGAATGATATAAGTATCTCTGATAGAGCCCCTGCAATTTCTCCACTTGCCTCACACAAGTTCTGAGGGAAACCCTGGAGATTTGTCCACCCAAATTTACCACAAGACAGCAAACACCTCCTCCTCTGTAATCTGTACCGGGTCTATGAGCTTTGCCTCACTTCTATAGACTCTGTGTCCATCTCCTGAGTAAATACAGATGCAAAAAAAAAAATTCAATTTAAGATCTCCTCCATTTCCTTCAACTCCACACTGCTGACAGATCATCAGCTTGGTAAAAGACATTTTTTTAAATTGTAATTAGCAAACTTATTTACTTTGATTTTTTTGTGTATATATATATTTATTTACCATTGTTTATTCAGCACAGCTATACATATATATTTTCTGCAGCCACTGGAGTTTTGGGTTGGGAACGTTAGAATTAGTCTTCAGCCTCCCTTGGCTGATTTCTCTCTTTGGGGGGAGGGAGGGGGGAAATGGGTTCTTCTATAAAGCTGATTGGATGTTTTTACTGTTTTACTTTTTCACTATCTACATGTCTGTGATTACCTTTTATACATTACTAAAGGATACTTGATGGATTCTTTTATTAATATACTCAGTTTTAATGTAAGGTCTAAATAACCCTGTTAAACGAAATAAGATTTTCTCTTGTATCTGGAAACTTAAAACTCATATAATCTTTCTCCAAGAAACCTATATTCATAAAGATGATATTTCACGTTCTTTCAAAGGATGGAAGGGTATTCATTTTCACCTACCCTCTCAATATAGATCGAGAGGCTTCTCTATCCTGTTTGATCAGAATTTATCCTTCATTCAACATAATGTAATTTCTGATACAAATGGGCACTTTGTTATTGTTTCAGGTAGTCTTGGGAATAAACTAATCGCATTTGCGAATGTATACGCTCCAAATACAGATGACTCCTTGTTCTTTGAACGTCTTTTCTCTTTTCTGCCTGATTTGAACCGGTATTCCTTAGTGATGGGTGGAGATTTTAATTTTTGGCGTGACCCTATATTAGACCGCTCTTCAAGTAAAACCCGTCACTAATAAATCAGTCCTACTTTTTAAATCTTTTTTATCTCAACGTGGTATTCTTGACGTGTGCCGTTTTTTACACCCCCAAGAAAAGGAATATCTATATTTCTCTCAGGTTCATCATATGTACTTTTGGATCGATTTTTTTTATAGATAGAAACTTGCTTCCACTGGTTCGATCCTATGATTATAAGGAGATTGCTTTGTCTGATCATGTACCGGTGCTTCTGGCTTTAAGATTACCTGTTTACTCTGTACCAGATAGAAGTTGGCGTTTTAACTTATCATTGTTATCTGATAAAAAATTTCTAAAGTTTTTGGAAAACCATATTACTTTTTTCTTTAAAGAAAATTTTAAAGGAGATACTGCTGGTAATATAGTCTGGGATACTTTTAAAGCATATATTCATGGAGAAATTATCTCTTACTCTACCTATATAAAGAAGAAAGCTGACAAAGAAAGGTCTGACCTAGCAGCGATATTAAAAGATCTTGATCAAAAGTATGCCCTATCTCCAGATCCAAGTATATATAATAAGTGTATTGAAATCCAATCTAAGTATAATCTTCTGCTGACTTACCCAATTGAACGACAGCTGTTGAGAGATAAAACTCAATTTTACATTCACGGGGATAGAACTGGTAGTTTATTAGCCAATCGCTTAAAATCTTTTATAGTTAATCGTCAAATCACAGAAATTTTTAAAGATAATGGAACTAAGACATCTGACAATTCTGAAATTAAAAATGTATTTAAAGACTTTTACCTTAAGTTGTATCAGTCTGACTCTTCTTCAGATGATACCTATATGAATGCTTTTTCAGTAATATCAACATTCCTACTTTGTCTGCTGATAGTCTAACACAGTTAAATCAGCCTATTTCCAATGAAGAAGTGGCTGAGGCTATATGTGCTTTACATTCTGGTAAGACCCCAGGACCTGATGGCTTTCCTGGGGAGTTTTATAAAACTTCCACTACGTTACTTACACCTTATTTATCCTCTGATTTATCAGAGTCCTTTCAGGTAAACTCCCTCAATCTTTTTATGAAGCTTTTATTTCTCTTTATTCTTAAAAAAAAATCCAGCTGAATGTTCTTCATACAGACCGATTTCTTTATTAAATGTTGATGCAAAAATTTTATCCAAAATCTTAGCTCGAAGACTTGAAAATATTCTACCATCTATTACATCACATGACCAGACAGGATTTATTAAAAATCGTTACTCACATTTTAATATACGTCGGTTATTGAATGTGATATATTCATCATCCAAAAAAATATCAGAGTGTATATTATCCTGAGATGCAGAAAAAGCCTTTGATAGGATTGAGTGGAATTATCTTTTTAAGATCTTAGAAAAGTTTAATTTTGGGCCTAATTTTATTCGTTGGGGTAAATTAATCTACTTGTCTCCTACCACTCAGGTTATTACTAACTCCCAAATTTCTAAGCCCTTTAAATTACAGCGGGGAACTAGACAACGTTGTCCTCTTAGTCCTTTACTTTTTGCTTTAGCTATAGAACCCTTAGCAATAGCACTTCGAGAATCTAAGGACTTTTCTGGTATACTAAGGGAAGGTATGTCTCATAAAATTTCATTATACGTTGATGATATTTTACTTTTTATCTCTAACACTGAAACTTCTTTACCTTTGGTTCTTTCTTTAATCTCCCAGTTTAGTTCTTTTTCAGGATATAAGCTGAACCTACATAAAAGTGAGCTATTTCCTTTAAATGACCTAATGTCATCAAATGCCAAATTTTCGTTCAAGGTTGTTACAAGTCAATTTACATATCTAGGTGTAACAATTACTAAAAACTTCAAGAATTTATTTAAAGAAAACTTAAACCCCTTATTGAATTATGTGAAAAAGACGCTTTCTAAATGGTCCCCTCTTTCTTTATCCCTAATTGGCCGAATTAGTTCAATTAAAATGAAGATTCTTCCTAAATTTTTATATCTTTTTCAGGCCTTACCTATTTTTATTCCTAAGACGTACTTTGATTCTTTAGATTCAATTTTAACCTCTTATATTTGGAATAATAAACAAGCTCGTTTAAGTAAAGTTTACGTACAAAGAAATAAAGAGATGGGTGGACTGGCCCTACCTAATTTGAGGTTTTACTATTAGGCTGCCAATATAAGGAATATAACTTTCTGGTCCTATTATATTTATCATAATGATTGCCCATCATGGGTCTCCTTAGAAGTTAATTCTGTAAAAAATTCCTCTACTGTCTCTCTTCTTGGATCATACTCTTCTTTTTCAGCAAATAAAACAACAGATAACATAATTGTTAAGCAAACTTTAAGGATCTGGTCTCAATTTAGAAAATTTTTTGGTTTAGCAAATTTTTCATTATCATCTCCCATTCTCCTTAATTTTTTTTATCCCTTCCATGACTGATAAAGTCTTCAAAGATTGGAATGTATTAGGTATTAAGTGTTTTTGGGACCTGTTCATCTCAGGATCTCTTGCTTCATTTGACCAATTGTCAAATAAATTTGCACTCCCAAAATCACATTTTTACAGATACCTTCAAATTAGAGATTTTCTACGTTTCCAATGAGCTACTTTTCCTATAGGTCCTGATAAAAATTTACTGGACGATCTTTTAAATTTAAAACCTTTTGTTAACGGTTCTATTACCGGTATCTATAACTTGTTGATTGATTCTGGACAAGACTTTTTAGATAAAATAAAAAAAGCCTGGGAGGATGACCTAAATTGTCAGATTTCTTATGATAGATGGAATAAAATTCTTATACAGGTTAATAAATCATCTTTCTGTGCTCATCATTCTCTCCTACAATTTAAAGTGGTTCATAGAGCTTACATTTCTAAACAGAAGCTCTCCAGTTTTTACCCAGATGTTTCTCCACTTTGTAATAAATGCAACTCTGCTGATGCCTCTTTAATTCATATGTTTTGGTTTTGCCCTACAATTGAAAAGTTTTGGCGGGAAGTATTTCATACCTTCTCTCAACTTTTTAGGGTCCAATTTGACCCAAATCCCCTTACTGCCTTGTTTGGTATTATTGCAAATGAAGATATAACTTTAAATACTCCTAACCTACAGGTTTTAGTTTTTACCTCTCTTTTAGCAAGAAGAGCAATCTTGCTTAAATGGAAGGAGTCTACCCCCCCCCCCCACACACATCTTCAATGGCTACGTGATATTATGTCGTATTTAAATTTAGAAAAGATCCGCTGCTCAGTCTTAAATTCGAAACAATCTTTTTATGATATTTGGGGAGCTTTCCTAAATTACTTTTCCAACTTATAAAGGTTAACAGTGCACAGACTTTTATGTATATTTTTATCTTCTCTTCTTAAGTGAATATGTTTTTTTTTCTAATTATCCATTGTCATCCGTCAGCTTTTTTCTTTGGTAGTTGGTAGGGGGTTGACTTTTTTTTAATATATAAAAAATTTCTTTTATGATGTATGACGTATCTTTAAATTTTTGATTACAGAGTGGTATACCTTTATGTGTTACGCTATAATATTTTGATCAATTTTATTACAATATATGAATGTACACATGTTGAGATGTATCTGTGTTGCACTCTGTAAATTGTTTTTTCTTCTGAATGAAAATATTATATAAAAAAAGAAAGACGTACTTTGGTCTGCCTGAAGCTTGCTGGTCTGCCAGCACGTCGAGATGTCCAACAAGGAATGCTGACCACTGGCACATTCCAGACAGCAGGAGGGCGTGCTGAGGGACACACGTGCAGCCACTGCAAGGGCTCAGTGGGGAAGGACCACAATGCAGGCTACTTCTGCTACTGGACACGGAGGGGCTGGGTTGGATGAGGAAGCCCTTCAGTTACTACACTGGTGTATCATCCCAGGGGGCCACATGACTGGCAACAGTTGTATTGTTTTTTAAGGAATGTAATTGGAGCACTTTGAGGCCTTCAAAGTTGGTCGGGGTCAAGCTTGGATGTTGTGGCCCAGCTGTCTATGTGATATGCAGTATGATATGGGAGCAAGCTGTTGCCCACGTAGCAGCTCCCCCACCCCCACTCCATGCCACTGATGAGTCCAAAGGAATGGCAGTGATCGATACAGTTTGGCACCAGAAGCATCACAGGAATTGCCAACCAGCATTAAACTCAATTTAGGACTGCCTTAGGGACTCTAAATCCTCAGAGTTCACCCCTAAAGCCTTCCTCATGAGTGAGCACGGCCGCAGAGAGTGGAGGTTTGTGATTACAGTCTTCCATCTCCTGGATGAGCTGCCAACCACAGCTAACAGAACTTAACACATTCTCTATAAAAGTAAAATGAAAAGGTGGTGTAAGGTTTCTTGTATTTTTTATTATGAATAAAATGTATTTTGGCAAAAAAATAATGCTTCAGGTCAGGCAAGCAGTTGCACAATCCACCTATCTCAGAAGAGGACAGATCTCGAACGGTTTCTCTGACAGAGCAGCACTCCCTCGGTCTCACCCTGAGCCTAAAGCGAGGGGCGCAGAGCCACACTCCGGGACCAGCCCCAAGTCAGAGATTTTGAAAGCTGAAAGGTTCAACATTCCAGTGAAGGCATGGCACAGACACGTCCTGTTCCAACTCACACTCCAGGATTTACTGAGAATACTTCTCCCCCTTTTGCAGCCATTCTACTGAAGACGTGGTCGGCATTCCGGAGTTCAGAAGAACGAGAGGTATTCTTACTGAACTGGACGATTCTCAGTGTTGTGAGGATGTTTCCCAATACAGGAACCAGGAAAACCTCAGGATAATGGAGATGCTTTTCCATCCCTTTGAAATGGAGGTTAGATAGAATTTCTTAAACAGAGCAGTCCAGCAAAGAAACAGGCCCTTCAGCCCATCATGACTGTGCTGGTGGTGATGCCAAGTTAAACTGCCTATGATGAATAGTCTTGGCCCAGAATGATGACAGTTCACTCTTTTCCACAGACGATGCCTGACTTACTGAATTCTTCCAGCATTTTGTGGGTGTTACGTAATCTGCAGATAGTATTAAACTGCATGTGTCCACATGCACTCTACATCCCTCCATTCCTGTTCATGTGCTTTGTATACATTACTGTTGTATCTGCTTCACCACCTTCCCAGCAGTGTTGTTGATACCACTCTCTATGCAAATAAATATACTGCCTTGAATCTCCTTTGAGCTTCCCCCCTCACCTTTTAATCTCTGCCCTCTGGTATTTGATATTTCTTAGAAAAAGACAATCTAGTCCATCTACGCCTCTCATGATTTTATAAAACTCCTTGAGACTCCAGAGAAAATACTCCAAGTCTGTCCAACCTCTTCTTATCGCTAATGCTCCCGAATCCAGACTGCCTTCTCTGAAATCTTCACACCCACCTTTGGTGTGTCTGCCACAAAAGGCGGGGTTTCCCAGTGCCAGCCATTTTAATTCTACTAGTCATTCCTATTCTGACACGTCAGTCCACAGCCACCCTCAGGGTTGAGGAGCAACACCTCAATTCTGTCTTGGTAGCCTTCACCAGATAGCATGAATGTCAATTTCTCTTGTTCCGCCAAAACTTTTCAATAGTAGAGCAAAAATTGCCCTACAATTGAAAAGTTTTGGCGGGAAGTATTTCATACCTTCTCTCAATTTTTTTCTGTGTATCTATGTGTTGCACTCCGTAAATCTTTTTTCTTCTGAATAAAAATATTGTAAAAAGAAAGAATTTCTCTTGTTCCTGTAATTTCTCTTTCCTCCCCCTTTTTTTTCCATTCCCCACTCTAGCTCCCCCTTCCTCATTCTCTTTTCCTCACCTGCCCATCACATCCTTCAGGTGCCCCCCTTCCCTTTCTCCCATGGTCCACTCTCCTTTCCTACCAGATTCCTTTTTTCTTCAGCCCTTTACACTTTCCAACTGTCGCTTCCCAGCTAATCCCAACCCCTCCTCCCCAGCCACTCACCTATCACCCGCCAGCTTATACTCATCTGCCTCCCCCTTACCTGTTATTCTGGCTTCTGCCCCCTTCCTTTCCAGTCATGATGAAAGGTCTCAGTCAGGCTGAAACATTGATTCCTTATTCCCCTGCATAGATGCTGCCTGAACTGCTGAGTACCTCTGGCATTTTGCGTGCTTGTTACACCCTTCCAACCAGGACTGCATGCAATACTCCAAATGGGACCTAACAAGTGTTTTATATGGCTGCAACATGTCCCTGAGCTTATATGTCAGAGGGTTTTGATTCTGAGGGTACGTCAAGTCTAAAGATCTAAAAGCAAATAAAAAGCACTGAAAGAAAGAAAATAGATTAAGCAGCAGCTGGGGAGACAAAGGCACAGTCAGTGTTTCAGGCAAGATATCCTGAATTTCAGATGATGATGAGAGGGCACACAGGAGCGAGATAGATCAGCTGGTTGAGTGGTGTTGTAGCAACATGCTTGAACTTAATGTCAGTAAGACCAAATAACTGACTGAGGGCAAGATAAATGAACACGTCCTCATATAGGAATTAGAAGTGGAAAGGTTGAACAACTTCAAGTTTCTGGGTGTCAAACTCTCTGAGGATCTACATATTGATCCAGTTACGAAGAAGGAATAACAGCGGCTATATTTTATTTGGAGTTTGAGAGGATTTGGTATGTCACCAAAGACACTCAGAAAAGTCTACATATGTATCATGGAGAGCATTCTAACTGGCAGTACGGGGGTGTGGGGGGGGGGGGGCGCTACTGCACAGGATCAAAATAGCCTGCACAATATTGTAAATTCAGTCAGCATCATGGGCACAAGCCTTTGTCACACCCAGAACATCTCCAAGGAGCGATGCCTCAAAAATGCAGCACCAATCATTAACAGCCCCATCACCAAGGACATGCCCTCTTTTCACTGCATCAGGAAAGAGGTACAGGAGCCTGAAGGCACAAACTCAATGATTCTTCCGCACACACACGCACGCACGCACACACACACACGCATGCTCACTGTAATTCAGAGACTTTATTATGTATTGCAATGTGTTGCAAAAACAACAAATTTCACAATATGTGCTGATGATTTTAAACATCTGTTCTCTCGTGTCTCCATACAAACCAACAACCAGGAAGTCAAGGGCCACAGGTAGGAAAATAGAATTAGGGTCAAGATATGAGCAGGGGCCAAATTTGGCCTCCCCAAGATCCAAGCTAAGATTGGTGGGGAGGGGGGGGGGATCCGTTTTATGGGAATTCTAATACAGATACAGGAACCCCCCAATTTAATTCTAGCCTAATCATGGGACAATTATATAATGACAAATTAACCTATCAACCTGTACATCTTTGGACTGTGGCAGGAAACACACATGGTCACAGGAAGAACGTAGAAACTCCGTACAGGCTGTGGTGGGAATTGAACCCAGGTCTCCTGCACTGTAAAGCATTGTGCTAACCACTATGCCACCGCATCAGATGCATCAAGGTTCATGAGGTAAACCAGTGCATGATGAACGTTGCCTAAACAGACGTAGAACTTAGGGAGATTCAGGAGACCATGTACACAATGATTTTATTTTTGCATACAGATTTTATTTAACTTAAATCTTGTACTGTAACTACTAGAAAAAAAGCCAAGTAAGAAGAACCTAGAATTGCTTTAGCTTTAGCCGGTCAAAATAGACAAGTTTTTTTTCCTCTCGAATGAAAAGATTCCATAATATATCGAAATAACAGGAGGAAATTCTTACAACAGAATATACAAAACATTTGAATTTTTCTTAAACCAATGAATCAAATCTCCATAGAAACACAGGAATTGTATGAATCATTTACACGCAGTAAGTCTTTTATTTAATAAATTGGCCATCTTCACTGCTTCATTATTTTTAAAAAAATGAATTTAATAAGCAAGGGGGTGGGGGAAGGGACAGCCAATCTTGCACTATGTCATCTAGTGCTCTCTTTTCCTGCCAGAGGTAGATCTCTGATCTATTAGTGTCCACAATAAACTGCACAATGAGGGGTTTCAAACAATTACTCTATGAGGGAGGAGGATATGGACACCAAACTGTAGATATAGAGCAGGATCAGGGACATTTCTCTGCCTCTCTCAATGATTCGAGAATCTGATAGATCAGTTGTGCCCCAATGATAGCCTCCAGATGACTAAATTTGACTGTTTTCTTTTGGAACTGGTTGTGCAGTAAATAAGTGCCTTTTATCAGGACATTTAACTTAAAACAGAGACAACAGCTTATAGCAACCCATTCTTAGCCATTTCTGTATGCCAACCATTCCTGGTCCAGACACACTTCATTTATAAATCCCTTTGCATTCCCATAAAGGTGCGCGAAGATTCTTCCGGGGGTGGGGGTAGGGTGGGGTAGGGGAATCCTTCCTCAATTAATACAAGAAAAGATTTGTGCAGCAACAGAAAGTTCCCCAGAGCACACCAGCAATCAAAGGTCATGTCTACCTTGATTAAACCAGGTCCCATTCTTGCTTTTTCTTGGAAGGGGGCTCCTTGCTGTACAACCTCAACACTCAATGCCTCAAAGCATCCACTGAATGTCCAAAGCCCAAAGTGGTCCTGCACATGTTCCTTTGTCCTTCTCGGAAGACTGGGAATGGATGGCAGCCAGCCAGAGTTCTGCAAGCTCCCATCGGGAATTCCTCCACAATCTTCTGGAAGGGAAACTGCCTGCAGTTTGTATACTGAGGAACCAGTTCACTTGCAGTTTGGAAACAGCAACCATATGGTGCGATCGTCCCATGACCACCACAGAAAAGCCAAACTCTTCCCAGACCTGTCACCTCACACTCTCCCAGCTCTCACTCGTGGAGTGGGGGAGGAAGGAGGTCAACCCAGGTAACTGGGTTCCTTAGCAACTGGACGACTGTCACATGCACCACTCTGTGACTGGCTAGCCTTGAGGTTTTGGGCAACTGTCAGGGTTAGTTGGGGGCCCAAGCCTTTACATCTGAAGCTGACAAAACAGGGCAGAAGTTTAAAGAACTCAGAACCTAACACTCCATTAATCAACGTGGGTCATCACAAGCTTAATTATTTTTAGAAGAATATGGATGATGCCCACCCGAACTGTAGTTTCTGCATGCACTCCTCCCGAGTCACTCCTGAAGATCCTGAGATGGGGGGGCTCGAGGATCCTCGGTTCCATCAGCTGTCTACACTCACAACAATGGGACAGCACCAACATATGTCACCACTGACTTGGTCTCCCGGGCCTCCCCTTCCGTTAACCCAGGGGAGCAAAAGGACAAGTCTCACCAGCTGAATGAGGTGGAGGGTCCAGGCAGGCCGATCAGATGCCTGGCACACCCTCCCAGCCAAAGACACAGTAATGAGGTCAGGAGGGTCTGCTTTGCTCCACGTTTTAGCAGATCAGAGAATGTTGTTTCACCTAACACCGCAACAGGTCCCCAATTGGCTAAAATGAATGAAAAAAGCAGACCCGTTTTGTCCATTATTGGGACAGGCTGAGGTCATTCAAGCCATTCTCATTGTTTAATGCCGAAAACTAGGCTGGGGGACTTGAAGCAATTCCAGAAGCCCGCCAGTCAGGAAAGGTGCTTGCCTTGTCATCTGCAGTGCAGGTGGCCTCTTGCCTTAGACTGAGAGTGAGTCCAAGCCCAAGGAAGGCAGGAGGCAAGGACAGAATCACTGTTGCTACAGGGACCAACAACGGCCCTGAACAAGTGGCGTAACCACAGCCCCTAGAGCAGTTCATTCTTGCACCATAATAACCATCAGATCCAACATCATTCTTTTAAAACACAAAGCTTAAACTATAGGACACTATTAGTAACATTTTTGGCAACGTATTGGTTTTCTCAACCATGCTGGTACTTACCTTGAGGTATCTCTTTTGATTGGGCTGTCTGATTTTAAGATATCTTTATGACAAAAATGATCAAAAACCCTCCATGTAACTTTCCATGATTTTCTTCAACCTCAGCTACTTTATGCAGGTATCCTTAAAAACCACAAAGAGTGGCTGGACGAGCTGCTGAGGTTGTAACCTGTACAGTGGCCTCAGATTGTGTGTGTGGTGGGTGGGTCTACCCAGTGTGAGGGAGGAACATATCCTGTCAGTCAGAGTGCAGAGGGGAGCCCTGTGTTCCCTCATTACTCAGTGCAAACGCATTGTGGGTCAGCGTTTGCACATTTGGTCTGGTTTCCAACTCAGATGGAGACATTAAGCTTGTGTGCCAGGGAATCCTGTGTCTTCTGCACTCTGCCACACATTCCCAAAGCCCTGCCCTCCTCCTCCCCCCCACCCACTTCACTCCGATAGGGCCCACCTCCCAGGGGCCAGGCTCACATGGAACATCCTCTATCCACCTCGGTGGC
Source organism: Hypanus sabinus (assembly GCF_030144855.1). Taxonomy (NCBI): domain Eukaryota; kingdom Metazoa; phylum Chordata; class Chondrichthyes; order Myliobatiformes; family Dasyatidae; genus Hypanus; species Hypanus sabinus. The sequence goes on from NC_082726.1 coordinate 60,016,766, forward strand.
AGGTGACCCTTGCACGGTGGCCGCTTCGCCTGGGATTTGGGTCAGGGTGCTGCACTGTTAAAATGGGAAACTTGCATGTCGAGCTTCTCGGTGCGTTTGACTTTGTCCTCTCTCCTCAGTCAGGGTAGCAGAACTTCCCAAGGGCCTCTCTTTGCTTGAAAATGTTCCTGGCCATTCCCAACTGTGTGGGCATCACATTCTTATTCCGACGCAATGCGGTAAGTGTCAAGGGGCTGGGTGGGTATCATTCAACCCACAGTGCAAGGGTCTAATCCGAGGGGGCATAATCTGAAGGCTGGAGACTGGACAGAAACATTTCCCCCATCACCCCACGTACAGCGCTGGACAGCAAGGACCCTCCAATTACAGGCAAAAGTGAAGGAGTCTGGGAGCCAGATGCCTGCCCATTCACGTTCAGATACTGACCCTGCTCCCCATTACTTCCAAAGCTTAGAGGGTCCTTATTGCTTGTGCTTCAAATTCAGTTAGTGTCCGATGGACATTTGCTCTCTCAACTTGGGATCATCTTACCCAATCCTTCCAAAAAGGCAAAGCCATTGGGACATCCAAGCATTTTACCAACCAGCACACAATTTCCTTGGGAATGTTACCAAGGATACTGTCATTGCTCAGTTCCGGGGCACTGAAACCTCCAGCCGAGGATGGTAGGGGAGGTGGTTGAGAGCTGATGCAAGGAGGAAGGATTGTCTGACCAACTGGAATGGACCAGACAAATGAAGGGTACAATCTGAGGTAACACATCAGTCCAGACAGGGGTCCCTGTTAGAAATATATCAGTCCAATCTTACTCTTGATTGCACACCCCACCACAAGTTAACTTTACTTCAATCAGAGTTTGCTAATCTCCAAATACAAACATTGGACAACTTGTGTAGCCAATAAGGTAGAATTCAGTCCCTTTCAACAGCTTGGACCATACCAACAAAGACACATACCCACTTCCTAATTCACACAAGCCGTGTCAAAATGAAGTGCTCCACAGAACTGCTAAGATGGCCACAGTGTTGTTAGTGATTTTTTTAAAAAAATCTCTCTCTAATAAAGATTTCAACTATTGACGATATTTGTAAATCAGACATTCGTTACCAGCTGTAATCTGAGGGTTTGCGGTTGTGGTGATCAACACGTGTGAGTGTGAAGAGAAGGTTGCTAGTTCAGGAGGTCACCAGTAACTAACCGCCCCAGCGGTGTGAGGGGACTTAACCTTCCCCTTCCCAGTTTGACATTGAACCCCCCCCCCCCCCCCCAGAGCTCCACTACCCAAATGAAACACAAAACGGAGGGGCATCTGCTTACCCTTCCCTTGTTCAGCAAGGATTGCGGGAGAGGCAAGCAGGGAGCTGGAGAAAGGGGTTGCTATACACTCTGGCCCTCCCCATAAGCTGTGAGATCCAAGCCAAGTCACGACAGCACTGAATGTGCTTGTAGCTTGGCCTTCAGGGAGCAACCAAACAAGTCGGGCAGCCCTGGTAACCGACGGAAGCAACGTTAATTGGGCAAAGCATGTTCACAGAGGGTCATGTCAAATCCAATACTTTGGAAGTGCTGGGATTATCTCTACTGTTTAAGCCATGTGATCTATCAGGAAAACACTTCCAGCTCCAGGGAGGGGGAGAGAACTACAAGAGTCCTTAACAAAGATTGCTCTGGACACCAGCCTCTGAGCCTCTTCTCCCAGTTGCCATACTGTACATTATTGTTCCCACACTTGTTATTGTAGTATTTGCGTTCTGCCTCACCCCTCCCTCTGTTCCCACTGCTCCATATCTGGCAACTATGTGTAGCTCTAAAGGCAAAGTTTAGCACTCTGCCTGAACCACCCGTCACCTAACGGGTTCTCTCACTCTGCAGGTTTTACACGAGAGAGCCCAATGGTCTTCTTGGATACCCATAACACCTTTGGCCCTGGATTCATACTTCCTCCTGAATATGGGCAACATGACTTGAGCCCCATGAAAGATACCCTCCCCGCCCCACCCCCACTATCCCAACCTCCGCAGCTGGGGTGGTGTCTGTCCATCTCCCATATTGTGCTAAAGTTCCTAGCTACAGCCAAGCATCTGGCCAGAGTCTTTCTGACTCTCCGCTGTGTCCGGTGCGAGGGAAGAGGTGACGTGCTTTAACTTGAAACACTCACTCTTGACTCTCAAATGCAGGCAGCTGGTGGGAGGCTCAAGGGGAACTGACCTCAAGGAGCTTACAATAGCCAGCCCAACTGAGAGTTGGGAGGGGGTCTTCCATCCTCTGGTCTGCCTGTGGGCCACCAGTCCAGCAGGCCTGGCCCCTGCCCAAAGGCTAAAGGCTCCCCCAACCCCTCAGAGCAGTAACACTTGGAAAAAATACCCTCAGTAACTGGGGAGATTACATGGGGTGGGGTGGGTGAGGGAATCAGATGGGATGGGGTGGGTGGGGGAATCAGGTGGGGTAGGTGAGGGAATCAGGTGGGGTGGGTGGGGGGATCAGATGGGGTATGTGAGAGGATCTGATGGGGTGGGGTGGGTGAGGGGATCAGGTGGGTTGGGTGAGGGGATCGGGTGGGGTGGGTGAGGGGATCAGATGGGGTGGGTGGGGGATCATTTAGCCTCCTTCCATTGGTGGTGTGTGGCAATGTGAAAGGCTTGGCCAGTCAAGCCTGTGGCTTACGCCTCACTCTGCTGAACCCAGCCAATGGCTTTGAACCTTCTGTAGGGGGTGAGGCAGTTTCATTAGATGCTGGGGGCGTTTAGTGCTGTCAGGTGGGAGAGACACCACTGCCTGGTGAACTGGGCCTTGGCAGCGGGGGGGGGGGGGGGGGGGGTAGCTGGCATGTTTCCCAAACCCTGGGGCATCTTGGCCACACAGCCTCTGCCACACATCAGCCAGCTTCAGACTAATCGCCAGCTCATCGCATACTCCTGCCACACAAAATGCCAGCCATGACTCCATTAAAAAACGGGCAAACTCACTCTGCCACCCTGCCCGGTGTTCGACAGTAGATCAATTACATTTCTGATGTCGTGATAGGGAGGTCAGCCTGTCTAATCCTCCACAGAGAAACAAGGCCAACTCACCCACCGGAGGCAGGTAACCTGCCTCCACGGTACTGTCAGACATGAGAACAGAACGGGCACGGCCACTCTGGAGATGCGGGGGGCACCCAGCTACTGCCTGAGTGCAAGCTGAACAAAATCAGACTAGAGGATTAAAACTCCCTCAGAACCAGCATGAAAGTATGACGTGGTGGAGGAGTTGCCATGGATACCTGCACTGGTCAACGTGGCAACACATCCATGGCAGAGGTGATGGGTCTGGCCAGCTGTTGGCAGGCCATCCTCGAATTTATACTGATTAATTTGGCATGTGTGCACCTTCCCCACCGAGTGGGTGACCTCTGTAAAAGCTAGCAACCAGCCCTTCTCCAAAGACATCTGTAGTGTGATGTGGTTTGTGAATTACTGAGGTTTTCCGGATACTGTACTGTCACTCAGATTGCTGAATGCGAGATGTATTTTATATATAATATATATAAAAAATAAGAGGTAGATAAACATTTAAAAACATCAACAAAAAAAAACTGTCCCCCGTCAGATAACATTTAAAATACAACTCTTCAATCAGTAATGATTTGAATTCAGGTCATTTTACAGTGATTTTAACTGATATTACAAAATAAATTAAAAAAAATCCTACATAGATTACCTTTTAATTAACAGAATTGTGAAAATAATGCATTGGGACAGCAGCAAACAGGAAGCGAGAACTAATCTAGCAAAGGAATAAAGCAAAAAAAAAACTCACTATAAACTTTAAAGTTACATCTGGTCACAAATTTCAGTCATTATTTATTTGTATATATTTCTTTGCTCCTGTGTTTAAGTTAACTGCCTTCCAGTCCAGGTGGAGAATGTCCTTTCAATGAAAGGCTCCTTGGAATAATTTCTGCCAGCACTGGGGCAAAACAGGACGCTAACCAGCCGCACAAAGAGGTGCCATCTCGGGAAGCCCGGACGGTCAGCATCTTTCACACTTGGCGGAGGTTCAAAGTAAATGACTCTCCACATCCTGCTGAGAGAGGGGACAATGTGGGGCAAGTCACAATGGGGTATAACGTAGGAGATGCCATAATGTTTCCTCCCACCGACCCATACTCATTAGTTGCGTTGTTTCAACGTCCAAAGCCTTGTGGTGGGACCCTGCGATGGGAAGCCACACCTGGAAAGATCTGATACCAAAATATCGGGGCTCTTCCCCTGTACAATCAAGTCAAAGAAGATTAACCGCTGGCCAAACTAAGATTGTTTCTTCGTAATTGAACACCTACCTTCCCCAATGGTTGGAGTTTGCTGCCTCGTGATAGTTAAGATTTGGTGATGTCACCTGGGTATCAAGTAACGGACTGGTTATTACCCAGCGTGTTACTGAATTTGGTGAACTGATACCCTTTATTGATAGCCACTGTTAATGATGGCCGCCGAGAGATGAAAGCAAACACTATAAAATTGTACAACTCCAAAAGACAAAGGACAACTCTGCAAAATGTCAGGCCATCATCAGAGTGTGGAGTCAGTTAACGGACAACACAACCGCCATGGTCTCTGGTCTGCTCAAACCCCTTGCTGGTAATAATTAGAAAATCATAGATAAAACCCTGGACAGGAAAGAGTTAAAGATATGTAGCTGAAAATTTTAAAAAAACATTATATTTAAAGAGCTGTCAGGATATCTAACCCAGTTTACTTTTCTTTTTAAAAAAAAAAGTTCTGAGTTGTTTTGGTGAAGAGCAAAACAATTTTCTACTTATGAACAAAAATTAACATGGAGACACTGAGAAAGACACGTACTAGTATTAAACTGTTTGACCTGAGTATAGTTTTTATCACGCCCTGTACTGATTTAGATGGAAGTTCACAAGGAACATTTCTGCTAGACTGTGCTGGGAAGAGAACAGTTTGTATTCATGCGCTGAGCTAAGGTGACAGGCAACAATGCAAGGAAATATCTTCCCACTTGTATTCATTTCTCTCGCAAAAAAAAACACAAAGGCGGCAGCTCAAGGCAACCACACCAATACCAAGAAGAAATAAAAGTCAATTTGAAGCACTGTACAAGGCGCCAAAGGGTTGGTGGAAGAAAAACTAAATGGAAAGGGAGGCCGGGTAAGAGGAACAAAAGGTAAAGTTGATTTCATCTCCAGAGTTAAGGAAAAAAATTATAGCAGCTTTTCTTTAAAGACAGATCGATAATAAACCATAAAAGTTATAAAAGTGACACAATGAGTATCCAAAGGTTTATGGTCAAACATAGAACTGCAAGACCCAATCACTATAATTCTACTGAGCACATCAGAGAATACTTAGCACTTAACTGCTCCTCTTTTTTGTCCTTTGCTGTCACTGGTTTCTTTAACCTTGGCCGCTCTTGCGAGAAGCCGCGCCCTTCTCCGTCCTCGTCTTACCACTCGCCTCGCGGACTGGGCCCTGCCTCACTGCACCCGTGACCTTCAACACCTCCAAGGATGTTCAGCCATTGCTGCCGTCCAGGCTTTTGTTTCAGCGGTAAATTAATCCCAGTGTAGATTGATACGGCAGGTTGATCAGTGAGACGATGTGTGAGTGTGTGTGTGAGTGAGTGTGTGAGCGTGTGTGTGTGTATGTGAGAATCTATCAGCATGTGCACACACTCGAATTCAGTGCATCTGTCTTTCTGGGAAACACATTCCTAAACCCGTTCTTTGTAAGTGTCGAAACACAATTCTCATAATAAAAACTATTCTTTTTTCTTTAAATTTTGGCAACTTCTATCAGCGATGAGAGATGACTGAATGCAGGAGATGGCGGGGCCCACGAGACAAGCCTGTGCTGTAGCCCCTCCAGCAACAATCATCTCCAGAGTTGGTTCATTAACAGGGATACAGACACTGGACGTGGAAAGATGTGGTGCCAAGGATCGGAGCCAAGAGCCCAGGCAGCATCCCTACTAAGAGCAGCTCCTCTGTTGAACTTCAGATATGTTTACTGTGCAGTGAGAGTCCTGGGAAACGAGTATCTCACATTACGAGTTTGTGCAGCCTGCTGTCGAGACCTGCTTGAGCACTGTCAAGTCTTTATTTTCTTCCCAGGAAAACTGCTCGCATTTGAAATATCATTGTGGCGACTGAAACGAGTCCTCTCCACTGTGCAGCAATGGCAGTTTCAGTTCTACTGAGATACAGTGACATGTGTGTGTGTGTGTGTGTGTGTGTGTGTGTGTGTGTGTGTGTCTGTGTTTGTGAGTGTGTGCCCACATATTTCTGTGTGCATGTGTCTATCTTCCGGTATGTTTGCCTGCCTGTCTGCATGTGTGTACGTGTCTGTGTGGGTGCATTTACGCAAGCCAGTGCATCTATGTTTGCATGTGCATATTAGTGCATGAGTATGTGTGCACGTGTATGTGCACGCGTGCACGTGTGTGTGAGACTTCCTGTATGGGGGCCTGCCTATGCATGTATGTACACATCTGTGTGGATGCACGTGTGCATGCAAGTGCCTATTTGTGCATGTGTATGTGCATCGTTGCGTGTGTGTGTGCGTGCATGTATGTACACGTCTGTGTGGATGCATGTGTGCATGCAAGTGCCTATTTGTGCATGTGTATGTGCATCGTTGTGTGTGTGCGCGTTTGTGTGTGTGTGTGTGTGTGTGTGCGAGTGTGTGTGTGAGTGTGTGTGTGTGAGTGTGTGTGTGTGTCTGTGAGTGTGTCTGTGAGTGTGTGTGAGTGTGAGTGTGTGTGTGTGTGTGAGTGTGCGTGTGCGTGTGCGTGAGCGTGAGTGTGTGTGTGTGTGTGAATGTGAGTGTGAGTGCGTGTGCGTGTAGGGGATCAGCAGGTTGTTGACTGCGGCAAAGGCAACACCTTCTCGTTCTTCCTGCCCCCGTTCATGTGGGTGTAGGGCTGCCGCTCGTCGAAGCTGGCTCGCAGGACAATGCCGGGCCCGTTCTCCACCTTGTGGCCGGAGTGCTTGTCCGAGTGCTGCAGAGTGGAGGAGGGGTCGAGAGGAACGCTTTCCATGTTCTCTGCCTCGATCTCAAACTCCTCCAAGTCACGGTTCTTGCACTCCTCACTGTAGAAGTAGGCAACCTCTTGGAAGGACGGGTCCAGGTCGTCCTTAATGCTCTCGATAATCTCCATGAAGGAGGGCCGCATTTTTGGGTTGTACTGCCAACACAAGCGCATCAGCTCGAACCTAGGGCGGGGCAGAGAGTGGACAGTTAGGGAGCAAGGTTCCGGATACCAGCACCCACTCACTGGGAACCACAATTGCGCGAGGGTCCCAGGCCTGGACCGTCACTGGGCGGAAGTGGGATGTGAGGAGGAGGAAAGCATGAAGGCAGAGGGAAGAAAGGAGATGGAGGGGGTGAGAGGGCGAGACAGAGGCAGGGGGAGAGGGTGAAATTGAGACAAGGAAAGGGTGGACAAATTAACGATGTATTTGCATCAGTCTTCACTGTGGAAGACACTAGCAGTATGCCGGAAATTCAAGAGTGTCGGGGGGCAGAAGTGAATGTAATTACTATTACCGAGGAGAAGGTCCTTGGGAAATTGGGTAGATAAGTCACCTGGACCAGATGTTGTACACCCCAGGGTTCTGAACGAGGTGGCTGAAGAGATTGTGGAGGCACTTGTAATGATCTTTTAACAATCATGGTTCCAAAAGACCGGAAAATTGCAAATGTAATTCGCCTCTTCAAAAAGGGAGAGGGGCAGAAAAACGGAAATTACAGACCTCTGTGTTCGGGAAGATGCTGGAGTCGATTTTTAAGCATGTAGTTTTGGGGTACATGAGGCACATGAAAAATCAGGCCGCAGTCAGCACGGTTTCCTCAAGGGAAAATCTCGCTTGACAAATCTGTTGGAATCCTTTGAGGAAGTAACAATCAAGATAGAAAAGGAGAACTGGTGGATGTTGTCTACTTAAATTTTCAGAAGGCTTTTGATAAGTACTGAATGACGCTGCTTAACAAAATAAGAGCCCACGGTAGGAAAGGAAAGATACTATTATGGATAGAGCAGTGGCTGATTGGCAGGAGATAGAGAGTGGGAATAAAGGGAGCCTTTTCGGGTTGGCTGCCAGTGGCTAGTGCTGTTCCCTCAGAGGTCGGTGTTGGGACCGATCCCTTTATGTTATTTGTCAATAACTTGGATAATGGCTTTGTGGCCAATACGAAGATAGGTGGAGGAGCAAGTAGAGCTGAGGAAGTAGAGAGGCTACAGAAGGATTTAGATTAGGAGGATGGACAAAGAAGTGGCAAATAGAACACAGTGTCAGGAAGCGTATGGTCATGCACTTTGGTAGAAAGAATAAAAATATAGACGATTTTCTAAACATCGAGAAGATCCAAAACTCCAAAGTGCAAAAGGACTTGGGCGTCCTCACGCAGATTAACTAAAGGTTAATTTGCAGGTTGAGTTAATGGTGAGAAACGTAATTGTTAGCAGTCATTTCGAGAGGACTAGATTATAAAAGCAAGGATGTAATGTTGAGACTATATAAGGCATTGGTGAGGTTTCACTTGGTGTATTGTGAGCAGTTTTAGTCTACTCATCCAAGAAAGGATGTGCCGATATTGGAGAGGAGGAGGTTCACGACAATGATTCCATTATCATATGAGGAATGTTTGATGGCTCTGGGCCTGTACTTGCTGGGGTTTAGAAGAATGAGAGGGGATCTTATTGAAGCCTATCGAATATTGAAATGCCTCAGTGGAGTGGATTTGGACTGGACGTTTCCTATGGTGGGAGAATCTAGGATCAGAGAGCACATCCTTAGAATAGAGGGATGACCATTTAAAAGGGAGATGAGGAGGAATTTCTTTAGCCAGAGAGTGGCAAATCTGTGGAATTCATTGCAGCAGGCAGCTGTGGTGGCCAAGTCACTGTGTGCATTTAAGATGGAGGTTGATAGGTTCTTGACTAGTCGTGTGTGAGAGGTTACGGGGAGAAGGCAAGGGAATGCTGTTGAGAGGAGCGTGGATTTAGCCATGACAAAATGGTGGAGTGGACTCAATGGGCTGAATGGCTTAATTCTGCTCCTATATCTTATGGGTGTTAAGCACAGGGGTGGATGGGGAGGACGGGAAGGGGGAGATGGAGATGGGAGGGCAAAGATGGAGGTGTTAGTGAGGGAGGTAGAGGTGGGGTGAGAGGCAAAATGAAGGCAGGAGGAGAAAGACTGAGCAGGGAGGATGGAAGTGGGGGAGAGGGGGAGACGGAGGGTGAGTGGGAAGACGGAGGGGCTGGAGAAGGCAGAAGGGCGAGGGGGTGAGGGGCTAGACAGAAGGGGAAGAGACAGGAGGCGGGGGGATGGAAGGGTGAGGAGGAAGATGAAGGGGAGGAAGGATGGAGGGGAGGAGGGATGGAGACAGAGCGGAGGGATTGGCAGAAGGGAGAGGAGGAGATGGAGGTGAGGAAAGTGGCAGTTCCACTCATTCCCGGCTGCCATCAGAAAGAGAGCAGGAAGGCAGCTGTTGATGTCAGTGAATGTGTCCCCACACTTGCGCTGGGACGGACACAAACTCACACACACACTCACACTCACACTCTCACACACACAGACACACACACTCACACTCACACCCACACACACACACTCTCACATACACACACACACACTCACACACACCCACACACACACACTCTTACACACAAACTCACACACACACACACCCACACTGACACACATGCTCACACACACCCCCACACACATAGACACACACACTCACACACAGATACACACATGCTCACACACACACACCCCCACACACACATGCTCACACACACACCCCCACATATACACACACACACTCACCCCCCCCCACACCCCCACACATTGCCGGGACCAGTGGCAGCTGGTGCACTGCCAGCGTGTGACGTCTGCACCCTGTCCTGTCACTTTATCCGCGGTTACACTGGTGTGGGAGGCTGGAGCCCAGACCATACACGGTGATCAACACTACTCCCCCAGGGGTATCACACGGTGCCTGCAGCAGAGAGGGAGACTGGCAAGGGATTATGAATTATTTATTTATAACGCAGAGGAAGTAGATCTAATTTCAACAAGCAATAGGTCAATATTACTCAATAGAAAAGCCACACCTGGACCTTGCTCTGAGGAACAGTGGTGAGTTTGATGGTGATCTTAGTGGCCCCTTCAGCCAGCTGCCACCCCACAGGCCCGCGAGCTTTTCACGTGTGACAGAGTTTGCCAGCGGTAGGAGAGGGCAGCACTGTTGCTTATCTTGAGTTCAGCACATCTCAAGTGCAGGACGGGAAGGCTTGACAGGCCGGTGAGAAAGCCTGAAGATGAGAGGAGGGTACTGACTGGAGACGTCTCCCACCAGCAAACTGTTCTGCTAGCACGAACCTGCCTCAGCAGCTGAACCCCACAGGCCACCTCATATGCTTCCCTGGACCCATGTCGTGCTTGGCACAGTGTTTTTTTCTCTCTCCTCATTGTCTTATATACATAATTGTGGTGTATTTGTCAACGTGGTACGGACAGCAAGTTGTAAATCTGGCAGGAGCAGAGGATGCTGGGAGTGGTGGGGGTGAAGCATTGTGGGACAGGTGGTAGAGAAGGAGGGCCCGGAGTCCATGGTGGGGGGAGACCTACTCAGTCCTGAGATACCAGGCATTTGATTCCAAACAATTGGTTTATGGATCATTCCAGAATGCCTCTCTGGTGCTTCCCACTCCCACCCCTCTCCCTTCCCCTTTTCCCAAACATGATATTCCTCTCCCTGACCCCTTGCTGCTCAAGTCCACGATAAAAACCCATGTCAGAATCAATCAGGTTTATCATCACTCACTTTTTGTGACAGCAGTACAGTGCAATACATCAAATTACTGCAAAAGTCTTAGGCACCCTGGCTATATACGTGTGCCTTAAACTCTGGCACAGTATTGTCCAAACAACATCCATGACACACGTCGGTGATAATAAACCTGATTCTGATGTGCCTGTGATGCAGCTGTAAGACATCCTTCATTGTACCTGTACTCGTGCACATGACAATAACCTCGATGCAGCTTGAAATCGGAGCTTCAAAGCAACTTGAGAGTCCGTTGCAGGATTCCCTGAACATTAACTTGCGGGTTGAGTTGGTAGTAAGGAAAGCAAATGTTAAGAATCATCTCCCGAAGATTAGAATACAAAAACGGGGATGCACTGCTGAAGCATTGGTCAGGCTTCATCTGGTGTAATGGGTGCCCTTATCAAAAAGAGGATGTGCTGACAATGCAGAGGCTCCAGCTGAGGTTTACGAGAATGATCCTGGGAGTGAAAGGGTTAACACATGAGTGTCTTGTCAGCTCTGGCCCATTACTCAGATGCCAAACTTTACTTTAGTTTAGAAGAATGGGGAGGGGAGGAGTCTCGTTGAAACCTAATGAATATTGGAAGACCCAGATAGGGCAAACTTGGAAAGGATGCTTAAGACCAGAGGGCACAGCCTGAGAATAGAGAGATGGCTCAGAAATGGCTGACCTGGGATTTTCACACACAAAAGTGGGTACCCAACCTTTTTTATGCCATAGACCCCTACCATTAACTGAGGGGTCTGTGGACCCCAGATCGGAAACTCCTGCTATGGAGTTTTCAGAGAGTGGGACTGAAAAACAAAAAAAAACACATCCAGTGAGCAGTAGTTCTGTGGGCAGAAATACCTTTCAATGGGAAAGATGAGAGGCGAATGGCCAGGCTGGTTCAAGCTGACAGGAAAGTAGCAGTAACTCACATAACCACGTGTTACAACAGTGGTGTGCAGAAGAGCGTCTCTGAATGAACAACATGTCAAACCTTGAAGTGACTGGGAGGCAGCAGCAGAAAACCACGGACATAATGACTCTAGGCTGCTTTATTAGATACAGCAGGTGCCTAATGAAACAGCCACTGAGTGTACGTCCTTGACTGCCCGCCAGATCAAACAGCGTAATGATGGGCAAGAGTGATGCTCCCCATATCCAGCTGAGCCTCGATGAGTGATTCAAGGACAAGTTAAATCTTTCAGATGAGTTGGGAGTTGGGAGAATGGAGTTGAGGAAACACAGCTCCTCAGAGATGGACACCGGCCAACAGAAAGTTTTCTCCTGCGACCTCTATCGCACCATGCTAGATCAGTATGCACTGCCATACCCTGAGCTCTGAAATTAATCTCCATGCTACTTACGGCTAACATCAACAAGACTCCACAACAGGCTCATTAAGGGAAGGTATGCAAGAGCCAATCACATGCCAGCATGAGGCAGCAAAACTCACAGGCTGTGACTCATCCTTCTCCCCTCCCAGGAAACAACCATTAAAGGAAAACTCGCGTCCCTCACCCTCGACGCGTGTCCCTGCCACTCGAGGAGCCGGTGCGGGCTCAGAATCAGAGAGGAAATGCTTTAAACTGGAAAGCAGGCACGGAATAAAGGCCACCTCCAGCTTCCGCAAAGGGGCGAACAAAGGCAAGCGAGATTCCTGTGACCGGTGGAACAGCTGGAGGTTGGGGGTGGGTCACGAGGGAGAGATAATGAAGCAGATTCTTGTAACACCGCCCCTGCTGCCAACCCCTGTGGCGAGATACAGTTGCCCAAACATATCAACCGGGATGGCGGGCAGAAGCCAGGCCCAGTGCTGCAACGACGCACAATTTCCCCAGCCGGCGGCTCCAGCAAGCTGGGATGACAGGACGATAAAGCATGACCTTAAAAGTGCATCAGCCCTTTGGGAAATCTGGAATGATATATTCGATGATACAGCAATTTAATTTTAGGATGGCTGCAGATTAATTGCGGGTTTTTGCAAGTGACAGTAATTGCTGATATACTCGCCAATTTTGCAGGCAGGAATTTGATTTGCTGCTTTCTGCAAGATTGCCAACACGGTCAGATTAAATTCCAATACTTCCCACTACGAGCTTGCTGGTGGCGGAAACACAGAGCCGTGAGCTGCTCCTGCTTTCTCTCTCACCCTCTCTCTCTCTCTCTCTGCGCCCTGACCCCACAGGGAAAGTGGCCCAGAGTCTGCTTCTGGGGTGCAAGTGGGAGAAAGAGGACGAGGGAGGCAACTGGAGAAAAGCAAGGTCACGGAAATGGGGGGAAGGTGAGAGAGAGAAAGGAGAAAATTGGTGGTCAGGGGTGCAAGAAAAGGAAAAGTATCAGGGAGTGGGTGGGGTAAAAGAGGGTGCTGGGAGGAGAGGGCAGGTGGAATAGAAAAGGGCAGGGGAATAGAAGAGGGTGGTGAGGGCAGAGGGAAAGGTAGGGAGGAAAAGGAAGACAGAGGGAGGGGAGAGGGCAGGGAAAGGGGGCAGGTGATAAAGAGGGGTGGTAGAGAGGGTAAGGTTAATGGGGTGTAGGGAGAATGACGGAGAGGAGGAGAGATGGGGTGGGAGGGAGAGGGGGAAAGGAGAGAGGATGGAGGGGGGAAAGAGTAGTTATTAGAAGAGAGAGTGAGAGTTAACAGTAGAGGGTAAAGTTGGTGCAAGGTTTGGTAAGTGTCATTAATTTCCTTGCTGGGAATTCCTGGGAATGTGACAGCCAGAGCTGAGGAAGGTTCAGATGAGAGTCACGCAGGGAGAATTCAGGAGAGCAGAGAATGCAGGCCAATGTTTGAATGAGGTGAGGGAAAGAGAAGTGGGGAGGAGAAGCACAGATTCAGTCTGCATACATCCTCCAGGGAAGTGGCTGGCAGCAAACCGGAGGGGCGTCAAATTAATCCTCCTCCAACGGTTGTTTCACTGTGAACTATGTCTACAATGGCAGATATCAGTGGCACAACAGTCATCTGCAGCATGCTCCAACACAATATCCAGCACGTTCATTGTCTTTGCTTCCTGAAGACCAGGAGCTGGAGGTCTCCGACCAGGAAATCATTCTGTCCCTTTAGCAGTGAACCTCTGGCCCAATCCCCAAAGCACTTTGAATCCAACCCTTCTCAAAAGGCTTCACCCAAACCATAAGCAGAATCAGGCCATTCAGCCCATCAAATCTCCACCATTCCGTCATAACTCTCAACTCCATTCTCTTGCCTTCTGGCCATAACTTTGGTTGCGCGGAGTAATCAAGAATCTATCAACCTCTCCCTTAAATATACCGTACTGCTTGGCCTCCCTTGCCATCTGTGGTGATGAATTCACCACCCTTTGCCTAAAGAAATTCCTCTTCACTTCTGTTCTAAATGGACACCCCTCTGTTCTGAGGCTGTGCCCTATGGTCCTAGACTCAAGCACTATAGGAAACATCCTCTCCATGCGCACGCTATCTAGACTTTTCAATATTTGATTCATATTCAAGGCTTGCTGTTCACTACTGTTCTTCCACTCAGCTGAGTCAGTTTAATGTCCACCACTGCCCACCGTATGTGTGCATCAAGCTGGACTAGAACTGCAGTCTCTGAGAAAAGATTTTCCACCAGAACCTCTTGACTCAATAACATCTTTTACTTACATTAATTCCAAATTTGAGTCACTATTTAGTGGTGCTGATTCAGCTGCTTTTGAAGGGGGAGCTGGAATAACCGAGAACTCTGGAAGCACCAGACACCAGCTCACCACAATGGAGGCAGTGACAAGTTTTGCAGCAAGGGTTAACCACGAGAGTGAGAACACTTTCCACCCAAAGCAAGGAATTTATCACCGCAAGGCAGTGACACTGAGGGCGCAAAGATGCGCAGGTGAATTCTGTTTTGGTAAAAAGTCATTTCTCCCTCCCCCAACGCTGCCTGACATGCTGAATATTTCCACCAGGGCCTGAGAATCAAAACAACTGCAGCTGCTGGAAACTTGAAACAAAAACAAACGTCGGAAATGCTTCGCAGGTCAGGCAACATCTGTGGAGGGGGAAGTCGCGAGCATTTAGACTCTTCATCAGAACTGGGTTTGCAAACCCGAAATGTTAACAGTTTTTTTTTTCGTTTTTTTCCTCTCTCTCTCTCTCCTCCCCCCCTCCCTCCTCTCCACTCTCGCCCTCCCACATCTGCTGACTGACCTGCAGAGCATTTCCAGGTTTTCGGTTTTTATACTGATAACCGCCTGGTTTTATTTCAGATATGCGGCTTCTGCCTTGCTTTGTATTTATGGAATTGCTGGGAGGCTGAGATCTAGGTTGGAGTGTGGAAGGTGAGGAGGCAACACCGAGGTGATAGATGACGCGAGGGGTAGAGTTGATGGGCCTTGCAACCTGACAGGCTCTGACACCGGGAACCCAGGAATTCTTGTGCCCCCTAGATGGGATAGCCTGTTGAACTACCCCAGCTCCATAAAGCCCCACTCCAAACAACGACTTATAACTTACAAGCTGTCGGCACAGGACTCCGGCCGTTCCAGTAAGCCGCCCTCCATTACGAAGCGCAGCACCTGCTCGTTAGACATGCCCTGGTAGGGCTGCTCCGCCAGTGTGGCAATCTCCCAGAGAACTACGCCAAACGACCTGCAGCAGCAAGCAGGACGAAGGAGAAGACAAGTTACTAAAATGCCGTCAACGACTCGAGTTTAAGATCATCAATCGCTGTACGAGCTTTACTCTGCCTCACCCCGAGACCAAACACCCGTAAATGGGGCTGGCTCAGTTGGTCAGAACAGACCAGGGGCTGCAATCCACACAGAGGCACTGGTAATCCCCAGCAGAGTCCTGCGGGACAACGGGGAATACGTACACGTCCAAGCATACCTGAAGCGCCAACACAGGGAGTAACAGCAGCAAAGACCACGCGTGGGATGCCTGGCTTTATTAGCCTGGGTATAGAATACAAGGGCACAAAGGTTATGGTACAACTTTATAAAACACAGGTTTGGCCACAGCTGGAGTACCATGTGCTGTTCAGGTCATTGTGCTTTGGAAAGGGCGTGATTCAACTGGTCAGGGTGCTGGGAAGATTCACCAGGACGTTGCCTGGAATGGAAATGAACCTTGATCAAACTGCAGATTTTTATATGACTAGCAAGAACAAGATACTTATTTTTAATTCTGTAAATAAGTGGGATTTCAACAAAGGTGCAATTAATTTCATTTGGCGTAGTTCGGTGACACAGGCTCCTTGGGCCGAAAGAGCTGTTACTGTGCTGTAGCTCACTTAAATCTCTAAATATTTATTGACCCAGGAAGTTTGGAAAAATACGCTTGAGCTCGGATCACGGGTTTTCTAGTCAAGATTGGATTAGTAGACTCAGGGATGAGATAGTAAGATCCTGTGAGATCCTGACCTTGTCCATTTCATTAACTTTGCCTCCAACTTCCACCCAGCCCTTAAATTCGCTTGGCCTATTTCTTACACCTCTCTCCCCAGCACTCAGTGAGACAATGCATCCTGCACCTTCAGTCCAACTCATCCACGCTGACCAAGATGCCTTCCTGTGGAAGAAGGGTCAACCAAAGGGTTATGGACTAAGTAGCTAACTTGCATTTTTCTATTTGAACTTTGTAACCCAATGAACTTTTGTAACCCAATGTCCTAAGCTTAGATAGTCTTTCACAGTCAGGATGCAGCACTGAGTGCAGATGGCCAGAAAGATGAGCATACACTCATATGATTTAGCCACTTGTCTGTTCTGAGATTAAAAATACCTTGTGCTCTTGATTACGTATATCTGCTTGCGTAACTTGCATGCCAGTAGTCAAGTATATTTGCCTGTTCAGCAGGATAAACATATGCCAAAAGTTCTCTGTAACTTAGAGCCTTGTACGCTGCTACAAGCTCTCCATGATATCATGCTGGATAAAGGCTTCACCACTTGAAATCTGGTCTCTAAAGTTGTTTTTCTTCCACGCTTCCTGAGCTAGTCCCATTTGCCTGCTTGATCCATCTCCCTCTATCCATAAACTGTCCAAGTGTCTTAAATGTTGTCATTGTACTCACTCTACCAGTTCTGCTGGCAGCTCATCCGATATACCACCCCCACCCATCTTCTGTGTGAAAAAGCCAACCCCACATCTAGCACTTTAATTCTTTCCCCTTTGACCATAAGCCTGTGCCCTCTGGGGCATTAGACACCCCCAACCCTGGGATTGTCCCCCTTTATCTACATCCCTCATGCCATTATACACCCATCCACCCTCCTGTGCTCTGGGAAAGGCCTAGCCAGCCTCCATTTCTCAAGCCCTCAAATCCCAGCTACATCGATGTGAACCGCAATTCAGTCTCCCCTCGGTTTGAAAATACTCCATCCCAGGAAACATCCCAGTGAATGTCCTCATAAAATTTCATGAATCTTTATCTTTCTTAATAACGGTTAGGGGGTCTGAGTTTCCAATTTGGGGATATATAATGCCCCATCTCTAAAACTTGAATATAAAAGTCCATCATTGAAACATTTGGGAAGGTGTAAAAATCCTTTATTGAAGTCTTTTATTGTCCCATCTAATTTGACAAGGGCATAAGGGAAGCTTTATTTAAAATCCATGAATTGTAGAGTATGTTTTAAAAACTCACCCTTAACTCCATTATCTGTCATAGACCTGTGAGTCTCTGCTTTAAATACACCCAATGACTTGGCCTCCCCCACCCTCTGTGGCAACAAATTCCACAGATTCATCCCCCTCCTCAAATCAGTTTTTAAAACAACACCCCTTTATTCCAAGGCAGTGTCCTCAGATCTTACACTTTCCAATGAATGGAAACATACATTTATTTATTTATTTAGGGATACAGTGTGGATTAGGCCCCTCCAGCCCTGCTCCACACTGCTCCGACAACCCCACAACCCCGATTAACTGCAAACTAATCACAGGGCAGTTTACAATGACCAATTAACCTACGCGGTACGTCTACGGACTGTGAAAGGAAGCTGGAGCGCCCAGAGAGAGCCAGTGCATGGCACGTGGAGGATGCACAGAACGGTGCTGGGATTGAACTCTGAACTCCAGAAGCCCTAGAGCTGTAATAGCTTTGTGCTAACCGCTACACTACCATAATACCAATCCTCTCCACACCCACTCAATCCAGCCCTTTTAATATCCAGTAGGTGTTGCTGCGTGGCCTAATAGATAAGGCATCGGTCTAGTGATCTGAAGGTCACTGGTTCGAGCCTCAGCTGAGGCAGCGTGTTGTGTCCTTGAGCAAGGCACTTAACCACACATTGCTCTGCGACGACACCGGTGCCAAGCTGTATGGGTCCTAGTGCCCTTCCCTTGGACAACATTCTGTGGCGTGGAGAGGGGAAGGCCTGCAGCCAGTCTCCCAGACAACCCTGCCCAGGCCTGCGCCTTGGAAGGTCTCCAAGGCGCAAATCCATGGTCTCTCGAGACCAACGGATGCCTATTCTATTCAAATATCTGGTAGGTTGGAGATACACCTCACCCTCACCTTTCGGAGTCCGCTGACAACAGGTCCAGGTATGTCAAAAGCTCCTCATATGTTAAACCTTTCAGAGCATGTTGGTCTCCTGACAACCACAACTTTCCTCTCAATTCCTGCTATAATCTTACTGGAACTTGTTGATGCCACATTCAAAGACGGCCCTGATGTCAGGAACAGTTACCCTTTACCTCTAAGCTTCAAGCTCTTTGGACAAGAGCTGAAGCAATGTGGTCCTGATGAAACGCACGCTGGGCGCCGGTGAGCAGGTCACAGGTGAAACATAGAAAATAGGTGCAGGAGTAGGCCATTCGGCCCTTCGACCCTGCACCATCATTCAGTATGATCATGGCTGATCATCCAACTCAGAACCCTGTACCTGCTTTCTCTCCATACCCCCTGATCCCTTTAGCCATAAGGACCATATCTAACTTACTCTTAAATATAGCCAATGAACTGGCCTCAACTGTTTCCTGTGGCAGAGAATTCCACAGATACACCACTCTCTGTGTGAAGAAGTTTTTCCTCATCTCGGTCCTAAAAGGTTTCCCCTTTATCCTTAAACTGTGACCCCTCGTTCTGGATTCCCCCAACAAAGGAAACAATCTTCTTGCATCTAGCCTGTCCAATCCCTTTAGAATTTTATACGTTTCAATAAGATCCCCTCCCCCTCAATCTTCTAAATTCCAGTGAGTATAAGCCTAGATGATCCAGTCTTTCTTCATATGAAAGTCCTGCCATCCCAGGAATCAATCTGGTGAACCTTCTCTGTACTCCCTCTATGGCAAGAATGTCTTTCCTCCGATTAGGGGACCAAAACTGCACACAATATTCTAGGTGCAGTCTCACCAAGGCCTTGCCCAGCTGCAGTAGAACCTCCCTGCTCCTGTACTCAAATCCTTTTGCTATGAATGCCAACATACCATTTGCCTTTTTCACTGCCTGCTGTACCCTGCATGCCCACCTTCAATGACTGGTGTACAATGACACCCAGGTCTTGTTGCACCTCCCCTTTTCCTAATTGGCCACCGTTCAGATAATAATCTGTTTTCCTGTTCTTGCAACCAAAGTGGATAACCTCACATTTATCCGCATTAAATTGCATCTGCCATGAATTTGCCCACTCACCTAACCTAACCAAGTCACCCTGCATCCTCTTAGCATCCTCCTCACAGCTAACACTGCCGCCCAGCTTTGTGTCATCTGCAAAATTGGAGATGCTGCATTTAATTCTCTCATCTATATTAATATATATTGTAAACAACTGGGGTCCCAGCACTAAGCCTTGCGGTACCCCACTAGTCACTGCCTGCCATTCTGAAAAGGTCCCATTTACTCCCACTCTTTGCTTCCTGTCTACCAGCCAATTCTCTATCCACATCAATACCATACCCCCAAAAATGTCTACCAGCCAATTCTCTATCCACATCAATACCATACCCCCAAAACCGTCTGCTTTAAGTTTGCACACTAATCTCCTGTGTGGGACTTTGTCAAAAGCCTTTTGAAAATCTAAATATACCACATCCACTGGCTCTCCCCTATCCACTCTACTAGTTACATCTTCAAAAAATTCTTTAAGATTAGTCAGACATGATTTTCCTTTCACAAATCCATGCTGACTTTGTCCGATGATTTCACCTCTTTCCAAATGTGCCGTTATCACATTTTTGATAACCGACTCTAGCATTTTCCCCACCACCGATGTCAGACTAACCGGTCTATAATTCCCCGGTTTTTCTCTCCTTCCTTTTTTAAAAAGTGGGGTTACATTAGCCACTCTCCAATCCTCAGGAACTAATCCAGAATCTAAGGAGTTTTGAAAAATTATCACTAATGCATCCACTATTTCTTGGGCTACTTCCTTAAGCACTCTGGGATGCAGACCATCTGGCCCTGGGGATTTATCTGACTTTAAACCCTTCAATTTACCTAACACCACTTCCCTACTAACATGTATTTCCCTCAGTTCCTCCATCTCACTTAACCCTCGGTCCCTTACTATTTCTGGAAGATTATTCATGTCCTCCTTAGTGAAGACAGAACCAAAGTAGTTGTTCAATTGGTCTGCCATGTCTTTGTTCCCTATGATCAATTCACCTGTTTCTGACTGTAAAGGACCTGCATTTGTCTTGACCAATCTTTTTCTTTTCACGTATCTATAAAAGCTTTTACAGTCAGTTTTTATGTTCCCTGCCAGCTTTCTCTCATAATCTTTTTTCCCTTTCCTAATTAAGCCCTTTGTCTTCCTCTGCTGGTCTCTGAATTTCTCCCAGTCCTCAGGTGTGCTGTTTTTTTTTTGCTAATTTATATGTTTCTTCTTTGGACTTGATACTATCCCTAATTTCCCTTGTCAGCCACGGGTGCACTACCTTCCCTGGTTTATTCTTTTGCCAAACTGGGATGAACAATTGTTGTCATTCATCCATGCGATCTTTAAATGCTTGCCATTGCATATCCACCGTCAACCCTTGAAGTATCATTTGCCAGTCTATCTTAGCTAATTCACGTCTCATACCTTCAAAGTTACCCTTCTTTAAGTTCAGAACCTTTGTTTCTGAATTAACTATGTCACTCTCCATCTTAATGAAGAATTCCACCATAAAATGGTCACTCTTACCCAAGGGGCCTTGCACAACAAGATTGCTAACTAACCCTTCCTCGTTGCTCAATACCCAATCTAGAATGGCCTGCTCTCTAGTTGGTTCCTCGACATGTTGGTTCAGAAAACCATCACACATACATTCCAAGAAATCCTCTTCCTCAGCACCCGTACCAATTTGGTTCACCCAATCTATATGTAGATTGAAGACACCCATTATAACTACCGTTCCTTTATTGCACCTCCTATGAATAAAACCTCCTATCATTTTACCAGTGATTAAGAACACTGGTAGTTAGCGGAGTGAGAACATACCAGACGTCAGAGTGTGTGGTGAAAACTCCATCCTTCAGGGACTCTGGCGACATCCAACGGACTGGCAGGAGCCCCTTCCCTCCTTTCCGGTAATAATCTGTCTCGTAGATATCACGTGTCATCCCAAAATCTGTGAGAGAGGGACAGGCATCTCAGAATGATTGTTGCTTCAAGTGTAATAATGTCTGTAGCCATTTTAATTGACTTCAAGGGGTGCGTGCCCAGGGTAAAGACCCTCCGGGAGAGAAACTTATTCTGCCCTGCCCAGTGCCTTGTTGCTGGTGACCAGGGAAAAGACGGTGCTGAAAATCACTCAACCAGACTCAGACTGGTCAATGTCTCATCCAACAGACAGCACCTCCAACTCTCCAGTTCTCTGTCAACAATCAAGCTGGACTGGGACTTCGGCCTGCGAGAGAACCTGCATCATAGTCTCCTGACTCAATAGCAATTTTTATTTATATTTGTGCTAGATTTCAGTATGTCTGATAATTAGCAGAACTCAGGCACTAACTTAAGTTTTCTTTACAAATGCGTATCTTTTACTTGCTCAAAGAATGCTCATGAAAATTTACCCACTATCGAGAAACAGCTAAATTTCATTAGGAGTTTGAGAATGTTTGGAATGTCACCAAAAACACTCACAAACTTCTACAGACGTACTGTGGAGAGTATTCTAATTGCTACATCACCATCAGGAATGGGGCAGAGTGGGGCTACTGCACAGGATCAAAATAAGCTGCAGAGAGTTGTAAACTTAGTCAGCTCCATCATGGGCACCAGCCTCCATAGTCTGCCGGACATCTTCAAGGAGCGATGCCCCACAACAGCAGCATCCATCCTTAAGGACCTCCATCACCCAGGTCATGCCCTGTTCTCACTGCTACCATCAGGAAGGAGGTACAGGAGCTTGAAGGTACACACTCAGCAGTTTAAGAACAGCTTCTTCCCCTCTGCCATCTGATTTCTGAATGGACATCGAACCCATGAACACCACCTCACTACTTTTTTATTTCTATTTCAGCACTACTTATTTAACTTATTGTATTTAATTACAGTAAATATACACACACACTTACTGTAATTCAATTTTTTTATTATCATGTATTGCATTGTACTGCCGCCACAAAGACAAATTTCATGGCAGATGCCGGTGGTATTAAACCTGATTTTGATTCCAGGAAGTCACCGTGTAAAGTGGGCGAGTTTCAGCAGCAGCATTGACAGTTACAGAGACACACGCCATCTGAAGTCAATGTGGGGTGATCCAGCAATACGTTCATTCACACTTCCAGAGCATTGGGAATACAACAAAATATCCCAAGGAGGAGAGAGATGGGGTGCATCTAAATACAGTGCAGGTGATGGAGCATTGACACTGCACAGCCCTCACTGAGATGTTGTAACATCAACTGGACAGTCAACCAAACTCCATCCAAAAATGCATGAGTGTTGGACATAGCCTTCGAGCTCCCTAATCTAACTGCAGATTCAATGGCATGATATAGTGAATAGGGAGTAAAAAAAGCAATGCCTTTGCTGGAAAAACAATCGGATACCTTTGGTTAGAAACTTCTTTTGTTCCTAACGTTAACCTCTGGCCTACTGCCAGCCAATCTGCTTTTATACTTACTACTTCCTGGCTGCATCAGAAGTGACCCAATACCGATCTGAAACCGTTCCTTAAAATAAAAGCTGAGTGTGCTTAATCGCATAGAAAAACCAATTGTCCAAAATGCAGACCAAACACGCACGCACACACACAAACAAATTGTTAAATCATTTTGCAGTACATGATGCCAGCTTAACTGAATGTCTGGTAGTTAATGAGAAAACCTACCTCCGATCTTTACAGTATAATCTTCTGCCACCATACAGTTTCGAGCAGCCAAATCTCGGTGAACAAACTTGTTAGCGTTCAGGTAAGACATGCCGTCAGCAATCTCCCCAGCCATCTGGGTCATCTTCTTCAGGGTGGGTGGTGGTTTCCCAGGATTATTCTGTCAGATGTGTACAAGATATTGCAGTGATATTGAGCCTACTGTTTCATCAAACCAAATTAACCTTTCCTCTGTAATCTTGTCTATACTTCTTGCTGCTTCAGTAGAACAGCCAAAAGAATTAAAGACTCCACTTGCTCCAGATATTCTCTTTTCTCTGCAAATCGGGCAGAAGATACAGAAGACTGAAAGCACACACACACCACCAGGCTCAAAGACAGTTCCATCCCACTGCTAAAGATCGATAGCTTTATTTGTCACACCAACATCGAATCCTTCCATGAAACGTGCCGGGTAGGAACACAGTCCGAACGTGTACTGGGGGCAGCCCACAAGTGTCGCCAAGCTCCAGCGCCAAGACGGCACGCCCACAACTGACTCACCCTTACTAACCCATACGTCTTTGGAATACGGGAGGAAACAGGGGCCATCAGAGGAAACCCATGTGGTCACAGGGAGAACGTACAAACTCCTTACAGAGAGTAGCAGGAATTGGACCCGGATCGCAGGCCCTGTAAAGCAGTGCTCTAACAGCTAGGTTATCGTGCTGCTTGCTAGAATTATGATAACTCTTATAAGACCTGTGGACTCACTTTCAGCATCTCCTCATGTCATATATTTATTTATTAATTACTATTAATATTTTTCTTTCTTTTGTCTTTTGCACGCTGCTTGTCCATACAGTTGGTGCAGTCTTTCACTGAGTTGCATGCCATCTTGGACAATGTCTCCCGTCCACTACATAATGTACTGGTTAGGCACAGGAGTACATTCAGCCAGAGACTCATTCCACCGAGATGCAACACTGAGCGTCATAGGAAGTCATTCCTGCCTGTGGCCATCAAACTTTACAACTCCTCCCTCGGAGTGTCAGACACCCTGAGCCAATTGGCTGGTCCTGGACTTATTTCCACGGCATTATTTACTTAATATTATTTAATTATTTATGGTTTTATATTGCTATATTTCTACACTATTCTTGGTTGGTGCGACTGTAACAAAACCCAATTTCCCTCGGGATCAATAAAGTATGTCTGTCTGTCTGTATATGGTGACATATCATGTATGTACTTTGATAATAAAATTTGAACTTCCTCCTTTTCTCCCTCTCGCCGAGTTTCTCTTGCAGCCAGTCCGTTTTTCTTTAATTAGATCCTGGAACTTGCCTTTAAAATCTGACCATGATGTTGGGCTCTGGGCCATTATGTAATCTGCCCTGATTCCTGGTGCTTCCCTCAGAGGGGCTACTGAGTCAAGTTGCTGTTATCAGAGGGACTGCTTGTTGAACTTGCTTCCCTCGGTGAGGCTGCTGGGTCCCGATGCTCTCAGAGATGTTAATGAAATTCTGAGATTTATGGATTGGACTGTAGTTCGTACTGGCCTCTTTCAGTCCTGAATTGTTTTTGTGTTCTTACCCATTCGTTCTTGTTGCCGATTGGCTGGCTGGGGGCTTGGATCACCTGTTAGCTTCTGTCTGAGGGAGGGGTTGGGGTTTGCAAGTTTTTGTTTCTTTTTCTTTTCATTTGTTTGGGGGGGGGAGAATTGATGTCTTCCTTTCAACTACTTCTAAGGTTTTCTGTATTCTTTGGCTATCTGGAGAAGACAAATCTCAGAGCTGTGTTCTGCATACATACTTTGATAATAAGATAAACCTTTGAATTTCCCAGTCCTGCGGCTAATATGTTGGCTCAATATCACAAGTAACTGGATGTGCTCCTCCATCTAATGGGACTCACCTCTGCGTCTGGCCGCAGTGAGCGCAGATAGCTCTTCAGATCCCCACGTGTCATCAGCTCCATGATCACCAAGGTGGGCTGCCCCTGGGACACCACGCCAAGCAGGCGGACCTGAGATACCGAGGAGACCAGTCAGTGAAGGCAGATGTTTAACGGATTGAAAGACAAGCTTTCACCATTCCTACTCCTACCTTGATGGTCACTGGGAATTATTTCAGGTACCTTGGGTTGAGTTACCTCATTAAAGCTTTATGCTGATTACTGTTGACTATTTTATAATCTAGCCAACTATTCTGTATACTATAATCTCTCATAGAACATCCAGAGATGAAAAAGGATCTAATGCTTTCCTAGTGTATATGACAAATGAACTCTTCTCGGGCTTCCAGACAGGTAATGGTATCAATTATAACAAATGTTTCATTGACAAACTCTGCCATCTTCTTTAGGGATGATGCCTAGGCAAGTCTGGTCCGGTGGTATTTATACTCCTGTATTCCATCTCTCCTGATTGGTTAGTCTTCATCCAATCAAGTTTGGAATTTGATTGTAAAGAAGGTGGGAGAGTGGAAAACTGATTGGATGAGGACTAACCAATCAGGAGAGACAGAATACAGGGGTATAAATATCACCAGAATAGTCTTGCCCAGGCATCATCCCTGAAGAAGATAGCAGAGTTTGTCATCGAAACGGCAGTTATAATTGATACCTCTTCCCAGCTGGAAGCCTGAGAAGTGTTTATTCATTAGCCAGAGATGAATCTCATTTTGGAAGCATGGTTATGTGATAAAACACTGGCCCAGGACACTTTCAGCATTGAAATCTCATTCAGAGGAACACAGCCGCAGTGGGATACTTTTGAAGTCCCATTTCAGAGGAGACTTTGCAACTTGAGATGAAACAAGCTCAACCAGTGTCACTTGATTTTAAGTCTACCTTAACCGAATGATCCCTCTCTTCAACCAATCTGGTTTTGAACGAACCTGCACAACCTTATTCACTACCTCAGTACAGCAACACGATGACCACTTTCTGCCACAAGACTCAGTTTGCTTCTGTGTTCTTTGTTGTACAGTTTGTGTTCTTTCTCGGGAAGTTTGTACCTTCAATGCTATCTGCCTGTGGCAGGACTGCAAGGATTTCAATTTTTCAATGCACCTGTGCAGAAATGAAGAGTCACTGAAACAGGCCCTTTAGCTCATCTAGCCTTTGACAAACTATTATTCTGCCTAGTTCCACCAAGACCAGAGCCCTCCACACCCCTCTCATCCAAACTTCTCTTAAATGTTGCAATCAAACCTGCATTCCCTACTTCCGCTGACAGCTCATTCCATACCCACACCACTCTCGGGGAAAAGGAGCTCCCCCTCATGTTCCCCTTAAACATCTTACCTTTCACCCTTAACCTATGATCTCTAGTTCTAGTCTCACCCAACCTCAGTGGAAAAATCTATTCTCTTCATAATATTCTATACAAAATGTTGTGCATATGACAATAAATTTGACTTTGACAGCAAAATGCTCTCTCTTTACAGTACCCCAGCAGCACAGAACACAGCTCCACGCCACACCTTTTCCAACCGAGCCACAAGAATTTTGTACAGGAGCACCCAGGAGTTGTGCATTTGTGACCTTGCTTTGGCTCAAGTTGTCAAGTCTCTTCTGAAATGAGAGCTCAAACCGACCCCACGACGGCCGGGTTCCTCTGAGTGAGGGTTCAAGGCAGTAACAGGCTCGGAGTGTGCCTGTAGGGTTTACTACGCGCTTAGCAGAACCCTCAAGAATTTGGTGATGTTGGTCTGGCAGATTTTCTGGACAATTGGATGTACGCCAACACACTTCCAATTTACTTTCATATGATGTTACATAGTAAGATCATAAATAGGAGGGATACATTGCATAAAAAATGGTGGGAACTCCTGGTTTAAAGGTATGCAGGGCAATGATAAGTTCAGACAGAGCAGGGACACTGTGTTCAAAGGGAGCGTAAGAAACAGGGTTCTGCTGAGTTTAAAGGCAGTGTGGGGTATAGAACCCCAGACGGCCCAATGTTCAACCGCTACGGATTTCTGCTATGTCATATCTGACAGTGATAGGTTTGTGACAGATGCTGTATGAACCAGTGTGAACCTGTATTGTGTCCCAGGTTACAGTCACACACCCCGTATTATGTCCCAGGTTATAGTCACACACCCCGTATTGTGTCCCAGGTTACAGTCACAGACCCCATATTGTGTTACAGGTTACAGTCACACACCCCATATTGTGTCCCAGGCTACAGTCACACACCCCATATTGTGTCCCAGGCTACAGTCACACACCCCATATTGTGTCCCAGGTTACAGTCACACACCCCGTATTGAGTTACAGGTTACAGTCACACACCCCGTATTATGTCCCAGGCTACAGTCACACACCCCATATTGTGTCCCAGGCTACAGTCACACACCCCGTATTGTTTTACAGGCTACAGTCACACACCCTGTATTATGTCCCAGGTTATAGTCACACACCCCGTATTGTGTCCCAGGCTACAGTCACACACCCCGTATTGTGTTACAGGCTACAGTCACACACCCCGTATTGTGTTACAGGTTACAGTCACACACCCCGTATTGTGTCCCAGGCTACAGTCACACACCCCGTATTGTGTTACAGGTTACAGTCACACACCCCGTATTGTTTTACAGGTTACAGTCACACACCCCGTATTGTGTTACAGGTTACAGTCACACACCCCATATTATGTCCCAGGCTACAGTCACACACCCCATATTGTGTCCCAGGCTACAGTCACACACCCCATATTGTGTCCCAGGTTACAGTCACACACCCCGTATTGTTTTACAGGCTACAGTCACACACCCCGTATTGTGTTACAGATTACAGTCACACACCCCGTATTGTTTTACAGGCTACAGTCACACACCCTGTATTATGTCCCAGGTTATAGTCACACACCCCGTATTGTGTCCCAGGCTACAGTCACACACCCCATATTGTGTTACAGGTTACAGTCACACACCCCGTATTGTGTTACAGGTTACAGTCACACACCCCGTATTGTTTTACAGGTTACAGTCACACACCCCGTATTGTGTTACAGGTTACAGTCACACACCCCGTATTATGTCCCAGGCTACAGTCACACACCCCATATTGTGTCCCAGGCTACAGTCACACACCCCATATTGTGTCCCAGGTTATAGTCACACACCCCGTATTGTGTCACAGGTTACAGTCACACACCCCGTATTGTGTCACAGGTTACAGTCACACACCCCGTATTGTGTCACAGGTTACAGTCACACACCCCGTATTGTGTCCCAGGCTACAGTCACACACCCCGTATTGTGTCCCAGGCTACAGTCACACACCCCGTATTGTGTCCCAGGTTATAGTCACACACCCCGTATTGTGTCCCAGGCTACAGTCACACACCCCGTATTGTGTCCCAGGCTACAGTCACACACCCCGTATTGTGTCCCAGGCTACAGTCACTCACCCCGTATTGTGTCACAGGTTACAGTCACACACCCCGTATTGTGTCACAGGCTACAGTCACACACCCCGTATTGTGTCCCAGGCTACAGTCACACACCCCGTATTGTGTCCCAGGCTACAGTCACACACCCCGTATTGTGTCCCAGGTTACAGTCACTCACCCCGTATTGTGTCCCAGGCTACAGTCACACACCCCGTATTGTGTCCCAGGCTACAGTCACACACCCCGTATTGTGTCCCAGGTTATAGTCACACACCCCGTATTGTGTCCCAGGTTATAGTCACACACCCCGTATTGTGTTACAGGTTACAGTCACACACCCCGTATTGTGTCCCAGGTTATAGTCACACACCCTGTATTGTGTCCCAGGTTACAGTCACACACCCCGTATTGTGTCCCAGGTTATAGTCACACACCCTGTATTGTGTCCCAGGTTACAGTCACACACCCCGTATTATGTCCCAGGTTATAGTCACACACCCCGTATTGTGTCCCAGGCTACAGTCACACACCCTGTATTGTGTTACAGGTTTGTCATAGGACTGCATGCACCAGAACAATCGGTCACCATTACAAAGCCACAAATCCTTTTTGCCCTCCTACTTTGTTCAAAGCTCTGCGACTCTCATGTCAGTGACACAGAGGCACCGATCCAGCTCTTTAATGATCTCTGCTCCACCTACCACGTGATGGCAATTGAACTCCTTCATCACCGATGCCTCGTTGAGGAACTCGATGCGCTCGCGCATGCTGGCCGACTCGTTCACCGTCTTGATGGCCACTCTCGTCTCTGTGTCACCCTTCACCACGCCCTTGGCGATTCCCTCGTACACCATCCCAAAGGAGCCCTGGCCCAACTCGCGGCACATGGTCATCTTCTCCCGTGGAACCTCCCACTCATCCGGCACATACACTGAGACGAAAGAGGAACAGCGCTCAGACACCTCACTGACTGAGGAGCCATTGGCCCACCACCACCTCGGTAATCCCGAAAAGGCTCAGCCAGCTCCTGTGGAGTGATCCAACTTCCCAAGCTCCAGCTCCTTCCCTGGATTCTATTTATCCAGGTACCACCTAGAAGTGGTCAAAAATAGAGGATGGAAAGAGGCCATTCAGCCCACCTAATCCAGGCCAAGAATCAACCACAAATACTGTATTAGTCCCATTCCTTATCCTGCCACTGTCTCAGGAACCATCCCCCAGCTCTCAGATTCTACACTAACCTACACACTCAGAACGACTAACCCACCGACCCTCATGTCTTTATGATGTGAGAGGAAACCCATGCAGTCACAGGGGGGACCTGCAAACTCCACACGGTCAGCACTCAAGGCTAGGACTTTATTTATTTATTTAGAGATACAGTGCAAAATAGGCCCTTCCAGACCTTCGAACCGCACCAGCAGCAGCCCACCAAATTCCCCCTAGCATAATCACGGGACAACTTACAATGACCAAAACTTGTGCTTGGGACATTCAAGTGTAGAAAAGCCCTTGGTGAACACTGACCAGGTGAAGACAGGTAACTGTATAAAGGGACACTGTGTTGGAGGCTGGGAACTGGGTACTTTTGTTTGACAGCATCTCACCCAACCAGGCCCTTCTCTGTATCCCACGAATGGAGCTGACTGCTTAAATCTTAGATTAGACAGTTTAATTTTTTTTTGCAATTTGACAATCTGTTTGTATTTTAATTAATTCTTATATGCATGTAGCAACTCAATATGCTTCCTCGTGGCTACAGTATGTATATGCAGCTTTTCAGGGTGGTTACACTGGATTTTGGAAATTTCTCTTGGTGCTATGTTATTTGAATAAGAGTATTCTCATTTGTTGACTTATCTACACATTTGAATGGAATTTTCCTTATCTATGGGTATAAAAATAGCTGACCACAATTCAACATCATCTTTTGTTCGTCCCTTCACTTATTAGACATAAATCCCTGTTAGTTTCACTTTTCCTTTGTTCTATCGATGCTTCATTAAATGATCATGAAAGCATCAGGTTTTGTGCTTTGTTCCTGATTTCTGAAAGCACCTTGGATTGAAACATTGGAATTCAATGCCCACTCACCTGACCATTCCCTCTGTCTCCAACCCCTCTCCAACCAGATCCCAGGGAAACCTTGCCATCCCGTGCCACAACCCTCCCAGACGGTGTTTGGCCACCCCCACCCCCGGCAAACTCACTGTCAGCAGCACTGAAGTACTCAGGATTCACAGATGCATAAAGGACTCCATTCGGAAGCCGATCATTGTTTCTGTGCAAAAGAGAAACTAATTAATAAAATAAAAATCTGGCCAAATCTCAGCAGCTTTCAATGATGCGAAGGACTCAGTGTGAAACTTTTTGCAGCCTCAAGTGGGTGAGCTTTTTGCCCAGCCTATGGGAGGAGGAGCCACACTGGCCAAGGTCAGAGAGGGAGAAGTGGTAATGCACGGAGGTCCCGGTGCAATGGCGCAGCGGGTAGAACCGCGGCCCACCAACTTCAGGCACTGTCTGTGCGGAGTTCGACCCTGTAGGTTTCCCCTGGGTGCTCCTGGATCCTCCCACAAAGGCGTGCAGGTCAGTAGGATAACTGGCCATAGTAAATTGTACCTGGTTTGTAAGTGAGGGGTGGAATCTGGGGGGTGGGGGTTGTTGATGGGAACGTGGGGAGAATAAAATGGGACTAGAGCAAGATTTATATAACAGGACAGCTCAGTAGTTAGCACAGACTCGACGGACCAAATGGCCTGTTTCCGAGCTTCAGGGCTCGATCACTATCCTAATTCCATGCACTGGCAGCCCACTAAAAATCCTTGCACAGATACGATGGGATGATCAGCCTCTTTCTGCACTTCATAATGGAGTCTATTCTACAACTGGCGCTCTGAGCAATGTCTTGCAAACCACTCACTGCACCTTGGCATGGACATCGCTGATACGAATTGATGAAAATCAAGTCATCTTCCAGAGAAGGAACCAGCAACATTAAGGAGTTTGGACAATGTGGTGACGGATCAGACAAACATTTTAAATATTTATCCAAAGACTATTGACCTTATCAATACATGCACACCTTAGGCCCGAAGTCACTATACACTCAGTGGCCACTTTATTAGGTACACCTGCTCGTTAATGCAGATATCTAATCAGGCAGTCACACAGCAGCAACTCAATGTATTAAAGCGTGCAAACACGGTCAAGAGGTTCAGTTGTTGCTCAGACCAAACATCAGAAAGGGGAGG
The DNA here is from genome assembly GCF_030144855.1 of Hypanus sabinus. Classification (NCBI taxonomy): domain Eukaryota; kingdom Metazoa; phylum Chordata; class Chondrichthyes; order Myliobatiformes; family Dasyatidae; genus Hypanus; species Hypanus sabinus. The sequence continues at coordinate 60,048,461 of NC_082726.1, forward strand.
AAATACGATCTCAGTGACTTTGGCCATGGAATGATTGTTGGGGTGCCAGACAGGGTGGGTTGGAGCATCTCAGAATCTGCTGATCTCCTGGGATTTTCATGCCTAACAGTTGCTAGAGTTTATAGAGAATGGTGAGAGAAACTAAAAAAAAATCCAGTGGGCAGCAGTTCTGTGGTTGAAAACGTCTTGTTAATGAGGGAGGTCAGAGGAGAATGGCCGGACTGGTTCAGACTGACAATAACTCAGATAACCAACAGTGGTGTGCAGAAGAGCATCCCTGAATGCAGAACACGCAAATCCTTGAAGTGGCTGGGCTCCAGGAGTAGAAGATGACACTGGGTTCCACTCCTGATTAAGTGGCCAGTGAGTGTATACTTGACAATTAAATAAATCTGAATGTGACAGGAGGGCAGCACGGTGAGTCGGTCAGAGATGTAAACAGGCAGGTGACCATCAAAACTGGGAACTGGGCAGAACCGTGGACTCAGGGAGAGCGGGGGAAACTGGGGTGAGCAAGAATGGAACCGACCTGCAGGACTGGGATTACTGCAAGGCTGCAGAGTGGGTAAATATAGATCACAACGGAATAACGGAGTTATTAAACACATAACCTTACCGCTTCTTGTTGAAGTAATACAGTGTTAATATCAGACCAATTATCATCAAGAGCACTGCAATTGGCAGAGCAATGATTAACTGCATGAGGTTATCGGGACCGGGTGCTGTGGAAACAGATCGAAGACACAGAGGTCAGAGCTTCAATTTCTTCACAGATTGAAGCAGAGCCAAGAAAAATAAACAACAGTTAACTGGTCAGACTGCAGCAGGGAACTGCATCACGCACAGTTCCAACTCGCCCACTCCAGGCGTTAGCCACGTTCGCAATTCTTATAGAGTCCTCATTGTATGACTATCCTTACACTGAACACGGCACACCCATCCAATCACACAGTCCCAGGTCAATCCCCATACTGTCCCTCACACACCCCTCCACACTCACTCTCACAGTCCCAGGACTATCTTACACTGTCCGTCACACACCCCTGCACACTCACTCTCACAGTCCCAGGACTATCCTTACACTGTCCCTCACACACCCCTCCACACTCACTCTCACAGTCCCAGGACTATCCTTACACTGTCCCTCACACACCCCTGCACACTCACTCTCACAGTCCCAGGACTATCCTTACACTGTCCCTCACACACCCCTCCACACTCACTCTCACAGTCCCAGGACTATCCTTACACTGTCCCTCACACACCCCTCCACACTCACTATCACAGTCCCAGGACTATCTCACACAGTCCCTGACACACCCCTCCACACTCACTCTCACAGTCCCAGGACTATCCTTTCACTGTCCCTCACACACACCTTCACACTCACTCTCACAGTTCCAGGACTATCCTTACACTGTCCCTCACACACCTCTTCACACTCACTCTCAGTCCCAGGACTATCCTTACACTGTCCCTCACACACCCCTCCACACTCACTCTCACAGTCACAGGACTATCCTTACACTGTCACTCACACACCCCTCCACACTCACTCTCACAGTCACAGGACTATCCTTACACTGTCCCTCACACACCCCTCCACACTCACTCTCACAGTCCCAGGACTATCCTTACACTGTCCCTCACACACCCCTCCACACTCACTCTCACAGTCCCAGGACTATCCTTACACTGTCCCTCACACACCCCTCCACACTCACTCTCACAGTCACAGGACTATCCTTACACTGTCCCTCACACACCCCTCCACACTCACTCTCACAGTCACAGGACTATCCGTACACTGTCCCTCACACACCCCTGCACACTCACTATCAGAGTCACAGGACTATCCTTACACTGTCCCTCACACACCTCTTCACACTCACTATCACAGTCCCAGGACTATCCTTACACTGTCCCCCACACACCCCTGCACACTCACTCTCACAGTCCCAGGACTATCCTTACACTGTCCCTCACACACCCCTCCACACTCACTCTCAGAGTCAAAGGACTATCCTTACACTGTCCCTCACACACCCCTTCACACTCACTCTCACAGTCCCAGGACTATCCTTACACTGTCCCCCACACACCCCTCCACACTCACTCTCACAGTCCCAGGACTATCCTTACACTGTCCCTCACACACCACTTCACACTCACTCTCACAGTCCCAGGACTATCTCACACTGTCCCTCACACAACCCTCCACACTCACTCTCACAGTCCCAGGACTATCTCACACAGTCCCTGACACGCCCCTCCACAATCACTCTCACAGTCCCAGGACCATCCGTACACTGTCCCTCACACACCCCTCCACAATCACTCTCACAGTCCCAGGAGTCTCCTTACACTGTCCCTCACACACCCCTCCACACTCGCTATCATAGTCCCAGGACTATCCTTACACTGTCCATCAAACACCCCTCCACAATCACACTCACAGTCACAGGACTATCCTTACACTGTCCCTCACACACCCCTTCACACTCACTCTCAAAGTCCCAGGAGTATCCTTACACTGTCCCTCACACACCCCTCCACACTCACTCTCACAGTCCCAGGACTATCCTTACACTGTCCCTCACACACCCCTCCACACTCACTCTCACAGTCCCAGGACTATCCTTACACTGTCCCTCACACACCCCTCCACACTCACTCTCACAGTCCCAGGACTATCCTTACACTGTCCCTCACACACCCCTCCACACTCACTCTCACAGTCCCAGGACTATCCTTACACTGTCCCTCACACACCCCTCCACACTCACTCTCACAGTCCCAGGACCATCCTTACACTGTCCCTCACACACCCCTCCACACTCACTCTCACAGTCCCAGGACTATCCTTACACTGTCCCTCACACACCCCTCCACACTCACTCTCACAGTCCCAGGAGTCTCCTTACACTGTCCCTCACACACCCCTGCACACTCACTATCACAGTCCCAGGAGTATCCTTACACTGTCCCTCACACACCCCTCCACACTCACTCTCACAGTCCCAGGACTATCCTTACACTGTCCCTCACACACCCCTCCACACTCACTCTCACAGTCCCAGGACTATCCTTACACTGTCCCTCACACACCCCTCCACACTCACACTCACAGTCCCAGGACTATCCTTACACTGTCCCCCACACAGCCGTCCACACTCACTCTCACAGTCCAAGGACTATCCTTACACTGTCCCTCACACACCCCTCCACACTCACTCTCACAGTCCCAAGTCTATCCTTACACTGTCCCTCACACAGCCGTCCACACTCACTCTCACAGTCCCAGGACTATCCTTACACTGTCCCTCACACACCCCTCCACACTCACTCTCACAGTCCCAGGACTATCCTTACACTGTCCCCCACACACCCCTCCACACTCACTCTCACAGTCCCAGGACTATCCTTACACTGTCCCTCACACACCCCTCCACACTCACTCTCACAGTCCCAGGAGTCTCCTTACACTGTCCCTCACACACCCCTGCACACTCACTCTCACAGTCCCAAGTCTATCCTTACACTGTCCCTCACACGCCCCTCCACACTCACTCTCACAGTCCCAGGACTATCCTTACACTGTCCCTCACACAGCCGTCCACACTCACTCTCACAGTCCCAGGACTATCCTTACATTGTCCCTCACACACCCCTCCACACTCACTCTCAGAGTCACAGGTCTATCCTTACACTGTCCCTCACACACCCCTCCACACTCACTCTCAGAGTCACAGGTCTATCCTTACACTGTCCATCACACACCCCTTCACACTCACTCTCACAGTCCCAGGACTATCCTTACACTGTCCCTCACACACCCCTCCACACTCTCTCTCACAGTCCCAAGTCTATCCTTACACTGTCCCTCACACGCCCCTCCACACTCACTCTCACAGTCCCAGGACTATCCTTACACTGTCCCTCACACACCCCTCCACACTCACTCTCACAGTCCCAGGACTATCCTTACACTGTCCCTCACACAGCCGTCCACACTCACTCTCACAGTCCCAGGACTATCCTTACACTGTCCCTCACACACCCCTCCACACTCACTCTCACAGTCCCAGGAGTCTCCTTACACTGTCCCTCACACACCCCTGCACACTCACTCTCACAGTCCCAAGTCTATCCTTACACTGTCCCTCACACAGCCGTCCACACTCACTCTCACAGTCCCAGGACTATCCTTACATTGTCCCTCACGCACCCCTTCACACTCACTCTCAGAGTCACAGGACTATCCTTACACTGTCCCTCACACCCCCCTTCACACTCACTCTCACAGTCCCAGGACTATCCTTACACTGTCCCTCACACACCCCTCCACACTCACTCTCAGTCCCAGGACTATCCTTACACTGTCCCTCACACACCCCTCCACACTCACTCTCAGTCCCAGGACTATCTTACACTGTCCCTCACACACCCCTGCACACTCACTCTCACAGTCCCAGGACTATCCTTACACTGTCCCTCACACACCCCTCCACACTCTCTCTCACAGTCCCAGGACTATCTCACACAGTCCCTGACACGCCCCTCCACACTCACTCTCACAGTCCCAGGACTATCCTTACACTGTCCCTCACACACCCCTCCACACTCACTCTCACAGTCCCAGGACTATCCGTACACTGTCCCCCACACACCCCTCCACACTCACTCTCACAGTCCCAGGACTATCTTACACTGTCCCTCACACGCCCCTCCACACTCACTCTCAGTCCCAGGACTATCCTTACACTGTCCCTCACACACCCCTCCACACTCACTCTCACAGTCCCAGGACTATCCTTACACTGTCCCTCACACACCCCTCCACACTCACTCTCACAGTCCCAGGAGTCTCCTTACACTGTCCGTCACACACCCCTCCACACTCACTCTCACAGTCCCAGGACTATCCGTACATTGTCCCTCACACACCCCTCCACACTCACTCTCACAGTCCCAGGACTATCCTTACACTGTCCCTCACACACCCCTCCACACTCACTCTCACAGTCCCAGGACTATCCTTACACTGTCCCTCACACACCCCTGCACACTCACTCTCACAGTCCCAGGACTATCCTTACACTGTCCCTCACACACCCCTCCACACTCACTCTCACAGTCCCAGGACTATCCTTACACTGTCCCTCACACACCCCTCCACACTCACTCTCACAGTCCCAGGACTATCCGTACATTGTCCCTCACGCACCCCTCCACACTCACTCTCACAGTCCCAGGACTATCCTTACACTGTCCCTCACACACCCCTTCACACTCACTCTCACAGTCCCAGGACTATCCTTACACTGTCCCTCACACACCCCTCCACACTCACACTCACAGTCCCAGGACTATCCGTACACTGTCCCTCACACACCCCTGCACACTCACTCTCACAGTCCCAGGAGTATCCTTACACTGTCCCTCACACACCCCTCCACACTCACTCTCACAGTCCAAAGTCTATCCTTACACTGTCCCTCACACACCCCTCCACACTCACTCTCACAGTCCCAGGACTATCCTTACACTGTCCCTCACACACCCCTCCACACTCACTCTCACAGTCCCAAGTCTATCCTTACACTGTCCCCCACACACCCCTCCACACTCACTCTCACAGTCCCAGGAGTATCCGTACACTGTCCCTCACACACCCCTCCACACTCACTCTCACAGTCCCAGGACTATCCTTACACTGTCCCTCACACACCCCTCCACACTCACTCTCACAGTCCCAGGACTATCTTACACTGTCAATCACACACCCCTCCACACTCTCTCTCACAGTCCCAGGACCATCCTTACACTGTCCCTCACACACCCCTCCACACTCACTCTCACAGTCCCAGGACTATCCTTACACTGTCCCTCACACACCCCTCCACACTCACTCTCACAGTCCCAGGACTATCTTACACTGTCAATCACACACCCCTCCACACTCTCTCTCACAGTCCCAGGACTATCCTTACACTGTCCCTCACACACCCCTCCACACTCACTCTCACAATCCCACGACTATCCTTACACTGTCCCCCACACACCCCTCCACAATCACTCTCACAGTCCCAGGACTATCCTTACACTGTCCCTCACACACCCCTTCACACTCACTCTCACAGTCACAGGACTATCCGTACACTGTCCCTCACACACCCCTCCACACTCTCTCTCACAGTCCCAGGACTATCCTTACACTGTCCCTCACACACCCCTCCACACTCACTCTCACAATCCCACGACTATCCTTACACTGTCCCCCACACACCCCTCCACAATCACTCTCACAGTCCCAGGACTATCCTTACACTGTCCCCCACACACCCCTCCACACTCACTCTCACAGTCCCAGGACTATCCTTACACTGTCCCTCACACACCCCTCCACAATCACACTCACAGTCCCAAGACTATCCTTACACTGTCCCTCACACACCCCTCCACACTCACTCTCACAGTCACAGGACTATCCTTACACTGTCCCTCACACACCCCTCCACACTCACTCTCAGTCCCAGGACTATCCTTACACTGTCCCTCACACACCCCTCCACACTCACTATCAAAGTCCCAGGACTATCTTACACTGTCCGTCACACACCCCTCCACACTCACTCTCACAGTCCCAGGACTATCCTTACACTGTCCCTCACACACCCCTCCACACTCACTCTCACAGTCCCAGGACTATCTCACACAGTCCCTGACACGCCCCTCCACACTCACTCTCACAGTCCCAGAACTATCCTTACACTGTCCCTCACACACCCCTCCACACTCACTTTCACAGTCCCAGGACTATCCGTACACTGTCCCTCACACACCCCTCCACACTCACTCTCACAGTCCCAGGACTATATTACACTGTCACTCACACACCCCTTCACACTCACTCTCACAGTCCCAGGACTATCCTTACACTGTCCCTCACACACCCCTCCACACTCACACTCACAGTCCCAGGACTATCCTTACACTGTCCCTCACACACCCCTCCACACTCACTCTCACAGTCCCAGGACTATCTCACACAGTCCCTGACACGCCCCTCCACACTCACTCTCACAGTCCCAGGACTATCCTTACACTGTCCGTCACACACCCCTCCACACTCACTCTCACAGTCCAAAGTCTATCCTTACACTGTCCCTCACACACCCCTCCACACTCACTCTCACAGTCCCAGGACTATCCTTACACTGTCCCCCACACACCCCTCCACACTCACTCTCACAGTCCAATGTCTATCCTTACACTGTCCCTCACACACCCCTCCACACTCACTCTCACAGTCCCAGGACTATCCTTACACTGTCCCTCACACACCCCTCCACACTCACTCTCACAATCCCAGGACTATCCGTACACTGTCCCTCACACACCCCTCCACACTCACTCTCACAGTCCCAGGACTATCCGTACACTGTCCCTCACACACCCCTCCACACTCACTATCATAGTCCCAGGACTATCCTTACACTGTCCCTCACACACCCCTCCACACTCTCTCTCACAGTCCCAGGACTATCCTTACACTGTCCCCCACACACCCCTCCACACTCACACTCACAGTCACAGGACTATCCTTACACTGTCCCCCACACACCCCTCCACACTCACTCTCACAGTCCCAGGACTATCCGTACACTGTCCCTCACACACCCCTCCACACTCACTCTCACAGTCCCAGGACTATCCTTACACTGTCCCCCACACACCCCTCCACACTCACTCTCACAGTCCCAGGACTATCCTTACACCGTCCCTGACACACCCCTCCACACTCACTCTCAGAGTCACAGGACTATCCTTACACTGTCCCTCACACACCCCTCCACACTCACTCTCAGAGTCACAGGTCTATCCTTACACTGTCCATCACACACCTCTTCACACTCACTATCACAGTCCCAGGACTATCCTTACACTGTCCCTCACGCACCCCTTCACACTCACTCTCAGTCCCAGGACTATCCTTACACTGTCCCTCACACACCCCTCCACACTCACTCTCAGTCCCAGGACTATCTTACATTGTCCCTCACACACCCCTCCACACTCACTCTCAGTCCCAGGACTATCTTACATTGTCCCTCACACGCCCCTCCACACTCACTCTCACAGTCCCAGGACTACCCTTTCACTGTCCCTCACACACCCCTTCACACTCACTCTCACAGTCCCAGGAGTCTCCTTACACTGTCCCTCACACACCCCTCCACACTCACTCTCACAGTCCCAGAACTATCTCACACAGTCCCTGACACGCCCCTCCACACTCACTCTCACAGTCCCAGGACTACCCTTTCACTGTCCCTCACACACCCCTCCACACTCACTCTCACAGTCCCAGGACTATCCTTACACTGTCCCTCACACACCCCTCCACAATCACTCTCACAGTCCCAGGACTATCCTTACACTGTCCCTCACACACCCCTCCACACTCACTCTCAGTCCCAGGACTATCCTTACACTGTCCCTCACACACCCCTTCACACTCACTCTCACAGTCCCAGGACTATCCTTACACTGTCCCTCACACACCCCTTCACACTCACTCTCACAGTCCCAGGACTATCCTTACACTGTCCCTCACACACCCCTTCACACTCACTCTCACAGTCCCAGGACTATCCTTACACTGTCCCTCACACACCCCTGCACACTCACTCTCACAGTCCCAGGACTATCCTTACACTGTCCCTCACACACCCCTTCACACTCACTCTCACAGTCCCAGGAGTATCCGTACACTGTCCCTCACACACCCCTCCACACTCACTCTCACAGTCCCAGGACTATCCTTACACTGTCCCTCACACACCCCTCCACACTCACTCTCACAGTCCCAGGACTATCCTTACACTGTCCCTCACACACCCCTCCACACTCACTCTCACAGTCCCAGGAGTATCCTTACACTGTCCCTCACACACCCCTCCACAATCACTCTCACAGTCCCAAGTCTATCCTTACACTGTCCCTCACACACCCCTCCACACTCACTCTCACAGTCCCAGGACTATCCTTACACTGTCCCTCACACACCCCTCCACACTCACTCTCACAGTCCCAGGACTATCCTTACACTGTCCCTCACACACCCCTCCACACTCACTCTCACAGTCCCAGGACTATCCTTACACTGTCCCTCACACACCCCTCCACACTCACACTCACAGTCACAGGTCTATCCTTACACTGTCCCTCACACACCCCTCCACACTCACTCTCACAGTCCCAGGACTATCTTACACTGTCCCTCACACACCCCTCCACACTCACTCTCACAGTCCCAGGACTATCCTTACACTGTCCCTCACACACCCCTCCACACTCACTCTCACAGTCCCAGGACTATCCTTACACTGTCCCTCACACACCCCTGCACACTCACTATCACAGTCCCAGGACTATCCTTACACTGTCCCTCACACACCCCTCCACACTCACTCTCACAGTCCCAGGACTATCCTTACACTGTCCCTCACACACCCCTCCACACTCACTCTCACAGTCCCAGGACTATCCTGACACTGTCCCTCACACACCCCTCCACACTCACTCTCAGAGTCACAGGACTATCCGTACACTGTCCCTCACACAACCCTCCACACTCACTCTCACAGTCCCAGGACTATCCTTACACTGTCCCTCACACACCCCTCCACACTCACTCTCACAGTCCCAGGAGTCTCCTTACACTGTCCGTCACACACCCCTTCACACTCACTATCACAGTCCCAGGAGTATCCTTACACTGTCCCCCACACACCCCTTCACACTCACTCTCACAGTCCCAGGACTATCCTTACACTGTCCCTCACACACCCCTTCACACTCACTATCACAGTCCCAGGACTATCCTTACACTGTCCCTCACACACCCCTCCACACTCACTCACAGTCCCAGGACTATCCTTACACTGTCCCTCACACACCCCTCCACACTCACTCTCACAGTCCCAGGACTATCCTTACACTGTCCCCCACACACCCCTCCACACTCACTCTCAGTCCCAGGACTATCCTTACACTGTCCCTCACACACCCCTCCACACTCACTCTCACAATCCCACGACTATCCTTACACTGTCCCCCACACACCCCTCCACACTCACTCTCACAGTCCCAGGACTATCCTTACACTGTCCCTCACACACCCCTCCACACTCACTCTCACAGTCCCAGGACTATCCTTACACTGTCCCTCACACACCCCTCCACACTCACTCTCACAATCCCACGACTATCCTTACACTGTCCCTCACACACCCCTGCACACTCACTATCAAAGTCCCAGGACTATCTTACACTGTCCCTCACACACCTCTCCACACTCACTCTCACAGTCACAGGACTATCCTTACACTGTCCCCCACACACCCCTCCACACTCTCTCTCACAGTCCCAGGACTATCTCACACAGTCCCTGACACGCCCCTCCACACTCACTCTCACAGTCCCAGGAGTCTCCTTACACTGTCCCTCACACACCCCTCCACACTCTCTCTCACAGTCCCAGGACTATCTTACACTGTCCCTCACACACCCCTCCACACTCACTCTCAGTCCCAGGAGTATCCTTACACTGTCCGTCACACGCCCGTCCACACTCACTCTCACAGTCCCAGGACTATCCTTACACTGTCCCTCACACACCCCTCCACACTCACTCTCACAGTCCCAGGACTATCCTTACACTGTCCCTCACACACCCCTCCACACTCACTCTCACAGTCCCAGGAGTCTCCTTACACTGTCCGTCACACACCCCTCCACACTCACTCTCACAGTCCCAGGACTATCCGTACACTGTCCCTCACACACCCCTCCACACTCACTCTCAGTCCCAGGACTATCCTTACACTGTCCCTCACACACCCCTCCACACTCACTCTCAGTCCCAGGACTATCCTTACACTGTCCCTCACACACCCCTCCACACTCACTCTCACAGTCCCAGGAGTATCCTTACACTGTCCCTCACACACCCCGCCACACTCACTCTGACAGTCCCAGGACTATCCTTACACTGTCCCTCACACACCCCTCCACACTCACTCTCAGAGTCACAGGACTATCCTTACACTGTCCCTCACACACCCCTCCACACTCACTCTCACAGTCCCAGGACTATCCTTACACTGTCCCTCACACACCCCTCCTCAATCACACTCACAGTCTCAGGACTATCCTTACACTGTCGCTCACACACCCCTCCACACTCACTCTCACAGTCCGAGGACTATCCTTACACTGTCCCTCACACACCCCTCCACACTCACTCTCACAGTCCCAGGACTATCCTTACACTGTCACTCACACACCCCTCCACACTCACTTTCACAGTCCCAGGACTATCCGTAGACTGTCCCCCACACACCCCTGCACACTCACTCTCACAGTCCCAGGACTATCCTTACACTGTCCCTCACACACCCCTCCACACTCACTCTCAGAGTCACAGGACTATCCTTACACTGTCCCTCACACACCCCTTCACACTCACTATCATAGTCCCAGGACTATCCTTACACTGTCCCTCACACACCCCTCCACAATCACACTCACAGTCTCAGGACTATCCTTACACTGTCCCTCACACAACCCTCCACACTCACTCTCACAGTCCCAGGACAATCCTTACACTGTCCCTCACACACCCCTCCACACTCACTCTCAGAGTCACAGGACCATCCTTACACTGTCCCCCACACACCCCTCCACACTCACTCTCAGAGTCACAGGACTATCCTTACACTGTCCCTCACACACCCCTCCACACTCACTCTCACAGTCCCAGGACTATCCTTACACTGTCCCTCACACACCCCTCCACACTCACTCTCACAGTCCCAGGACTATCCGTACACTGTCCCTCACACACCCCTCCACACTGACTTTCACAGTCCCAGGACTATCCTTACACTGTCCCCCACACACCCCTCCACACTCACTTTCACAGTCCCAGGACTATCCTTACACTGTCCCTCACACACCCCTCCACACTCACTCTCACAGTCCCAGGACTATCCTTACACTGTCCCTCACACACCCCTTCACACTCACTCTCAGTCCCAGGACCATCCGTACATTGTCCCTCACACACCCCTCCACACTCACACTCACAGTCCCAGGACTATCCTTACACTGTCCCTCACACACCCCTTCACACTCACTCTCAGTCCCAGGACCATCCGTACATTGTCCCTCACACACCCCTCCACACTCACACTCACAGTCCCAGGACTATCCTTACACTGTCCCTCACACACCCCTCCACACTCACTCTCACAGTCCCAGGACTATCCTTACACTGTCCCTCACACACCCCTCCACACTCACTCTCACAGTCCCAGGACTATCCTTACACTGTCCCTCACACACCCCTCCACACTCACTCTCACAGTCCCAGGACCATCCTTACACTGTCCCTCACACACCCCTCCACACTCACACTCACAGTCCCAGGACTATCCTTACACTGTCCCTCACACACCCCTCCACACTCACTCTCACAGTCCCAGGACTATCCTTACACTGTCCCTCACACACCCCTCCACACTCACTCTCACAGTCCCAGGACTATCCTTACACTGTCCCTCACACACCCCTTCACACTCACTCTCACAGTCCAAAGTCTATCCTTACACTGTCCCCCACACACCCCTCCACACTCACTCTCACAGTCCCAGGACTATCCTTACACTGTCCCCCACACACCCCTTCACACTCACTATCACAGTCCCAGGACTATCCTTACACTGTCCCTCACACAGCCGTCCACACTCACTCTCACAGTCCCAGGACTATCCTTACACTGTCCCTCACACACCCCTCCACACTCACTCTCACAGTCCCAGGACTATCCTTACACTGTCCCTCACACACCCCTGCACACTCACTCTCACAGTCCCAGGACTATCCTTACACTGTCCCTCACACACCCCTCCACACTCACTCTCACAGTCCCAGGACTATCCTTACACTGTCCCACACACACCCCTCCACAATCACTCTCACAGTCCCAGGAGTCTCCTTACACTGTCCGTCACACACCCCTCCACACTCACTCACAGTCCCAGGACTATCCTTACACTGTCCCTCACACACCCCTCCACACTCACTCTCAGTCCCAGGACAATCCTTACACTGTCCCTCACACACCCCTGCACACTCACTCTCAGAGTCACAGGACCATCCTTACACTGTCCCCCACACACCCCTCCACACTCACTCTGAGAGTCACAGGACTATCCTTACACTGTCCCTCACACAACCCTCCACACTCACTCTCACAGTCCCAGGACTATCCTTACACTGTCCCTCACACACCCCTCCACACTCACTCTCACAGTCCCAGGACTATCCTTACACTGTCCCTCACACACCCCTCCACACTCACTCTCACAGTCCCAGGACTATCCTTACACTGTCCCTCACACACCCCTTCACACTCACTCTCACAGTCCCAGGACTATCCTTACACTGTCCCCCACACACCCCTGCACACTCACTATCACAGTCCCAGGAGTATCCTTACACTGTCCCTCACACACCCCTCCACACTCACTCTCAGTCCCAGGACTATCCTTACACTGTCTCTCACACACCCCTCCACACTCACTCCCACAGTCCCAGGACTATCCTTACACTGTCCCTCACACACCCCTCCACACTCACTCCCACAGTCCCAGGACTATCCGTACACTGTCCCCCACACACCCCTCCACACTCACTCTCACAGTCCCAGGACTATCCTTACACTGTCTCTCACACACCCCTCCACACTCACTCCCACAGTCCCAGGACTATCCTTACACTGTCCCTCACACACCCCTCCACACTCACTCTCACAGTCCCAGGACTATCCTTACACTGTCCCTGACACGCCCCTCCACACTCACTCTCAGAGTCACAGGACTATCCTTACACTGTCCCTCACACACCCCTCCACACTCACACTCACAGTCCCAGGACTATCCTTACACTGTCCCTCACACACCCCTCCACACTCACTCTCACAGTCCCAAGTCTATCCTTACACTGTCCCTCACACACCCCTCCACACTCACTCTCACAGTCCCAGGACTATCCTTACACTGTCCCTCACACACCCCTCCACACTCACTCTCACAGTCCCAGGACTATCCTTACACTGTCCGTCACACACCCCTCCACAATCACACTCACAGTCCCAGGACTATCCTTACACTGTCCCTCACACACCCCTGCACACTCACTCTCAGAGTCACAGGACTATCCTTACACTGTCTCTCACACACCCCTCCACACTCACTCTCACAGTCCCAGGACTATCCTTACACTGTCCATCAAACACCCCTCCACACTCACACTCACAGTCCCAGGACTATCCTTACACTGTCCCTCACACACCCCTCCACAATCACACTCACAGTCCCAGGACTATCCTTACACTGTCCATCAAACACCCCTCCACACTCACTCTCACAGTCCCAGGACTATCCTTACACTGTCCCTCACACACCCCTCCACACTCACACTCACAGTCCCAGGACTATCCTTACACTGTCCCTCACACAGCCGTCCACACTCACTCTCACAGTCCCAGGACTATCCGTACACTGTCCCTCACACACCCCTCCACACTCACTCTCAGTCCCAGGACTATCTTTACACTGTCCCTCACACAGGCGTCTACTCTCACTATCACAGTCCCAGGACTATCCTTACACTGTCCCTCACACGCCCCTCCACACTCACTCTCACAGTCCCAGGACTATCCTTACACTGTCCCTCACACACCCCTCCACACTCACTGTCACAGTCCGAGGACTATCCGTACACTGTCCCTCACACACCCCTCCACACTCACTCTCACAGTCCCAAGTCTATCCTTACACTGTCCCTCACACACCCCTCCACACTCACTCTCACAGTCCCAGGAGTATCCTTACACTGTCCCTCACACACCCCTCCACACTCACTCTCAGTCCCAGGACTATCTTTACACTGTCCCTCACACAGGCGTCTACTCTCACTATCACAGTCCCAGGACTATCCTTACACTGTCCCTCACACACCCCTCCACACTCACTGTCACAGTCCGAGGACTATCCGTACACTGTCCCTCACACACCCCTCCACACTCACTCTCACAGTCCCAAGTCTATCCTTACACTGTCCCTCACACACCCCTCCTCAATCACACTCACAGTCTCAGGACTATCTTACATTGTCCCTCACGCAACCCTCCACACTCACTCTCACAGTCCCAGGAGTATCCTTACACTGTCCCTCACACACCCCTCCTCAATCACACTCACAGTCTCAGGACTATCTTACATTGTCCCTCACGCAACCCTCCACACTCACTCTCACAGTCCCAAGTCTATCCTTACACTGTCCCTCACACCCCCCTTCACACTCACTCTCACAGTCCCAGGACTATCCTTACACTGTCCCTCACACACCCCTCCACACTCACTGTCACACTCCGAGGACTATCCGTACACTGTCCCTCACACACCCCTCCACACTCACTCTCACAGTCCCAAGTCTATCCGTACACTGTCCCTCACACACCCCTGCACACTCACTCTCACAGTCCCAAGTCTATCCTTACACTGTCCCTCACACACCCCTGCACACTCTTTCTCACAGTCCCAGGACTATCCTTACACTGTCCCTCACACACCCCTCCACACTCACTCTCACAGTCCCAGGACTATCCTTACACTGTCCCTCACACACCCCTCCACACTCACTCTCACAGTCCCAAGTCTATCCGTACACTGTCCCTCACACACCCCTCCACACTCACTCTCACAGTCCCAGGACTATCCTTACACTGTCCCTCACACACCCCTCCACACTCACTCTCACAGTCCCAAGTCTATCCGTACACTGTCCCTCACACACCCCTGCACACTCACTCTCACAGTCCCAAGTCTATCCTTACACTGTCCCTCACACACCCCTGCACACTCTTTCTCACAGTCCCAAGTCTATCCTTACACTGTCCCTCACACGCCCCTCCACACTCACTCTCACAGTCCCAGGACTATCCTTACACTGTCCCTCACACAGCCGTCCACACTCACTCTCACAGTCCCAGGAGTATCCTTACACTGTCCCTCACACACCCCTCCACACTCACTCTCAGTCCCAGGACTATCTTTACACCGTCCCTGACACACCCCTCCACACTCACTCTCACAGTCCCAAGTCTATCCGTACACTGTCCCTCACACACCCCTCCACACTCACTCTCACAGTCCCAGGACTATCCTTACACTGTCCCTCACACACCCCTGCACACTCTTTCTCACAGTCCCAGGACTATCCTTACACTGTCCCTCACACACCCCTCCACACTCACTCTCACAGTCCCAGGACTATCCTTACACTGTCCCTCACACACCCCTCCACACTCACTCTCACAGTCCCAGGACTATCCTTACACTGTCCCTCACACACCCCTTCACACTCACTATCATAGTCCCAGGACTATCCTTACACTGTCCCTCACACACCCCTGCACACTCTTTCTCACAGTCCCAGGACTATCCTTACACTGTCCCTCACACACCCCTCCACAATCACTCTCACAGTCCCAGGACTATCCTTACACTGTCCCTCACACACCCCTCCACACTCACTCTCACAGTCCCAGGACTATCCTTACACTGTCCCTCACACACCCCTCCACACTCACTCTCACAGTCCCAGGACTATCCTTACACTGTCCCTCACACACCCCTCCACACTCACTCTCACAGTCCCAGGACTATCCTTACACTGTCCCTCACACACCCCTGCACACTCACTCTCACAGTCCCAAGTCTATCCTTACACTGTCCCTCACACACCCCTCCACACTCACTCTCACAGTCCCAAGTCTATCCTTACACTGTCCCTCACACACCCCTCCACACTCACTCTCACAGTCCCAGGAGTATCCTTACACTGTCCCTCACACACCCCTGCACACTCACTCTCACAGTCCCAGGACTATCCTTACACTGTCCCCCA
Organism: Hypanus sabinus; assembly: GCF_030144855.1. Taxonomy (NCBI): domain Eukaryota; kingdom Metazoa; phylum Chordata; class Chondrichthyes; order Myliobatiformes; family Dasyatidae; genus Hypanus; species Hypanus sabinus. Next base: position 60,065,504 of record NC_082726.1, read on the forward strand.
CACACCCCTCCACACTCACTCTCACAGTCCCAGGAGTATCCTTACACTGTCCCTCACACACCCCTCCACACTCACTCTCACAGTCCCAGTACTATCTTACACTGTCCCTCACACACCCCTCCACACTCACTCTCACAGTCCCAGGACTATCCTTACACTGTCCCTCACACACCCCTCCACACTCACTCTCACAGTCCCAAGTCTATCCTTACACTGTCCCTCACACACCCCTCCACACTCGCTATCATAGTCCCAGGACTATCTTTACACTGTCCCTCACACAGGCGTCTACTCTCACTATCACAGTCCCAGGACTATCCTTACACTGTCCCTCACACACCCCTCCACACTCACTCTCACAGTCCCAGGACTATCCTTACACTGTCCCTCACACACCCCTCCACACTCACTCTCATAGTCCCAGTGTAATGGGGGTTTCTTCTTTTTTTCTTTGTTACTGTGTAGGTAATCAAAAGGACTTCTTTGTTTTGTTAAAAGCAGGACTGTTTCTTTGTAGAGAGAGTGCTGGAAGCTTGTTTGGTTTAAAATTTACTGATAACGAGAATTGTATTCCTTTGTAAACCAAATGGGGATTAATGTTCTTTCTTCTGAGTCTGTAAGCGGTTGTTGACGGGCTTTTGGGCAGATCGGCGCGAGGGGGTTGAGAGAGAGGACACGATGCTGTAAGCTGAGCGAGGAACGTACCCTAAGCGGGGATCCCAGGCCAGGAGGTACTCCGAGGAGGGGGGATGATGCTAGATGTGCTTGTTTGACCACTCGGATGGTCCTGAACCGCGAGTCGAGGAGTTCGGAGGGGATTGAATGGTGGCCAGAAGACTTCAGTAATTGAGCTCCAACGGTTGTGCACGAAGTTGTTTGGACTTTGATAAGTTTGGCGCCTTTTCTTTAATTTTCTCTTCACATATACTGTATCGTTATTAATCACTTAGTGATAGTAACCTTTATAAATTGTACTCATTTAATTGCATATGGTGTACTGTTTTTTTTTGGGCGAGGCGGGGACATCACACAGCATCCACACCAGCTAATTACCCGGTTTTGCGGGGCCGAAGGCTGCTCCCCCTAGACAAGAACTAGCTGAGCAAGCCTGAGGTGACCCAGGGGGTTACATTGTGAGGTGCTCGTCCGGGATTGATTTCTGTGGAAGCTGTGAGACACCCTCTTTAAATTGTGTCTGCGGCGAAGAGCTGGTGTGCCTTTGTGGGTGCGCGATTGCTGGGTATCACTGCGTGTGTGTTGGTTGGGGTGGCTGCTGTTGGTAGCCCGGAGGTCGTTGTTCGAGTTCCAACTAATGCTGACGAAATGGTGGTGGGACCATGGGTTGTCCGTACTGTTTGGAGAGTGAGGAGTGACAGGTTGGGATGTTTCAGCAGTGGTGAGCTCCGCCCGGTTGTTGGAATAATGTCCAGCCCTAAAGGGGCGGAGGCGTGGGCGGAGTGGACCCCTCAGTTGTTGGGTGAGTGGCGGTGCTTGGCTGTGGGAGAGCCACAGGGACGCGTTGAAAGTTTGATTCGGCGGGCTGGTGACGTTGTTAGAACTGTCGGGCGCAATTACCTCTAAGTGACAGCTGCCAGTTCTGGGAAAGTGTGGGAAAATGCGTGTGGTTCGACTGGAAGTCAAATGCCACAGCTGGGGGGCTTATCATATCCGTGGCAGGAGATTGGTGGAAAGTTTTTAGGGTATCCCTTTTGCCTAGGGGGGCAGATAAATTGCTTGCAGTGCCAAGGAGCCGGTGGTGGTATGGCCTGGGGGAAGTATCTGAGGGTGAGACCTTCTTCATGGACGCTGCGAAATACCACGAGGGAGGGGAGTTGACTGCTGAAGACACCTCAGTGAGAGAGAGGTTGTGGCGACTGGCCCCTGAAGCCGTGGAAGACGTAGGCAGCGTGTGTGTGGATTATATTGCGCTGAAGAGGCGCACTGTCAGTGACCAGAATATGGCCCTGAGGGCCAGAGAGGCGATGGCCTGTCTGAGTGGTGTGAAGTGGTTTAAGGTGCTGGATCTGAGGAGTGGATGTTGCCAGATCCCGATGAGTGGGGCCGACAAGGAGAAGACGGCTGTTATAAATTCCCTAGGAGTCTTCCGGTCTGAAAAGATGCCACAGGGCATATCTGGAGCCCTTGCAACCTTCCTGTGAGGCAGGTGGAAGACCATAGGGGATATGGAGGCATTTGGAGTTTTGGTGTATGTGGATGATCTCTTGGTATTTGGACTTGCCTCAGGAGAATATGAAGTGAGGTCGTTGCAGGAGCAGCTGAGAATTACAGAGTTAAAGTGTTTTCGGGACACCTGCCAGGGCTGGCGAAGGTCGCAGCTCGTGAGTGACTGTCTCTACAGAATCAAGTTTGAAATGAAGACGGAGAGACTGGAGAAAGTGATCTGGAACCATTGGGAAGACTTACAAGTTGGAGAGAATGAAGAAAGTTGTCTGATTGAGGGCAATAGCAAACTGAGAACCTGGAGAGGGGAGTTTGCGGAGGTGAAGAAATTACAGACAAATCTGAGAAGAGAGAAGCAGAAGCTTGAAGATGACCATCGACAGTTCAAATGAAGTGCAAAACCTGAAAGTTGATCTGGAAGAAGTCATGAGGAAGAAAAAGCTGGAGAGAAGTGCAGTGAATACTGAACAGGAGGCTGAAGAGACTGCAGGAGCAGTGCAGGCCACGTGTTTCCGTTTGGAGAAGATCAAACAGCAGCTACCGATCGCAGAAATGAGGAAGAATACAGATTTGATGGATAATGTGCTGGATGTGTGGTACATGCTGCCTTTTGCTGACTTGCCCTCGATTGAGGAAGAGACCTTTGGCCCTTCTCCCATTGAGTCAGGTGTAGCGGGGAGGGTTAGCTGTGTGCAGTGTGGGGCATGAGTGAGAGGTTGAGAGAGGAGTTGGTAGTGGGCCCAATGTATCCCCAGTTGTGTCCGAGCCTGAAGGGTTTAGGTGAGGGGGTACGGAGGTCTCAGAAGGGTTAGGGAACTCCCAGATAGTTGGCCTATATAGCACCTGAGGAACAGGGCGTGAGGTTTTCTGTGTGGGGAGGAGATGTCACTGTTTGTGCTTGGGTTACGGTGTGTTGGCAGGAAAGGTGGTGAGTTATTTAATAGTCATGAGGACATGACTTTTATTTGGTGGGGGGAGAGTGTAAAGGGGGTTTCTTCTTTTTTCTTTGTTACTGTGTACGTAATCAAAAGGGCTTCTTTGTTTTGTTAAAAGCAGGAATGCTCCTTTGTTACGAGAGAGTGCTGGTAGCTTGTTTGGGTTAAAATTTACTGATAACGAGAATTGTATTCCTTTGTAAACCAAATGGGGATTAATGTTCTTTCTTCTGAGTCTGTAAGCTTTTGTTGACGGGCTTTTGGGCAGATCGGCGCGAGGGGGTCGAGAGAGAGAGGTCACAATGCTGTAAGCTGGGTGAGGAACGGACCCCGGGGGGGGGGGGGGGGGGGTCCGAGGCCAGGAGGTACTCCGAGGAGGGGGGATGAAGCTAGATGTGCTTGGTTGACCACTCGGAGGGTCCTGAGCTGCGAGTCGAGGAGCTCGGAGGGAATTGAATGGTGGCCAGAAGACTTCAGTAATTGAGCTCCAACGGTTGTGCACGAAGTGGTTTGGACTTTGATAAGTTTGGCGCCTTTTCTTTAATTTTCTCTTCATATATACTGTATCATTATTAATCACTTAGTTATAGTAACCTTTATAAATTGTACTCATTTAATCGCATATGGTGTACTGTCTGGTTTTGGGCGAGGCGGGGACATCACACAGCATCCACACCAGCTGATTACCCAGTTTTGCGGGGCCGAAGGCTGCTCCCCCTAGACAAGAACGAGCTGAGCGAGGCTGAGGTGACCCAGGGGGTTACACCAGGACTATCCGTACACTGTCCCTCACACACCCCTCCACACTCACTCTCAGAGTCACAGGACTATCCTTACACTGTCCCTCACACACCCCTCCACACTCACTCTCAGAGTCACAGGACTATCCTTACACTGTCCCTCACACGCCCCTCCACACTCACTCTCACAGTCCCAGGACTATCCTTACACTGTCCCTGACACACCCCTCCACACTCACTCTCACAGTCCCAGGACTATCCTTACACTGTCCCTCACACACCCCTCCACACTCACTCTCACAGTCCCAGGACTTTCTTTATATACGCTGTCCATTGTACATCACTGTTGCTGCTCCCTGTTTGTGGAGTTTGGGGTCAACATCAAGACCCTTTCAGAAACACCAACAGATTCCTTCTCGTGTCTACTAGCCAGTGATTTAATGGGGACAGACAAGCCCATGTAACACTCAGCGGGCTGACTCCCGCTCGCGTGTGTGCACACAGACACAACGTTTGCTACTAGCGTACAAAGGAGTTTAAATTGCACACAAAAAGTTGTCACCATCTACCTTGTTGGCATGTTAAGTGTATTTCATGATCGCCCACAATCTCATTTCCTTTTCTGGTTTCTGTTGCAGACGGTAGTGACTATGTGTAGTTTGCAGATTTTAGAACTGCCTTATTTATACTGTTTTTATTCAAGAAATGATTCAGTGTTGTCATTGGGCAAAAAGAGCCCAGCACAAGATTTTTGCACACACTGGCCATTACAAACTAGAGGGAACATTGGCTAAAAAACACAAAATGCTGGCAGAACTCAGCAGGCCAGACAGCATCTATGGGAGGAGGTAGTGACGACGTTTCAGGCCGAAACCCTTCATCAGGAGTGAAGTAACGTGGGATGGTCGAGGGGGGGGATAAGAAGTGGGGGGAGGGATAAAGTAGAGAGCTGGGAAGTGATAGGCTGGAGGGAAATGGGCTGGGGGAAGGTGGAGAATTATGGGAAATAAAAGAGAAAGAAAGGTAGGGCTGGGGGGAGAGATTGTAGTGAAGGGGGAGAAAGACAGAGAAAGAGAACTAAGATAATAGATAGGGATGGAGGTAAGGGTGGGGGGCAGGGATATCAATGGAGGTCAGTGAGTTGGATGTTCATGCTGGCAGGAAGGAGTCTACCTAGGTGGGAAATAAGGTATTGGCTGTGGGCCGTCGGTTACAGGGCTCTCCCTCAGGGACGTGACTCCTTCTGGCTTTGGTTCCCCCCTGCGCCGAGCTGTTCAGCTCTGTGTGCAGCTGTGACACGGGCACAAAGTGACAGGATGATGATTCCTCCCCTGCATGCTGAGGCACATAGCGGAGTCAAGCAGTGGCTCGCCGCGTCGGTGCAGCCCCCCTTCCTGGATACGGTGACCTGTGCTGGTACAGTAAAACTCTCGAATCCCCGTCACCAGCAGATTGGCAGCCAGCTGACTCGTTCCTCTGCCGCACACGCCCGGAGTTAGCCGTGCTGACGGGGCTGGGGGCACAGAAGCAGGCTGAAGTGGGGAGGTGTGTGGCCTTCAACCATGGTTCACAATGCCTGTACACCCACCAAATGAAACATGCAAGCTGAAATTCACCAGAGTCCGTTTCCTGCCACCTTTAAACCCGTGGGCTCACTGTGACACTGCATTACGTATTGAAAATGTGAAATGAATGTCTACTTGTGTTTTAATAGCATCCAACAGTCAGGCAGAGAGTGCCAGTTAGTCGCAAGGAATCATACTGAACAAGGACCCAAGAGGCACCACTTTCTCTCCGTGTAATGAAAAAACAATCCCTTTCCTCTCCTGGCTTTTACCCTTTTGCTTTTGATATCCCTACCTTGGGGGAAATCAAGATTCCATGCTTGAGTGTCATGGTAGAGTGGCAGTCAGCGTGACACTATTACAGCTCAGTGTGTTCCAGAGGTCAGAGTGCAATTCTGGTGCTGTGGAATGCATGGGTTCTCCACGACTGCTCCGCTTTCCTCTCACAGTCCAAAGGCTTACTGGGTAAATTAAACGATCACTGTAAATTACCCCCGATTAGGTTGGGGTTAATCAAGGCTGTGAGGTTGCTGCAGCAGCATCGCTCGAATGCTTGGAAGGCCCTACACTGCATTGTATTGTTAAATAAATTAATTTGACTATGTAATTGGGTATATTTAACATGAAGGTTGATAGCTACTTAATTAGGAAGGGTGTTAAAGACTACAGGGAGAAGGCAAAAGAATGGGATTGAGCGGGAAAATAAATCAGCCATGATTGAATAGCAGAATAGACTCAATGGGCCAAATGGCCCAATTCTGCTCCTTTGTCTTACGATCTTATGAGGAGCTTGTTCAGATAGACTCATTTAGGTTACTGTCAGATGCACCAGGGTACAATGAAATCACCACCACCATGCCACTCTTTAAACAAAAGGGGGATGATTTTAGACAATTCCTGACAGGCTATTTAACCGGAGGACAGAGGAGGTTTGGTGAAGAGATACAAAGCAAAATTAAACCTTGATTTGTGGCCATCAGAGGCAAAGTGAGTATTTATTACCAACCCTGGCCATTGTACCTCGATACAATTGAGCACCTTGTGAAGATAACAGGCAAGTAAGATGACTGTTATTGTGGTTGGAGCATTTTACAGTTGAAGGGGATTTAAAGGTAGATTTTTTACATAATCTAACAGAGCAATGGTCATTTCCACTGAAAGCAGCTCCTTCTATTTCTTCCTGTGTTCTGGGATGCTTTGGAATGTTTGTACATATCAAAGGTGATGAACTGACAGCTTGGATACATACATGGAATTATGATGTAGTGGCCATTACAGAGACTTAGCTGGCATCAGGGCAGGAATAGATTCTCAATATTCCTGGATTTCAGTGCTTTAAAAGGGATAGAGAGGGGGGAAGAGGGGAGAAGAGGTGGCATTACTGGTCAGGGTTACTATTACAGCTACAGAAAGGGTGGGTAATGTAGCAGGATGCTCTTCTGAATCAGTATGGGTGGAAGTCAGGAACAGGAAGGGAGCAGTTACTCTACTGGGGGTATTCTATAGGCTCCCTGGTAGCAGCAGGGATACCAAGGAGAAGATTGGGAGGCATTTTTGGAAAGGTGCAAAAGTAACAGGGTTGTTTTCATGGGACACTTTAACTTCCCTAATATTGATTGGCACCTGATTAGTTCCAATGGTTTAGATGGGGCAGAGTTTGTTAAGTGTGTCCAGGACGGATTCCTGTCACAGTATGTTGACAGGCCGACTAGGGGAATGCAATACTAGATCTAGTACTAGGTAACAAACTGGGTCAGGTTACAGATCTCTCAGTGGGTGAGCATCTGGGGGACAGTGACCACCACTCCCTGGCCTTTAACATTATTGTGGAAAAGGATAGAATCATAGAGGACAGGAAAGGGAAGGGCAAATTATGAGGCCATAAGGCTAGAACTTGCGGGTGTGAATTGGGATGATGTTTTTGCAGGGAAATGTACTGTGGACATGTGGTCGATGTTTAGGGATATCTTGCAGGATGTTAGGGATAAATTTGTCCCAGTGAGAGAGATAAAGAATAGTAGGGTGAAGGAACCATGGGTGACAAGTGAAGTGGAAAATCTAGTCAGGTGGAAGAAGGCAGCATACATGAGGTTTAGGAAGCAAGGATCAGATGGGTCTATTGAGGAACATAGGGTAGCAAGAAAAGAGCTTAAGAAGGGGCTGAGAAGAGCAAGGGGGCATGAGAAGGCCTTGGCGAGTAGGGTAAAGGAAAACCCCAAGGCATTCTTCAATTATGTGAAGAGTAAAAGGATGACAGGAGTGAAGGTAGGACCAATTAAAGATAAAGGTGCCTGGAGGCTGTGGAAATGAGCGAGGTCCTCAATGAATACTTCTCTTCACCAATGAGAGGGAACTTGATGACGGTGAGGACAATATGAGTGAGGATGATGTTCTGGAGTATGTTGATATTAGGCGAGAGGAGGTGTTGGAGTTGTTAAACTACATTAGGACATATAAGTCCCCAGGGCCTGACGGAATATTCCCCAGGCTGCTCCACAAGGCGAGGGAAGAAAGTGCTGAGCCTCTGGCTAGGACCTTTATGCCCTCGTTGTCCACGGGAATAATACCGGAGGATTGGAGGGAGGCGATCATTGTCCCCTTGTTCAAAAAAGGTAGTAGGGATAATCCAGATAACTATAGACCAGTGAGCCTTACATCTGTGGTGGGAAAGCTGTTGGAAAAGATTCTTAGAGATAGGATCTATGGGCATTTAGGGAATCATGGTCTGATCAGGAACAGTCAGCATGGCTTTGAAAAGGACAGGCCAAGTCTAACAAGCCTGATAGAGTTCTTTGAGGAGGTGAATAAGCATATAGGTGAGGGTAGTGCAGTGGATGTGACCTACATGGATTTTAGTAAGGCATTTGACAAGGTTCCACACGGTAGGCTTATTCAGAATATCAGAAGGCATGGGATCCAGGGAAGTTTGTCCAGGTGGATTCAGAATTGGTTTGCCTGCAGAAGGCAGAGGGTCGTGGTGGAAGGAGTACATTCAGATTGGAGGGTTGTGACTAGTGGTGTCCCACAAGGATCAGTCCTGGGACATCTACTTTTTGTGATTTTTTGGATGTTGGGGTAGAAGGGTGGGTTGGCAAGTTTGCAGACGACACAAAGGTTGGTGGTGTTCTGGATAGTGTAAAGGATTGTCGAAGAGATTGCAGAGAGAGATTGATAGGATGCAGAAGTGGGCTGAGAAGTGGCAGATGGAGTTCAACCCGGAGAAGTGTGAGGTGGTACACTTTGGAAGGACAAACTCCAAGGCAGAGTACAAAGTAAATGGCAGGATACTTGGTAGTGTGGAGGAGCAGAGGGATCTGGGGGTACAAGTCCCCAGATCCCTGAAAGTTGCCTCACAGGTAGATAGGGTAGTTAAGAAAGCTTATGGGGTGTTAGCTTTCATAAGTCGAGGGATAAAGTTTAAGAGACGCGAGGTAATGAATCAGCTCTATAAAACTCTGGTTAGGCCACACTTGGAGTACTGTGTCCAGTTCTGGTCGCCTCAGTATAGGAAGGATGTGGAAGCATTGGAAAGGGTACAGAGGAGATTTACCAGGATGCTGCCTGGTTTAGAGCGTATGGATTATGATCAGAGATTAAGGGAGCTAGGGCTTTACTCTTTAGAGAGAAGGAGGGTGAGAGGAGAGATGGTAGAGGTGTACAAGATAATAAGAGGAATAGACAGAGTGGACAGCCAGCACCTCTTCCCCAGGGTACCACTGCTCAGTACAAGAGGACATGGTTTTAAGGTAAGGGGTGGGAAGTTCAAGAGGGATATTAGAGGAAGGTTTTTTACTCAAGAGAGTGGTTGGTGCATGGAATGCACTGTCTGATTCTGTGGTGGAGGCAGATACACTAGTGAAATTTAAGAGACTACTAGACAGGTATATGGAGGAATTTAAGGTGGGGGGTTATATGGGAGGCAGGTTTTAAGAGTTGGCACAACATTGTGGGCCGAAGGGCCTGTACTATGCTGCACTACTCTTTGTTCTATATTGCCTTCATTCACTAACTGAAACACACTGGACTCTCTTCCCTTCTCCCATTAACCCAAAGGCTCACTGGGCTATTTGTTATGACACTGAGTTGCATATTTAAAAATCAGTGAAATTAAAGAATGAAGCATAGAAATATAGAAAACCTACAGCACAATACAGGCCCTTCAGCCCACAATGCTGTACCGAACATGTCCCTACCTTAGGCTTACCCATAGCCCTCTATTTTCCTAAGTTCCACGTACCTATCCCGGAGCCTCTTAGAAGACCCTATCGTATCTGCCTCCACCATTGTCACCAACAGCACATTCCACACACTCACTACTCTCTGCATAAAAAACTTACCCCAGACATCTCTACTGTATCTACTTCCAAGCACCTTAAAACAATGCCCTATCGTGCTAACCATTTCAGCCCTGGGAAAAAGCCTCTGACTATCCACACGATCAATGCCTCTCTTTATCTTGTCCACCTCTCATCCTCCATCACTCCAAGGAGAAAAGGCCAAGTTCACTCAACCTATTCTCATAAGACGCGCTCCCCAATCCAGGCAACATCCTTGTAAATCTCCTCTGCACCCTTTCTATGGTTTCCACATCCTTCCTGTAGTGAGGCGACCAGAACTGAGCACAGTACTCCAAGTGGGGTCTGACCAGGGTCCTATATAGCTGCAACATTACCTCTCGGTTCCTAAATTCAATTCCACGATTGATGAAGCCCAATACACTGTATGTCTTCTTAACCACAGAGTCAACCTGCGCAGCAGCTTTGAGTGTCCTATGGACTCGGACCCCAAGATCCCTCTGATCCTCCACACTGCCAAGAGCCTTACCATTAATAATATATCCTGCCATCATATTTGACCCACCAAAATGAACCACCTCACACTTGTCTGGGTTGAACTCCATCTGCCACTTCTCAGCCCAGTTTTGCATCCTATCAATGTCCCGCTGTAACCTCTGACAGCCCTCCACACTATCCACAGCACCCCCAACCTTTGTGTCATTTGGGTTTAAATAGGAGAAGCATCAAATAATGAGCAAGAGGTTATCTCAAATCCCGAAACTCTCAGAGTGAGGCCTGTGATCACGTAGCCAGGAGCAGATCTAGGAGTTATTCTATTTCCAGCTTTGTCACTATATTTCAAGGACATGCTCCAAGCTAACCTGAAGAAAGACACCCCTGGGTGTTGCTGACCCATGACTACTCTCGAGACTGGAGGGAGTGAATGGGCAGGGGCTGGAAGGTAAACCTTCACATCCTATCAGACAGCTCCCAGGATCACCAGTGGCAGGGTCTGGCACTAGTCATATTCCTCAGGAGCTGCCCAGGAAAGTGATAAATTAGTTTATTATTGCCATATGCACTGAAGTATGGCGAAAAATTTCTTCTGCACACCATTCATACAATTTAAATCGTTGCACACTGCATCGAGGTAGCTGAAGGTAGACAGTGGTTGTCCTTGCCCAGTGGCGTGGTCTGGGCTTGGTCAGGAATCAGGAGCTGGGAGTCCAGTGGATCACTGGCTAAGGGCAACGGAGACGAATAGTGGCACTGACTTCACCACAGACCGGGCCTTGGAGGGCAATTCCTACCCGCCACCTTCACCCACTGTGATGCCCACCATTCTGTCTCAATTTCAGTTACACTCACCCACCAACACCAGCTGCGGAATCGTGAGGCAAAATACTTATTGTAAACGGAGACACACGAGGCTGTGATGCTGAAATCCAGAGCAACATGCAATCTGCTGGAGAAACCCAGTGTGTCAAGGAGCATCCGAAGAGGCAAAGTTGAGTCAAGACCCTTAATCTGGGCAATTTATTATTAATGCCTGGGCTGAGCGACGTTTTGACTTCCTCACGCTTAAATATAACTTATTTTGATGTATATAATCCAAAATTCTCTCTGCAGCTTTAAGACCGCAAGACATAGGTGCAGAATTAGGCCATTCAGCCCATCAAGTCTGCTCCACAGTTCAATCATGGCTGACTCGTTCACCGCACCAACTGTGGAATGGTAACGTACAGCACCAGCAATCAGTAATCAGGTTTCAGTTCCCTGCGTGGTCTGGAAGGAGATTATACATTACTCCCCTGGTCCCTTGAGTTGCATCTGGGTGTTCCAGCCCACCCCCAACACAATCCAAAGATGCACAGATTAGTAAAGAGTGGGCCACTTGCGGGCTGCCTCCAGCACATCCTCAGACTGAGCTGGACATTGATATAAACAATACTGTATGTTCAATCTTTAAATGTTCAAGTGAAAGATTAAAGACAATCTTTAATGAAAAATCTCTTAACCCCATTTGTTGCCTTCTCCCCATAACCTCTGACATCATTACTAATCAAGAACCTATCGACTTATGCTTTGACTTGGCCTCTACAGCCATCGCAAGGTGACAGTTTTCCGAGTTTTCAGTTATCTTTGGCTCAATTGCGATGTTTATTTTTCTGTTTCAAAGCTGGAATAAAGGCATCTGCTCTCTCTGGCCAGCAAGGCTAAACGAGCCAGAGGGATTGGCTCCTGGGCTCTCTGCCCTCCCTCAGCCTGCCAGCTCCTCATCGCAGTCATCTATTCGTAATAGGATCCAGGGCAAGGCTGGTGACGTTCCTCGGGCTCCTATCCAGCGTGAAACAGAGGCGGTAACTACAACAAACTGAGTTGCACAGCAGAATCTAAATGGGGAAAGTGACCGAGCTAAATCTCTGGCAATCTGCCAGCAGCAAGCACTGCATCCAAACCCTGAGGCCAGGGGCTAACTGGGGTAGGCCATTCAGCCCTTCAAATCTGTTCTGAGCTTCAGTGGCAGGCCCCCATTGGTGGGGATCGCCCAATGACGTTGCATCCTAGTTGTCTATGTCATCGGCACAGCGCCACAGATACGGGAGGCAGGGCAGTACGATACAAAGAGCAAGCTTTTGCCGATGTAGCAAGCTCCATCTCTCCACGCAGCTGATGAATTGATAGGAACGGCAGAGACCGAAACAGTTTGGCACCAGCTGTGTTGCTCGTATCGCTGGTCAGCCTCGGACTGCCTTCTCCAGGTTTTTCCCTAAGGTTTCATCCCGAAGCCTTCCCCATGAGCAGGCAGAGCCGCAAGGCCACAGAGGTTTTCCCTCTCCTAGATGGCCTGCCAAACCATGGTCGGTCAGCCCTGTCTGACCATTAGTAATCCAAATCAATTCACGTTACTCTCAGTTTTGGAATTTTCATTGGATACCCCCCTCCACCCCACCATACAGCATTTTAAGGGGGGGGGGGCCTAAATATTTAATGCCTGCCTGTTACAGAGAAAGCTGAAGTTGGGGCTTGTGGTGGGGGCAGCTGACAGGCGCTACATTCCTTTGGGGGATGGGTGGGGGCAATATAGGGCCCCTCCACAAGACTGAGTTGAAAGCTTAATAAATGAGCCCAGCAGACATTCTTTAGGGCGGAGGGGAAGCACATAGCCAGGGATCTCTCAGAGTCGGGAGCTGTACGTGTCCGCACTGTTCCCCCGGAGAACAGTGTGAATTGATGAAAGGCCGACTTACAGCAGCCCCTGGGTCCAGAGGGTGACTTGAGGACCCGCAGGCCACTGCATGAGAGGTGAGGACAGGGTGGAGGGCAGCACAAACAAATTGCAATGACTGACCCCTGGGTTCAATCTCCTTCGCTGTCTGTGAGGAATTCATATGCTCTCCCCGTGACCATGTGGCTTTCCTCTCAATGCTTTGGTTTCCTCCCACATTTCACAGGCCCGTGGTCAGGGTGAGTAAGCCGTCCACACGCTTCCTTGGCACTGGAAGTGTGGCGACTCTTGTGGGCTCCCCCAATCGCATCTCGGACTGCACTGGTCATGGACGCAGATGACAGGCACTTCACTCAACAACACACACAAAATGCTGGTGGAACACAGCAGGCCAGGCAGCATCTATAGGGAGAAGTGCTGTCGACGTTTCGGGCCGAGACCCTTCGTGTGTTGTTGAGTGAAGTGCCTGTCATCTGCAGATCTCCTCGTGTAGGCACTTCACTGTAAGTTTTGACGTACGTGTGACAAATAAAGCTAAGTTTTTATAAAATCGCTGACACACACCAGACACAAGCAGGGGCCTGAGGGGAGGAGTGTGCATTTCCACCCCTCGTTTCTGACCTCACTAACCACCTGAGTGGTGCCAGGGTCCAGAACATCGCGCCGGAGGGATTCAGCGGGTCGGGCGGCGTCTGTGAGGGGGAGAGCGGGTTGATGTTTCAGGTCGAGCCGTTGCATTAGGATCGAGAGCAGAGATGGGATACGGCTGGTATGGTGAGACAGGAGTCTGAGGTGCTGGTGGGGGGTGAGGAAGGTTGAAAAATGACAAGTCATTGTGCCAGGTAACAGAAGAGAGGGAGAGTGGGTGGGCTGGGAGCCAGGGGCAGTTGGCTGATAGATGGAGGGCAACAAGGACAAAACAAAGAGGGCTGGTGAAGAGGGCAGGGAGGGTGGACCTCAGAGGCAGCCGCTGGAGGGTGATAAACAATCACCTCAGGCTCCAGTTGTACCTCACCCCTCTCCACTTTATACTGGTCCTCTCCCCTCTCCATTCTCAGTTCAACCAGAATCACCGACAATTTCCTCCCACCGCCCTCGACCCCTGAATTCCTCCAGCAGATTGTTTTGTTGTTCCAGGTTCCACCATCAGCACCTCCTCTGGGATCTCGTGGTGATCGAGCCTCCCCAGGACAGAGGGCGGGCTGGGGTGTGAGTGAGGGTTGCCAGGTAACCAGGACACAGTGATGTGCCACCAGGAAGGTTGCTCCACTTACGTTTGGCTTTGATGTAGAACATCACCGGGTCAGTCCAGGAACCGTTCCCGGAGAGCGAGGTCGCCCGCACCTCAGCGGTGTAGTTACCGGGGCTCAGTCTGTCCAGCCTGCAGCCACCACTGCTCGACCTGTAGCGCTGTCGGGAGACACACTCCTGCTGAATCTGTAACAACAAATACGACACCGTCAGGACAGCGAGAAGGCAGAGCAGAACCAAGCAGACAAAGAGTGGACAGAGGACAGTACGACCAATCAGCCGACTCACCTCATTGTCTCCACGACTGTACTTCACTTCATACATCAGAATCAGGCCATTGGGATTGGGTGGCTCCAGCCACTTGAGGTAAATGCTCGTGTCATCGTCACCAGGCTCCCAAATCACCGGGCCCGGTATGTTGTCAGCTTTATCTGGAGGGGGCAGACAAGGAAATACATTATTCTCCAGATCAGCGCTGAAAATTGCTTGCCACTGCTCATCTCCGGTCTGTAACCCCTCTCCTCCCAAATGAACACCAGGAAAAAGATTCCCTGCAACTACAGGTTCACAGTGCACCCCCTCCCCATTTCCCAAAGTCCTGGCCTAATCATCAGCCATTTTGCCTCTCACCCCACCTGCTTTTCAGAGCATATTGTACAAAGTGAAACAATAAAGCACATAGCAGGCCCTTTGGTCCACAATGCTGTGCATCTATCCAATCAACTCAACCTGCCCAACGTAGATCAGTCTAACCCCTCCTTCCCACAATCCTCCATCTTACTTTCATCCATGTGCCTACCTAAGAGTCTCTTAAATGTCCCTAACATACCTGCCTTCACCACCACCCCTGCCTTCCTGGAACTCACCACCCTCTGCGTAAAAACTTACCCCTCTAAAACCCCCTCTGTACTTTCCTCTAATTATCTTTAAATTATGCCCCCTTGCATGAGCCACTTCTGTCCTGGGAAAAGGTCTGTGGCCGTCCGCTTGATCTATGCCTGATCGTCTGGTACACCTCTGTCACCTCTCAACCTCCTTTGCTAATTCTTTCCCTTGAGCAAAGCCACAGATTGCTTGTAGATCATCAACAACCCATCGATTGTCTGACTTACTAAAGACAAAAGGGTTGCAGTGGTGGGAGGCTGCCCTGATTGCAAGGGTCTAACCAGTGGTGTACCACAGAAATCAGGGCTGGGGCAACTTGGACGTGAATATAAAAGGTATGATTAGTTAGCATGCGGATGGTTTCTTACGGGTGTCATAGCCCGGGGGGTGGAATAATGGGAATAAGCACCCACTACCCACTAGACACTCCTGGTAGCCGGTGACAACCAAGTCCATGTCCTGGCTTTCACGTGTGGCCTGGCGGAACCACTTCTACTGACAGGAGAAGGGGCAAAAGTGGGCTACTGGCACCTTAAAACCAGATACTCCAGGCAGATGGGGCTCATCGGCTGTGGTCGGCAGCTCATCTAGGAGAAGGAAAACACTGATCCCAAACCTCACTGCCCTGTGGTTGTACCCACACTTGGGGAAGACTTCAGGAGTAAACGCTGAGGTGAAAATCTGAAGCTGGGGTCAGTAAGGCGTTGGCAGGCAACCCCTGCGACGCCACTGGTGCTGAACTGAATCGGTCTCTGCTTTCTTTTGGATTCACCAGCTGCATGGAGCGGGGAGCCTGCTGCACGGGCAACAGCTTGCTCTCCATATCGAACTGCCCTGGCCTGTGCATCATGTAGACAGCTGGGATGCAACATCCGCTGTCAACCCTGCCCAACAAGGATGGGAAGGGAAGGTGATGGTCAGGGAGGACTGTTGCCTGAGGATACAGTAGGGTATAGATTAGATGGGAAGGTGGTGAAGCAACGGCAAATAGTATTTAATCTCAACAAATGCCAGGTGATGGGACTTGGAATATCAAATTCAGGCAGAGCATAAGAAGCACGTGACAGGGCAGCGAAGAACGTCAATGAGCAGAGACCCTGGAGCACACGTAGACAGGGCGGCGAAGAACGTCAATGAGCAGAGACCCTGGAGCACACGTAGACAGGGCGGCGAAGAACGTTAATGAGCAGAGACCCTGGAGCACACGTAGACAGGGCGGCGAAGAACGTCAATGAGCAGAGACCCTGGAGCACACGTAGACAGGGCGGCGAAGAACGTCAATGAGCAGAGACCCTGGAGCACACGTAGACAGGGCGGCGAAGAACGTCAATGAGCAGAGACCCTGGAGCACACGTAGACAGGGTGGTGAAGAACGTCAATGAGCAGAGACCCTGGAGCACACGTAGACAGGGTGGTGAAGAAGGAACATGGCACGTTTGCCTTCATAGTCTGGGCAGAAGAATACGGGATGTGGGACGTCATCTTAGACCATAAGACACAGAAGCAGAATGAGGCCACGACACCCATCGAGTCTACTCCACCATTCAGTCGTGGCTGAGTCATTTACCATACCAAGGGCAGTGCAGTCGCATAACGCTTTACAGCAATCAGTTACCGGGGTTCAATTCCCGCCACATCTGTAAGGAGCTTGTACGTGCTTCCTGTGGCCCCGTGGGGTTTCCTCCGGGTGCCGCAGTCCTCCCCCCAGCATTCCAAAGACGTACAGATTAGCAAGGTTAGTGAGTTGTGGGCATGCCGCGTGGGTGCCAGAATCAGGGCGACACTTGCTGGCCACCCCCAGCACATCCCTGGACTGTATTGATCGTTAACAGCAACTCACTGTATGTTCAATATTTTAATGCGCATGTGTCAAATAAAGCTAAACTTTCATTCTTAATGAAAGATCACTCAACCCCATTCTTCTGTCCTCTCCTCATAACCTTTGACACTCTTACTAATCAAGAATCTATCAATCTTTGCTTTAAATATACTCAATGATTTGGCCTCTACAGCATCCATGGCAATGAGTTGCAGATTCAACCTCCTCTGGCTAAGGAAACTCCTTGTTCTGTTCTGAAGGGATGTCCTTGTATTCTGAGTCTGTGTCCTCTGGTCTTAGACTCTCCCACATTACAAAACAGTAGGCAATCCAAAAAGGATGCGATTGCGCTGAAGATTTTGTGCAGGATATTTGCCAGGATGTTGCCTGGAGTGGATGATTTTTATTTGGGGAGAGATTAGATATGCCAGTGGATGCGTTTTCCCAGAAGTGAGGCTGAACAGTTATAAGCATAAAAGATTATTATGGCCATTGTGAGGCCAGATGGTCAGAATCTTAATTTCAAAATTCAAAGTAAATTTACTATCAAAGTTTATATATGTCAGCATATACAACCCTGAGATTATTGCCGCATGTTAGGGGTATTAAAAACAAAAGGCCATATGTTTAAGATGAGATATTTCTGCTACTTTTATACTCAGATATGGCAAATCCCTGAGATGAGAAGGTACCAGTTAAAAGGGCACACAATCACAGCATGAGAGTCATGTGCTAACATTTAGCCAATGAAAAATGAAAAGGTGGTAAACCATCATGTATTTGCTATACTGCCTTTCTGCCAACAGGCGGCGATAGACACCACATATATACAAGTTAACAAAATATACCAGTTAACAAAATACAAATTGTGTGTTAGTCTTGCACTAATTCAACCATTATCTTATTAAAAACATTAAAAAACTAGTTCCAACAAGGTGCTGGAATCAGATGCAATTACGATGTAGGAAGCATTTGTCCAGACACAATAGACAAGGCATAGAAGTGGACAAGTGGGAGTAGTATTAATAGGCAAAATGATCAGCACAGACATGGTGGGTTAAACCATAAGACAGAAGCAGAATTAGGCCATTCAGCCCATCGATTCTGCTCTGCCATTCAATCATGGCTGATTCCAGATCCCACTCAACCATATCCTTTGAAGCCCTGACTGATCAAGAAATGATCACCTTCTGCCTTAAATATGCTCACGGACTTGGTCTCCACCACAGTCTGTAGCAGAGCATTCTACAGATTCACTACTCTCTGGCTAAAAAAAATTCTTCCTTACCTCTTTGTTAAAAGGTCGCCCCTCAATTTTGAGGCCGTGTCCTGTCATTCTGGATATCCACATTCAATCTGTTTAGTCCTTTTGTGGCAACCCAGTTCCCAGTGCACTCGAACCGGCTCACAAAGTGTCGCACGCCGGCATTGAGGCCAATCCCAAAGAGGGCGCCAAGACTGCTTCACCAGCAAAGGGAAAAGCCCGCGTGCGGGACGGGACTGTGAATATGCGCCCACTACAGCATTCCCGCCCGGGGAGGGCGGGAACAGGAAGGCTTTAAAGCGAGGCTGCGAAGTTTGAATAAACCTCTTTTGCAACTGCAGCTCACCGACTACGTGTCATTATTTCAGTGCTGCGTGTAGCACACCACTGCACTTTCACCATTCAGTAGGTTTCAGTGAGAATTCTAAATTCCAGTGAGTACAGGCCCAAAGCTGCCAAACACTCCTCATGTGTTAACCCCTTCATTCCCAGAATCATCCTAGTGAACCTTCTCTGGACTCTCCAATGACAATATATCCTTTCTGAGATATGGGGCCCAAAACTGTTGACAATACTCCAAGTGCAGCCTGATAAGTGTCTTAAAAAGCCTCAGCATCATCTCCTTGCATTGATATTCTATTCCCCTTGAAGTAAATGCCAACATTGCATTTGCCTTCTTTACCACAGACGCAAACTGTAAATTAACCCTCTGGGAGTCTGGCTCGAGGACTCCCAAGTTCCTCTGCTGCTCTGGTGTTTGAACCTTCTCCCCATTGAGATAATAGTCTGCACCAATGTTCCTTTTACCAAAATGAAGGACCCTTCACTGCTGTCTGACACTGTGACTACATGATAGAACAGGCTAGAGGAACCAACTAGCCTCCTGTTCATAATTCATTTCAATTCCAATTTGCGTGATTGGTCTTGCTCCTCAAGAGTTTTTTTACCCGGAAACCCAACTTTCCCCCACCTCAAGACACTCACCGCCCTTCTTGTCAAGGCTCCTACCTGGTACACAAGGACTGACTCGCCGCTCCCCGTGGCCCACTCACCTATCGGCATGGTCCTCGCAAACACAAAGGTGGAAACACTGCAGCCGAGCTTGAGGGCTTTGTGGTTGCAGGCGTGGATGTCGACGCGGTAGGTGGTGAAATGCCGCAGGTTAGAGATGACCGTCCTGTCGCTGCACCGTACTTTGCTCTCGGAGAAGGGGTAGTCTTGCTTCCTCTCGGGGTCGGAGCTGTTCTGGTGCGGTTCAGGGGGTCTCGTACCATTCGCAGAGAGGGATACATTGGCCACGCCAAAGGTATCTCTGCGCTTGCGTAACGGCCTGTTGGAAAACCACAGATCTGAATAAGACCAACATGAATCCAAGAGCCATCCGCCAAAATCTCAAAGAGGCAATGAGTTTAAAAGGCTCCTCGTGCTTCAGATTACTTCCCCTGATGGATCAGTTAACTGGTGTTACGCTGATACGAAGTGACTAGAGGAAAGTATAGGGGAGATGTCAGTATTAATACAGAAAGTCAAAGTAAAATTTATTATCAGAGTACATACATGTCACCACATACAACCCCGAGTCTTTTTCCTGCGGGCATACTGAGCAGATCTATAGAACACTAACTGTAAACAGGACCAATGAACACAAACAGTGCAAATGCAAATATAAATAAATAGCAATAAATAACGAGAACATGAAATAACAAGTTTAAAAAGTCCTTAAAGTGAGACCATTGGTTGTGGGAGCACCAGAAGTAGAATGAGTCAAGTCACTTTTTATTGTCATTTTGACCATAACTGCTGGTACAGTAAAAACGAGACGACGCTTTTCAGGACCATGGTGTTACATGAACAATACAAAAACTACACTGAACTACGTAAACCAGCACAATAACTACACTAGACTACAGACCTACCCAGGACTGCAAAAGGTACACAGAACAGTGCAGGTATTACAATAAATAATAAACAAGACAATAGGCAC
Source organism: Hypanus sabinus (assembly GCF_030144855.1). Lineage (NCBI taxonomy): Eukaryota > Metazoa > Chordata > Chondrichthyes > Myliobatiformes > Dasyatidae > Hypanus > Hypanus sabinus. Next base: position 60,085,634 of record NC_082726.1, read on the forward strand.
AGCAGAGATCAGCAGGTTGGTAGTCCAATGGCTTGGGGGAAAATCTGTTGCATAAACAAACAGCTAAATGGTAGCATCCGGGATTCTGTCCGTTTCTGCACCCCCGCCAAGTATTTCTTTGCCACAGATGTAGTCCAACTTAATGTCCGTTGGAGAGCAGAATGGACGGGTGAGCCAGCCTGCTAGGGCTTGCTTTTTTCCCGGCACGGACTCCTGCCCGCTCGCCTCGCTTCCGTTTCCTCGCACACCGCTTACGACGTCCCCACCTCCGGCCACTGGCATCAGGCAACTCCGAGGACTGCAGGCCCAATTCCTTCAGCAGGCCGAGGTCGCACAATGAGTGTTGTAATGCACTTTTATTCAAGAGCCTGATGGTTGAGGGCTAGTGATAGTTCTTGAACCTGGTGATGCGAGTCCTGAGGCTCCCGTACCTTCCAGCTAATGGCAGCAGCGAGAAAAGAGCATGGCCCGGGTGGTGGGGACTTCTGATGATGGATGCCACCTGTCTACGGCAGTGTTTCATGCAGATGTGCTCGGTGATGGGAGGGTGTGTGGAACGTGCTGCTAGAGTGGGTGGTGAAGGCAGATACTTTTGGGACATTTAAGATAGGCACATGGATGTAAGACAAAAGGAAGGCCATGTGATATGAAGGGTCTTGACCCAAAACATCGACTGTTTACAGTCGGCCCTCCTTATCCGCGAGGGATTGGTTCCAAGACCCCTCGCGGACACCAAAAACGCGGATGCTCAAGACCCTTATTCAGCCTGTCTAAATATAGGACCCAGCGGAACCCCAGACCTTATTTAACCTGTCAACCCGGTGGCAGAGCTCTGAATCTGCAGTGTTCCTGTTCATGAAAGTAATCACGACTGAAAAAAAAGTGGAAATAATAAAGCAATCGGAAAAAGGTGAAACGCCATCCGTCATTGTAAAAGCGTTAGGCTACGTCGGTCAACGATCGGAACAATTTTAAAGGATAAAGTGAGAAAGGTTCTGCCCTGATGAAAGCAACAATTATTACTAAGCAACGCAGTGGTTTAATTATTGGGTTTTGGGGTTTAGAGTTTTTGATCTTCCACATCAACCTGGCACGGTGGAGAGCGCACTCAATAGCGGTCTGTCACTGGATCGAACTCAGGAACTTCCCGAGTCCGGCGCTGAAACATACGTAAGTGCATAGAAAGGTAAAATATATACTATATACTAAGACAAACGTTTGACTAACTGACATTAAATAATACCAGATGTACCTGTTCTGATTTACTTAGTAAGAGAGCTTCCGAATTTTTTTTTATCCTGATCCACGATAACCCACGCACATCCTCCCGTACACTTTGAATCATCTCTAGATTACTTGTAATTCTTAATACAATGTAAATGGTATGTAAAATAGTTGTTATACTGTATTGTTTAGGGAATAATGACAAGAAAAAAAAATCTGTACATGCTCCAACCACAAGTGCTGGAAGAGCACTTCCGGGTTCTCTCGATTCGCGGTTGGTTGAATTCGCGCATGCGGAACTCGTGGATAAGGAGGGCCGACTGTATTTCCCTTCATAGATGAAGCTTGACCTGTTGAATTCCTCAAGCATTTTGTGTGTGTTACTCTGGATCTCTTGTGGTTATATGCGAAGGAAGGGTTAGATTGACAGAGAGCTTAAGGTGACAAAGCTGCAAATACCGAAATGCCCAACAGGTCAGGCAGCAACTGTGGAGCGAGGAACATGATGATACTGATGGATAACCTGAGACTGAAAGAGCCATTTCTGATTTAGAGATATCAAATTCTCTTTTAAGTTTCTGAATTTGATTTTAAATCCTGGAGGTTAAAGTGAGAGCAGGCATCGCCAGCTCGGGCTCCTTCAAAGGACATTGGAAATATGGACCTCGAGCATTATGTTAAATTGCTACATGTTTGCATGGTAATAAGGAATATTCAGGATGGAAATACAAACACGCTGTAAAGTGTGGTACAAACTCCAGGGGCTAATTGGCCTCTCTGTTCTCCTTTACCATCCAGCGATTTCTGCTGGGTAGTTAACAGGTGGGGCTTTAAATGCGGAGGAGAGTGGGTCCCAGTATGAAGGCTCTGCATTTCCATGTACTGCATCTCTCATCCCTGGGTGTTTAAATATTGACATACAGTGCAGAATAGGCCCTTCCAGTAACCCCCAATTTATTCCTAGCCTAATCACAGGACAATTCACAATGACCAGTTAACCTACCAACCAGTAGATCTTTGGATTGTGGGAGAAAACCGGAGCACCTGGAGAAAACCCACGCGGTCAACGTGCAAACTCCTCACAGGCAGCAGCGGGAATTGAACCTGGAACCGCAAAGCGTTGTGCTAACGGCTACGCCACCGCGCCAACCCACTTCAGTGTCCTCCAGTTCAATCTCATTGACACAGTGGGCAAACCGGGCACGTGGCAGCAGAAACACCAGATCACAGGCAAATGCATCACTCTCACTTTATTGAATAAGCAGCCTTCAAACAGCCAATTAAGTAACAGGCATGACACTGCGCCCTTTAGGACTGGCCTGCCAAACTGATTAGTTGAACATTTAATTTTATGCTGATTAAAATTAGCACTTTACTGACACTGCTCTTCTGTTTGGGATCACTGCGGATAAAAGTTAACAGTGTCATATTGAGAAAATGATCAATGAAGACAAGCTTTTTGCTAATCTCAGGAATGAGTATTCCCTGGTGTATTTAACTCGCTTAACATCTGTTAATGGAGCTACTTATGAATATGTAGTTTTATCGAAATAAAGGATGACAACACAGAGAGAGCAGTTTGGATTCGACAGACAATTTAATTTGCCTCATGCCATCCAGCCGGACCAGAGAAATTACAACAAAGGGGCTGCTTAGCATAACACTGCATCAATCTCCATCGAGGGATCTGGGGGAAGACCTGCAGAGCTTTGACAACCAGAGACCTGGTCTTCGAGAACAGTGCGCTGTCAACATTGCGCCTCAGCTTCGTCTCTTGCATCCCATGATGCCGCTCCCTCTCGGCTCAAGGGCAGTCCATCCCCCTGATATAAAACTCTTGAATGATCCTCTTTGCAACAAAGATGAACTCTTGGGGCAACAAACGATTTACGTTTCGGGCCGAGACCCCAAGCTGGCTTCTTTCCCCTTCCTTTCCAGTCCTGACGCAGGGTCTTGTCCCAAAACATTGACTGCTTCTTCCCTGCCTGACCTGCTGAGTTCCTCCAGCATTTTCTGTGTGTTGCTCTGGATTTCCAGAATCCCCTGGGTTTATGATTTGTAACAATCAGTCAGCCGGAGGAACTTGACGGATCGCGTAGCAACTGTAAGAGGAAAGGAATCGTTGATGATGGGTTGGAACCCTTCATGAGTCTTGGTGTAGGGGTTTGACCTAACCCGTTGAGTTCCTCCAGCAGATTGTTTGTTGCTCTAGATTCCAGTATCTGCAGTCTCTTACGTCTCCGACGCTAAACTCTTGATCTCCCTATTTACCTCTTGCCCTTATTTACCTACCTGCACTGCACTTTCTCTGTAACACTTCATTTTGATATTGGTTTTCCTTTTGTACCAACTTCACATGATGTTACGGTAGCGTAACAGTCAGCACAGTGAGTTACAGTGCCAGCTGCCTGATTGGGGTTCAATGGCCGCCACTGTCTGCAAAGAGTTTGCACATTCTCCCTGTGACCGGGCGGGTTTCCTCCCACATTCCAAAGGTTAGGACGTTGTGGGCATGCTACGCTGGCACTGTAAGTATGGCAATACCTGTGGGCTGCCCCCAGAACATCCTTGCACTGCATTGTTCATTAATGCGAGTGACACATTGCACTGCATGTTTCAATGTACATGTAACAAATAATCAAATCAATGTATATTTGAAATGATCTTTATCTAGGTGCACGATGATCCACTTGCAAAACCCTCGGAATTAATGATTAAGTTGACATGCGTTCGAGTTCTTCCGAAGAAGATCAACTTCACTGCAGATTTCATGAGCATTACTTAGCCACAGGCTAGGAGTGAGGTTCCAGTTAAGGAAATTGAGAGGGGACCTCATCAAGTCTTCCTCAGCTGGACTATCGGGAACTGGGGGCATTGTCCGGGGAAGTGGGCTGCCCATTTGGAACACAGGTGAGTAGAAACGCCTCCACCCATTGCATTACAAAACTTTAGAATTCCCTCCCTGAAAGCTGTGCAAGATCGGGCAGAGAATAGATTCAAAGACAAGATTCAAGATGAAGTTATGAAAGTGTGTGGAGATAGGTGGGAAAGTGGAAATCAGAGCACAGTGGATGATAAGATATAGGAACATGATTAGGCCATTCAGCCCATCAAGTTTGATCTGCCATTCAATCAGGTTGATTGTTTTTTTTACCAACCCCATTCTCCCTGACTGAACAAGAACCTATCCGTATCTGCCTTAAATACACCAAATAACTCAGCCTCCAACAAAGTCCTCAGATACACTGTCTGCTGGCTAAAGAAATTCCTCTTCATCGCAGTTATAGAGTCTTAGAAAAGTGAACCTAGCTTCTCACAAGAACTTGAAAAAGTGTTGTGAACACAACCCATCATTTAAACCAGACTCCACTCCAATCACTGCTGACATAATTAATGACCCCCCACCCCACCCCAGGCAATCTCTCTTCTCTGCTCTGCTATCAAACAGAGTGTACAAAAGCCCGTACCACCAGACTCAAGAACAGCTTCTATCCCAGACCCTCTTTCACAGATTCCTGAACTCAGACTTCCGAACCTACCTGGTTGTGGCCCTTACATTTATTTGTCTAATGTTTCTACACTTTCTCTGTAAATCCGACATTGAAGACCATAAGACATACGTGCAGAATTAGGCCATTCAGCCCACTGAATCTGTTCCATCATTCGATTATGGCTGATTTATTTCCCCTGTCAAATCCATTCTCTTGCCTTCTCCCTGTAAACTTTGAATTCCTTCCTAATCAAAAGCCTATCAACGTCTGCTTTAAATATACTCAATGACTTGGCCTCCACAGCCATCTGTGGCAATGAATTCCACAGATTCACCAGCCTCTGGCTGAAAGAAATTCCCCTCATCTCTGTTCCAAAGGGACGCCTTTGCACTCTGAGACTGTGCCCTCTGGTCTTAGGCTCTCCCACCATTGGAATCGTCCTCTCCACATCCACTCTATCTATTCTGCATTACTTTTTTTTTTAACCTCAATGCACTTATGTATGCCTTAATCTACCTGGTGGTACACAAGCAAAAGCTTTTCACTGTATTGCGGTACATAGTAGCGCCAATGAGGATCAAGTGTAATATATCCAATTTGTCTGTTCCATGAAGCTAGGTGGCAGCGTGCTACAAGGATGAAACAGAGGAAGTTTCACAGGACAGGGATGACTAATAATGGACAGACTGAAAATAATGTGGAAGTTGAGAGGTCTGCCAGCCTAGTAGAAGAAGCAGAAAGGTAAAGTAAATTGTAAAATGGTGAGAGATTGAAATGCTGCTGTTCAGAGAATCTGGGTATTCTTACACCCAAGTTCAAAGTACATTTATGATCAAAGTATGTATGCAATATACAACCCCGCAGACAGCCATGAAACAAAGAAAACCTTAGAACCCATTCAAAGAATGTTAGGTTTGTTCTTAACAAAGACAAGCTTAGCACAGGTAGCACTAACATGTTTATTCGGGGCTCTCCAGCCAACGTGAACACATGTGACCAGTTCACCAACATCACTTCTGGTTCCCAGTGAACACTTGTTCACCTTCCACACTCGCCTCGGTGATTTCAATCCTCCTCGGTGCCTTAGTCAGTGAGATCAGCTGAAAATGGATTCGATCATGGGCTTGCACGCCTCACGGAAAATCCTTGGAGGCAGCAAAGTGCCATATCACTCAATCGGCCCAAAAACTCACCACTAAAATGTAGATCACAGGCTCCAACAGTAGTAGAGCCACGTTTTAAAGAAAAGGAAGATGTAAAACAAGTGAAAGAAGTAGTTTCATGAACTGTCTGAAGGATGTCAAACTTTCCCGTGTTGTTTGTTGACACCATCTTCTTTCTGAGGTCCAGTATTGCAAATAATTAGCAAGGAAAACAATATTTTTGTCATTATTGTAGGGGCTTCAAAGAGCAGAGTCCAGTTGTTACAATTTTATCACTCTCTGGTGAAGCCACTCCTGGAATACTGCCAACTGGTCAGGCCTCCGAACACAATTATTGGAAAAGAGGACGTTTATCTGAGACAAAAGATATTATTTTTCAACATCCCAAATAAAAAGTCTTCTGGCTTACAGTAGGGCAAAGGCATTTCAGCAACCTTCATGGCTTATGGCATGGGTTTAAGGACGTGGTGCAAATGAAGACTGGTTTAGACTTTCCACAAGCCCAACCAGAGAAAAAGTTGCCCGTGGAGAGCCGGCAACACAGAACATGGAAAACTGGCAGCAGTCACTCAGTATTGCTCCATCATCGGTCACAGGAGTCACAGAGTCACACAGTGCAGAAGGAGGCCTTCAGCCTAAATTGTCCATTCTGAAATGGATGCAAAGCTAATCTAGTCCCAGTTGAATTCGTTTGGACCACATCTCCCTAAGTATTTCCTGTCCAAATGTCAGAATTAGAATCAGGTTTATTATCACTAACATATGTCATGAAACTCGTTTTCTGACAGCTAATACAGTGCAATTCATGAAAAAATGATAAGTTGCAATCAGAAATATGTATAAAATTAAACAAGTTGTGCAAAAAGAGAGCAAAATAGTGAGGCAGTTTTCTTGGACTGCGCTGAAATGTGACGGTGGAGGGGATGAAGCTGTTCCTGAAAGCGTATCTGCACTTACCACCTCCTCTGTCAGCTTGTTCCATATATTCATCATCCTGACAAAGCCCCCCTGTTGCCGCCTTCTCCCCAAATCATTTGATTCCTCTAGCACTGAGATATAACATCTACACCCTGATTGAATTTGTTGATGACTTGGCCTTCGACCTGTGGTAGAAATTCCATGAGTGCCCAAGCACCCAGATTCTCCTGATATCAGTCCGAAATGCAGATTCCAAATCCAAACACCTGTGAGGATCATACTGCCAACATCCAATCTATCTCATTCCAATCTTCACTGACACTGAGACTCGAACATTAATCCATCTCAATGGAATCACAGAGTTAGACAACATGGACCAGATCCTTCATGCCAATTCACCACCACCCCGCCATGTTTGGGCCATATCCCTCTTGAACTTTTCCTCTCCGTGTATCTGTCTAAACAGCCAGAACCAGAACAGGGGCTGGGACTCAGAGTCATGCCATCTGCTCGACTGTACGTCTCCATGACTTCTGTGACCATGTTGAGCCACCCTCAGGTTGGAGGAGCAACACCTTATATTCCACTGATGGAATGAATATCGATTTCTATAAACTTCAGCTAATTACTCTAACCTCCTCCTCCTCTCTTTGCCATTCCGGCTCTCCTCATAACCCTTCCCTTCTCTTCCCCCAACCATCATCTCCCTCTGGTGCTCTCCTCCTTCCCTTTCTTCCGTGGCCCATTCTCCTCTCCTATCTTCTCTCCTCTCCATCTTCTTCAGCCCTTTAGTTTTTCCCCCTCTCACCTTCTAACCAGCCCCTTTACTCCACCCACATGCCTCTCCCCTCATATGGCTTCACCTAGCACCTTCTATCTTGTACGCCATCTATTCTGGCTTTTCCCCCTTCCATTCCAGTCCAGCCTGAAACGTTGTTTATTCCCCTCCCCAGATGCTGCCTGTCTTGCCGAGTTCCTCCAGGATTTTGTATGTGTAGCATGTTATAGGAGACTCCTTGTCTAAAACAACTGCTACTAAATTAACTGTAGAGTTCAATGTGTCCGAGCATTAAAACAGAGCAGAATGGAGATTTTAAACCAGCTGTCTGAGACCTGACTTTGCTCATCATTCCCAAGCAGTCTATTACTGCAATTCCGGATATCCATCAGGGAAAGAGAAGGATCCTTCGCCAAGTCAGACAGCTTTGGAATGGGTTCATATCCTGCACTGGGTCACTGTGACACAGTGCCAGTCCCTCTCTGTAAACAGGCTGCTAGAGACAACGTTAATGGGTGATACTGGCAAGCAGTTCGTTCCTAAAGGTGGGATCAAGACGGGCAGAGTTTCCCTGAGGGAATTTTGTTAAGGGTTGTAAGCAATAGGAGGGTCTCCGCTGACAGCAATCATTAAGGGAATGATTTGTTTTTTAGAAGTGTTTATCAAGTCCCTGAAAAAGCACTTTGCAATACTTTGAGTGTTGGCAGACAGCGCTGGGAAGGAAACAGTGATTTTGCAAGTTTTCTGCTTGGTGGTGGGAGCTGAGAGAGGAGTGGGCAAGAGGGCAAATTCCATCCAATCTTCCACAGGCACAGGAAATCCTGCAATACAGGCAAGCATTTAAAATTAAAGGGGCTCCCACTGAAGACAAAGATGAATCTTTTTTTTGAGGATGGTAGATCTTCTACAAGAAAGCTCTTTATTTTAAAGGTGGAGACAGAGGTGGATAAGCTCTTGGTGAGCAAGGAGGATTTGGAGACATTAGGGACATTTAAAAGACTCTGAAGAAAAGTGAATGGATGATAGAAAGATGGGAGGCTATATGAGGTGGGGGGGGGGTTAGATTGATTTTAGCATAGGTTAAAGGTCACCATACATTGTCAGCCGGCCTGTGGCGCAGCAGTATCCACACCGGCCTTCGAGGCGAGTGCTCCTGGGTTCGAATCCAGCCAGCTCCTTGCATGTTTCCCATCTGTGCTGGGTTGAGCATCGAGCTAGCAACTCAGACTCGTCAAAAAACAGACAAAAATGCTGAGGAAAAGGCCCGATGGTCCACAAGGCACAACAACATTGTCGGCTGAAGGGCCTCTACTGTGCTGTGATGTTCCATTGGGCTAGTCACATATTCATGGAGCCATCCTTCAACGCAGGAACAAAAGGGGTAGTCTGGATTTTATGCTCAGAGGCTTTTGGAACCGACACTAGCACTGCATATTCCACGGGTTTCTGCTAGTTGGGATGAGCCACCATTGTAAATATGTAATTCTGGGAATTTAGCTGAGCATATTCAAAATGTGAAGTGGATGATTTGTAGCAATTGAAAGTGTAGTTAATCGTTATTGTCATCTTTATATTGAAGAAGTGTACAACATGAAAGGAGAATGAGATTCTCCTGGACTCACTTTCTCGAAGATTTGCTATGTGAATAGACTTTTATATTTTCCAGTTACAGCTTCCACATGGGCTAGTTCTGTCAGTCACAAAGCAGATGAGAGGGAGCACCAGGCATCTGCTCAGAAACTAAGTAGGTGGACAGGACGCAGGCTGACCCAGGGCACAATCTGGTCAGAGGTCGCAGGGAGCAGGTCTGAAAACAGCTGGTCCTCCCCGGCACCTCTAAGATGGGGCCAACTGTCCCCCAATTTCCGCAGCCTGCCTCAGTCCACCTCCAAGCATCACCCAATCACCCAGTTGAACAATCTGATTGAATCCAAAGCTCCAGTTCATGGGGGGGGGACAAAATAAACCTAATTTCAAGACATATGTGAGTGATGGTGAACCTGATTCTGATATGGGTCTCTATTGTGGACAGGGAACAGGGAGAGCGGAATCATGATTAGGAGAAGGAGAGGTAAAGGAGCAGGAAACACCAGACAGACATTCTGTGATGATCAATAAACCAATTGTTTGGAATCAGATGCCCTTCTCTGGTATCTCTGCCACCTGTCCCACGCCCCTCCTGTGGAGTTCCATCCTCACCATTCCCAACATCCTTTGTTCTGTAGGGAGAAACACTGTCGACAGTTCGGGCCGAGACCCTTCCTCAGGTCCTGACGAAGGGTCTCGGCCCAAAACGTCGACAGTGCTTCTCCCTATAGATGCTGCCTGGCCTGCTGTGTTCCACCAGCATTTTGTGTGTGTTGCTTGAATTTCCAGCATCTGCAGATTTCCTCGTGTTTCCTTTGTTCTGGCAGCTTTACAAACTCGACTTCCACTCCACGTTGACAAATCCAGCACTGTGCACAAGTTTTAGGCGCCTTAGCTATATATAAATGCTGAAGACTTTCACACAGTACTGTAAATAGATAATGATTATCTTTACTGTCAAATGAAAGAGTGGATGATTTATTTTGCAATCGAAGAGCAGAGAGATTTTTTCACAGGAAGCGTCTCATGCCGGCCTGGAGCCAGCTAGACGGTTGCAAGAACACATAACGTTGGATGATACATTTTAAAATCCTCACAGATCTGGTGTATACTCATCAGTATTTGGATAGTAAATGGTTACAATAACAATAATATTTAGGATTGATGTTATTTTCAATCCTCTTTTACTAATCATTTTTCAACAAGTTTTCTAAAATGCCTCATTTATTTCAATCTGTCTCTGTTATACTTTTATTAATAGTAAAGCAATGAATACATGCAAACAAGCAACAGGACTCATCCTTCTTCCTGAACAAGAGTCGATAGTTATTGTTACTAGTTCATTAGTAATTACCATGGCACACAAGATTAGTGCCAGTTTCTGCACGTGCTCACTCGTGCCCCGGAGTATTTCTGTGCTGAGCAGCCACTGAAACAGGAATGGCTCTTTGTCATCGCCATTTAACTGGATCTCGCACTCCAGTTCAGATTTAAGGATGTGCCCAGAGACAGGAACACAAAGTTCCAGTGTAGAACTGAGCCAGGGACTGGCAGCTACACTGCCTTTCAGATAAGACAGAGAAAGACATTAAATTAAACCCCAGACAGAAAAACGGGAGGAACTCAGCGGGTCAGGGAGCATCTGTGCAGGGAAATGGGCAGTTGATATATCAGATCGAGACCCTTCAACTGGGCCGAAGGGCAGCAGGGAGATCGCCAGGATAAAAAGTGGGAGTGGAGGAAGGGCCGGCAGACGATGGGGTGGATCCCGGCGAGGAGCCGGGATAAGCAAATGAGGGAAGAGGAGGGTGGGAATAGCAACAGCAGACAGGAGGTGAGAGGTGGAGGCAACAGAGGTCAGAAGGTGGTGGAATCTAAAGATTAAAAGATTTAGCTTTATTTGTCCCACATACATCGAAACATACAGTGAAATGAGTGTTGGCGTCAATGGCCAGCAAGGTCCAAAGATGTATGGGGACAGCCCGCAGAAAACACTATACCTCCTGTGCCAACATAGCATGCCCACATCTTACTAACCTATATGCTTTTGGGATGTGAGAGGAATCCACCCATGTGGTCACAGGGAGAACATATAAACTCCCGACAGACTGCCGTATGAATTGAACTCCTCTACATCAGTGAGACCTGGCGCAGATTGGGGGACCACTTCGTCGAGCACCTCCGCTCCATCCGCCACAACAGACAGGATCTCCCGGTTGCCACCCACTTCAACTCTGCTTCACGTACCCATTCGGCTATGTCCATACATGGCCTCCTCTACTGCCATGATGAGGCCAAACTCAGGTTGGAGGAGCAACACCTCATATACCGTCTGGGTAGTCTCCAGCCCCTCAACATGAACACTGAATTCTCCAACTTCAGATAATTCCCTCCCCCTCCCTTCCCCATCCCAGTTTCACTCTGCCTCCTCTTCCAGCTGCCTATCACCTCTCTCATGGTTCCACCTTCTTCTACAACCCATAGTCCTTTCTCCTTACATTCCTTCTTCACCTCTCTGGCCTATCCCCTCCCTGCTTCCCCTCCCCCTTTGATCTTTCCCCTTACTGATTTTTCACCTGGCACCCACCAGCCTTCTCCTTCCCACTCCCCCTACCTTCTTTATAGGGCCCCTGCCCCCTCCCACTTCAGTCCTGATGAAGGGTCTCAGCCCGAAACGTTAACTGCTCGTTTCCAAGGATGCTGCCCGACCTGCTGAGTTCCTCCAGCGTGTTGTGCGTGAACTCTGATTGTGATTGCTGGCTCTGTTCAGCATTACACTTACTGCTGTGCTACCACAGACCATGGAAACACAGGATAAGGGTGGAAATGGCAGAAAAAACCAAGCACCAGCCTAGTAACCGGCACCACTTTGAAGAGCAGTGCTGGAACTCTTTGCCGTGCCCTATTCAATACCTACCTTCAACCAACATGAGCAACACGCACCCTTGTGTCACACTGCAGTTTCTGGGATCTTGCTGTGCACAAATGACTGCCGCAGTCCCATAATTCACAAGCACTTCCAGCAGATACTTCGGGGCAAGAGGTTATGAACGTATTTCAGAAACTCGCGTCTCTTGCAACAGCTGCGAGTTCGAGCCACTTCACAAACACGGCTCCGAAGTCTGGTTAGAACAGATGTGGTCACATTACCTGGGCATGAAGATGGAGTTGTGCAGAAAATTCTCAAAGGACTTCTGAAACATGACTTCCTCGGCTTCGGCATTGATCTCAGCCTGGGTCTTTGGGCAGGCACAGCACTGTCCCTGGCCATTCTTATCCGAGGGTTTGGAATCGCCATTGCCATCCAGGTCAATTGTCCCTGTGGCCGAGATCCTGGTGGGCAGCTTCAGGCCTGGAGAAGTGAGAGGAAGCTCAAGTGAGAACGCAGTGGGTTACACCTGCTTCCCGCACGCTGAACGTGCGTGACAAGGAATCTCCCACCCCAGTATAGGAAGGATGTTGAGGCTTTTGAGAGGGTGCAAAGAGGTTTACCAGGATGCTGCCTGGTTTCGAGGGCATTGTGCTATCACGAGAGGCTAGAGCCGGAGGCTGACAGGAGATCTGATCGAGGTTTATAAGATTATGAGAGGCATGGATATAGTAGACAGAGTATCTTTTTCCCAGGGTAGGAATGTCTAAAACCAGAGGGCATGGTCAGGGTGAGAAGGGGGCAGGTTCAAAGGGGATGTGCGGGGTAAAGTTTTTTTACTCAGAGAGTGGTGGATGCCTGGTGTGGTGGTGGAGGCAAACACATTAGAGGCTTTTAAGAGATGTTCAGATAGGCACATGAGTATGAGGAAGATGGAGGGACTGTATAGGTAGCAGCGATTAGTTTATGGGTTTTTGTGGTTTATTTTTTAGCAGTTTGGCACACTTTGGGCCAAAGGGTCTGTTTCTGTGCTATACTGTTCTACACTCAGTGTTCTTTCAGACCTTTTGTTATGATGAGGCAACTTAGGTCATCGAAGGGAAACACTGCCTTCCCTGGGATCGAGTCTGTCTGCTCCACCAAACACAGCATGTTGGCCTGTTCCTCAACACCAAGAATGCTGAAGCTTATTGAATATTGAGAGAGCTAGACAGAGTGGATGAACAGAGGTTTCCAGTAGTGGAGGAGTTTATGACCAGCCTGAGAATACAACAATAACTGTCCCTTTACAACAGAGACCAGCAGGAATTTCTTCAGCCACAGGGCAGTGAATCTGTGGAATTCATTGCCACAGGAGGCTGTGGAGGCCAAGTCATTGGGTATATTTAAAGTGGAGATTGATAGGTTCTTGATTAGTAAGGGTGTCAGAGGTTACACGGAGAAGGGAGTTGAGCGGGAAAATAAATCAAGAGTAATCAAATAGTGGAGAGACTCAATAGGCTGAATGGACTAAATCTGCTCCTACATCTTATGATCAAACTAGCCATCCTCCAACTTTGAGCTTCCTGGGAACTTACCCTACCTTTATCCTAATATTACCCCATCATTACTCCCCTTTACCCCCGTTACCTGACCTCCCGGAGAAGAACACAGGAAAATATCTCATACAGAGCTCTGAGTGAGCAAACAGAAGCGGTTTCCAACTCGAGGGCAGGAACTTCGGGAGGCTTCACAGGCAAAAGCTAGGAGAAGTTTCTCATTTTCTCACCCAAAGACCGGTGGAAAGCGGAGAAGGATGGAGCAGGATTTGCAATAGGTCTTTCAGGCAGATATGCTGAAGTCACTAAAAAAACAGATGCTAAAAATCTGATCTCAAAGCAGGAAGTGGTGGAAATACTCAGGCGGTCAGGCAGCGTCTGTAAAGATAAAACACGGCTCACAGTGCTGAAACGCCAGCCTTCTGCAGAGATGCTGCCCAGCCAGCTGAGAGCCTCCAGCATTTCAGTTACTTGTTGCTGTGCAAGCCTTTGTGACGCATTCTTCCCTAACTTCCATCCCATCCCCAGGACACGACCGGGGAGAACCATCTTCCCGCCTGCCCTGCCCCCTTTTACCTTTGTGACAGTAGTCATGTTTGTAAAGCTCTGCATCCTCGGGCTGCTGCTGCCAGCGCACCAGGTAGTAGGTGATGTTCCCGTTCGAAAAGGCAGGTGGCTTCCACTTCACCACGAGCTGCGACGAGGAGTTGGACACTGACACCACATCCAGGGGAACCGAAGGAGCTGGGGAGAGAAAGCACAGCAAAACTCCATTGAACACCACACAGTCAAATCTGAACTACCCCAAGGACAAAGCCCACTACCCTCAGAAACAACGCGGTCTCCGCACAAGCTGATGCGGTGGTAGAGGAGACATCTGTATGCTTGCCTTTACTAGAGTCCAAAAGTCAGGAAGTTACGTTGTGACATCACCAATAATAAAGTAAAATAACTGGACCCAGAACACTCACACACTTACGACTCAATCACACTTTACTTCACTCGTGCACAAGGAGAACAGCGTGGCCCCATCACACACCGTTCTGAATTCTGAACGGAGAAATGCCAGTTTTATCCAGAATTGGCTAGCAGTTCTGGATATAGACCATTTAGTAAACTATGTACGTTTGATTTCCGTACTTGCAAGAACAATCACTATTCACAGGTGTTAAAAGTCTAGAAACTACAAGCTGACAATAGATGATACATTGACGTTAGTAAAGCAACTGGTGTGTGCGCCTTGGATTACTCATCTCGTCTCCTGCTGCAAAGGGAAGCTCTGCTCTTTCAAAGGTCTGGGCTGGACTGTCTACAGTCTATCCCTGCCTAGATATTATGTTAACCCTTGCCTTCCACAGCCGCACCTTTATAAAACTCTGGTCAGAGCACATCTGAAGTACTGAATTCAATTCTGGTCAGCCCAAGGGTATGGAAGCTTTGGAGAGGGTGCTGAAGAAGCTTACTAGGATGCTGCCTGGATTAGAGAGCGTGACCTATAAGGAGAGGCTGACAAACCTGTGTTTTCTCTGGAGTGGCAGAGTCTTGCGGGAGACCTGATTTATTATGAGAGACGTGGAGAGAGGCAGCAGCCAATACCTTCCTCGCTGATGTTGAAATGTCTAATACTAGAGAGCAAGCACTTCAGGCAAGAAAGTTCAATGGAGATGTGCCCGGCAAGCTTTTTTTATACAGAGCAAGACCATAAGATATAAGAGCAGAATTAGGCCATTCAGTCCATTGAGTCTGTTCCATCATTCCATCGTGGCTGATTTATTATCCCTCTCAACACCATTTTCCTGCCGTCTATCCGTAATCTTTGATGCCCTGAATAATCAAGAACCTATCAACCTGCGCTTTAAACATACTCGGCCTCCTCAGCCATCTGTGACAATGAATTCCAAATTCACTTCTGGCCGAAGAAGTTCCTCCTCGTCTCTGATTGTAGAGGTTTCCAAAGATTCACTTCCTCCAAGATAAGAAATTTCTCTGTTACTAAGTACTAAATTACCTTCCCATTATTAGGAGACTGAGACTCTTGAGAGGGCGGAAAATGTTCTTCCTGATAAGCATGGGAATTTTAAAGAGATCAGTTCTCAATGACCCTGTAGAAATAACAATCCCGGTATTCCTGATCCTTCCTTATCAGCAAACCCTCTATCCCAGATATACACTGGTTTATCTCTGTTCCACCACTTGATTACCTTTTTCTCAGGCCAGGAAACCAAAGCTTTACATAACACTCCTGGCTCAGCCTTACAGGGCCCTGTATTATTGCAATAAAATATTTTCACCCCAGTCCTCAAATCCCCTCCTAATAATAGGACATAGAATAGTACAGCACAGTACAGTTGTGCCAACCCTTAAACTCTGCCTCCCATATAATCCCCCCACCTTAAATTCCTCCGATTACCTGTCTAGCAGTCTCTTAAATTTCACTAGTGTGTCTGCCTCCACCACTGACTCAGGCAGTGAATTCCACACAGCAACCACTCTCTGAGTAATGCCTCCACTGGCCGGAGTTGACCACGGTTGATGGGTCCGAGCAGTCTATATGATATGCAAGCCAGGGCAGTATGACATGGAGAGCAAGCTGTTGCCCCTGCAGCAGGCTCCCCCTCTCCACACAGTTGATGAATCCAAAGGGACGGCAGAGACCGATACAGTTTGGCACCAGTGACATTGCAGGAATTGCCAGTTAGCGTTGAGCTCAAGGTAGGACTGACTGCTTTACGGAATCCAGTTGCAGGTTTCCCCAGAGTGTTTACTCCTGAAGCCTCCCCCCGATAGCAGCTATAGTTGCAAGGCAGCGGAGCTCTGTGATCAGAGTTTCCCTTCTCCTGGATGAGCCCCAACTGGCCGAAGCCCCTTCCTAACATACCATCAGGTTCCATCATCTGCAGACCTTCGTTGCCTTCCGAACTCTGCCAGTCTCTCCTCCTCTCCCACCTGATTCCAACTGCCAATCAACATCTCTTCACCTGGATCCACCAATCACAAGGCAGCTTTCACTCCCATCGGTGGCCTTTATACTGGCCACACCCCCTCTGCTCTTCCAGTCAACTCCAGATGAAGTCTGCGATGGAGAGCACTGGGAAAACACACTCCTTATTCATGTGTAGTTACACACTCAAAGACGGCCCTGTCATTCTGCTGTTGCGTTAAGCGTATACACTTCAGTGCCTTCCTATTATATTCCTATAATGAGTCCTAAGCTAAGCAGATGCGCTCAGATTGGCTTTATGGTGCCTTTCCCATCACAGACGGTGGAATACTCTATTCCTATAGTAATGGGGATATGTAAACGTCACAAAGACAAAGAGCTGATTGTGGACTTCAGAAGGGTAAGATGAGGGGACACAAACCAATCCTCATAGAGGGAACAGGAGTGGAAAGAGTGAGCAATTTCACTCACTCCTGCGTGTCAAAATTTCTCAGGATCCAACCTGATCCCAACATATCGAATCACAAACAAGAGAGAATCTGCAGATGCTGGAAATCCGAGCAACACACACAAAATGCAGGAGGAGCTCAGCTGATGGACCAAAATGTCAACTGTACTCTTTTCCATAGATGCTGCCTGCTGAATCCCTCCAGCATTCTATGTGTGTTGCCCAACATATTGATACAGTTATAAAGAAGGCAAGTCAGTGGCTGTGTTCCATTAGGAGTTCGAAGAGATTTGATTGTCACCTAAAACACTTGAAAACTTCTATAGAGGTACCATGGGGAGCACTCTGACTGGCTGTATCGCTGTCTGGTATTGGGGAGAGTTCGGAACGGAATTGAAAGAAGCTACAGAAAGTTGTAAATCAGTCAGCTCCATCATGGGTACTAGCCTCCATGGTATCCAAGACACCTTCAAGGAGCAGAAAGGGCCCACATCACCCAGGACAAGCCCTCTTCTCATTGTTACCATCAGGAAGGAGGTATGTGAGGCTGAAAACAAACACTCAGTGACTCAGGAACAGCTTCTTCCCCACTGCCATCTGATTTCTAAATGAACATTGAATCTATGAACCCTACCTCACTACTTTTTGTTATTATTCCTGTTTTTACACTAATATTCTTAATTAAACTATTTAATAAATATATATATACTTACTGTAATTCATTTGTTTTCTCAATGTTTATCATGTATTGCATCTTACTGCGGCTGCCAAGTTAACAAATTCAAGACGTATGCCAGTGATATTAAACTTAATTCTGATGTGAATATGTTGTTTGTGTACAGTATTTAATCTAAATACTTCTGATCATTTTTGTAATATGATTGTAACTACATTGTGGGGTGCATCAGGTTCTAACTCATGGGTAGTCTTAAGTTAACTTTATTGGTTATTAAAGATGTTAAGTCCTAGTGTTGGAAAAAGGAGCTTTGCCCTCAGTGAGGGAGACAGATAGGGAACTCTTCCCCCTCAGTGAGGGAGACAGATAGGGAACTCTTCCCCCTCAGTGAGGGAGAGAGAAAGGGAACTCTTCCCCCTTGGTGAGGGAGAGAGATAGGAGCTCTTTGCCCTCAGTGAGGGACAGAGATAGGGAACTCTTCCCCCTCGGTGAGGGAGAGACATAGGAGCTCTTTGCCCTCAGTGAGGGAGAGAGATAGGGAACTTCCCCCTCAGTGAGGGAGAGAGATAGGGAACTCTTCCCCCTCGGTGAGGGAGAGAGATAGGGAACTCTTCCCCCTCGGTGAGGGAGAGAGATAGGGAACTCTTCCCCCTCGGTGAGGGAGAGACATAGGAGCTCTTTGCCCTCAGTGAGGGAGAGAGATAGGAGCTCTCCCCCCTTGGTGAGGGAGAGAGATAAGGGCTGCGAGGTGCTCACACTGGGCAAGAATTTTCTTTTCACTATTTTTGCTAATATTTGTAAGTTTGATTTTTGATGCTCCGGATAACCGCCCCTGCACTAAGTGACTCCGCCACTTTTTGTTTGGTCATAACCCACGTATCTAATGAAGTTCACATTCAGAAACATCATGTGTCCCTCCACAGGTGCTGGCTGATCCGCTGACTTTCTCCAGCAGCTCGAATTTTACCAGTTACAAATGCCTTCCTGCATCCACACAACTTTCAGTGACTTTTAATTTGCATTGGTTGTGTTTTGTTGCGGTGAAAAACATGCCTGGCATACTGGTCACAGATCGATCACTACAGCAAGTGTATTGACGTGGAACAAGGTAAAACAAAACAACACAGAATAAAAGTGTTACAATCGGAGAGTAGGCGCAGTATACTGTAAATAACAGTAAGGTGCTAGATCATACAGAGGTGGATTGTAAGGCCAAGAATCCACCTTATCAAACAAGAGGTCCGTTAAGTGTCTGATGACAGCAGGATAGAAGCTGTCCGGGGTCTGGTCGTACAACCTTTCAGATTTTTGTATATTCTGCTTGATGGGAGAGGGGAGAAAAGAGAACATCCAGGCAGAAACCAACACACCCAGGTCCCTTTGAATGTCAAACTTTCACCATCTGACAAACACTTTGGCTTTTTCTAAACGTGCAGTCACATTGCATTTCATCTGAACAAAACTGCTTAATCAACTGTGAAGGAATGGTGTTCTGACCTCTAGAGACACAACTTGTTCTATGTAAACATCACTTCCTGTACATAAGCGGTTTTTTAATATCATTTCCTGCACAGTTTAATTTTGATATGATTTGAAGTGAAAAGACATTCATCTCCGTCCTCTCTTTATTTGCCCTTGAAACAGCAATATCTGGAGCCTCAATCTTTCATTAATATTGGTAAACATTTAGTGGATATATTTTGAAGGAAATATTTACATTTATCATTATTACTATATCATTGTGCCACAAGTTTACTCTTGTTTACGTGGCAGTTTTGGAATTTTGCATATGTGTATAACATTGTTTAACACCAGCTGTGAGAACAATCGATAGTATCAGCATCCAGGCGCACAATTATTCTGTACTAAATAGTTTCCCCCCGCTATCTGAAGGTAGAGCGTTCCTATGAAACCTTTTGTAATCCGAAATGTTGTAAAGCAAAGGAGCAATTACCATTAAGTTATATGGGAAAACTTTTTGAGCATTCCCAGACCCAAAAAAATAACCTACCAAATCAAACCAAGTAACACATAAAACCTAAAATAACACGAACATATAGTAAAAGCAGGAATGAATTGATAAATATACAGCCTACATAAAATAAAAATATTGTATGTACAGTGTAGTTTCACTTATCAAAATCGGGAAGATAGCATGCTAAAATCGATGTGGAGGAAAAAATCAGCACGTACACGCAAGTAAACATATACGCATACACACATGCGCGCACGTCAGTAGGTTGGTAGTCCAATGGCTTGGGGGAAAATCTGTTACATAAATAATCAGCTGAATGGCGACATATTGCAATAGCAGTTGAAACGGTGCAGTTAACAAAGTGTAGATACCGAGTGGCACTTGTTACCTGAGGCATTTGTCTTTATGTAGACGATTTCACTCTTCGCCCCGTAGTTCCGGCCGTCTTCAGAGACAGCAAGGGTGATTGCCTTGACAAAAATAGCATACTGAGTCCAGGGCTTTAAATTCGACAAGTACACCCCTGGCTCTTGGTTCTTGCTCTGGGGGAGGTCCACATCCACCATGTTCCAGCTGTTGGAGCCACAAGCATCCTGCCCATCATACTCAGTCAAGTTCTGAAAGGGCCTAAAAGGAGAGGGAGAGAGCACTAACGTCACCAACAGGAGCAACCAGCATTCCACCCACTTGTCAGCCCTCTTTATGCCTTGATCAAAGGTGGATGCCCAGTCGCATTAAGCAGCATGGTTGTGGGCTATTTTGCCCATTTGCTTTAGTTCTGCGCCATTGCATTGTTGTCCATTAGTGCCACTACATTCCACAGAGGTGAACTTCACATGGTAGGTGTGTCGCACTGAGCTCGCGGTCACTTTGAGTCATACAGCCTACAAACAGGGCCTGCAGCCCTGTGGCGCTATGTGGGAGGGGAGGGTCCAATTGCTCTTGGAGTAGGATAACAGGTTAGCACAACTTTGTGGGTCGAAGGGTCTGTGCTCTGCTGCACTGTTGTACGTTCTACACCAGTGAATGAGGGGCACAGAGGAGGCTGATGGTTGCAGTCTTTTCTTTTCGGTAGGGGAGTCAAAAACTGGGGGCCATGGGATAACGGTGAGAGAGGAATAATTTATGAGATCTGAGGGATCCCTTCTTCATAGAGGATGGTGGGTGTGTGGAACGAGCTGTAAGTGGTGGAGGCGGGTACAATAACAATATCGAAATCTGTTTGGACAGATGCATGGACAGGAGAGGCTTAGAGCAATCTGGGGCTACCTCTGGGTCACCAGGGAGCAGATGGGCCAAAGGGCTTCTTTCACTTTTTATGACTTCTATAATTACTGACCTTAAGGGAAAGGTTCAGCAGAGGGTGCCAAAGAAATTTACAAGCACAGGGCGGGGTGGGGCATTGCGATTCACATTAATCGTCTAGGGATTCTTTAATAACCGCAGGCGAAGAGAGAATTTGCTAGAAGTGTTTAAAATCATAAAGGACTTAGACAAAGTGAATGAAAAGCTGCTGCTTCCAAAGGCCGATGAGATGTCCCCTCATCCTTCTGAACTCTATTTAGTACAAGCCCAGAGAGATCCAACACTTGGCCACATTGATCTACCATGGGCGCTGGTCGTCAGGAAACCAGTAACCAGAGGCACTCACGCTTCCTTGTAATACACGATAAAACTGATGAGATCTCTGTAATCTGGTGGGCGGTAATGTTCCCACTTCAGTATTATCTTGTTCTTTGCAGTGGAATTACTTGTGAATTTCAAGATGCGCCTTTCACCTGAAAGAAAACAGAACACAACAATGTTAGCAAAGAGGTTGTTGTAAATTAAAACAAGACATGAAGAACATGGAGTTTCTCCTCTCGCTTGCTCTTGGGACACGCTCCAAAGCCACAGCCAGCCCAGCAGATTATCCCCATTTGCAAGATCCCATGCATCTCCATCAAGATCTTGGTGTACTTGGTTCACTCTTCAGCATCCAGATATTTCCCAAGGTACAACACAGTGCAGATGGGATTTGTGATAGCCATGCACCCAGCAAATCCAGACCCTGGACATGACCATTCCCAGAGGGTTTGGGGTCCTAACACTCTCGAACACATTACATTCAGCACCAGGTGAATGCAGTGACAGTCCTGCAGATGGCAGGATGTAATGACTGGCTAGTTTGCAGACAGACACACTATTACACACATACTCTCTAACACACACCCCATAGTGTCATACACACACCTTCACCTAAACACACCCAGTACAGCACACAACCTCCATGTTCAAACTCTAGTGATTTGGTCAGGGGGTCAAGGACATCCGCAGTCTGCTCTCAATGGCCAGTGACCAGGAGTCCTTGCGAGCGGGAGGCACAAGAAACGATCAGTCAGCGCTCCTGTAAATCGAGCCTGGAGATCAGGATGCCATCAGCAGCTAGTCTGGGGGATCGATACTAAGGATTGGAGGCCTGCCCTGGATGGGGGGGGGGGGGAGGGGTGTGTGTGTGTGTGTGTGTGTGTGTGTGTGTGTGTGTGTGTGTGTGTCTGTGTGTGTGTGTCTGTGTGTGTGTGTGTGTGTGTGTGTGTGTGTCTGTGTGTGTGTGTCTGTGTGTGTGTGTGTGTGTGTGTGTGTGTGTGTGTCTGTGTGTGTGTGTCTGTGTGTGTGTGTGTGTGTGTGTCTGTGTGTGTGTGTGTGTGTGTGTGTGTGTGTGTCTGTGTGTGTGTGTGTGTGTGTGTGTGTCTGTGTGTGTGTGTGTGTGTCTGTGTGTGTGTCTGTGTGTGTGTGTGTGTGTCTGTGTGTGTGTGTCTGTGTGTGTGTGTGTGTGTGTGTGTGTGTGTGTGTGTGTGTGTGTCTGTGTGTGTGTGTCTGTGTGTGTGTGTGTGTGTGTGTGTGTGTGTGTGTGTGTGTGTGTGTGTGTGTCTGTGTGTGTGTGTCTGTGTGTGTGTGTGTGTGTGTGTGTGTGTGTGTGTGTGTGTGTGTGTCTGTGTTGTCCTGCCGAGCATTGTGGGCATATATTGGCACCAGAGCATCTGACAACACGTTATCTGCCCCCAGCACACATGTAGGTGTGTTGATTGTTAACGTAAGCGACGTGTTTCAATGTACTCTACATAAGTAAATCTACATCCACTCTAACCGTCATCTGCAAACACACAATGCTACACGTGCTCCCATTCCATAGGCAGCATCTTACACACACTCAATCACAGTATCACCAATACTCACCCACACTTGGTATTGCAGAAACCCACTCTCACACTCACAGCAGTTTACACCATATCCTCACACGCACAGTACTATGCGCACACACACTCTGTAAGACACATACGAGCAGAATTAGACCATTCAGCCCATCAAGTTGCTCTGCCAGCCCATCATGGCTGATTTGCTGATCAACCCCATTCTCCAGCTTTCTCCCTGTAATCTTTGACACCCCAACAAATCCAGAAGCTGTCAAACTCTGTTTTAAATATATCGAATGACTTGGTTCCCCCCCCCCCCCCCCCCAGTGGCAATGAATTCCATGGATTCCACTCCCTCTGGTAAAGAAAATCCGTCTCTTCCTGTCGTAAATGGATATTACTGTATTCTGAGGCTGTGCCCTCTACACACTCGCAGCAAACCCACCCCACTCGCGGGCCCACAGCAGTGAACTCACAGGAAGCTCGGTCCCCATTAGTCCTTGGCTCCATGTCTGCCGTGCCCTGCCTGCCCTTCACTCCAGCCACATCGACCATGTGGTAGATCTCCGACACGCAGAGCTTGGGGTTGAAAGCGAAGTAGACCTTCCCCTGCTTGATGGTGAGGTTGTGACGGCTCCAGTCCCAGAGTTGCTGCAGGTTCTGATTGTCCAGGACATAGAACGAGTAGTTCCTGCTCAAAGTAAACAAGGCGAGCCAGTCAGGAGGGAATAAATTATCATCAGTCACAGGTGAGCTGAAGGGAAGTTAGAGGCAGAGTCAAGTACCGGCTGAACTGAACTTTGAGTCAGTGTACCGGACACCAGCAGCAACTCTTCCCATTGGAACTGGCAGGATGCAGAGCTGGGCTGAAAAGTGGTAGATGGAGTTCAATCCAGAAACGTGTGACGTGATTCACGTTGGAAGAGCACAGTGTTAATTGTTGTATTCTTAGCAGGGTGGTTAGACCACAAGACCATAAGATATAGGAATAGAATTAGGCCATTTGGCCCATCGAGTCCGCTCTGCCACTTTCATTATGGCTGATCCATTTCCCTCTCAGCCCCAATCTCCAGCCTTCTCCCCGTATCCCTTTGTGTCCGAACTAATCAAGAATCTATCTATCTCTGCCTTAAATACACCCAATGACTTGGCCTCCACAGCCACTCATGGCAACGAATTCCACAGATTCACCACCCTCTGGATGGAGAAATTCTTCATCTCCATTCTAAATGGATGTCCCTCTGTGCATTTTTGTTTGTATCAGTAAAGCCACCTCACCCCCCTCTGCCTCTCCTTTCAATACAATATCTATTCTTGGATGTTAACCTCCCGGCTATGAGCTTCCCTCAGCCACAACTCAGTTATGCCGATTTCTAAATGTGTTATAAGTTCATCCATCTTATTCCGTAGAGCATGTGCATTCAAATATAACACCTTCAGTCCTGTCCTGACGAAGGGTCTCGGCCTGAAACCTCGACTGTACTTCTCCCTATAGATGCTGCCGGGCCTGTTGCATTCCACCAGCATTTTGTGTGTGTTACCTTCAGTCCTGTAATCAATTGCCTTTTCTAAGGCACAGTGTCAGACTTAGTGCCAAAGATCTGGTGACTGCAGCTCCCAAGCCCCCCCCCCCCCCACCAGTAGGCTCCCCCTCAACAGTATTGAGAGGAATAGCCACAGGAGTACTCTGTACTAGCTGCCCATTTCCTCATCTTCTCCAGCAGTCTCCAGTTCTATGCCTCCTGCACGCTAGGGGTGACCATCTTTCTGTAGCTATCTATCTATCACGTCCACTCCCGTATGAGCCGAAGGTCATCGAGCTGCCGCTCCAGTTCCTTCACACGTTTTCTGAGGAGCTGCAGCTCGGAGTACCTGGTGCAGATGTGGCTGTCTAGGAGGCTAAAGGTCTCCTACAATTCCCACATCTTACACAAAGAACGCCACACTGCCCCTGGAGTCATTCTCATTTCTCTAGCAATGTCATAACAGACGAGGAATGAAGAATAGAGAAGAAGAAGAATCTTACCAGGCTCTTGCCTCGCCCAAGTCTGATGAGCCAAAGCCTCCCCACTCTAACACTGGCTCACTCACACAATGGCCGCTCAGCTTGACACTGCCTTATTTTTCTTTGCTCTTGCTAATGAACCTCAGTTTAATTTAAGGTGGGTGGTTGGCCTTCACTAGTTGGGTGACTGAGTTCAAGAACTGCGAGGTAACATTGCAAGCTGTATAAAGCTCTGGTTAGACCACACTTGGGAGTTATTTGCTCAGTTCTCAGCTCGAGAGAGGGTGCAGGGGACATTACCATGACACAGCCCGGATTAGAGAGCATGTCTTCTGCGGATATGGTGAGTGAACTGGGGCTTTTCTCTCTGGAGCGAAGGAAGATGAGAAGCAATTTGTTAGGGGTGTACATGATAATAGAAAAGATTGAGTAAACAGCCAGACTTTTTCCCAGGGCAAAATTGGGGAATACGATCACACTTTAAAGTGACTGGAGGGAAGTATCAGGGGGATGTCAGAGGGGAGGTTTTCTCACACAGAGAGTGGCGGGTGGCTGGTTCACCCTGCCAGGGATGGTGGTAGAGGCAAATTCATTAGGGGCATTTAAGAGAGTCTTAGTTAGGCACATGGATGATAGATAAATAGAGGGTTATGTATGAGACAAGTGTTAGGTTTGATCTTAAGAGTAGGTTAAAAGGTCAAAGGCTCTTTAGCATGCTGTGCTGTGTTGCATATTTTAATCTTCAGCTGGTGCCCAATTTCACTGACACTGGGGTGTAGAACCACAGACACAGATATTAATTCTGCTCACAGCCTCTTCAGCAGGGAAACTTAGAAACTATTGTTCCTCTTCCTGCCTCGTGGCCAGACGGACACCTTGCCATTTCTTTACCATTTGTCTGTTTTTTTACAAGACCAAGTTGCCAGCTCAACACTTAACCCAGCAGAGATGGGAAGTGTGCAGGGAGTGGGCCGGATTCAAAGCCGAGGCCAATCGCCTCGTATTCCGGTGTGGATGCCACTACATCACCAGCCAGCCAAGCTCAGAAATGCACCCAGCGAATCGGCTGACCCCACCAGCAACCATGTTAACCCTGACTTGCTTGGCAACAGCTCTGTCGCTGAGGCAGAAGGCTGAGGATTGAAGTCCCACTCCACAGACATGGGCACAGGAATTGATGCACTGTCTATGTCAGCTCTCACGTTAGCTGGTGAATAAAAGCTCAGTGTTCACACCTGTCCTCAATCGAAGGGAAATTATCCTTGTGTTGTGCAGAACATCATTCAACCAATGTAAAAGTCAGCCAATGACTCCCTGTTGCTGTGCTTTCCTACACTACTTCCCAAACACAATTCAACCAATCACACAGCACGGGATCAGTCCCATTGGCCCAGAGACCATGCCGACAATCTCCGACAACACATCCCATTTTAATCTTCCACATCTTCAGCAAACATCCCCAGCCCCTCCCAACAGGACTCTTGGGGAGGCACGGTACTATAATGCCACCAGAAAGCCTATAACATGAGCTTAATATCACCATTGTCCGTAAGCCTTGTTACGTTCTCCCCGTCACCGTGTGGGTTTCCTCCAGGTGCTCCGGTTTCCTCCCACATTCCAAAGACGTACAGGTTAATAGGTTAATCGGTCACACAGGTGCAATTCATTGGGCCTGAAGGGCCTGTCACCATACTGCGTCACTAAGCAAAATAAACTTCCAGCAGCCAATTGCCTACCAATAGCAGACATACAAAGTGCTGGAGGAACTCAGTGGGTCAGGCAGCATCTATGGAGGGAAATGGATTAACGATCTTTCAGGCAACATGCAAACTCCACACTGACAGCATTGGGAGGTTGGAACACGGGTCGCTGAAGCTGTAAGGATCCAGCTCCACCGTGACACTGTGCTGCTTAAATGTGCACTGTTTTGGGATGCTGCAGAGAGGACAAATGGTATTTTGTCAAAGTGCGGCCCACAGTATGATGCTTAGCCCACTGCTCTACTGCTAAAAATTTGCCGATGACAGAACTATTGTTGGCAGAATTTCAGGTGGTGATGAGGTGGTGTACAGGAGTGAGGTAGATCAGCTGGTTGAGTGGTGTCACAACAACAACATTGCATTCAACGTTGCAACACAGATCTCTGAATGGACAATGAACCCATGAACATTACATCACCACTTCTGTGTTCTCTTTTTGTGCTACTTATTTAATTTTATATATATATATATATATACACTTATTGTAGTTATTTATTATTATGTATTGCAATACACCGCTGCTGTAAAACAACAGATTTCATGACATACGCCAATAATATTAAACCTGATTCTGACATATGACAGCAGGAAAGGGTGTTGGCCAATTCTAGATGACCCTTCTCATTGCAAACAGCCTGTTCAGTGGAGCTGGGGACCAAGCTTGGACTTAAACACTATTTCCAATCAAGCCTTGTATCAGCATTACAGTTCTGGAGCATCTCACCAGATGTTGCAGCAGCAAGCAGCTGACTCAGAGAGAGCAGAGCATAAATCACACAGATGGTCTGACCTTGCAGAGCTGACTTACCCAGCGGGAGGTTCACAGACAGTCTCTACCACCAGGGACCACACGCACTCCACCCTGACCCCAGCACACCTGGATTTTTAAACGTCCGACGGTCTGAACCATGTGCTGGACAGAACTAGGAATGTTTATGTGATCTGGCATCGATGGGAGCCTGCAGCTCTTTTCAAGTATTTGGAATTTCCTCTTCTCGGCCAAGGAGGAAATCCCACCTTAACTTAAATCATCAATCTCACATTTGGCCATGTCCTTCCACCTGATTTCCCAGTGACACGGTTTTAGTTATTGGAAACTGCTGCATGTAATTCTGTAGCCTTTGCAAACCATGCACCCCTGGGTTTTCAGTTAAACACTGCAGGTTGCATCTTGTGCAGCTGTCCTCAAACTGTATTTATAATTTTGTTTTATTTAGAGATACAACATGGAACAGGCCCTTCCATCCCAACGAACCGCACCACCCAGCCACACACCTACTTCACCCAAGCCTGATCACAGGACAAGTTACAATGACCAATTAATCTACTAATGGGTATGTCTTTGGACTACGGGAGGAAACCGAAGCACCCAGGGAAAACCCATACACGCACGGAAAGAACATACAAGACACCTTAGAGAGGATGCCGGAATTGAACTTCGAGCTCTGACACTCTGAGCTGTAATAGTGTCACGCTAACCGCTGTGTGGCCTGTATGGTGGAGAGTATCCCAGCTGGCTTCATTTGGGCCTGAAATGGAGTCAGCAATGCCCAGGAATGGGAAAGGCAACAGAAAGTGGTAGACACAGCCCAGTCCATCGCTGGCGAAGCCTTCCCCACCATTAAGAACAAATAATTTGAGCATTGCTACAAGAAAGCAACACCCATACAAAGACCCCCACCATCCAGGCCACAACCCTAATCACTAATTTCGCGACACTGACCACTTTGATCAGCGCACACTTTTTGTTCAACCTGTGTTCTTTCTTGTAAAAATTGTGTACAATTTACGTTTGATTGGTGTTTTCCTCGTCAATGCCACTAATATGATGCCATGTGCCTGTGATGCTGTTGCCAAGTCAGCTTTCCCATTGCACCTGTACAGACAAGTATACGTCTGGCCTACTGCACAGAAATGAAGCAAGCTGCATCATGGGTACTAGCCTCTGCAGTATCCAACACATCTCGGGAAGGTAGCATTCATCATTAAAGGACCCCCTCCACCCAGGGCATGCCCTCTTCTCACTGTTACCATCAGGGAGGAGGTACAGAAGCCTGAAGGCACACACTCAGCAATTCAGGAACAGCTTCTTCCCCTCTGCCATATGATTTCTGAATGGACATTGAACCCATGAATAGTGCCTCACTTTCTGTTTTTGTACAACTTATTTAACTATTTAATATACATATATACTTACTGTAATTCAGCTTTTTTCTATATTGATCATATATTGCATTGTATGGTGCCACAAGGTTAACAAATTTCATGACATATGCTGGTGATATTAAACCTGATTCTGATTGTGCATATGACAATAAACTTGACTTTGAATACCCTCCAGATGGGCACTGACATAGGATTGTGTTTAGCTGGAACAACCAAAAATATTCTCCTTGCTGTCTGTGAGGGATGGGAGCACTTGCTTCTTGTGGATAATAATATTCTTTAGACCCTCTGGAAAATGTAATATTCTGCTGTGTGTCATTAGAAGGGAAAGTGAATTAAATGTATGGGAGAGGTTCTGTGACACTTTCACTGAAATCTGTGATGAAATGTGATGGGAGCATTAACAAAATAACAACACTTAGTCCTTCAGTTCAACACAGCCAGAGTCCCGAACGTGCCAGAGGTCACTGCCTCCTTGGGTACAAGTTTCAGGTAAACTACACACAAACGTTTGAGCAACTATCGTGACTGGAAAGAAGGAGGGGCGAGAGCCCGTATAAAAAAGGTGGAGGGCAGAGTTAACAGGTGAGGGGGAGGGGTTAAGATAGGCAGGTGAGGGTAGGTTGGGTGGGGTGAACGAGAATGATGCAAGATGAGAGATGACGGGTGGAAGTGACAAAAGGCTAAAGAAGATGGAATCTGATAGGACAAGGCAGTGGACCATCAAATGAAGGGAAGGTGGTGGGGAGGTGAACCAGAGGGGGGAGTGTGTGGGTGATGAGGGCTTGTGGGATAAGTGGTGGGGAGGGGGGAATATATGATGATGATTACCAGAAGATAGAGAAATCCACATTTATGCCATTGTGTTGGTGACTACCAAGGCAGATTAGACACAGATTACAGCAGCTGTTCTTCTAATCCAGGGATTCCCAACCCTCTTTTATGCCATGTACCATGAAGCAAAGGATCCACAGGCCCCATGTTGGGGGCCACTGCTCTCACCTATGACTAGCCTCAGACTTTTTTTGGCAAGTTTCAGAGTGTCAGTACCAACTGACACATACAGGCCCCTCTTGGCTACAGGTAGGGGGAAGAGAAGGATGTTGTACAGCTTCATGGAGCACCATTCAGTCCTGCAGTGGCCAGCAATATCAGCTCCAAAACTGCCCCAGATATGCCTCCTATGACATCACCTTCCCCTGTTGCTAGAGTCAGTCTCTCTAGATGTCCACTCTGCCTGGGACAGAAACTCATCGACCAAGGCAACTGTGTTGCCTCAGTTAGAAGAACTATTGATCAGTATGGGTTGAAATGTCAGTCTCTGTGCAGTTTAACTCTATGACTGCACCACTGCTTTAAGAATGCCAAGAAACAGCAAGGCTGCGACAACCCAAAATAAAATTTCCTTACAACTGACCACAAGAAGGAGAGGAGGCATCGGCAATTTTGACTGCAGTTCCCCAGTGGAGTAGACTATTTCCTAAAAGGCCTCTGCCCATGAAGAATGAAAAGCCTGAGTGAGATAATCTCTTGTAGGACCAATGAGATAAAGTTTTCTTGTGCCACTGCAGACATCTACTCAGCACAGGAGAGCTAGGCTCAGCCCTTGTACATCTCCATAGACTCTACTTGTCATTGCCCTCATAAGCAACAGAGCTTTGGCTGCACATTTAGTTATCTGGCCATTCTTGCAAAGGGTAAAAAGAGGTTGGTGGGTTTTTGTGGGGGTGGGGGGCTTGGGTGACTTACCCCTCAAGCTGTTCCTCCCCGTTGATGTAGCGCAGGTTCTTGAAGAAGGAAAGCGAGACAAGGGCATAGGAATGATGGATTTTCAGGTATCCTGTAATGGTCTCAATCCGGCCGAGGTTGGCTTCCAGCTCTGCAGCAATATTGTCTGATGGAGGGAATAACACAAAGGGTTAAATCTTCTGTAAGCCTCCCAGATGACCCTTCCTGATTTGTTTAGCTGCACCACAGAAAATGTCCAATCCAGGTGCACCATAGCTTGGTGACTGCTCTGCCCAAGACCCCAAATTGTGGACACTGCTCAGCCCATCGCACGAAGCAGCCAACACTCCCCTCCCATCCCAGTCATTCCCCCTTCTCCCCAAAGTTTGAAAGCACGTACAGCCAAACTCAAAGTTCAGCTGTTAAAAGCATTCCGAATGGGCTTCTAATGATGAACACGATCTCCCAATTTAGTTGACTGCGGACCCTGCCCTGCACTCTCGCTGTGACTGTAACGGCGGATTCTGCAAAGTTTCCTTTTCATTACCTGAATGCACTGATGTGTAGCATGACCTTTCAGGATGACATGCAAAACAAAATTTCTCACTGTATCTCAATAATAAGGCAAGAGCAGTTTCCTAAAGCGCCAGCCTGCAATTACCGGCCCCAGCAATCAACCCATGAGAAACTGTAACTGCGGCATCTTCCTCCTGAGGGGGTACTTTAGACCACATGATTAGTCCATTTGGCCCATCAATTCTGCTCCGCCATTTAAATGTGGCCGATCCTTTTTCCCTCCTCAGCCCCACTGCCCATGTACAATCAACAAACCTATCAAGCTCTGCCTTAAATACCCTAATGATCTGGCCTCCACAGCTGCCCATGGTAAATTCCACAAATTCCTCTGGCAAAAGAAATTTCTCTGTGTCTCTATCAAATGGACACCCTTCGGCTGTGCCCTCTTGGCCTAGACTCCCCCACCATGGGAAACATCCTTTCTGCATCTACTCTGTCTAGGCCTTTCAACATTCGAAAGGTTTTAGTGAGATCCCCCCCCCCACCCTTCTGAATTCCAGTGAGTACAGACCCAGAGCCATCAAACGTTCCTTGTATGATAACCTTTTCATTCCCAGAATCATCCTTGTGAACCTCCTCTGAACCCTCCCCAATGCCAGCACATCTTTTCTTAGATGAGGAGCCCAAAACAGTTCACTATACTCAAGATGAAACCTCACCAGTGCCTTATAAACCCTTAGTACCACAAATCTGCTCTTGTATTCTAGACCTCTTGAAATGAATGCTAGCATTGCATTTGCCTTTTTCACCACCAACTGCACCTGCAAGCTAACCCTTAGGGTGTCCTGCACAAGGACTCCCAAGTCCCTTTGCATCTCAGATTTTTGGATTTTCTCCCTGTTTAGAAAATAGTCTGCACATTTATTTCTACTACCAAAGTGCATGACCATGCATTTTCCAACATTGTACTCTCTTGTCCATTCTCCTAATCTGTCTAAGTCCTTCTGCATCCTACCTGTTTCCTCAACACTATCTGCCCCTCCACCAATCGTTGTATCATCTGCAAACTTGGCAACAAAGTCATCTATTCCATTATCTAAATCATTTATATGTAGCACAGAAACAAGTGGTACCAACCAACCCCTAGGGAACACCACGAGTCACTGGCAGCCAACCAGAAAAGGATCCTTTTATTCCCACTCGCTGCCTCCTACCAATCAGCCAATAACTTTCCTGAAATACCATGGGCTTTTAACTTGGTAAGCAGCCTCATGTGTGGCACCTTGTCAAAGGCTTTCTGCAAGTCCAAATACACAACATCCACTGCATCCCCTTTATCTATCCTACATGTAATCTCCTCAAAGAACTCCAACAGATTTGTCAAGCACGATTTTCCCTTAAGGAAACTTTGCTGACTTTGTTATATCTTGTCTTGTGTCACCAAGTACTCTATAACCTCATCCTTAAACACTGATTCCAACAGCTTCCCAACCTCTGAGGTCAGGCTAACTGGTCTATAATTCCCTTTCTGCTGCCTTCCTCCTTTCTTAAAGAGTGGAGTGACATTTGCAATTTTCCAGTCCTCTGACACCAAGCCAGAGTCCTAAGATTTTTGAAAGATCATTACCAATGCCTCCACAATCTCTATGGGTACCTCTTTCAGAATCCGAGGGTGCAGTTCATCTAGTCTGGGTGACTCTGAACCCTTAGGCCTTTCAGCTTTTTGAGCACCTTCTCTCTTGTAGTAGTAACTTCACTCACTTCTCCTCCCTCACACCATTCAACATCTGGCACACAGTTAGTGTCTCCAACAGTGAAGACTGATGCAAAATACTCACTTAGTTCATCTGCCATCTCCTTGTCCTCCGTTATTATTCCTCCTGCCTCATTTTCTAGTGGTCTTATATTCACTCTCATCTCTCTTCTGCTTTTTACATAAGGTGAAAAAGTTTTTACTATCCACTTTGATATTGTTTGCTAGTTTGCCTTCATATTTCATCTTTCCCCTCCTAACGATTCTTCTAGTTGCACTCTGTAGGTTTTTAAAAGCCTCTATCTTCCTACTAAGGGCATATGTACAAAATTAAGGAAGGGAAGTTTAGGGGAGACATCAGGGGTAAGTTTTTTACACAGAGGGTTGTGAGTGCCTGGAATGACTTGCCAGGGATGGTGGTGGAGGCTAAAACATTAGGGGTATTTAAGAGCCTCTTGGACAGGCACATGGATGAAAGAAAAATAGAGGGTTATGGGGTAGTGTGGGTTTAGTACTTTTTAAGGATTATATGGGTCAGCACAACATTAAGGGCTGAAGGGCCTATACTGTGCTATAGTGTTCCATGGTTCTAATTCTTGCTTTGTTGTATGCCCTCTCTTTTGCTTTTACATTAGCTTTGACTTCCCTTGTCAGCCATGGTTGTACTATTTTGCTATTTGAGTATTTCTTCATTTTTGGAGTTCATCTATCCTGCACCTTCCTCATTTCCCCCAGAAACTCACGCCATTGCTGCTCTGCTGTCATCCCTGCCAGCACCTCCTTCCAATTTACTTTGGCCAACTCCTCTCTCACACCACCGTAATTTCCTTTGCTCCACACCTTTAAACAAACCCAAACTTCAATGGGTTTCGACTACTCCAGGCTAAAGGGTGGAGGAAACACGGTAGACGAAAGACAATTTGATACAGTACAGTACAGGCAGAAATGGGGACCCTAAACCACACCTGGGGCACAATAGGGAAAATGGCCAGGGACAGACAGAGATAGAGGACCTTCATTGTTGCCCTAAACAGCAGCTGCCTACAGGTAGTAACTAACTAACTAACTAACTAGGCTATAGTGACATGTCTTCTGCCGAGCATAGGTCAAAAATAAAAATGTAGATACTGGAAATCTTGAAATAACTACAGAGGATGCTGGGAAAAAAATCCAGGTTAATGGGTCATTGTAAACTGCCCTGTGATTAGGCTTAGGGTAAGCTGGGGGCTGCTGGGTGGCATGGCACAAATGGCCTATTCCATACTGTGTCTGAACAAATAAATAAAATGCTGGAGGGAAAAGAGAATTCGGCAGGTCCAGGCATCACCTGTGAAGGAAAAAACAGTTAACATTCTAGGCTGAAAAGATCGGCTGTTTCTATTCCCATGGACGCTGTGTGATCTTCTATAGAGAACTGGTTTTGAATTCTTTCACGTTGAAGTGGACATGGCCAGCAGTAGGACTCCTACACCCAGGCCATGATCTACTAAGATTTGCAGGCAGGCACTGGCATGTAGTCTTGGCTATTCAGAATGGCCAAGGGGAACAAGTGTGATGCTGTGCTGACCCTTCAAAGTGGAGCTGGAATTGATTCATTCAAAATAACTGGATTGTCATAAAAATTCATTTGCTTCAATCATGTCCTACGGTGGAAGGAACCTGCATTTTTCAGTCTGAAATGACTCCAGACTCACAACTGAGAGCTTTAGTCCTGTTTTACTTCTTCACAACAAGCCACTGGGCTCTCAGGGATGGATGACAAACCAGAAACAGAAGGAAGTCTGCAGACACTGGAAATCCAGAGCAACACATACAAAATGTTGGAGGAACTCGGCAGGTCGGGCAACATCTACGGAAGTAAATAGAGTCGATGTTTAGGACCCAGGCCCTTCCTCAGGACTGAGAAGGAAGGGGGGAGATGCCAGAATAAAAAGATGGGAGGGAGGGGAAGGAGGCTGGCTGGAAGGTGATAGATGAAAGCAGGTGGGTGAAAAGGTCAAGGTTGGAGAAGAAGAAATCTGATAGGAGAGGAGAGTGGACCATGGGAGAAAGGAGGAGGGGACCCAGGGGAATGTAAGAGGCAAGTGAGATGAGGTAAGAGTTAGAGTGGGGAATAGAGGAAGAGGTGGAATTTGTTTATCATAAAGTGAAATGGATGACAAATGTTGGCCAGAAAGGCTAACAAAATCAGTCTCGGCTGAGGCCAATGGCTTAGCCACTCCCTGACTCACTCGTGAGGGACCATTTCACTCTCGTATCGCTCCCTGAACCCCTTCACTGCGGTTTGTTCAGAACCTCCTCGGTGACATGTAATCCTCTGGAGGAATTCGGCACGTCAGCAAGCTTCTACGGAGAAAAGCTGACTTTTCACCCAAGTTGCTGCTTGACGCGCTGACCTCCCCCAGGGCTTAGCGTGTTACACTAGATTCCAGCACCCGCAGTCTGCGTGTTGGATTTCCCACTGGATGGCACCAGGAGACCATAAGACATCATCATTCAGCCCACTGAGTGCGCTGTACTGTTAGACCAGCTCAGTCCAACCCCTCACATCCCCAAACTCTGTGCGACCCCGAACAAGCCCCCGCCACCGTCCCCTCAACCACAAGGGCTGGTAGCCTGCCTTTGACCCCAATGACTGACTAGGCCAACCATCACACAGAACAAACATTACCAGCATCAGCAGTAAGCAAGGACTGGCACATCTTGAAGAATGAAGGGCCATGCCCTTCGAGAAAGAACAGTGGGAAATAGACAAGCTGGGCAGGGAGCAGGAGTTAGAACAATAACACACACCACCCCAGTGTAAATAGTCAGTACTCACTTCCCCTACGGATTGCGATGATCAAGTTGCCATTAACCACCGTACATCCCTTCAGGTACTGGGCGGCCGTGACGGAATCGATGGTCTCCGTTTTCACCGGGCAGACGTTTGGGCAAGGGCCATCACAAGGGGTACAATACATGCTGTGGAGAGGAGACAGCAGGTTATCCAAAGGGAACTAACAGCAGCTCCGTCAGAAACACACATCGACCATCTCCTTCCAATTCCAACGCTAACTCACATTCCAGCGTGGGCGCGCGGAGTGGGAAGGTCTTCGTCACCGCTAAAGGCTGTAGGAGATAGCAGTCAATTAGGCAGGAAAGGGGACGGCAGAGAGGGACAAGGGGGCAGCAAAGAGGGACAAGGGGGCGGCAGAGTGGGAGAAGTGGTTGGCACAGAGGGACAAGGGGGCAGCAAAGGGGGAAACAGGGGTGGCAAATGGGAAACGGCAGAAATGAGGGAAAATGGGCAGAAAAGAGAGAAAAGGGGCAGAAAAGAGGGAAAGGGGTGGAAAAGAGGGGAAGGGGAAGAAAAGAGGGAAAAGGGGGTATTAAAGAGGAAGATGCAGCAGAAGTTGTAGGGCAGAAGGGAGCAGTTGTGGGGTGGGGGGGTGTTACTGACGTGAATGGAATCAATAACTGAAAGAATAAGCAGATGAGGTGCTGGGGAGACAGGGGCTGTGACAACAAACTGAGCAGTGAGAGAGATGACACACTGTTATCATTGCACAATGGTAACTTGGGGATAGATGGTTATGCTTTGATTTTACAAACTGACACCAACATGAGATAATGTAGACAAAAGCTTGCAGTGCTGTTCCCTGGTGTTATCACCAAAGTTAGGTGGAGTTTTTCTTCAAAGATAT
Organism: Hypanus sabinus; assembly: GCF_030144855.1. NCBI lineage: Eukaryota > Metazoa > Chordata > Chondrichthyes > Myliobatiformes > Dasyatidae > Hypanus > Hypanus sabinus. Next base: position 60,122,029 of record NC_082726.1, read on the forward strand.
CTAATTCTCACAATTTCCATCTTGCCCTCGAGCAGGTACCAGTGACAGTCCGCACACAGATCAAACCCAGAGCATAAAACAGGTCCATAGAGTGGTTGAGCTTCAAGGTTAAAATCAAATTTAGCATATTTCACCTAATACAGTACTAACAGAGGATTGAATAACTTGAGCTTGTTTGAATTTAATTCCTTGTGAGTGCATTAATTATCGAGTGCCTACTGGATAACCGGCGAAGCTGCTTCACGTTGCCAGGGTACCATTTGTAACCCCTCGAGAACAGAAGCCTGCAGAATGGAGGATGGGGTTTTTCCTCTCTCTTGCTGGTCTCTCTAACCCAGGATCTGCCCAACACCTGGTGTTTCTGAGCCCAGTTCCTCAGCAGACAACTTACCGAGTGATTAACTGGGTGAAAATCACAGCTTAAACCTCTAAGAGGACCACAAGCTCTGTTGTGATTTGGGAGCCTGCGTGTGTCAAACGTCTCCAGACCTGCGCTGGCTGAAGCCAGGACTTTACGCTTTGCCTCTTGGTAGAGTCACCCATGCCAAACAGGTCAAAGGGTAGAGGCTAAGAGTGGTCCAGCAGTCCTCCATGTTCGGGAGTTCAGCTCAGGGCCAACAACCCTGACTGGTAAAATTACATTACTATGGACCCAGCAATGAATAATCTTTCTACACCTGAGTGCAATGGTAATCCACTCGGGACCTGCGTGGCTAACTGAGAGGGCATGACTGAACACTGCCAGTGATGGAGGACCTTCACTGCTGCCCTAAATGCCAACAGTATCACAGGCAGTAGAGAGAGAGAAAAAAACATCAGACGAAATCAGGATTTCAAGGATTCCTCCCCCCACCACCACCAATTTGTCGTGGGTTCCACAGCGGCTCAGCGGGTAGGGTTGCTGCCTCACGGCCCCTTGGATCCCGGTTCGATTCTGACCTCGGGTGCAGTTTGCATGTTCTCCCAGTAACCGCTGGGTTCCTGGTCCCAGGAGCTCGGGTTTCCTCCCACATGGTCCCAAAGACCAACAAGGTCTTAGGTCAATTGGCCACTGTAAATTGCCCCTGGTATGTTGGTCACCGGAGTGGAGATATGTCTGTGCCAACAGAGCTGTAAAGCACTCCTTGCCTCTGCTAGCCTGCAGGTGACCCTGCTTAGCCACAACCCCCCCCACCCCGATCAGGGTCACATGAAGCCATGGGAGCAGGTGGTGGATGGTCGTATGAGCAGCTCATCCATATCATAAGTCCTGGTTTTGTGACCAGTGACACCAAGCAGACAATCTCTGAAGAGTATTGATAATGGCTGTGGTCACCCGTCTTGTAAAGACACTGGTCAAGGACCGTGATCACCCACGTCATACAACACGGAACATAGAGAGGTGTAAAATCGGGGAGAGTAGATGTTCTACATTCTATTAGAACAATGGAAGTCTATGTAGAAGAGAAGGGTTAGACTGATCTTTGAGCAGATCAGGTGGCTGTACTGTGTTGGGGGGGTAGGATGGGCAGTTGATCTTCAATATGGACTTGGTGGACCCTTATCTACCCCGTATTGCATCCGCACCATAACTCTAGTTAGCGTCATGGCGCCCTGCAGGTCAGTTGGAGTTTCTGAGCTTGGGGATCAATGGTTTATTATGTGCTATCAGGGGCAAACCCTATCACTCTGAGGGACTGCTGCTGTGCGACATCCTGAGGCGCTACGTAAAGGCAGCTTCTTGCTATCATAAAGGCACCAACAGAATCTCAGTAATACAGTCAAAATGCCAATGGAACTCAGGTCAAGCAGCATCCATGGAGAGGAGTACCCAGTCTCAGGCTGAGACCCTTCATCGGGACTGGGAGGGGAGGGGAAGGAGCACGTGCTGGCAGGTGATAGGTAAGACCAGGTGAGGGTAAAGGTTGGTGGCTGGGGAAGGTGGGGGGGGATAAAGTAAGAAGCTGGGAGGTGATTGGTGGAAGAGGTAAAGGGCTGAAGAAGGAGGAATCTGATAGGAGAGAAGAGTGGTTCATGGGAGAAAGGGAAGGACGAGGGGCACCAGAAGGCAGTGGAATCAGTGAAGAAAAGTTGCCCCATGGCTCCCACCTGGTGGCATTGCGGGTGTATCCTGACGGACAGATGAGGGTACACTCTCCATCGTGCAGAGCAAACTGCTCTTTGGGATTCTCGACGGGGATCTTGGCACACAGTTCCTTGGTCACACAGTGCCACCCTTCGAACCTGTAGGTACCCGGGGGGCAGCTGGCGAGGCACTGGCCCTCAAAGTAGTAGTTCCGACACGCCATGCAGGCTCTGTTGTCGTTGAGGGCAGTGCAGCCCCCAAGGCACTCCGCATGGCAGCACTCCCCCTTGTCGTTACAGGCTCTCTTCCCGCAAGCTTTCGGGCAAACTGCAAGAGAGAACAAAAGCACGTGAGCAGATTGTGTTCTGTGTCCCTAGGAGGCACTGCATAGAAAGCTACTGATTCAATTACAGAGCACAAACTAGATGGGCCGAAGGGCCTGCTTCTGCGCTGTGGTGTACTGTGACATTGACCACACCGCGCACCACCGCAGTTCATAATTAAGGCACCGCGTTAGTGTGGGAGGTAACGAGACGTGGTCCCACGAACTCAGTGCAGTTTGTGGAAGGTGGAGAGGTTTGGAGAGGGAATTCACAATTCCAACAGTCTAAGTGGAGAGCACTGGACCTACGGCAGGTGGTGTAGTGGCATCAGCACCGGACTTCGAGGCAAATGGTCCCAGGTTCAAATTCGGCTGACTCCTTACACACTTCCAAGCCTTGAGTTAGCAACTAAGACTTATAAATAACAGATAAAAAATGCTCAAGAAATAGCTAGGTTGCTGCCCCTACGCCGCAAGGTGCAGAAAGGAACAAGTGGAGCTTGTACATTCTCCCGTCACTGCTCTCCCTTGGGTGCTCCAGTTCCCTCCCACATCCCAAAGACAAGCAGGTTGATTGGACATTGCAAACTGCACCTCGTGTATGAGGGAAGTGCAAAAAGAATCAATGAGGTAACCGATGGGCAAGTGTGAGAGACTAAATGGCAGGGAAATGAGGCTGACATGAGCTAGCATGGAGCCAATGGGCCAAACAACCACCCTCCATGCTTTTATAAAATCAGGTAGGGTGAGTGAGTTTTTTCCTTTGGAAAAAAGGAAGATGATTTGATTGAGATGTACAAGATAACAAGAGGCATGGGTAGAGTGGGTCGCCAGAGACTTTTCTCCAGGGTGGAAACAGCTACAATCAGGGGCATCATTTTAAGGTGATTGCAGGAAAGTATAGAGAGATATCAAAGGTAGGATTTGCTTTTTACAGAGAGTGGTGGGTGTGTGGAACGTTCAGCCAGGGCTGACGGTAGAGGCAGATACAACAAGGACATTTTTAGATTTGCACATAAGTGGAGGCCTATGTGGGTCAGATTATTCTTAAAGTAAGTTAAAAAGTTGGCATTGCATTGGGCCGAAGGGTATTTATGCACTATGAAACTCACATCCCAGACCACATGAAGAGCCCCAGAATAGCCAAGCTGAGAAATTCTGCAGTTGCTGGAATCCAGAGCAACACACACACAAAATGCTGGAGAAACTCAGCAGGCCAGGCAGCATCTCTGGAAAATAGAGTAAACAGTCAACGTTTCGGGCCGAGACCCAGGGCCAGTCGGAAAGAGAAGTGTGACAACTCCTCCAGCATTTGGTGTGTGTTGCCTTGGAACAGCCTCCCTGAGGAAGACCACCCCCCCTCCCGCCCCGAGGCCTACATCTATGGCGTCTGCACTGCACGGCCTAATGCTCTGCACTTGAAAACCAATTGGAAAGTTTGCAGGAAGAATGAAGAACTTTTCATCACAGCAGACTGCCTGAGACCTTTCATCAGCTGTCAATTGCAAACTACACTGAAGCTGGAAGCTGGTATGCCCTGCACTCATCGTCACACAGTACGTACAGTTCTTGGGTAATTTGGTTGAGAGAGGATAATTACAGGGAATAAGATTCAGGTACACAGCGTTCCTTGTTCCATACCTTAGCTGTCCCACTTTAATGAAAGATTCTAACAGCTCTGCACCATTTGAGAACAGTGGTTCAGGGAGGAAGTTTACCATATCGGACAGCAGACGATCATCTACCCAGATACTTCCCTCCTTCACATCCCATGTGCAGATGTTTTCCAGGCCCAACAGAGGGCCACAGCTGCCTTCCCAGATGCGCAAACACCAGTCTCCTGTCAGAAGCCTCGCAGCAGGGGCAGGAAATGCTGGGGAAACACATTTCAGTTTACTGCAGGAGATGCTGCCTGAGCCACTGAGTTCGTCCCGACCTCGAACAGAACTCAGCTCCCCACAGAGCTTCACAGGAAGGTCAAGGAAAGCTCCCAAGCCCCACGTGGACATTAGAAAGGGTAATGGAATTTCACCCAGTCGGTAAGAACAGGGTGAAACAGCCGACACATGTAAAGATACACACAGCGGAGTTTGGAATGGGAACACAGAGGATCCAATCTCCCGCACTTTTGGCCGAGATTTTGCAGCATCCGAAGTCTCTCGTAAGGGTGAAGGAATGTGATGCTGACAGCGCCTTCAGTAATACCCTATATCATACACCACTGGCAAAGACTGCAAGGGGGCAAATCATTCAAATGTGGCAAACTGACAGAATTACGGCTCAACATCTCTCTCACTGTCTGAGGTAAATCCGCCAACACACGCGTTCAAAAAGTGGTGAGTTCATTTTAAATCCAGAAATTGAAACCGTGTCTGATTAAATCCATCGTCTTCATCTGCACCTGCCCCCAAACCACAACTGTAATCAGCTACAAACAAAGTAAAAGCTGTTGTTCATCATACGCAGTACAGCCTAACAACCAGCAAGTCATCTGTGTTAATTGAACAGTAACGCAGCGATTTAACACGGAGTTGTTAAGTGCATTACTGAGTCAGCCACCCACTAATGGATTTGCTGGGGTTCAACAGTAATAACAAGAGGCAAGCTCCTCTTCCTCACTGCACACCGAGTGGCACCAAGCCAGAGATCTTTACGTCCCTGCCAAAGACTAAACACCTGGGTCACTCTCCCCATGTCATCACAAGACCCCTGACACCCGGGAGTGGCGACTGCTCGTGGGTGATCTTAACCCCCGAAGGTTTGCTCAGAACAGAAACGGAAGAATCAGTTCCCAGGAGGTTAACTTGCAGGTTGAGTCCATGGTAAGGAAGGCAAGTGTATTGTTCTCATTTAATTCCAGAAGACTGGAATATAAAAGGAAGGATGCGATGCCAAGGCTTCATAAAACATTAGTCAGACCGCACTTGGGAGTGGCGTGAATGGCTTTGGGGTCCTTATCTAAAATTTTGGAGAGGGTTGACAGGTGGTTTACATGAATGGTTCAAAGGATAAATGGGCTAATGTATGAGGAGCATCTGATGCGCCTGGAACTGGATTCACTGGAAGAATAAAGGGGTTACAGCATTGTAACTTACTGAATATTGAAAGGCCTGGATAGAATGGATGTGTAGAGGATGTTTCCAATAATCTAGAGAGTGTAGGACCTGAGGGCACTGCCTCAGAATTCAAGAACGTCACTTTAAAACAGAGATGAGGAAGAATTTCTTTAGTCAGAGGATGAAGTCACTGCCACAGACAGATGTGGAGGCCAAGTCATTGGGTATATCTAAAGTGAAGGTAGACAGGAGCTTAATTAATGAGTAAGGATGTCAAATGTAATGAGAAGGCAGGAGAACGGGGCTGACAGGACAAATAAATCACCCAAGATCGAATGGCGATGGGATGAATGGTCTAATTCTGCCTAAGCCTTATGGAGTGCCAAAAACAGGGAAATGGTGGATAATGGGGGCGAGAGGAGAGAGGATTGTAGCTTCAAGGCCAAGACCAATGGCTGTGAGTGAAGCAAAGGTCCAAAGACCGGCATATAGACTGGAGGCACATCTCAGATCCCTACAGGTGAGGCTGGACCAACACACACCATCTGTTCCCCTCAACAAGGAACGACCAAAACAAAAATCTGAAAATACAGTATTGATTTCATGGTTCACCACACATAACTCTACAATATCCATAATGTGAAATGGGAATACAGAGAAGCAGATCACACAGCAAAGGGGGAAAGGAAAACTCTGCCTGCACTTTGGGGGTGTTGGTGGAGAGAGAATGCATGGATGATGTATCAGCAGAGCCTTCTGCGACTGATTATACTTCACCACAGTAACATCAGCCCAACCACTCGACTGCACGGTCCAGCGTGTCAAACGGTGCACGACTGTGACAACGGAACATTACGGGACTCTCAGCCACTCACAAGCCCGCCAGTCCTGATGAGCTGCCCCCTGCTGGAGTCACTGCAATAGACCACTCAGTAGCGCAGCAGTCACTGCATCGCTTTACAGTGCCAGCCATCGCTGATCGGGGTTCGATTCTTGCTGCTGTCTGTAAGGAATCTGTCTGGAGTCTGTAAGACGTAAACGTCGACTGTTTATTCATTTCCATAGGCGCTGCCCGACCTGCTGAGGTTTTCTTGGAACGGAGGCTGATGAATAATGGTGTGGTGCAGGTGCTGGTACTGGAAGCGGTACTGTATATTTATGTAAATGATTTGGATACAGAGACACAAGCTCTGATCAGTAAATTTGCTGGTAACACAAAATTAGGAGGTGCTGTGAAAAGTGAAGAGGTCATCATAGATTTCAGTGGGTCCTGGATCAGTCGAGGAGCAGCAAATAGATTTCAGTAGAGTTAGGTGTGAAGCGATGCACGTGACTGCCATTATGGACAGCTCCCCTACTTTCTTAGACGTTGGCAAAGCTTCGGTGTGTCATCTAAACTTAGACAAACTTCTACAAATAGGTGGTGGAGAATATATTGACTAGTTGCCCCACAGCCCGGTGTAGGAACACCATTGCACTTGAACAGAAAAGCCCACCCCACCATTGACTACTTCCACAAGGAGTGGTGTCACAGGAAATCCCTCCTACTTATACATGGTCCACCTCCATCCAGACCCCATATATTCATGTGCCAATCTAACAGCCTCTTATAAGCGTTTGTACTATCTGTGACACCCATTCCAGTCACCAACCAGTCTGTATAAAAACCTTGCCCCACACACTCCTCACTTTAAATGCATGTCCACTAGTACTTGACATTTCTACACTGGAAGAAAGATTCTGACTGCCCACACTAACGGCACTCCTGCTCAGGTCTCCCCTCAGCCAGAGAAAACGACCCAAGTTTGTCCAACTTCTCCTTGTAGCTCCTGCTCTCTAATCCGGACAGTATTCTGCTGAACAACTTCTCCACCGTCTCCAAAGACTCCACATCCTTCCTGTAACGGGGTGGCCGGACGACCTACCCAGAACTTTGCATAGAACACAGGAAGAGGTCTTTCAGCCTGCAATATCTCTGCTGAACGCAGTGCCAAGTTACTTCCCGGCCGTGGTTGGCAGCTCACCCGGGGGGAGGAAACCTCCGCTGCCTTGCGGCTGTGCCCACTCACGAGGAAGTAAGCCCCGAGGAAAAATCCGGAGCTGGAGTCCCCAAGGCAGTCCTACGTTGAATTCAACACTGGCATCTCCCACAACGCTGCTGGTGCCAAACTGTATCGGCCTCTGCTGTTCTTTTGGATTCACCAGCCGCGTGGAGAGGGGGTCGGCTGATGGCTCTCCATATTGTACTACCCTGGCTTGCATCTAGGATGTTGACCAACCCTGTCCAACAGAGGGTTGCCGCTTCTGCACTGCCTTACAGAAGTCTTCACCAAGCCTCCACCATGGAGGCAGAAAGAAGCATTTAAAAGAGAAAAAGGTGGAACGATGGGAGAAAGAGTACTTACTTTAGGATCTAAGCACGTTTTCTCTGGATTACCACCATTCTATGCAGTTCATTACCTTGAATAGTTAAAGCCTAACAGATTGAAAATTAGAAACTTCTGGAAGGGAGCAACCTTCGCTAGGTTCAGGCTCGTAAATGACACACAACAGTCAGACAGAACAGCACGGGCTTTCAAACTGGCGCCCTTCGATTTAAGGAGCCCGGGAGGGTGGGGATACGCAGGTTAACGACTTTCACTTCATTCATTAGCGCACTATTTTGTGATCATTAACACAGAGACATGAGCACCTCCTATGCAGTTGCTGCAGTCTGAACTTTGGCCCCCTGGCCCCCGGGAGCAGGTCACCATCGAAAGGGCATTGCCCGCACAGGGAAGTCTGCTCTTTAACAGCGCTGCTTAAGGAGCCAGCCTTAGATCAAAGGGAACTGTGGAGAACTTCAACTTGCCATTTTCAGTTCCATGCCTGCAACTCTTTCACAGAAATCCTCCAGTGAGGCCCCTCTGCTAGATGTTGTTAGCCAGAGAAACAAATCAAAGCCACATGGACAATAAATCCTCGCCCGTTTCCTCGATGAGATACACGCGGTCAACCAAGGGGTCAGAGTGCAAACTATTACATGACAACAACAAAACTTAACAGGGACATTGTGCAGAAGGGTTGTTCTGAAGGCCATCGCCCCCTTACTCCTGACAGCCTGCTGTGTAACCCCCATGCACTGCGCTCCATTCCAGCCACAGCCGAACTGTGCCCTCATTCCTCTTCCCAAATATTTCTCCACTGGCCAAAGCCACTTAACTTCACCATGGACCGCCCCAAGCCCGGCCACGAGAGGAGGAGGGTTGGGCATGGGACTAGCAACCCCATTGTGTAAAAATCCCACGCCACACACACGCCAACAGAAGCTCCAAAGACCTCATTCCTGGGAGGGGAAGGATCTTCGCCTCGAAGACGTATGAGGTCGTGTTGTGAGAGCTGAAGCCACGGGGCCGACCAATCTTTGGCCCATGAGACTGGACTCTGCTGAGCCCCAGTAGGGCTGATGGGCTTAAGAAGCAGGCCAAAGCCACTTGCCGATTCTCTTTCTGAAGTTAATGACACAAGGCAATGGGGCTCCTGATACACTGGACTGTGTGCCCCGTCTGACCAGGGACTTTCTGGGCTTTGCCTTAGGCAGGAAAGGATGTCCACCCTTGGATATCTACCCTGTGCCTCTGGCAGGAAGAAGGTGCACAGAGTTCAGGAAGGGTAAGACAAAGGAACACAAACCATTCCTCATCGAGAACTGGAGAGACTGAGCAATTTCGAGTTCCTGGTGTCAATATCTCCGAGGACCTAACCTGGCCCCAACATACTGATGCAGCTATAAAGAAGGCAAGACACGTCTATATTTCATTAGGAGTTTCAGGAGATTTGGTTCGTCACCTAAAACACCTGAAATCTTTTTACAGATGTACAACGGAAGGCATTCTGACTGCCTGTGTCACCATCCGGTATTGGGGGGGGGGCGGGGGAGCTACTACACAGGATTGAAAAGCTGCAGGAAGTTGTAAAATCAGTCAGCTCCATCGTGGTACTGGCCGTTGTAGAATCCAAGACATCTTCAAGGAGCAATGCCTCAGAAGGGTGGCATCCATCATTTAAAACCCCCACAAACCCAGGACATGCCCTCTTCTCATTGTTACCATCAGGAGGCACACACCCAGTGACTCAGGAACGGACATTCAACCCATGACATCCTGAACAGACATTCAACCCATGAACACGACCTCACTACTTTCTTATGTCTGCTTTTACACTATTTTTAACTTTACTATTTATTAACTACACACACACACACACACACACACATTTACTGTAATTCAGTTTTTTCAATATTTATCATCTATTGCATTGTACCTCTGCTGCAAAAGTTAACAAATTTCACAACATATATCAGTGATATTAAACCCGAGTCTGATTCTCAGAATGGCATTTTATTTTAGTGATTAGAGAGATTAGCTGTACTTGTCACATTCAACAGAACATACAGTGGAATGTCCTGATCAAGGGCTTTGGCCTGAAACTGTTTACTCTTTTCCATAGACGCTGCCTGGCTTCAGAGTTCCTCCAGCATTTTGTGAGTGTTGCTTTGGATTTCCGGCACCTGCAGATTTCCTGTTCACAACGAAATGCGCTGCTTACGTCAACGACCAACACAACACGCAAGCATCGCCACACTTCTAGCGCCAACAGAGCATCCCCACAACTTGCTAACCCTAATCGAAATGTCTTTGGAGTGAGGGAGAAACCGGAGCAGCTGGGTGACACGGGAATGTACAAGCTCCTTACAAACAGCGTCAGGAAGTGACACCAATTCGCGTTACAGTAACTGCTACACCACCATGCCCACCATTCACTCGTACTGGGGTTTCATGTAGTGATACAGCACTGAATCAGGCTCTTCTGCCCACTGAGGCCATGCTGACCATCACGCGCCCATTTACACTATTTTCCTCCCAAACGTCTAGGATACCCTCCTTGGGGGTGAATGGAGTTTACAGCGATTGACAACCAGAAGTGTGCGTCTCGGTGAAGAGACCGTCCCTCTTCACGTGGCCCGGCTGACCTTAGAACGTGGGAGAAAACCAGACCACGCTGGGGGAAATTGCAGGTCACAGGGAGAACGTGCGAACTCTACATGGACAGCACCCGAGGACAGGATTGAGCCAAGGTTGCTGGAGCTGTGGGGCAGAGGCTCTACCAGCTGTGCCACAACCAGTAACTTTACTCTGTGCACCCTATCTCTGGGGCGACGAGGAAACTAGTCACCCATTGGGTTCACTGTCACAGCGACAGGCAGACCAATCCTGGAAGACTCATCACCTTTCTACCGGCCGTGCTCAACCGGGAACAAGAGGGAATCAGACTCTACTCCTGGACGATGCCAGACAACTCCCACAAGCTCCTGGTTCAAGCTCTGTTGATCCTACGCGGAGCTGAAGGTTGGAGTGCCGGTCAGCTCAGTCAGGAGACGAGAGACCAGGACACAGGAACAGAGACCTACTGCTAATGGTTGGGTGCCACCGAGTGAGGGCGGGAGGGAAGTGGAGATGACGGCCAGGCCAGTGTGGAGAGAGGGAGAGATGGCAAAAAACGTCCTGAGGTTAGTACCAGATTTCACGGCAGTCTGGAGCTCCTTCCCTGAAACCCCAGCTCCTGAAGGCTGGGGCGGTCAATCTCCTGATTCTGTGCAATTCTCTGATCCTCCCCAGTACAGCAAAGCACAAACAGGAGGCCATTTGTTCCTGTGTAGCTGTGCTAGCTCTTTGATCAACCTCACTAATTCACTCTACTTCCCGGCTCTTGATGCACAACCCTTCAAATTTCCAACCACTTCTCTTCAGCAAGTTACTCCCTGGTCTATTTCCCTTCAAATTTCCAACCACTTCCTTTTTGCAAGTTGCTCCTTAGTCTCCTTCCCAACTTCCAGAAAACCATCTCTCCTGTTCCCTGGACAACTGCTCTCACTGGCACTCAAACAAAATTAATAATACTAATGATATGTTATTTGTAGAACTCTTTTCATAGCACTGTACACCAAGTCTCCTTATTTGTTGTATAAGCACCCTTGCTCAGTTTCAGCAGCTCCCTACCCTTTGTGAGATCCACCATGGTGGTGCCCATAACTGCCAACTTGATCAGCTCCACCATGGGCACTAGCCTCTGTAGGATCCAGGACATCTTAACATAGAAACATAGAAAACCTACAGCACAATACAGGCCCTTCGGCCCACAAAGCTGTGCCGAACATGTCCTTACCTTAGAAATTACCTAGGGTTACCCATAGCCCTTTATTTTTCTAAGCTCCATGTACCTACCCAAGAGCCTTTTAAAAGACCCTATCGTATCCGCCTCCACCACCGTCGCCAGCAGCCCATTCCATGCACTCACCACTCTCTGCGTAAAATACTTACCCCTGACATCTCCTCTGTACCTACTTCCAAGCACCTTAAAACTGTGCCCTCTCGTGCTGACCATTTAAGGCAATGGTCCCCAAGCACCGGACCACGGCCCAGTACCACTCCGTGGCCTGGTGGTTGGGGACCAGTAATTTAAGGGGCAATGCCTCAAAACGGCAGCATCCACCATTAAGGACCCCCATTACAAGCCTTGTACTCATTGCTACCATCAGAATGGAGGTACACTCTCAACAATTCAGAACAGCTTCTTCCCGTCTGCCCTCCGATTTCTGAATGGACATTAAACCCATGAACATTACCTCACTGCTCTTTTATTTCAATTTTTGCACTACTTGTTTAATTTAATTATTTTCTATATTTAATGTAATTCACAGCTCTTTTTATTATGTACTGCATTGTACTGCTGCAGGGACATCAAATTTCACGACATATGTGATGCTATTAAACCTGATTCTGATTTCCCAACCCCAGGACCATTCCTCAGTCCACCCCCACCATTGATGGCCATAATACCCTTCCTGAAGGACAAGGTTGCACTTAATTCTCTACTTCAATCCAAACAGGGTCAACAGAAAGTCTGCTTGTGCCTTCACATTCATTAAAGCAGCCTTCATTACTTCATCAACATCCCAGAGAGATTACAGGTCAGTCAGCTAATCACAGGAACCAAATAGCCAAGCATTAGGTAACAAACTCGTGAATATACTGCGTCGTTATGGCTTACAACCGATGTTTCCATTCCAACGTGAGACTCTGGGCCGTACTTGGCCAATCTTGTCGTAGGAACAGATGTCAGCATGTACGTCAAAAGCAGGTTAATCTGCAAATGATTAACCAGCAGAATCTGTGCCCAGCATTTAGAGTGGACTGGTATGATGTGGCCTGGTTGGCGTCCACACCCTCCCCCACTCACCTCCCTAACAACACCGACACAAAGTGTTGACAAGTTTTGTTACAGAACATAGAACATTACAGCACAGTATAAGCATTTTCACCCATGATGTTGTGACAACCTTTTTAAACTTACCCCAAGACCAAGCTAACCCTTCCCCTCCACACAGCCCTCCATTTGCTTTCATCCACGTCCCTAACCACAAGTCTCCTACGTCTTGCTGATGTATCCAGCACCACCACCACTCCTGGCAGTACATTCCACGCACCCACCCAACACTCTGAGTAAATAACCTATCAACGACATTTCCCTCACGCTTTCCTCCAATCACCTTAAAATTATGCCCTCTTGCATTAGCCATTGCTACCCTGGGGAAAAAATCTCTGGCTGTCCATTTATGTCTCTTATCATCTTGTATACTGTACCTCTATCGTCACCTCTCGTCCTCCTTCGCTCCAAAGGGAAGAGTCACTGCTCAGTCTCCTTGCTTTCAACCCGGTTCCCGGTATGAGAGAGCAGAACCATCCGTGATTTGGACGATTTAAGTACTGGGCCAGATTGAAAAGTTCAGGGTGTTGGGGCCGGAGGTGAGGGATGGCCAGTTCAGCTCGCTGCCTCGCCCGCGAGGTTCCCTCGTCTCTACACCGAACCCCAACCCGCTGACCCGCGAGGTTCCCTCGTCTCTGCACCGAACCCCAACTCGCTGACCCGCGAGGTTCCCTCGTCTCTGCACCGACCCTCAACTCGCTGACCCGCGAGGTTCCCTCGCCTCTACACCGAACCTCAACTCGCTGACCCGCGAGGTTCCCTCGTCTCTGCACCGAACCTCAACTCGCTGACCCGCGAGGATCCCTCGTCTCTGCACCGAACCTCAACTCGCTGACCCGCGAGGTTCCCTCGTCTCTGCACCGAACCCCAACTCGCTGACCCGCGAGGTTCCCTCGTCTCTGCACCGAACCCCAACTCGCTGACCCGCGAGATTCCCTCGTCTCTACACCGAACCTCAACTCGCTGACCCGTGAGGTTCCCTCATCTCTACACCGAACCTCAACTCGCTGACCCGCGAGGTTCCCTCGTCTCTGCACCGAACCTCAACTCGCTGACCCGCGAGGTTCCCTCGTCTCTACACCGGACCTCAACTCGCTGACCCGCGAGGTTCCCTCGTGTCTGCACCGAACCCCAACTCGCTGACCCGCGAGGTTCCCTCGTCTCTACACCGAACCCCAACTCGCTGACCCGCGAGGTTCCCTCGTGTCTGCACCGAACCTCAACTCGCTGACCCACGAGGTTCCCTTGTCTCTACACCGAACCTCAACTCGCTGACCCGCGAGATTCCCTCGCCTCTACACCGAACCTCAACTCGCTGACCCGCGAGGTTCCCTCGCCTCTGCATCGAACCCCAACTCGCTGACCTGCGAGGTTCCCTCGTCTCTGCACTGAACCTCAACTCGCTGACCCGCGAGGTTCCCTCATCTCTACACCAAACCTCAACTCGCTGACCCGCGAGGTTCCCTCGTCTCTGCACCGAACCTCAACTCGCTGACCCGCGAGGTTCCCTCGCCTCTGCACCAAACCCCAACTCGCTGACCCGCAAGGTTCCCTCGTCTCTGCACCAAACCTCAACACGCTGACCCGCGAGGTTCCCTCGCCTCTGCACCGAACCCCAACTCGCTGACCCGCGAGGTTCCCTCGTCTCTGCACCAAACCTCAACACGCTGACCCGCGAGGTTCCCTCATCTCTACACCGAACCTCAACTCGCTGACCCGCGAGGTTCCCTCGCCTCCGCACCAAACCTCAACACGCTGACCCGCGAGGTTCCCTCGCCTCTGCACCAAACCTCAACACGCTGACCCGCGAGGTTCCCTCGCCTCTGCACCAAACCTCAACACGCTGACCCGCGAGGTTCCCTCGCCTCTGCATCAAACCTCAACACGCTGACCCGCGAGGTTCCCTCGCCTCTGCATCGAAGTGAGGCTGTGGGCCGCAACTAACAGGCTGCAGTCACTGCCGACTCACTTTCGTGAACTTCAGTTCAGAATGCTATGTTCTTATTTTTATTGTTTGCACTATTTTTTCTCTCTCTGCACATTGAAGGTCTTCTGTGGTTTTAGTGCTTCTACTGGGCTTCTTTGTTTTCTGGCTGCCAGTAAGGAGATGAATCTCAAGGTTGTATAAAGTGTATATACTTTGATAATAAATGTACTTTGCATCTTTGAAAACTCTTTTTAGCACTCCCTCCCTGAGAAAAAGAAACAAAGTGCTTTCATCCCGTCTATGATCTTATATACTTCTATCAGGTTAACCCTCAATCTCCAACATCCCAGTGAATAAAGTCCCAGTCTATACAACCTATGACTCCAAGTCCAGGCAACCTTTCTTCATTCTAGTTTAGTAACATCTCTCCTATAATAGGGTGACCATGAAACTCCAAGTGTGGCCTCACCAACACCTGTATATCTGCAACATCACTCCCCAACTCTGGATCTCGGTCAGATCGCAGGCCAGCGTACAGAACATCTTTGTCACCCCCCAGGATGTCGTCGGCTTGCCACTTATATTGTTCCTCGCCGCGCCTCGGGCCCGTCCGGCAGCAGCCTTGCTGTTTCTTTAGCATTTTGCTCTGCTGTTTTCACGAGGACCAGTTGCAAGCTTGACACTCAACCCAGCACGGATGGAAGGAGCCGGCTAGATTTGAACCCAGGACCGCACACCTTGCAGTCCAGACCAGGTGCCTCTACACTAAGGATCAGCTTTTCATCTATATAGTGCCTCTAATGTGCTTAAATGCCTCACACTGTCCAGAAAAATGGACTGGACCCCAAGGACAGCTACCGAAACGCCAAATCAGAGGGGTTTTATTTAAAATAAAACACAAGTTAAGGGGCACAATGGACCAATGAGGGGATTCTGTGGATAGTGATTCAGATGAGGAGAAGGAAAACTGCCTCGCCCTGTGGCTATACCCACTCATGGGGAAGACTTCAGAGGTAAAAGCCCTGAGGACAATCCAGAGCCGGAGTCCCTATGGCAGTCCAACACTGACTGTCAGCTCCTGCCAAGTTGCTGGTGCCAAACTGCATCAACCTCCGCCGTTCCTTTGGATTCAGCAGCTGCGTGCAGAGGGAGAGCCCACTCATGGGCATCAGCATCTCTCCATATCGTACTGCCCTGGCGTGCGCATCACGTAGACAGCTAGGAAGCAATGGCCATTGTCGACCAACAGAGGGCCTCTTTCTCACATTCAGGAGGGACTGCTGTTCTCAGTCTCCGAACGACTGACATTTGGGAATGGGAGCCAGATTCACAACAGCTTTAGGTCCACTGCTCCACATCAAACTGCAGGCAGGGAGACACAGCAGACAGTCATCGCCTAGCCACACACACACACACACACACACACACACACACACAAAAAATTACTGGAGTCCTTTAAAATGTTTCTCAATAGGAGAGTACAGTCAGCACGATCCCTAAGGTCCAATATATTACCAAGAAGTAGTAGACGTTTATTACTGATGAGCATTCCAAGTACAAGCAAGGCTAATCGAGAAATTATTTATTGCCTCAAACTGTATTCAAGTTGGGTCGTGATATTGGAGAGAAGGGTTTGCAGATATATTCCTTATAAGTGTATAAACTGATGGGTGATCATGTGTACAAGGAGGAGGAATAGACTGTACCACTGTATATATTTATAGACAATCTATTTACATTCAGTTACTGGATGGAGGAATGAGAGGCATTGCAATTCTTCCACTTCATTGAATTTCCTAACAAGGAATCTCTCCCATAGGAACAATCCACTCCTGCTTTATCACAGCCCTGGCCATATTCAGGGCGGGATATGCGATCACGATGCAATGTACTGGTTTTGGCATTCACCATCGGCTGTGGCCAACTCCCTGTGTAACAGACAGTGACGTCATGTATGTGTGCGCGCGTGTACACACACACACACACACATTCTCTCTCTCTCTCTCTTCACGCCAAGCTTGGAGATGCGATCTGTACGGATGCTACGAGAATCAGCACTTTTCTGAAAGGGTCTGCTAGCCATGAGGATGGGGAGCAAGCAGCTGCGGAACTCCAGGCAAAGCCCCCACACGTCCCCGCCGAAGGCCCATTGGGTTAAGGTGGCAGACCATGCAGGGCTAGTGCGCCCCACAGTCATCACGTTCTCAGAGAGCAGGAATAAGCACACCAACAGAGGAATCAGAGATGTTTGCAGGTCCAAGACTGGGACACCTGAGATAGGGTGGGGTGACTGAGTTGGGGAGGGCGAGCAGAGGTGGTGACCGAGATAGGGAGGGGAGGAAAGGGGCTGACCAAGATGGGGAGGGGAGGAGAGGAGTTGACCAAGTATAGTGGGGAGGGGGGTAGTGGGAGGGTGTGAGCAAATTGGGGAGAGGGAGAGTAGGGGAGAGAAAAGGAGGAGAGGGAAAGGAGTGGTGGAGGACTGGTGTTGATCAAGCAGTGGTGGGGGAAGGGGTGAATGAGTTGGGGGAAGGGAGGGGACGGGGTAACCAAGTTGGGGAAATTGAGGAGGAGGGGAGGGGGTAACTGAGTTGGGGAGGAAGAGGGAGTTACTGAGCTGGGGAGGGAGAGGATGTAACAGAGTTGGGGGAAGGGGGGGTTGATTGAGTTGGGGAGAGGAAGGTGTAACTGAGACAGTTTGGGGGAAGGCGTGGAAGAGACAATGACGGGGAAGGGAGGGGAGTTGAGGGATGGGGAGGGGAGAGTTGACCTAAATGGGGTGAACACAAGAGGGAAGGGAGACAAGACAGAGCAGGCCATACAAGGGAAGTTACAAGAGAAAGGCATTGCTTAGCCAGGAGTCAGTGCAGGTCAGCAAGATCGGGAGGGGAACAGGATTTAGCACAAGCTAGGCCACGAGTTGAGAGACTGGGAAACTCTCGCTCACAACAAGTGGAATAAATCCCCAGAAAGTCTGTCCACAGGTGTAGCCCAGGCTGAGTGACAGCAGCAAGACAACTGAAGCAGGCTCATCTGACATTCCAACTTGACCAGCATGAATGCAGCAACAGGAAACAAGAACTTGCACAGAAACAGCACCCTCAAAACATTCCCAAACAAGCCGACTACGAAGGTGGGCAGAAGGCAAATCAAGAACCGATCCTTCGGTTCAGGAGAGTGGGACAACTATTTACGAATGGAAGAGGGGATCAGTGCCAAGCCTCACCTGGCATTCCAGAGGCCTCCAGCAGAGGTCAGTGTAAGCTGCACGGGATGGCACGGAGGGGAGCAAAGAGATGGCCCACCATCGCACCCAATTCCAATGCGGTCCGAGGACCCTGGCCACCTTCCCACTCCGTCTCCCTCTCAGTCAGAGCCTTCACACAGGCTGATCCCAGTGAAGACGCTCCGCTCTAACTTGCTCTCTGTCCTGGATCAGCCATGGGAACAGTTGCATATCTAACCTCAGCAGGGGATGAGGTATACAGGATGCAGTGGAGTTTACAGGAGAGACTCTGCACTCAGCAAAAATCAGGGTAAAAAAACTCAGAATCTGGTTTAATTTTACTGGCATATGCATGAAATTTGCTGTTTTGCGGCAGCACTGCAGTGCAATACATAATAAAAAACCAATTACAATAAGTATATATAAAAAATTAAATTAAATAAGTAGCACAGAGAGCAAACGAGAGGTAGTGTTCATGGATTCATTGACAATTCAGAGATCTGACAGCAGAGGGGAAGAACTGTTCCTGAAACAGTGAGGCTCTTGCACCTCCTCCTTGATGGTGGCAATGGGAAGAGGGTGTGCTCAGTGATCAATGCAGCCTTTTTGTGGCATCGCCTCTTGAAGGTGTCCCGGGGTAATGTCCGTTGTGCGTTAGCAACTCTCTGCACTTCTCCCTGATCCTGTGCAGTTGCCCCTCCGTACCAGATGGTGATGTAACCAGTTAGAATACTCTCCACAGTGCATCTGTAGGAGCTTTTGAGTGTTATCGGTGACATACCCGGTCTCCTCAAACTTCTAATGAAATACGGTTGCTGTCACACCTCCTGTGTGATTGTGTCACTATGTTGAGCCTGGGATAGATCCTCAGAGATGCTGACACCCAGACCCTCCCTGGGTCCAACATTTTGATGTAGACATCGCTGGACAGACAATTTTCTGGAGGCTTCATCACGAGGATCCTTTCCCTGACTACCCGTGTTTTGTATTCATTAGCGTCTCAAAACCAGGTTTGTGTGTCCCCGTTGCTTCTGACCTGCCACAGTCACTGCTGGGCCACAGAGAGACAGGAAGAGCCTTTCAGAAACCAGCCAAGGTTCATCATGACTCCTCCCAGTCCCACAACTCTCTGCCCTGTCCCATCATTGAGCTTCCAGGAGCACCTCAGCCCTTTGCTGGACATCTGCCTGCAGACTCCTCATAACATAGCACAGGATCGGTCACAAGAGGCTGCAGGGCGTTGTTGACTTGGCCAGCTCCATCGGGGCCACAACCCTTCCCAACATCGAGGACATCTTCAATAGGCGATGCCCCAAGAAGGCAGCATCTGCCATCAAAGACCCTCACCACCCAGGCCATGCCACCTCCTCATTACAACCAGCAAGGTACAGGAGCCTGAAGACCCACCCACACTCAGTTTCTGAATGGCCCATGTTATTTCTTTCTTTTTACACCTGTAACATCTTTGTACCGTACTCCTGCCAAGGACAACAGATTTCACATCATATGTAACTGTTAATAAGCCCGATTCTGGTTCTGCACATCAGGCATGGTTCTAAAATCATCGTTAAGAAAGCACGTTAGAATCGTCAGCCCCCACGGGCTGATCCTCAGGGCTGAGCACTCCTCCGAACAGCGGGGGAAATGCTCGTCACTTCCAGTGCTCCGCACATCCAGCGTTTTCCAGAGGCCCCTAATACCGTGGATGTTGCGGCCTAGCTGTCTACGTGGTATAACACAAGCCTGGGCAGTGCGGCATGGACAGCAAGCTGTTGCCCCTGTAGCAGGCTCGTCCTCTCCACACAGCTGATAAATCCAAATGAACGGCAGAGCCTGACAGATTCTGACACCAGCGGTGTCGCCGGAGTTGCCAGTCAATGTTGAACTCAACGTTGGTACTGCCTTGGGGACTCCAGCTCCGGATTTTCCCTCAGAGTTTACTCCCGAGGCCTTGGGTACAGCCGCAAGGCAGCAGAGGTTTGAAATCAGAACTTCCCTCCTCCTAGGTGAACTGCCAAACACGACTAACGAGCCCCACCTGCCCGAAATATTTTACACTAATCCTTCGAAACAGGAAAGGAGAACCCAATCTCACACTAGAACAGTTAATTATCAGCGTTTCCAACATCATGGTCAAGTTGTGCTGGGGAATCGCTCTCCGCCCTTCACACAAACCCCAAGGGCCTGGGATAAATCATCCCTTTTTGCTGCAGTGAAGCATTATGTGCCCCAAAAGGAATTCCTACAATGTGCATCCACAATGAGCAGTTTCAGCTGCTCGATGGGCTGGAAAGTGAGGTACAGCATTGTAGCAGATCCCAGCAGGAGGCAACATTCCTCGATCCACCCAAAACCCCCAGCAGGAGGCAACATTCCTCGATCCACCCAAAACCCCCAGCAGGAGGCAGCATTCCTCGATCTACCCAAAACCCCCAGCAGGAGGCAGCATTCCCTAATCTACCTAAAACCCCCAGCAGGAGGCAACATTCCTCAATCTACCCAAAACCCCCAGCAGACCCTTCCCTAACCCACTCTGCAGGGAGGCAGTGAAAGTGTTGAGCAATTTGTTTATTGTTTAAACAAATAAACTGAAGGGTGGTAACGCAGGGAGACCAATAAATGGGTGGAGACATCAGGGGCGGGAGAGAATCAGGTTTAGAAGGAGCAAGAAGGGGTAAAATGTGGGGAGATGAGGAGAAAATGCAGGATGGTTTTGGGGGAGAATGAGGGAAGTGGGAACAGAGAGAGGGAAATACATATCGACAGCAGGTGGACCAACTGGCGCTCTGGTGCAGTCGGAACAATCTGGAGCTGAACACGCTCAAGACAAAGGAGGTGATAGTGGATTTCAGGAGACATCCCCCCGTTATGTCCCCCCCTCACAGTCCTCAGCAGCCCTGTGTCCATCGTGGAGAACTTCAGGTTCCTGGGAACCACCATCTCTTAGGATCTGAAGTGGGAGCAGAACATCAGCTCCATCCTGAAGAAGGCCCAGCCGTGGATGTACTTCCTGCGGCTCTTGAGGAAATATGGTCTGCCTCAGGAATTGCTGCTGCAGTTCTATACTGCAGTCATTGAGTCTGTCCTGTGCACCTCCATCACTGTGTGGTTTGGAGCCGCCACCAAGCAGGATAGAACCAGACTACAGCGCACAGTGAGGACTGCCGAGCGCATCATTGGAGCCTCCCTGCCCTCTATTGTGGACCTGTACTCTTCCAGGTTGAAGAAGAGGGCGGGGAACATCATAAAGGACTCCTTCCATCCTGCGCACGGACTGCTTCCGTCTGGTAGGCGCTTCAGATCCCTCCAGACTAAGACTAATAGGCACTGGAGAAGTTTTTTCCCTACTGCGGTCACTTTGCTGAACAGTTAACTGCCGGTTAACTGTCGGCTAACTATTACTTGGATTGCACTATTTGTATGTATAATCTGTATTTTCATTTATATTTATCATTATTATTGTTATGAGCAGAGAGACAACATCTGCCGGAAGTAAATTCCTTGTATGTGCACAGGTACTTGGCGATTAAAGTCTGATTCTGATTCTGATAAGGGTGGGGAGGGGGAAGCATAGAGAAGGTGAGGGAGGAAATGTGGGGAGATGAGGAGGGAAGATGAGGGCAGGAGGGGAGAGGGGAAGTTCTCCCTGTGGGCAGACAAGTTTCCCTCCTGGTTCAGGTTGGTGGGTTCATTAGCCGCTGCAAATTATCCCTGTGGGTGGGCTTGGGGTGGAATAAAATGAGAGTGATGGAAACGATAGCCAGCACAGCCTCAATGGGCCAATGTTGCATTCTGTGGATCCCCCCCCCCCACCCCGAGGTTCCCTCCTACCAGCTCAGCTCCCTCTCTGCATCCCACTTGCCCTGATGGCTCGAGTCAGTCAGAATGCCAGAACATGCTTGGAAACTTTCCTGAGCTGTTTCACCTCGTTGAAGGGGTTGTAAACATAAGTTGTATCAAGGCAAGCATGCAAGTTTACTCGTGCAGCCATCCCGCAGCTTCAACTCAGCCGCGCAGCCGTCGCAGCCTCTGCTGGGCCCTCCCTCCAGAACGGATCGAGTGAACCTCCCCTACGGCTGCTCCTGCTTTCGGTATCACCAACAGCAAGGGCATTACTGGGGCCAGTTCAGGGACTGCCCCAAAATTCCCGCTGAACTAAACGGCTGGAATGCACTGGGCACAGACGCAGAAAAAGCACGGAAAGGCGCCCGAACGCAAGATGCTGCTGACACTCGAAATCCTGAGCAACTCACACAAAATCCTGGAGAAACTCAGCAGGCCAGGCCTCGTCAATGGAGGAGAACACACAGCTAATGATTCGGGCTGAGACCCTTCACCAGGAATGGAAAGGTAGGGGGCAGTAGCCAGAAAAAGAAGATGGGGGAAGGAGGAGTAATTACCAGAAATTACAGGCACCATTTTCCACGTAGAAAAAGATGCCTCGTACGCCAAGATGCTGGTTATCGACTTCAGCTGGCTGTCTGTCATGATTGTCTCCCAGAAGCTGGCCTCGTTGGGTCTCAACACCAATTTCTCTAACTAGATCTTGGTCTTCTGACATAAAGACCACAGTCAGTCCATGTTGGCAGAAACAGCTCAAGCTCCATCAGGTACTGCACCTTCTCCCTGCCCCTGCCCCTGCCCCTGCCCCGGGCAGCATACTCAGTGTGTTGCTGTTCGTGCTGCTAACGTATGACCACACTGAATCAATGACACAGCGGCGGCTGGCCTCATCAACAACAACGATGAGACTGTGTACAGAGAGGAGGGAGAGTGGTCGGTACAACACCGCGAGCGCAACACCTTCAGTCTCAACATGGACAAGACCAAAGAGTTGACTGTGGACTTTAGAAAGGTGCAAGCTGACCACTCCTCACTGCACATACAGAGCTCCTGCACGGACAGAGTTTCTGGGATGACTTCACCTGACCCATCAACACCACCGCCTTCGCCCAGAAAGAACGCGTCCCCACTCCCTGAGGAGGCTGAGGCAAGTGAGGCTCCACCACGACCACCACACCCCACAACTCTAAGCAATTTTTACAGGAGCACCATCTTGACCAGCGACATCAGGAATTGCAAGGCATCTCACCACAAGACCTACAAGGGATTGTGAAAAGTTCTGAGCGGAACATCAGGGTCGCTGTTCCACCATATTTACCAGGATCGCTGCAAGGCCCTTAGCATTGTCAATGATTGCTTACATCCATTGAACAATCTCTTTGACCCCCTACCACCAGGCAGGAGGTACCGTAGCATTAGGACAAGGACTGTTAGGATGGGAAACAGCTTCCTCTCCAAGGGCTGTGAGAGTACTGAACCCCCAGGTGTCATCACTTATGAAGTGCCAGTAGCAATACACTGCTTACTTTATAAACGCGTGTCATAAATGCACCGTATTTGTGGTAATATTACTTTGTGTTGTGTGTGAGGTATATGTACTGTGTTGTACACCTTGGTCCAGAGAAACATAGGTTGTCTGTGGTTGAAATGGCAATAAACTTGAACTCGAAATCCATTGTTCTGTCATCAGGTTGGAAGCCAAGCAGACGGGACACGAGGTGTTGCTCCTCCAGCCAGGTTTGGCCTCACTGTCCAGCCCTCGTGTAAGGGTAGAGAGTTGACCAGCAGAGGGGCAGGTCCTTTTGACTCACTGTCTACAATCACTCACCTTCACCCGCTTCAGCTTTCTGTACGTTGGTAATTCCCATTGCAGAATCACTTCTTTGAAGTCCTGCGAGTGTTTGCCTCCACTACCAGCTTGGCCGTGCCTTCCAGACAACAGCTACTGTGTATGGAAAAATTACTCCCACGGAATCCCCTCTGCATCTCTTTCCCCTCTCATTCAACCCATTCTCTAAGTTTTACATAACTTTGCCGTGGACAGTCCCAAGCCCGGATTGGGAATGGGGTTAGCAACCCCAGTGCTACTGAAACGGCAAAGACCTTACTCCTGAAAGACAAAGGATCTTCGTCTAGAAGATCCTCTGCACTTTTTTATGGGTACCTCTGTGTTTCTTGTCTTGTGGCTGCCTGTAAGGATCGATTGTACAATGTATACATACTTTTGATAATAAATGTACTTTTAACTTTGAAAACATGAAATGGACTACACCTGGGGACAATTTGAAAGACTGAACTGGGACAATGGAGCTACTGTTGGCAGCCTATGCCCCAGCAGCAGTGACGGGATGAACTCAACGTTTACACACCTAATCACGGCAGGAAGATCCTTACTACCCACACACCCCAGGAGTGAAAACAAAGCCAGCCCCCAATCTCTCCTCCCGCCGATGTTCTGTGCACCCCGTCGCCGTGCTCCGTGGAAGATGCAAGGGACAAACTGGAGTCTGGCTTTCAAAGGGCGCTGATGCAGGGACCACCGGCTACAGGCGGCAAACTTAACGCCCTAACAGAATGCAGAGGCCGGAAGGAAGCTGCCAAGTTTCGACATGCCCTCCCTCTCAACAGCAGGGGTCAACTGAAAACTGAAGCAAACATCAGGGCACAAGTTGTTTTTCATAGACCACACCGTCAGCAACAGCCCTCCCTCCCACCCACCCTCCAAATGCTTGCAGGCTGAATCACTCAGTCACCTCCTGCTCAGTCTTTCGCTTTTTTTTCCGTTTCCAAGGAAAAAGCACTAACGACTTTCCCTCCTTTGATGCCTTGCTGTCATGTCAATCCCACCTTCACGTGGGGACGGGGGTCACCGAGGGACACATGTCCATTGCTGGAGTGTGTGTGTGGGGGGGGGGGGGGAGCTTTCTGATTGTGAAACGGCAGGGAGATGCTTCAAGCCTTGCTGATCGCTCGGGTAACCGGGCAGCTTTAAAGCATTTTGGTGACAAATGGAGGGCTTTGTTGGTTTAAGAGAGTGATTTTTGTTCTGGGTTTGAGATCAGGTAGGTTGCAAGTACACACACACACTCACACAGACACAGAGACACACACACACACAATCACACACAGACACACACAATCACACACACAATCACACACAGACACACACAATCACACACACACACACACAATCACACAGACACACACAATCACACACACACACACAAACACACAATCACACACAGACACACACAGACACACACACAAACACACTCACACAAACACACACACACTCACACACTCACTCACACACACACTCACTCACACTCACAGACTCACTCACTCACACAAACACGCACACACTCACTCACACACACAGACACAAACACACACATACACTCACACAGACACACACACTCACACACACAGACACAAACACACACACACACACTCACAGACACACACACTCACTCACACACACAGACACACACTCACTCACACACACAGACACAAACACACACACACACTCACACAAACACGCACACACTCACTCACTCACACACGTTGCTTTAGCACCTTCCCCTTGTAAGGAGGCCCCCAGCCCCCTCTGGGCCCAGCGCTGTAACAGGCCCCCCCCATGTGTCCCTCCCAGGCTGTTTATTGCCGTGTAGCAGATCACGTGGCCTGTCCCCTCCTCCCGAATGTGCAAACAACAAGGACGTCAGTATACCTTAGACAAGGCTGACTCTGTACCTCGCCCGATGCTCCGTGCAGGCTCAGCTCACAGCCCTCCCCACACCCCCAGAGTCACCCCCATTTCGTGTCAGCAGCACACTCCGATGTAATCCGCCACCCACTGTGTGTCCGCGTAGAGAGTGGCAAAGTGGGAGAGATGTGCGCTGGATCAAAACAGGAAAGGCATCAGTCCATTCCGGGCACGGGCTCCGCTCCAGATCCTACAGCAAGCCTGTCACAAACAATTCCCATACACACTCACACACGCAGCAACAGTCTTTACAAACTGAAGCTTATTGAAACCACTGGGAAGGAAAAACAAACCCAGGTCACGGCAGCCTCAGCAGAGGTATTGCCCACCCGTGCCACCTCTCTGAGAGCCCCCCGGCTGGCTGGTGGGCACCAGGAGCCGAGGGAAGCGCAAACCAGATGAACAGGTGGTGGCGGCGGCACAGGACCGCGACCTGTCCTGGGAGATTCCCCAAAACATTTACGCATCCCCTCCCACTAACTGACTGCCCAAACCCATTTGCCTAACCCTCCCTCCCCACTCACCCCACCACCTGTGTTATCCTGGGCAAAACACAACACACTCACGCTCCGCCTCTCCAAACACCCAAAACATCCTGAATGTGCCACTGAGGAGTCCCCGACAAAGGCACCATCATGTCCAACCCGGCAGGCAGAGACCTTCCCACAGTGGACCCTCCCTCAGTTCCACACCTCCCACAGTGGACCCTCCCTCAGTTCCACACCTCCCACAGTGGACCCTCCCTCAGTTCCACACCTCCCACAGTGGACCCTCCCTCAGTTCCACACCTCCCACGGTGGACCCTCCCTCAGTTCCACACCTCCCACAGTGGACCCTCCCTCAGTTCCACATCTCCCACGGTGGACCCTCCCTCTTGTTCCACATCTCCCACGGTGGACCCTCCCTCAGTTCCACATCTCCCACGGTGGACCCTCCCTCTTGTTCCACATCTTCCACAGTGGACCCTCCCACAGTGGGACCCTCCCTCAGTTCCACACCTCCCACAGTGGGACCCTCCCTCATCTCCGCACCTCCCACAGTGGGACCCTCCCTCATCTCCGCACCTCCCACATTGGGAGTCTCCCTCAGCACTGCCCCTCCCACAGTGGGAGCCTCCCTCATCTCCGTCCCTCCTACAGTGGGAGCCTCCCTCATCTCCGCCCCCCCTACACTATGGTACCCCCACAGTATTGCCTCTTCCTGAGTCATTGGAAAGCCAGCCTGGATCTCAGGTTCGAGCCCTCCACCTTATGACACAACGCGAGGCACCTCACAATAACTCACGAGGGTGGTCCTCTGTGTGACGTCAACGCCTGTGAGAAGACCCCGAGTGCCTTGCGTGACAGCACTGGTGTGAAGCTTTGTATTTACTGTAAATACCCACAGGAAAATTAACTGGGACACTATACTCACGTCATTCTACAGGTGTGTCGTAGAGAGCCTCCTGACAAGCTCCATCAGCACACGGTACGGGGACTGCACTGGCGACAGGAAGGCTCTGCAACGGAGAGTCAAAACTGCCCGATGCATCACTGGCACCAGCCTACCCGCTATCAAGGACATAGATACAGGAAGGGGCCAGAAAAGGGCCAGTGACATCGTGCAGGATCCCACTTACCTGCTCATGGACTTTTTGTCCCACTCCCATCAGCGAAGAGGTTATGTAGCATCCATGGGAGGACCTCCAGAGTCAAAAACAATTACCTACCCCAGCACCTCCACCACTACTTTATAACTTCTTGTCCGTCACATTACGCACACACTTCCATGCCTAGTGTCACTTCATGGACAATCAATCAATGTATATAAGCTATGTTACATATTTATAATATTTATTTTTTAAATTATTTTGTGTTTCTCATCTTGTGTTTTTTTGTGCTGCTTCGGATCCAGAGTTACAAATTATTTTCTTTTCCTTTACACTTGTGCACTGGAAATGACATTAAACAATACTGAATCTCAGGATATACGGTGACATGTATGTACTTCGATAATCAACTTACTTTGAACTTTTTTAAAAAACTTCATTAACCAATTACTTCCTCTCGACAGCAAGGCAGAGTGACTGTGTGTGATTAAGCTGCCCTATCTGCCCTCCCACAATGGGATCAGTGCACGGTGGCTCCCTAACATTTGTCTGGCTCTTGATCAACATTGGAGCTTCCTCACCGATTCCGGGGGGAGCGCAGTGATTGATCACTGTGGCTCACCAGCACCTTACAACTGGGCAGCAAATGGTGGCATCGCCAATGAGACCCCGTTGCACTGAGAAATTCAGTGCGTTATTGACAGCTCCTGAAGGTTGTTACAGACAGGGGTGGGAGCGGGGATAAGCTCCCACTCCCTATTAAATGCTTCTAATGGCGTGCGTCTCAGATAGCCTCTGACAACCAAGTCTGACTCCTGGCCTTTACGTGTGACCTAGCTACTGAGCCTACTGTTTCTACTGACAAGAGAATGGGCAAAGGCAGGTCACTGGCGCCTTCAAACCAGTCACTCTGGCAGCTTGGCTCCTTTAGAAGGAAAGCTCTGATCTCAAACCTCCTCTGCCTCGTGGCTACACCCACGCATTCGGAAGGCTTTGGGAGTAAACCCAGAGGAAAACTGCGGAGCTGGAGTCCCGAAGGAGGGGAGGGGAGGGGAGACAGACAGGGGAAGGGGGAGAGATGGGGGAGCCTGGCGATGACACAAGTAGGCTACTTCGTGCAGTGGGCAATACGTGACAATCACTGACTCAGACTGGAGTGAGACGGCGAGACGGAAATAAAGAACAGAGCAGCCAAAGGCCACCCGAGTCTTCCCAAAAGTGAGGGGTTAACCACTGTTGTGATGGGGCCACACTCAGGTTGGAGGAACAACGTCTGGGTAGCCTCCAACCGGATGGCATGAACATTGATTTCCCTAACTTCTGTTAATGCCCCTCCTTCCCTTCTTACCCCATCCCTGATTTATTTATTTATTGGCTCTCCTTTTTTTCCCTCTTTTCTCTCTCTCTCTCTCTCTCTGACCCTCTCACAATCACTTTGTCTGCTCTCCATCTCCCTCTGGTGCTCCCCTCCCACTTTCTTTCTCCCTCGGCCTCCCGTCCCATGATCCTTTCCCTTCTCCAGCTCTGTATCACTTTTGCCAATCACCTTTCAATCAGCTTCACCCCACCGCCTCCGATCTTCTCCTATCATTTTGCATTTCCCCCTCCCCTGCCACTTACAAATCTCTTACTATCAGTTAGTCCTGACGAAGGGTCTCGGCCCGAAACGTCGACAGTGCTTCTCCCTATAGATGCTGCCTGGCCTGCTGAGTTCCACCAGCATTTTATGTGTGTAGCTTGAACTTCCAGCATCTGCAGATTTCCTCGCGTTTGCGTTTAAAAGCTCTCCTTGCGGCAACAGGAGGCAATCCCATAGTCCTGCCCAGGATCAGAGCTTGGAGTTGTGTAGCAAGTCTACCATTCACAAAGTAAAATAGACAACTAAATACTGACAGCAGGCAAAATTGAACCGAACCGATCCCAAGGGGGCATCCTCTCTGTCGGGGCAGTGTGCCAGGAAGGCAGCGTCCACCAGTAAGGACCACGCAGGACTCGCCCTCTTTGGTCTACAACACCTCGCCTTCCGATTTCTGACCGTTCAATTAACCCTCTTTTTCATTATTTATTTATTTGTAACTTGTGGTGATTTTATATCTTGCACTGTACCTCATCTGCAAAACAAATGTCATGATCACACACACGGTTCAGCTGTGGTGGGCTTCCCCGCTGCTGGACACCGTCAGTTTCCCCCACTGGGAGGGGAGCAGGAGGAGGTGGTCAGGGTGGGAGTCACTCGAGGGGTTTCAACCTGGAGACAAGCTGGGGAGAGTCTGGGCACATACGGGGTCACGCAGTGCTGGGTGTGTGAGTAAGCGTGCGCGCAGTCGTGTGTGTGCGTGCGTGTGTGTGTGTGTGTGTGTGTGTGCGTGCACGCGCGCGCACATATCCACAAGTATACACACGCGCACATGCACCCTCAGGGGTACAGACACACAAATTCCCTCAACCAGCAAGAAACAAAAGGGGGTGGGGGGAGATTGCTAAACTATTCACTACTACAGGTCTTATTAAAAGCTACTTCATCGCCAACCAGTTCACTCAAGCTGCTAATTCGTGTGGACTCCCCAGAGTACAGACTCGCGACCTCTGCTCCAAGGTTACAAACTTCAGAAGTTCACCCAGCCGCTGCTCTGCCGAGAGAAACACAAACGGAACGCCTTGGCCCAGTGCCGCCAGCTGCCCGGTTAGCAGGCTGCAGTCAGCATGCCTCAGGCTAACAGTATCGTCCTGACCTCTCACTGTAACAGGCTCCCACTGCTCAGTATGTCCTAGCCAACTTGCTCCTGGGGCTGGCAAAATCCGCCGCCCGTGGGTCTTGGAAACGGGTGGCGGGAGGATCTCCCCGGGCAGACTGCCTGGCAATGTTTAGGGGGTATGTTCGTGCCCGGGTAACTATTGAAAAAGAACACACGCAGTCCACGGCGGCCTCGGAGGAGTTTCGAGACCGTTGGGCTCCGCGGGGTGTAAATGCCATCGTGGATAGGGATGGCAACATTCTGGTGTAATGTCTATTGTCTATTTGAAGTGCAGTAATTGTGTTTGCCGCTGTTTTGTATATATTGTAGAGCACCGATATTTGTAATAAAGGATTTTGTAATAATAAAAAAAACTGCTCAGTAAAACCCCCACATTCGCCACTTTAACCGCCAGACTGATCTCTCCTTTATAATGACAGTGCCCCATCACACCCAGAACTAATGATCGTTCTTTATACCTGGGAGTCCCTACTCTTGGGGACAAGCTAACTTGTCTTCCCAACTTCAAAGGAGCCCAAAGTTCTTCGCAAATTCCCTAGGGTGTGGCTTTGTACAAGATGGCAGCACAGGAGCTCCCTTTATCCCCTGTCCCACCCTCCTCTCCTGGAAATCTAACCCAACACGCAGACAGACAGACAGGCACACACACACACACACACACACACACACACACACACACACAATGCTGCAGGAACTCAGCTGTCCAGCCAGCATCTACAGAAAAGAGTAAACAGTCAACATTTTGGGCCAAGACCCTTCTTCAGGACTGAGAGGGAAGGGGGAGATGCCTGAGTTGAAAAGGTGGGGGTGTTTAGCTGAAAGGTGATGGGTGAAGCCAGGTTGGGGGAGGGGGGGATCCAGGGCTGGAGAAGAAAGAATCTGATAGGAGAGGAGAGTGGACCACGGGAGGAAGGGAAGGAGGAGGGGACTTGGGGGGGGGGGAGTGATAGACAGCAG
Source organism: Hypanus sabinus (assembly GCF_030144855.1). Lineage (NCBI taxonomy): Eukaryota > Metazoa > Chordata > Chondrichthyes > Myliobatiformes > Dasyatidae > Hypanus > Hypanus sabinus. Next base: position 60,152,840 of record NC_082726.1, read on the forward strand.
AGAAGAGGTAAAAGGTCAAAGTGGGGAATAGATGGTTGGGGGGGATTTGTTCACCAGAAGGAGAAATCGCTATTTATGCTATCAGGTTGAAGGCCAGACAGAATATAAGGTGTTGACCCTCCATCTAGAGGGCGGCCTCATCTTGGCACAAGAGGCGGCCATAGATTGACACATCGGAATGGGAATTAAAATGTTTGGCCACTGTAAAGTCCTGTTTGTAGTAGATGGTGTGGAGGTGCTTAATGAAGCTGAGCCCAATCTATGATGGGTTTCATCAATATAGATAATGGAAAGGAGGGATGTGAACCAGCCTTAGGAGAATGGGATTAGCTTAGATGGGCACCTTGGTTGGTATGGTCTGTTTGGGTCAAAGGGCCTGTTTTCATGCTGCCAGTCTCTGTGGCTACCTGCATGCTTTTGTTAGCCCACAACCAAATAACCTCCCAGCTTCCATCATTATTTCTGTCCTTCCTCCTCCTGATGGAGGGCCAAGCCCAAAACAGACAGACAGGCGTCATTGATCCCGAGGGAAACTGGGTGAAACGTCCCTCTCCATAGACGCTGCCTGACCTGCTGAGTTCCTCCAGCATTTTGCGTGTGTTGCTTCGCTCCTCCACTTATCATCCCCTCCTCACCGGGATACACCTATCACTTGCCACCTCTTGCTCCACTCTTTCCCTTTCACCTCTTTGTAACGGCTGTACACCCTCTATCGCTCAGTCCAGGTAAAGGTCTCAGCCCTCAGCTGGGACGTGCCCTCTTCTTGTTACTACCATCAGGGAGGAGCTACAGGACACTGAAGACACACACTCAACCTTTCAAGAACACCTTCTTCCCCTCTGCCATTACGTCTCTACCAAAGGAGGTGTAAGGCACACCTTTCCTCCGCCAGCCGTCACTACATACAGACCAGACTGCCTCCTCTAGAGGACACAGTGAACCTGAGAGCTCTTAACAACAACCACAAACCTGCAGGTGATGGAAGTCTGAGATTAAAACAAAACGAGCACTCATCAGGTCAACTCCGACATGGACAGTCTCAAGCCCGGCTACGAAAGGAGGACGGTACAAACTCCATGCCGTAAAAACCCAGAGCTACACAAATGCCAACAGAAGCTCCAAAGACCTCATTCCTGGGAGAGGAGGATTCTGTGATGGGTTACAGCTTGAAAGACTGGCGCAGGACAGAGGACGCTGGTGAGCTGCCGTCCACAGGTAGGGGTGATGGCCTTTAAGTAAGGACCCTTCACATCAGCCAGCAGCAGGGCAGAGAGGAACAGTTGACAGTTCACAGTCCAACGAAGGACCTTTAACTCGAATCATTAACTGCCTCTCTCTCCACAGATGCTGCCTGACCAATGGATTGTATTTCGGTTTTTAAATGATGGTTTGGTCACATTTGCTGATGCTAGTTTTGCATTCCAGATTTAAACAGACGGAGAGAGGTGTATTTAAACAGGACGTACAGGACAATCTAAAGCGCATTCCTGCCAGTGAAGTACTAATGATCTCTGATTCATGGTCGTAGAGAGAAACATGCAAGGCACACTTTCAAATGAAACAAGGACGGGAGCATTCTGTGCCGAGTCCCACAGAAACACAGCATCAAAACAGGCTGTTTGGCCCATCGAGTCTGTGCCAACCATCAACCACGCACTTCCACTAATCCTACATTAACACCTGATTTTACTTTCCTCTGACGCTAATCAACTCTTTCCGAATTATACCATTTATCTACACGCTACGGGAAATTTACAGTGGCAAATTAATCTTATCAAATTACACGTTTGGGAAGTGGGAGGAAACTGGAGCACCCAGGGCAAGTCACAGGGAGGACGTGCGAACTCCATACGGACAGCACCCGCGGTCAGGATTGGTCTGAGGTTGCTGAAGTTGTGAGGCAGTGGCTTCACTACGGGAACACAACTGTAAAATCACAGACAGAATCCAGCAGAGGCTGCCTAATCCGCTCTGGAAGCTTTCAATGAGGGTGACCGTCGTGGGGACAGCTCTCCATTGCAGAAATATCGCTGCCATATGCTGTGAAATTTGTCGCTGGCGGCAGCAGTACATTACGATACGTAATAATAAAAACTAGAAATTACTAGAAGTAAGTAGTACAGAAAGAGACAAAAAGGTGAGGTAGTGTTCACCGGTTCATTGTCCATTCAGAATTCTGATGGTGGAGGGGAAGAAGCTGTTGCTGAACGGTTGAGTGCGTCTCTTCAGGCTCCTGTACCTCCTCCTTGACGGTAGCAATGAGAAGAGGGCCTGTCCTGGGTGATGGGGTCCATAATGATGGATGCCATGTTCCTGAGGCATCACCTTTTTGAGGATGTCCTCACTGTAGAGGAGGCAAGTGGCCATGACAGAGCTGGCCGAGTTTACAACTTGCTGCAGCTTTTTCTGTTTCACTACACCCAAACAGGGCAGCAGAGCCTTGCACTAACATCTTCTCCAGCAGACAGCACCTCTGACAGCATGCCACTGCTTCAGATCCACACAGGAGCATCGAATGCAGGCCTGTGGTGGGGACTGAACCACAATTCTTCCCACAGAGAAGGCACAAGTGGCATAGAGCAAATCAGCATTGAGAGCACTCTGTCCAGTGGGCAATCGTTCATATTAATCCATCTTCTAGCACGTGACAAAAAGCCTTTCTGATTTGCATGCCTGTCTAGCAATTATTTTTAACAGGCAGGGACTTTCTTTCCACTTCTTTCTCTGGAAGAGCATTCCACGTTCTCACGAGTCTCCGGGTGAGAAAGGTCCACCTCAGATCCTCCTAATTTCCTACACCTTACCCTAAATCTGTGTTCTGTAGGCTTGTCACTTATCAGTGATGAGGTTTCCTGCAGTATTATATTCATCATTCCCCAGCAACATCCCAGTGAATCCCCCTGTAAACTGCCCAGCATTGTCACATGCACAAAGTCCTGGCCAAGGCTCAGGGAATTACTCAAATCAGTTCCGAAACAGACTCCCATTCGGGGTAGGAGGATCTTGGAGTTTTGTTCATCCCAGATGCAGCGGCAACTAACCCTACCCCCCCTCCCATCCCCCACCTGCCCATGGCTGACCACTCGCGGGTGTAGAACCGTCCTGCTCGGCGTGCCACTGCCACCCACTGGAGAACGGTTGAACTGCAGGCTGCCCACCCACCCACCCACCCACGCCGTCTCCTTCCTTCACAAGCTCCAGGTCAAACTCTGGTCCCGGCTGCCCCGCAGGGGTCCCCTCACCACAAGGAATGCAGCTCACTGCCTCCAGCTCTGGGGCAAGCAAAGACCGGGTCTAAGTGTTCCCCACCCAGGATGGAAAGCAAGGGGTTTAATTCACAGCAGCATAGCGGTTCCAGCTCAGGGTGGAGTTCGGAATTCAGTTCCAGCGCCGTTTGTACATTCTCCCCGTGACCTCGCGGGTTTCCTCCAGGTGCTCTGGTTTCCTCCCACAGCCTAAAGGTTAGTAGGTTAAATGGTCATTGTTAATTGCCCTGTGATTAGGCTAGTATTAAATAGATGCCTTGCTGAGCAGTGTGGCTCATGGGCTAGATGAGCCTGTTCCACACTGTAACTCTAAATAAAAAAAAACAGGGGGTGGTCACCGGTCACCATAGATGCCTCGGCACTGGGCAGGTGAGATGCTGCATGTCTCCCACATCACTGGACACTGGGCAGGTGAGGTCCCCGACACCACTGTACACTGGTGACTATGTGGCCAAATCCTGCTCCAGTTCCACCTGCAAGTTCGTAGACAACTCCACTGCAGAGGGCCACATTTCAGAGAGAGAAATTAGTAACCTTTCGCTCAATATCAGGAACGAAGATGGTCACTGACTTCAGAAAGGGGGAAGATGTATGTGATCCTGTCTACTTCAACAATGTTCAGGTTGAGAGCTTCAAGTTCCTAGTTCCTTCCTGGTTCAACCACGCTGGTGTCACGGCCAAGGAAGTTGACTAACACCCCTCCTACCCCTCATGAGGCTACAGAAATTTGGCACGTCGTTCTTGACTCTCAACAATTTTTATTGCTGCCCCACAGAAAGCATTCTGTCCAGATGCATAACCGCTTGGTGTGACACGTAACCACAAGAAACTGCAGAAAGTTATGGACACAGTTCAGCACACGACAGCAAGCAGCCTCCTCTCTTTGGGATTTGTCTAAACCTCTTGCTGCCTCGGTAAAGCAGCCAGTGTTATCAAACAGCCCACCCACTTCAAACATCCTCTCTGTATACAGTACGTACACACAGAAAGGTGCTGGAAAAGAGCCAGTAACATCATGAAGAATCCCACCCACCCTGTTCATGGACTGTTTGTCCCACTCCCATCAGGGAGGAGGCTATGTAGCATCCACACCAGGACCACCAGACTCAAAAACAGTTACTTTCTCCAAGCAGCAAGACTGATCAACACCTCAAACCACTAACCCCCAACACCCCTACTTTATCATTTCATGTCATGTCCACAGACATCCCTGTGCCTAGCACCACTTTATGAACGTAAGAAATAGGTGCAGGAGTAGGCATCTGGTATATCGATCTGCTCCGTCATTCAATAAGATCATGGCTGATCTGACCAGAGACTCACCTCCACCTACCTGCCTTTTCCCCAAAACCCTCAATTCCTCTACTATGCAAAAATCAATCTATATCTACAGTTACATCTATACATACAAGCTATCTTATGTATTTATATTTATTGTTATTTTTTAATTATTGCATAATCCCAGATCCGGAGTAACAATTATTTTGTTCTCCTTTACACTTGTGTACTGGAAATTACATTAAACAATCCTGAAACGATCTTGAATCTTCTCTCTCCCATCAGACTCGAGGACAGCTTCTATCTCATTGTTCTCAGGCTCTTGGGCAGATCTGTTATCTAAGATGGATACTTGACCTCACTATCTATCTCATGATGATACACATTATATTTTACTTGCATTGTGCTCTTCTCCCGAAGCTGTTACACTTTATTCTGCAATTGTTATTGTTTTACCTTGTTCCACCTCAACGCGCTGTGTAGTGATTTGATCTGCATGAACAGTGTGCAAGTCAAGCTTGGTACATGTGACAATAATAAGCCAATACCAACACATGGAGGGGATTAGATTCAGTTTAAAATGGCGGGCGGGGAAGCGATCGTTTTGTGAAATGGATCAGCGGGACCCGAATACCCTCTGACCTTCAGCAGGGCTTTGTGAAGAACGGTAGCGTGCACACCCACAGCACAGAGGGCAAGTGGGGCAGCCAAAACACTGGGCTAAAACTTCTGATTTCAAACACTGTGAGAAACCAGATCCTGAGTAACAAAGTGGCCAGGGCAGACGATGAGGCAGCGGACAGTACACCCGTTCTGATATCTGTTGTTGCCCCGACTCCACTGGCACTAATGCTTTGTACTCAGGTCACTGCTGGCGTGCGGCCTTGCTGCCGCAGGCTCCCAGGGCAGATACATCGCCCTCGCACGTCACCGGCGGCCGTGTCTTCCGCAGCCACTTCCCACGCTCTGGAATTTCTTCCCTAAGCCCCTCCAACACGCTGCTTTGAATTGCTTTGAGGGCGAGACACCGATTATACTCTAGGCCGAGGTAGGAAGACCTTGGATGAAGATTTGAGGAGGAGAACTAAAGAAGCACATCCAACTCATTGTTCCTCTTGGTCTCACTTTATTTAGGATGGAACAGGCTCTTCGAGCAACCTACCAATTTAACCCTAGCTCCATCGCAGGAAGCTTTACAATGACTAATTAACCTAATAGCCAGTACATCTTAGGACTGGAGCACCCACGCATGCACGAGAAGGAACAGACAGACTTGCTTACAGAGGATGCCGGAATTGAACTCCGAACTCCGACACCCCGAGTTGTAATAGCGTCACGCCAACTGCTAAGCTACCGTGGCGCCCCAGTTCCTGCCCCGTCCTGGACGGAATGAAGGGAGCATTCTCCAGCACTGTGCCCTACTGCCCAAGAAGGGCATCAGCGCAGTGCCATGCCAAGTGGTGCAGCTGGCAGAGTTGCCGTCTCAACTCCAGAGAGATGGATGGGCGCAATCGCAACCTCGGGTGCCGTCTGTACGGAGTTGACACGCCCACCCTGTGACTGGGTAGCTTTCTCACAAGTGATCCGGTTTCCTCCCACATCCCAAACAGGTTCAGCCTGGAAAACTGATTGGCCACTGTAAATTGCCCTGAGCATGTAGGTGAGCAGTAGGAATTGAGGGGAATGTGGGTAGGTGAGGGGTAGGACCCAGAGAGTATTGATGGGAATTTAAGGAGAATAAGAAGGGTTAGTCTTTACAATTTTGTGTAACTGGTAAACACAAGAGATTGTGCAGATGTTGGAAATCCAGAGTAATACACACAAAATGCTGGAGAAACTCAGCAGATCAGGCAGCGTCTATGGAGAGGAGAGTGGGCCATGGGAGAAAAAGGAGGGGCACCAGTGGGAGCTGATAGGCAGTTGAAAAGAGGTGAGAAGCCAGAACAGGGAAGAGGGAATTGAAAGGGAATTTTATTTACCGGAGGGAGAAATCGAATATTCATGCCATCAGGTTAGAGGTTAACCAGACAATATGAGGCGTTGCTCCTCCACCCTGAGAGTGACCTCACTGTGGCACAAAAGCAGGTCATGGAATGACATGTTGGAATGGGAATGGGAATGGGAACTAAAACGGTTGGATACCAGGAAATTCTGCTTTTGGTGGATGGAGCGGAGGGGCTCAACAAAGCGGTTCCCCAATTGTGTCAGCTCTCACCAATGTAGAGGGGGCCACATCAGGAGCACCAGACAACACAGATGAAGGTGTTGTCTCACCTGGAAGGACTGTCTGGGGCTCTAAATGGAGGTGAGGGCGGAAGTGAGTGGGCAGGTGTAGCACTTGCTCCACTTGCAGAGATAAATGCCAGGAGGGAGATTAGTGAGGAGGCCGAAATGGAGAAGGGAATCATGGAAGGGGTGATCCCTGCGGAAAGCAGAGAGTGGTGGGGGGGGGGGGGAGTGAGAGGTCAAGATGTGTTTGCTGGTGGGGTCCCACTGAAGATGGCAGACACTGTTGGGAATGATGTGTTGGGTGCTAGGTAAGGACAAGAGGAACTCCAGCACTGTTAAGACGGTAGGAAGATGGGATGAGCGTGGATGTGCGGGAAACGGAGGAGATGCAGGAGAGGACAGCATCAATTGTGGAGGAAGAAAACCCCCATTTTTTGAAGGAATAAAGCCCCATCCTGGGAACAGATACAACGGACCCAAAGGACACGAGAAAATGGAATATCTTGTTTACAGGAGACAAGGCGGAGAGAAGTATAGTCAAGATAACCATGGGAAAGTAGGTTTATAAAAGATGTCAGTAGAAAATTTGCCTACAGAGATGGAGCCAGAGATTGAGAAATGGGAGGGAATGTCAGAAATGGTCCGTGAATTTAACGACAGGGTGGAAGTTGGAGGCAAAGTTGATGAAATTGATGAGCTCAGCATGGGTGCAGGAACCAGCACCAATGAGTCATCAGTGTAGTGAAGAAAGAGTTGGGGAACATTACCAGGGCCGGCTTGGAACATGGACTGTTCCACTTTGCCAACAAACAGGCAGACACTGCTGACGCCCATTCAGGTGCCCATGACTGTCTCTCAAGTCTGGAGAAAGTGGGCAGAGCCAAAGGAGAAATTGTTCAGGGTAAGAACCAGTTCTGCCAGATGAAGGAGTGTGGTGGTGATGGGAACTGATTGGTTCTGCAGAGAGCTTTAAGGCCTTCTTGATGGGCGGTGGGGGGCGGGGGGGGGTAGAAGAGTATAAGGACTGGACATCCATGATTAAAATGAGGTGGTCAAGACCAGGGAATTGAAGGCTGTTGAGATCGGGAGCAGGTGAGGTGTCTCAGACGTAGGTGGGAAGGGAATGAACCCAAGGGGGAGAGAATGGAGTCAAGTCATGAGGACATTAGTTCAGTGAGGCAGGAGCAGGCAGAGTTATCGGGTCTACCCGTACAATCAGATTTGTGGATCTTGGGTAGGAGGTAAATGCAAGCAGTTGGCGTAAGGGTTTGAGTTGGTGGCAGAGGATGGGAGATCTCCACGGTTGATGAAGCCAGTGATGATCCAGAGTGGGCCCCCTTCAAGGGGTAGGTAAGAGGAGGTGTCTGAGAATTGTTGCCTGGTTTCAGCAAGGTAGAGGCCTGTCTGCCGCACCACAGACAGACAGACATACTTTATTGATCCCGAGGGAAATTGGGTTTTGTTACAGCCGCACCAACCAAGAATAGTGAAGAAATATAGCAATATAAAACCATAAATTATTAAATAATAATGTTGATCATGCCCAGTGGAAATAAGTCCAGGACCAGCCTATTGACTCAGAGTGTCTGACACTCCGAGGGAGGAGTTGTAAAGTTTGATGGCCACAGGTAGGAATGACTTCCTATGATGCTCAGTGTTGCATCTCGGTGAAATGAGTCTCTGGCTGAATGTACTCCTGTGCCTAACCAGTACATTATGGAGTGGATGGGAGTCATTGCCCAAAATGGCATGCTACTTGGACAGCATCCTCTTTTCAGACACCACCGTCAGAGAGTCCAGTTCTACCCCCACAACATCACTGGCCTTACGAATGAGTTTGTTGATCCTGTTGGTGTCTGCTACCCTCAGCCTGCTGCCCCAGCACACAACAGAAAACATGATAGCACTGGCCACCACAGCCTCGTAGAACATCCTCAGCATCGTCCGGCAGATGTTAAAGGACCTCAGTCTCCTCAGGAAATAGAGACGGCATGCTCTTTGTCTGCGGGTTTGATGGTAAGGTTGGGATTGGTGCTGAGAGAGTGGAGGGCACTGCATTCAGAGGGGTAAAGTCTGAGGAGAGAGGAGTGCTGAACTTGAGCCAGTGGATGTCTCATCAGCTACTTGAGATGAAAAGATCCAGGGCAGGCAGAGAACCGGTGCAGGGTGTCCGAGAAGAGGATGGCTGAGACACGAGAAGGGATGGTCAGTGCAGGGTGGGGAATGGTCAGCATGGGCTTAATGGGTTGAAGGGCCTGGTTCTGTGTTACATCTTTCTGTGAGCCTGCTTTTATCCTTTTGAGTGCCGTACGTTCACCTGACATGGGCACTACGAACAAAGACTTGCGGGAGGAAGCTCACACCATGTACATTATCCCACCTTCCACGACCGAGATAGACAAACGTTGCCGCCTGGTGTTCCAGCTCAGCTCACGACTACGACTGTCCTACTTGGTCACGGTTAGCACGGCTGAGCCTGTGGCAGGGGAGGTGGGGGTGTGAGGACTGGCAGTGATTTGGAATGTGAACCATCACAAGAAATTCCCCAGCCAGTGCCAACGAGGAAACTGCAACACTCCCAGTGCAGCCAGGGGCCGGGTCGGGTACAGAGCGAGGACTGAGACAGGAACACAGGTGGCTTTGTCAGCCAAAAGCGGCCTGCAGCCACGGCAACTTATGCAAACCTGCTGGCTAACCCTGTCTTTTGGAGAAACAATGCAGCCTGGCCCAACCAAGGAAATGCAATCCATGCCTGCTGTACACGCAACATCATAACCCTAAACATAAAGAGGGCTTTGTCTTGTCTCTCAGGTTGGGCAACAGGGCAGCTGATAGCCCAGTAATGCTTCTCTTCTGGTTGGACAAGTTTCAGGGTTAGCCCGCCTCTCTTCAGGCTTGAAACGCCACAGGTAACGCTTCCTGCCTGAGACAAACAAACATCGATCTGTACCGTATCAGCTTGATCATGAGACTGTGGCAGATCAATCGTGTGCCGTACTGACCGGGTCTCCCACGAGTGCAGCGTCCACTCGTTTTGCAGGGGCTTCTGAGCGTGCATGGTTTCATCCTGGTGGGCTCTGTTCATATTTCACACACTGCAAGCTGCCCAGCATGTACTGTTACCAACATGACTCAGTAAACACCTTTAATTATATTACTCAATTGTCATTCTTGTTCTGCGCATATGTAATCGCCTTAACCTCAAACTATTGATTCAGAAAAAAACTTAATCACCCTGTTATAGGAAACATATGATTCAACTAGAAAGAGAACAGAAGATTTACCAGGTTATTGCCTGGACTTGGGTGCATGACTGGAATAGCCTAGAACTTAATACAGTGGAATACAAAAGCTGGAGAAGCTGAGTGGGGAATTTCATCCAGCATGTACTAGATGGGCCAAAGGGACCTGTTCTCATTGTTACCAGCATCGGGGAGGTGGTACAGGAGACTAAAGACACACTCAAATATTCAGCAATGGCTTTGCCGTCAAATTTCTGAGCCGTCCATGACCCCATGAACACTAACCTCACCCATTCCTCTTTTGCAGTATTCACCTATTTTGAAATTAGTAGTTTTGTGTCTTTGCACTGAACTGCTGTCACAAAACACATTTTGGTGACAATAAGCCTGATCCTGTTTCTGCACTAGGCCACTCCGTAACCGCTCCCCTCCCACTGCCCTCCGAGGAAGAGAGTTCCAAAGACTCAAAATTCTTCGACAAATGTTCAGTCATCCAGCTTAAACAAACGAACTCTTTATTCTTAAACAGTGAGAACTATTTCTATAAAAAATAATACCTCCTTGTCACCTACCCTGCAACAACTCTCAGGATTTTACACCTTCCCTCATTCCTCAGTATCTCTAAGACACTAAGATATAGCAACAGAATTCGACCACTTGGCCCATCAAGTGCTCCACCATTGAATCATGGCGGATGCATTTTCCCTCTCAGCTCCATTCTCCTGCCATCCTTCCATATCCCCTCCTGTCCTGACCAATCAAGAATCTATCAACCTCTGTCATAAATACACTCAATGACGGCCTCCACAGCCACTTCTGGCAACGAATTCCACAGATCCACCACCACCTGGCAAGGAAATTCCTCCTTATCTCCATTCTGGGCCTGTGTCCTCTGATCATAGACACTCCCACCAGAGGAAAGATCCTCCCCACATCCATTCTATCAGGACCTTTCACCATTCGATAGGTTTCAATTGGGTTACCCCTCATTCTTCTGAATTTAGTGAATACAAGGCCAGAGCCGTCAAATGCTCCTCATATGACCAGCCTTTCCCTCTCATGGATAGGGAACGAGACAAACATACTCAATGGACCAAATGGCCTTCCTTGTCCAACATTCTCAGATGAAGGAGTGCACAGTGACTCAACTGAGAAGGCAGACGGCTAATTTCAATGAGTAACCAATAAACAAAATGCCGGAGGAACTCTGTGGGTCAGGCAGCATCTTGGAGGGACGAATCATAAACACAAGAGGTTCTGCAGATGCTGAACACACACACACACACACACACACACACACTCACACTCACACACACACACACACACACACACACTCACACTCACACACACACTCACACACACACACACACACTCACACACACACTCACACTCACACACACTCACACACACACACACACACACACTCACACACACACACACACACTCACACTCACACACACACTCACACACACACACACACACACTCACACACACACTCACACTCACACACACACACACACACTCACACTCACACACACACACACACACACAGACACACACTCACACTCACACTCACACACACACACACTCACACTCACACACACACACACACACACACTCACACACACACTCACACACACACACACACACACACACACTCACACTCACACACACACACACACACACAAAGTGCTAGAGGAATTCAGCAAGCCAAGCATCTTATACGGAGAGGATTGAACAGTCGACTCTTCGGGTTGAGACTCTTCATCGGGGAGAAGTTTCCAGTCGAACTCAAACACCCATGTCAGCAAAAAAAAACCTATGAATATGTGAAAATCTGCATGCTGGAAATCCAAGCAAAAAACACACACACACTCTCTCTCTCTCTCTCCCTCCCTCTCTCTCTCAAGAAGGGGTTCGGCCCAAAACATCGACTGCTAACTCTTTTCCACAGGCGCTGCCTCGCCTGCTGAGTTTCTCCAGCATATTGTGTGGGCTGCTCTCTAAAAAAATCCTAACCTCAGGCGGGTGAGAATCCAAATATTGAACTCGATCAGCTCCTCTCTGAATTCAAGTTCATAATTACAGAGCTTGGAACATCCAATTAGCGTGGGTTGACTGTACTCACAGAGGAGCTCTCCTTCAAATAACGACAGCCGGATGTGAGGACTGCAACCTCTCCCAGATTGTCGAGGCCGATGAATGGATTGTCCCGAAGATCTGGAGCACGTGCAAGTGAGGGAGGGAGGAATCTCAGTGCTTCACGGGGCCGAACGTCTGGAGAGGACGGGGAATGTGTGAGATGCCCTAGGGTATCTGTGGGCTGGCGTAACATGGCCGGGGCTTCATGCTTTGGTTCCTGGTGGGGTCGCCCCTGCCAAACAGGTCAAAGAGTAGAGGAAAGGCCTAGAGGGGCCCACCGGACTTCCAGGTTCGGGGGTTCAGCTCAGGGCTCACAACCCTGACTGGTGAAACAACACCGTTACTGAAACGGCCACGAAGAGTCCTTCTACATCTGAGCGTGACGGTATTCCTGGGTCTCCACCCAGGACTTGCATGACTGACGGTTACTGACCAAGACGAAGCAACGGACACGATGAGGAAACCCTGATTGCTGCCCGAGACGGGACGGGCCTCCATTGCTGCCCGGCAGCAAGTCTGTTGGCGCTGGAAGCCTGTCGATACCCGCTGGCCGTCCTGCACGTTCCTCACGGATTTGACCTGAAGCAAAACGACTCATTTCACTGTATCTTTTGATGTTTCAATGTTCTTGTGAGAAATAAAGCTAATCTTTAAATCTTTCTCTTTTACCCTCTCTTGCGTAGTTTGTGACCAATTAACGTGGTCAGTGCTTTCCGGTGTCCCTGTGGTAACGCTCAGATTATAAGGAGTGCCCACAGCTCTCTTTTAAGTAGTGGTGAATAAGCCCGTGAGAGTTAAGAGACGAGGCCAACAGATATTACTGATCACTAACTTCCTGCAAAGGGGTCTGTCTCATTGTTGAGGCTATTGGGTCACGTAAAGATGGCAAGTTAGGATAGCAGATTTTCTTTCCCAAGAAACTTGGTCAATTTGTTGGGATTTTTTTTAAAACAACAATACAGTGGTTTTATCACCACAGATTTATTTTTCAGCCAATTAACCAAATTTAAATTCCTCAAGACGGCTGTATCGGGACTCGAACCCTTGCTGCAGGTTCCCTCAGTTCAGACTTCCGGCTTACTAACCCGACAACAGAACCACCCCTCAGGAGGAGGAGATGAGGCCTGAGAAGGGAACAATGGGCTGGAACTCTACAAGTAGTGAGAACACAGGTAGGCAGAATGGATATAAATGTTGAGGACTCCAAGGATTAAGTCAGGAACTGATCGTTCAATGTGAGTGTAAGGTAAATTTAAGTGAGATACTGAGGAACATTAACTCCACCATGAAAAGTCTCAAGCCCAGCTGCAAAAGGAGGAAGGTGGGCTCGGGGCTAGCAACACCATCCCACAAAAAAAAACCCAGAGCTACAAAAATGCCAACAGAAGCTCCACAGACCTCATCCCTGGGAGAGGAGGGATCTTGGAAGATGGGCTACATTTTTGAAGCACTGGCCCAGGACAGAGGACTTTGGCGAGCTGCCGTTGGAAGCCTACACCCCTGTAGGACTGATGGGCCGGGAAGAAGAACTGAGCAAGGTTATGGTTTAGCTGCTACTGATTTCATATTTCCTTAGGGATAGCAGGCCATTTGGCCCACTGAATCAATGCCAGCTCTCAGGGCAATGCCCCGTAACCCACCTCTCTCACATTCCGGTAGCTTTACTGTGCCAGTAACCCGGGATCAATTCCTGCTGCTACCTGTAACAAGTTTGTACATTCTCCCTGTGACCATGTGGGTTTCCCAGGTGCTCCGGTTTCCTCCCACATTCCAAAGACGGACCAGTTGGTAGGTTAATTGGTCATTGTATATTGTCCTGTGATAGGCTAGGATTAAATCTGGGGTTGCTAGGCAGTGCGGCCTGAAGGGTCAGAAAGCCTACTCCACACTGTATCTCAATGTAAAAAATTAAAACTCCCAGCCTCATGCCTAGATTCTTTCATCGCCCACTCATGCCGGGAGAGCAGTTTTACAGCAGCCAATTAACCTACTAACCCGACATTCCTTCGAGATGTGGGAGGAAAGAAAGAGCCCTCACAGGAAGCCTACCAGTCACAGGGAGGACAGGCAAACTCCACACGGACAGTACCAGAGGTGGCTGTCATGGGAAGGAGTATGGAAACGGCGTCAAGCTCAGTCTGCTCGTCGTCTGCACCCTGCCTCTTAGTTCCATAATCCAACCAACACCATCGCCTGGAAGCTGGCTGCCAGCCCACCCATCATCCTGATCCTTCATCATTGCTGGGTTACAATCCTGAAACACTGCCCCCCCCCCACCCCCATGGGGCATTTCAAGGAGTGCAGCAGTTCAAGATGGTAGCTCACCTGCCCCTTCTCAAGGACAACCAGGGATGAGCCACAGAACGCTGGTTCAGCCTGCAAACCCAGAAAAATCCACCCTTTTATGAGAGCGTGGCTTCCAATCTTCACCAGACATCCCGACATCCTGAGTACATCCTCACTGATTCAACTTCACCAGTAATTTGTACTCCTGCATTATTAACTCCCTTCATCCTGAACTGAACAATGATTTCATATCGATCTCCCTCCCCACTCTTTCTCTATATCAGTAGAACATTAACACTTCATCCCTCAAAGTTCAGTGTGCATTCGTTATCAAATTATGTCTGCTGTATACAACCCTGAGATTCGTCTTCCCACAGAAAGCCACAAACCAGAGAAAAACCATGGAACCCATCCAAGGAGAACATCAAACACCCAACAGTAAAAAAAACAAGCAGCAAAAATGGGCGAGAAATGCTCAGAACATAAAACACCAAACCACAGGGTCTTTGAAATAGTCTACAGCCACAACAGGTTTTACATCCATCGTAATGTATGGGCAACGGTGAGGATATTTTGTCCAAACCAGATGGTGGAGCCTTGCTGGCAATCCTTCTATAAGCAAGCTTTCTGTTCTACCTGTAACCACACTGTACGTGTGCAACTGACAACAAACGCAAGCTGACTCGGGCAAGTTCTGATGGGGTGAGGCGGGATGCATCACTGACCACAGCAGAGTGAGATAACCTACTTGAGTCTTGATGCTCCTGATAACTGTTTCAATCTTAGTCACTCCTCCACAATCATTGGATCCAAAACCAACAAATCCAGCAGGCAATCGAGCACCAGCCTCGGCAGGTTACGCACACACACGCAGGAGGATCATTACTGATCCTTCGGGCAAACGGCCCATTTCCCAGGTTAAGCAGTCCAACTCTTAACAGAGCACAGCATCACAGGGAAGCAGTTAGTGTAACGTTATTACAGATATTCTGCAATATTTCAATTACTGTCACAACTTCGGATTCATCGGTTGAGTATTCTGAGGGCCCTATGAGCTTTTTTTTTGCTGTCATTTTCTTTGAATTCTCTGCGCTTTACTTCTAATTTATTTATTAAGATACAGCCCTTCGAGCTGTGCCACCCAGCAATCCTCCGATCTAACCTAGCCTAATCACGGGACAATTTACAATAATCAATTAACCTACCAATGGGTGCTTCTTTGCACTGCGGAAGGAAAGTGGAGCACCCAAAGGTAACCCACGTGGTCACAGGGAGAACGGACAAACTCCTCAGAGGCATTGACAGGAATTGAACCCAGGTCGCCTGTACTGTAAAGCATTGCACTACCGTGCCATCCATTAATACTTATCTGTATTGTTGTGCTTTGGGGTTTTTTTGTGTGTTATTGTTAGGTCTTCTGAAATTTACTTCAAGTTGCAATTGTCCTTGAATACTTCCAATTAATTCTCCGAGAATTTGCAGGTGTCCAGTTAAGTATCCTTGGACTTTTGTCTCTTATCAGAATAGTTGCTTGCAAGCTTGTTATTAGTCTAGGGTTCTGTCAGCTAGGCATAGATTTGTTCGTGTCCTGGAGTCTATTTAAAGGGATAGTGCTAACTCCTTGTTGGCTCAGTCATCCTGATCCTTGCCTAGTGAAGTTCTGGCGAACCTATCCCACATTATCAGAGACCTTGTAATTTCAACTAACGCACACAGAATGCTGGAGGAACTCAGCAGGCCGGGCAGCATCTATAGAAAAGAGTACAGTTGACTTTTTGGGCCAAGATCCTTTGGCAGGACCTGTCATTTGGTGTGTGTCGCTTGGATTTTCAGCATCTGCACATTTTCTCTTGCTTGAGATTCCTAGTTTTGTTTAACCCTTCCGAGTCTCTGTACGATCCTGTGCTTGGGTCCAAAGACAATTAATAATGCCAGCAACCGGGGTTCAATTCCCGCCGTTGTCTGGAAGGAGTTTGTATGTTCTCCCTTTGACTGTGGTTTCGGATGCTCCGGTTTCCTCCCACATTCCAAAAACATACGAGTTAGTAGGTTAGTTGGTCACATGGATGTAATTTAACAGCGCGGGGCCCACAGAGCTGGAAGGGCCTGTTTCTGTGTTGTTTCTAAATAAGTTAAGTACAAATGAAACTCTGGTCCCCTTGGGCAGGACTGCTAACTTCAACCATGATGGCCTCCCAGCTGCCTACCCTGCATGCATAAAGTCCTCACCTGGACAACAGCCATTTGCCAAGTAACAGGAGAAACATATACAGTAACTATATGCCAAGGAAGGAAGTCAACAGGAGCACTGACAGCAATATAAAGCTTAAAACAAGCTGAGGGTACAGAAAGACGGCAAAACGAATACTGGACCCAGCCACAGAACGACACGTAACACATTGAACCCCAGGGATAAACATTTTAGTCAGTGTTAAGCTGGCAGGTACTAACATGTAACTAACCAGGTAACTCAGCTCTTCAGATTTGCATCTTAAGAAGTTGTGTAAAGTCAGGCTGAACATTGAAATTCATTTTAAAACCACAAGATAAAAGACATTTGCATCTGTGGTTGCTGGGTTGCAGAGCCTGACGGAAGGTGCACACGGAAAGGTGGGCAGGAAGTGATAAAGGAGCCCAGGGAGGCACTGATTCAAATTAGAGGGCACCAGATGTGAAAACCTCTCCGGTTTTACCACTGTAGCTGAGACCGGGAACTCTGTGCTATGGGGGCCGGGGGGAGCTTGCTGATCTCCTACAATCTAGTGATTACTAACAGGGAATCATAACCATAAACGAAGAGAATCATAAACTGGGGTCCAAGTGGAGGTGGGAGCTTGAAATGACCGAGCTGTCAGCAGGAACGTCCATTCGCGAGCGATTATTAGGGTTCATCCCAATGCTGCCAAATTTTCCTAAATCTGCCTCGACTCAGTGCTCGTTGGAGGAACCTGGCAGTGTCTGTGGGCAGGAAGAACTGCCCCCCTCAGTACCTCCCCCGAATCCCAGCTGAGTAGCCTTGGGATCCAGACTGACTGCAGGTTCCACCGGTACGCTACCTGGTCTCCGTTCCAGTCCCCTCCGACCCACCGTCAAACCGCAGCGTCCAACTGCCGAACCGGCCAGAACCACGCCAACACAGGGCTCGAGGGGTAGGTGGCCCAATCCGTGCGGGGAGCCATATGCCAAGGGCTTTTGAAGAGGAAAAGGTTTACCACCGCAGATCAGGCACAGACAGTTTGTTATTAAAATGCTGATTTTGCTGGGATGGGCGCACAACGACCCCCTCCACTCAAAAACCCTCCCGGAAAATCCCTCTCTTGTTCAGCACAGAGACAAAGATGCAGATTCCACCAGCCAGACCTGCTCTCGCTCACACAGTCACGTGGGTACTATTCCTGGCAGCTTCTTGAGAGAAAAAAAATCTTCAGAAGCACCCTGCTAAAAATAGTTCTCTGCAATTTATAGAGAAGAGGGAAGGGAGGGCAAGGAAGGCTGCGGAGAGAGCGGAGGATCCACAGCACTCTCCGGCCTTCCTCGCTGGGGCGAGGACGGGAATGCAGTGCTGTGTAAAACAAACCTAAAGTGACCTTCATCTACCCCCGCACCCCCCCCCCATGTTGCTTTAAGGCACCGTGCTTAGTGTATGAGCCCCAGAGTGACCGAAACGTTGGCCGGCATAGGTCACAGTGCGGTGATCTCTGGCACGTCCCCAACTCCTCTCCATTCCAGAGGAATGAATGGCGATCTCAGAGTCCACAGTCAGTGGCCTTCTCAAGCACGAGGAGAGAGGTGTCCCTTCCCCTGCGTACACACAACACAGTACAAAGTAATGCCACGTCCTGCCCCAGGTCAACCAACAGCACAACCTTGCGCACGTTTGACAAACAGCCACCTGAAATCCTCTGTGGACAGTCTGAGACTCAAGCCCAAGGTCAAGTTTGATTTGCTGTCGTTCAACAGTACACCTGAATACCACCAAATGAAACGATGCTCCTCTCGACCAAGATGCACAACACAGTACATGTAACTCACACAATATACTTTAATAAGAAGGTGCATTTACGCTGCAGGTTAAAGAGTATAACATTGCAGGAGCTTCGTGCATGATGAGACCTGGACAGTGACAGGGAGCTCAGCAGTCTTACAGCCTGGAGGAAGAGGCTGTTTCCCATCCAAAACAGTTCTTGCCTTAATGCTATGGTACCTTCTGCCTGATGGCAGGGGTCAGAGATTGCCCGACGGATGGGAGGGATCATGGATATGCTACGGGCCATACGTACACAGCACTCCTAATAAATACCTCTGATAGGTGGAAGAGAGTTGCCAATGATCCTCTCAGCAATACTTGTAATCCTTAGTCGGGACTTTCAGTCAGATAACTTAATCATGGAGAGGTACAACCAGAAACAGGCCCTTTGCACCACAGAGTCTCTGCTGACCATCAACCACCATTAACACTGAGCCTACATTAATGCCATTATTTTTTATTCGCGTCATGTTCTCATCGATCTCCTCAGATTTAATCCCTCACCTACAGTGGACAATTAACCTACAAACCTGTTAACCAATGGGCTCAGAGGACCCCAGGTCAACCTGCTCAGCATACCGCTGAAAGAGCCACCAGCACACTATCTCCCTATAGATATCAGAACACCCTATACTTAGCTGTGAAGTAAATACTTTGACAGTTCTGGTCAAATGCGCATGCCCAGTCGAGGAAGGTTTAGCAGCAGGAGATGGGACATTTGGCCGATCGAGCCTGCTCCACTCTACCAGTCAGCAAGACAACAGCCGATCAGCCACTTCTGGCCATCTTCCTGAACCACCCCAAAACCGTCTCTTCCTCAATACCCAAAGAGCTGTCAATCTTCGTTTTTAACAAGCTTAGTGAACCCCCACTGCCCTCTGGGATAGTGAATTCCAAATATGTCCCCTCCACCCCTTTTGCATAGAGATATTTCTCCTCGCCCTCCGAAAACTTTGCTTCTCAGGTCCCTATTAAACCTCTCCTCTCTCTCTTTAAACCAGTGCCCTCTAATTCTTGATTCCCCCAACCCTGGGAAAAAGACTGAGTGCATTTACTCTATCTATGCCCCTCATGATTTTATAGCCCTGTAAAAGATCCCCCACAATCTCCGATGCTCCAATGGATAACTCACAACCTCTCAGCCTCTCTCCATAACTCAGTCCCTGAAGTCCTAGCAACATCCTGATAAATCTCCTCTTTAACCTTTCCAGCTTAACATCTTTCCTACAGCCTGTTCATTTGTTAAGTGCCGTATCTCAAAACGTGGGTGATCATGGTCTCTGACCACAATTGTTCTTGGCAAATTTTCCTTCAGAAGTGGTTTGCCATCGCCTTCTTCTGGGCAGTGTCTTTACAGGACAGGCGACCCCAGCCATTATCAATACTCTTCAGAGATTGTCTGCCTGGCGTCAGTGGTCGTGTTACCAGGACCTGCTCAGACGACCATCCACCACCTGCTCCCATGGCTTCATGTGACCCTGATCAGGGGCTAAGCAGGTGCTACACCTTGCCCAAGGTTACCTGCAGGCTAGTGGAGGGAAGGAACCTCCTTTGGTAGAGACATATCTCTACCCTGCTACCCCTTTCCTACTGAAGGGTAACCCAAACTCAACACAATATTCCAAATGTGGCCTTGCTTACGTCTTGTACAACTGCAACGAAGCATCCCAATTTCTATACTCATTGCCTTGACAGACCAGGACCAGCATCTTCAGCAGCACGTATCTGTAATCCGCAAGATCGGAAACGGCCTGAGACGGCTACAGCCTCAGCCAACTCCATCATAATCCTGCCAACCATAGCGGACATCTTCAAAAGGCAGCACCTGTCATTAAGGGCACTCATCATCCCTCTTCTCATTACTACCATCGAGGAGCCTGAAGCCTGAGCTCAATGCTTAAGGACAGCTTCTTCCCCTCCACAATCAGACTTCTGGGTGGTTCATTCCACTTTGGGGCTGCAGCACAGAATCAAAATAAGCAGCAGAGACTTGTAAACTTAGTCGTCTCTATCATGGGCACCAGTGTCTGTAGTATCTCAAGAAACGATACCTCTAAAAGGTGGCACTCATATTAAGAAGCCTCATCACCCAGGTCATGCCTCATTACTGCCATCAGGGAGGAGGTACAGGAGCCTGAAGGCACATACTCAACAATTCAGGAACAGCTTCTTCCCCTTTGCCATCCGATTTCTGAATGGACATTGAACCCATGAACACTACTTTTCTTCTACATTTGCACTACTTTATACACTTACTGTAACTCAGTTTTGTTCTGTAACTATGTATTGCAATGTACTGCCGCCACAAAGACAACAAACTTCACGACATATGCCGGAGATACTAAAACCGATTCTGATTTATTTATTTTGTGTTACTTATAGTACCATTTTTAAGTACTGTACTGCTGTCACAAAACATCAAATTTCACAACACCGTCAGTGATAATAATCCTGATGCTACTGATCTGTACCTTCCAGAGCCCTACCATTCACTGCAGATGTGCTACCCTCATACATCTTCCCAAAATGCGACACCTCACAATTGAACTCCATTGGCCATTGCTTGGCACACTTACCCAGCTGATGCCCCTTGTAATAGGATATATCTGTCATGGGAAGGTTTAATGGGCAGCCAGGGGAAATATGCTGAAGTACTCCTTATAAACAATAAAAATGTCCCCACCGACTCCCGAGAACCGACGGCTCATGACTGCTCAAAGGTCGGTATGTTCCAGGGTCGGAGGTCATAAGGATCCAAAGGTTGAGACACAAAGCCCTGTGATCAGCGAGTCCTGAGATCGGCACCAGTGACTGGAGCCCACAAATCCAGAGGTCGAGGCCTGAACGTCGAAGCGCTGGATTGGTGCGCGTCCGGAGGTCAATGGTCTGCGAGTCTGTAAGTCCAACCAAGAACTGGAGGGATGGAAGCCCAAAGTCTGTGAGTCAGAGTCCGAGGCTAAGGACTGGTGGTCAGGGGCCCGCAGGCTTGGAAGCCTGTTTGTGTGTGTAAGTGGGAGAGTGTGGAAAGGGACTTGTCTTGCTGTCAACGCTTTGTTTTGTTGCTGTTGTTCGTGTTGTTCTGCAGAACGTTGTGGGCATGCTGTGCTGGCGCCAGAATGTGTGGCAACGCTTGCTGGCTGTCCCCAGTTTGTTGGCTGTTAAGCAAACAACGCATTTCGCTGTCAGTTTGCCTGAGAGTGTGATAAATAAAGAAAACTGAATCAGAAGTGGATGAGGGCCATTGGGGATGTTGTCGAGACCTCGACAGCATACAAGGGTGGCACACCGGAGCCCTATGTTAGCAACACCTCTCAAAACTACAGAGCACCATGCCCGCCCGCTGTGTGAGGTTCCCGTTCACCACCCCAAACCCAAGCGCCAGAGTGGAAGGAGGTCCTTTTGCCGTGATTCCTTGCACAATGCCAGAGCAAACCTTCTGCCCATTGATCTGCTGCTTTGTGTTGGAGCTTGCTGTGCACTATTTGACTGCCAAATCGCTGGCCACTAACTGACTTCACTTGTAAAATAAGACCATAAAACACTGGAGCAGAATTAGGCCATTCAGCCCATCGAGTCTGCTCTTCCATTCCATTACAACTGATCTATTATCCCTCTCAACCCCATCTTTCCATCTTTTCCCCATAACCTTTGACGCCCTTACTAATCCAGAACCTATCAAGCTCTGCTTTAAATACATGGAGTGGCTTGGCATCCAAAGCAATGAGTTCCACAGATTCACCACCCTCTGGCTTAAGAAATTCCTCCTTATCTCTGTTCTACAAGGGTGCCCCTCTATTCTGACACTGTGTCCTCTGGTCCTATGCTTCCCCGCTATAGGAAACATCCTCACCACCTCATCATCATCATTATGTGCCGTGCCATATGACGTGGGCGATCATGGCCTTTGACCACGATAGTTCTGGGCAAGGGGTTTGCCATTGCCTTCCTCTGGATAGTGTCTTTACAAGGCCGATGGCCCAGCCATTGTCAGTACTCTTCAGAGATTGTCTGCCTGCTGTCAGTGGTCACATAACCAGGACTTGTGATGCATCAGCTGCTCATATGACCATCCACTACCTGCTCCCACCTGGATGAGGGGCTAAACAGGTACCACACCTTGCCCAAGGGTGACCTGCAGGCCAGCGGAGGGAAGGAGCTCCTTACACCTCCTTTGGTGGAGACGTACCTCCACCCTGTCACCCAACCGCGCTATCTAGGCCTTTCAATATTCTATAGGTTTCAGTGAGATCCCCTCCCATTCTTCTAAACTCCAGCGAGTAGAACCATCAAAAACACTCTCAAACATTAACTTTGAAATAATGTTTCATCAGCTGTGAAATATCAACATGGACAGACAGTAAATGCCTACTCTGCCAATGGCACTAAATGGCAGTAACTAATTTAAAATAAAATCACTGTGGGACATCCTGAGGGTGTGAAAGGCGTGGTGGGAAGGCCTGCATTGTTTTATAGCATCTCTCATCTCCTTCCTAAGGAGATTGAGGCAAGCAATGCTCCTGCCCCCACCCCTCATCACAACTGAACTTTACAGGAGCACCATTGAGAGCGTCCTGACAAGCTGCACCTCCATCTGGTATGGGAGCAGCCCAGCATCAGATCAGGAGTCCCCTACAAAGGATGAGATAATCATGGGGTCTCCCTACCGTCCATCGGGGACATTTATCAGGAGCGCTGTGTAAATCTTAGTATTTACGTCTCAGTATTACATCTGGCAGGAGACGTTGACGCATAAAAACAAGAACAGTCAAGATGGGGAACAGTTCCTTCCCTCAGGCCATAAGGATTCTGTACTCCCTGCCTCATTGCATTTGAAGAATCGCCAGTGGATCTGTTCAGTACCTTACAATATTTAATTTATGCACTTTACTTTGTTTATTTATGTGCAATTTATCAGTAGAGTTTATCCATACCTTATTGTGTGTTATGTGTACTACTGTGTTTTAAACCTTGATCCACAGAAAAGTTGTCTTGTTTAACAGTATACATGTACATAGTTAAATAACATTAAACTTGTCTTGACTTGACTTGAAACATTAAGCCCAGGCCATGACCGTTTGTCCTGTAGATCGAGTGCTTGTAGGTCCCATGGCATTGTGTAGAAAGGAAAGATTTTTCACCACATCAAAGCCAAAAGTTTCTCCCTGAACCTCAGCCTCAGAAGGCAATTCAAGTACTCATTCTTTAATTGCCTGGCTGCAGAATCTTCATACTCGCATCGATAGACAGCGGTTACTACACACAGCGATGAATTGCTGAAGCACTTTGTAAGGCTTTAATACAGAGCACAATTTATGCGTTTCTATTTATGGTCGGAAAGCTTAAATTTATTTGGATCAATAATAATGATGCCAATTGACTGGATTTAAATGCCTGTTAGTTCAGTCATTCTCACTAGCACTTAGATGCTACAAAAACCCTGGTTTAAAAATCTAGAAAGCAGAACATTTAAAACTTCCTAAAAAAAAGTTTTATTTTCTTTAGATCAGAACTGCTGGAAATCCAAAGGAAATTGTGGGAATTTTATTTCATCCTGGGAGACTCAACAGGACTAGATTTGGCACAGGCCAAGCTTAGAATGTGCGGCAGGTGCTAAACTCTGCAACACCGTGGGAAGTGTTGTATTCAGCTCCCGGTCCAATCGCCTTTGATCCACTGAGCCTGCCACTGGCTGCGTAGTCACCATATCCCACAGCTCCGCATCCATCACAGACAGTGGATTGACCTTCAAGCCACAGAGACAACCAAAAGCTTGAACCTGCTCTCTGGACCCCAGGCTTGGTATTTTTCTTTGTAGTGAAGCAACGTTTTTATTTTACCGACAGTAACCAATGGCAACCAAATGGCATCACTGCCGCACAATGAGGCAAGTGGTGAGCCCATGGTTCTCATCCAGGATGACCACTCCAGAGACACGGTCTAATTAACCACCGGCACAAACTCCAACCTGACCTCAGTAACTTGGGAATTCTAACACTGTTCGCAATTGCAAACAGAAATGATATTAGTTATGGGGATTGTGGAACTGTCCGATTGGTACAAACCCCACCTGACTTAGGGAAGGAAACAATCGGGGAAATACTCACACAGACAGACAGTCTGGGTTCTTCCACCCACAATGTCACACCAATATAAACTACATCACAAACAATCAGACCCTTCCCTCCTGCAGAACCTGCCATCAAGGTCATACACACAGAACAGTGCCAGAAAAGCACAAATAACATCATGACTGATTCCACCCACCCTGCTCTTGGACTCTTTGTCCCACTCCCATCAGGGAGGAGATGACGCAGTATCCACTCAAAACCATTAGACTCAACGACAGTTACTTTCCCCAAGCAGTAAGGCTGATCAACACCTCCACCCACTAAACCCACCACTACTTTATTATTTCCCATCAGACATTTATGTAAAGCCTAGCATCACCAATCTATTTATATCAGCGATCTTATTTATTTGCATTTAATGTGTTTTTTAAAATTATTATTGTATTCTTTATCTTTTGAGCTGCATTGGATCTGGAGTAATTATTTTGTTCTCTTTTACACTTGACATTAAGCAATCTTGACATTAAACAATTTCAAACTCTCCAGTTTTCATACACATGTCTAAATCATTTAAATGTCACTATTATATGAGCTATTGAGTTCAGTAACCTCAAACCAACATCCCTCCACAACAGCTCAGCAAGGTCAAGTCAAGTTTATTGTTACTTAAAGAGATACTTGTACATCACCAAACAAGACGTTTCTCCAGACCTGCGTGTAACACACGTCACACGCTTATAATGCACAACAATTTAGGAAATTAAGAATTAAACCTACAAATGAATTATGCATACATAAACAAAGTAAACTACATAAATTAAATATTGCAGGCTACAGCGCAAATTATCCGGTGACACTTTGAATGCGATGCGGCAGAGAGTTCTGAAACCTAATGGGCCTGTTTCCCATCCTGACCATTCTTGCCTTTATGCACCAGAGCCTCCTGCCTGATGGTAGAAAGTCAACGAGGATGCTGGATGGATGGGTGGGATCCTTGATCCTTGATACTAAGGACTCCTAATAAATGTCCCTGATGGATGGTGGGGAGACTCCTTTGATCCTCTCGACCGTCCTCACAGTCCTTTGTAGGGACCTCCAATGGGAACGACATTGGATGAATGAAGATCATTGGTGGAGGAGTATGGAAGGATTGCGGGCGAGGGATTCCAAACCATGCTGATAGCATTTTGGAATCGCCAGGTATTGTAACTGCGAATAATGTCCCCGGACAACGCAGCTGATAGATATAAAAGTCATAAAATTCTTTATTTAGGACACACACAAGCTGGTAGTCACAAGAGAAACAGAGAGAGACACACAGCAGGACAAAGAGGGCAGAGACTCCCTGACCCAACACTACAGGCCATTCTTGCATGTTAAAGAACAAAAGTAACAGGACAATTTCTATACTTACAATGTCCTCATAATGTTTTCCTTGAGTTACAGGTAATTTTTCAAATGCCTGGTTTTCCACCAACACACCCAAAATGAGCGTGGATTACTGTGGTCCCTGAGTTATATTCATGTTGGGGTGTCGACTGCATTCATGCATATGCAGACATCTCAAGTAAATTGGATGTTTCCTGCTCCAAGCTACATTTAAAATTTAACCTATAATCCATATTCAGATCTGAAAATTGGTTGCTGAAGGTTAACATTTGCTATATTGCATCTCTAAAATACATCTGAACACAGGTTTGCAGGAAGGATGCTCCTTAGGCCATAAGGAATGTCCAGAACACCATCAACGCAAGAGGCCACGAGGACACTGATCCATTCTAGCTGCTCAGAGCAGACCGATGCTTCTCCATTTCTGCCCCCAGGGCAAAGGGGAAATCATCCCTGCCCACCTACACCACCAGTGGAAACCAGACCAAAAAACAAAAGAACTGCATCAATACTCCACCGGGCATCATTAACAACAACAAGGCGGTAAGGTGGACGAGTAACAATTGGTCCATCGTTGACATATGTTCTGAGGTTCAGAGAGGGAAAAAAACTGTTCGGGATGCCACCTGTACAGATTTTCCCAAACACAAGCAACAGAAGCGGCACCATTTACAGTGCCAGCCAGTGATCTGGGTTCAATTCCTGCCGCTGCCCGTAAGGAGTTTGTACATTCTCCCCGTGACCACGTGAGTTTCCTTCAGATGCTCGGGCTTCCTCCCACATTCCAAAGGTGTACAGATTAGTAAGTGTTAGTAAGTTGCGGCCATGCTATGTTGACAGCAGAAGCACAGCACCGCTTGTGGGCAGCCCCCCAGCACATCCTCGGGCGCAAACGACACATCTCACCGTATGTTTCGATGAGGTGACAAGATACACCCAGTGGCCATTTTATTAGTTACCTCCTATGTTGTGCGTTCAGAGATGCTCTTCAGCACACAACTGTGTGGTTATTTGAGTTACTCTCACCTTCCTGTCAGTTTGAATGAGCCTAGCCATTCTTCTTTGACCTCTCTCATTAACTAGGCATTTTCACCCACAGAACTGCCACCCACTGGCTATTTTATTTTAAAAGCTGATATTTTAAAAATAGTGCTGCAGTTACAGAGAAAATGCAGTGCAGGTAGAAAAAATAAAGAGCGGGGGCCACGATGAGGTAGCTAGAGAGATAAGGAGTACATCTTTATCATACGAGAGGTTCATTCGAGAATTGTATAACACATATTAAGTCAAGTATGTTGAAATGTGCGAGAGCACCACCTGAGATTCCCCTCCAAGTTGCACGCCATCCCAGCTGAGAAGGTATTACTGGCCCTGTAACACCACTGGGTCAAAGTACATTTATTATCAAAGTATGTATTTGATACGCAACCTTGAGATTCAGCTTCTTGTGTATAGCCACAAAACAAAGAACCACAATAGATGTCAAACATGCTAATCATTTTTATCAAACTTGATAAAAAAATTCACTAATAAAGACCGTCAAGCACCCAGTGTGCCAAAAGTAAAGAACAAATTGTTCAAGCAATTAAAAAAGAGTAAACAAACAACACAGAGAACATGAGCAGGAGACACAGAGCCCCTGAAAATCCTGGAATTCCTTCCCCAGCAGGGCTGCAGAAGCACTCGCACAAGGAGAGATGCAAGAATACGCCTCACATCACTGCCACAACCAATTAGGGATGGGTGATAAACTCTGGCCATGCCTAACTAAATGTAGACAGAAATACACTGAAAATGATCAGAACTTTGGTTTAAAGAAAGCTATAACCTGGCAGAGGCTCAAATCCAAAGCTAGTTACTGCTTAAAACTAAAATGAAATGTTTGATATATATTATTTCCAATCTTTAACAGAAACCAACTGCAGTGCTCCAGAAATGAAGGTTTCGGCTGAATTGGATCTGTACACACTGTTCCAGGGACTCAGAGATACAGAGATACAGTAGCTTTCACATTTAACAAGCTATCCAAAAGAAAATTATCCACTGTCTTAAACATGCCTCTGCAACCATTAAAATTTACCGCAATAAAGTTAAATCATGTCTCAAGCTGGAGACTTGAGGAGAAATCTTTTTCTCCTTGGGATTTTAAACAAAATCCAGACATCCACAGGCTCCAGCAAGGTAGACGATGCTCAGTCACCTAGCAGGCTGAGGGATGGAAGCTCAAGGCTTCAGTCCAATGCTCAGCACATAGTCTAAACACTTCAGTACACTTCGAACATGCTTGGACTGGGCGATAAAGCTGGGCCCTGTCTGCTGCTCTCTGATTCAGGTGGAAATCTGGATGCCAGCAGGTTATTTGAGGAGCAAAGGAAGTTGGCTTGATGACTTGGCCAACATTCCACCCTCGCTCTTCACATCGGTGAAGTAGCGGAGATGATGGGCTGATAAATCTCATGAACTGACCGGCTGGGCAGAAGGGAAGTTTTAAATCTTTCGTTATTGCAGGCAGCACAGCGACACAGTGGTAGAGCTACTGTCTCACATCGCCAAAGACCCAGGGTCAATCCTGACCTCGGGTGCTACCTGTGCGGAGTTTGCATGCTCTCCCTGCAAGCGTGTGGGTTTATCTTGGATTTCCTCCCACATCACTGCTTCAAAAGGTTACCTTTGGTTTGGCATGGTATGGTTCATTGATTAATTAGTTTACTGGCTATTTCAAAATGTCCCCAGTAGGAGACATTGATGAAAAATTGGGGGGAAAAAATTTGAAATGTGATTCCAAGATGGAGAACAGAAGGAATTTCCAGAACTTGGGGTGAACAAGAAAGGAACAGGGAGCAGGCTGTAGGAAATCTGGGAGTGAGATTCACTTGATCACAGTCTATCACTAAGTAGGATGGAGCCGCCCATGTCATACATGCTAACTGAGAAGCCTAACGCCAATGGTCGAGATTCTTGCACAAGTTACGGGATAAGTGGGAGAGAAACTCAAGGAGAAACTGGGTCTCAGACACTTCCCCCCCCACCACCACCCCAGAAATAACAGATACATTTATTCGGCAGGATAGCATTTAACACTGGTGTAGAGTGATTTCTACCCAAAAAGTGCACGACATCTGAATAGATTTAACAGGACATTCATACAATGAACTTGCTGACTGACAGGTTAATAAAATTTGCACTTACACAAAAGTCTTGCCTTAGAAGTGTGGCATGAGCTTCAGCGTATAACCAAAGTGTGCTAGCTACTACAGGCGGACGCTGCTTCCACTCTACACACAGCAAGATCCCATTAAGTCAAACATCCAACTATTATTTTGCTGGCACTGAGGGGCTCGAACCGGGGAGAAAAGTTCTTCATGGGATCTTTAAGAAGAGCCTTGGATTGATGTAACCAACCCGAGGGTGGCACTGTTAATCAGTGGAGCACTCCTTGGTGTGACACTGGGATAGCTGCAAGGATTTGGTGCCAGAGGACCGGAGTGTGACTGGAAAACCATGGCCAAGAGACAGGAACGTTGTCCCAAATGGAGATGCTTGGTTCATTTTTATTTTATTGGGATACAGCGAGGAATAGGACGTTTCTGTCCTTCGAGCCATGCCACCCAGCAATCCCCTGATTTAACCCTAACTTAGTCACAGGACAATATAAAATGACCGATTAACCTACGTCTTTGGCTGTGGGAGAAAACCCACACGGTCTTGGGAAGAACCTACAAATTCCTTACAGGCAGCGGTGTGAATCGAACCCTGGTCACCGCTGCTGTAATGCGTTGTGTCGAACCACCACACTACCAAGCCGCCTTTGCAAACACAATCACTGACATGCGCGTTCCACTGGAGGCAGAAGGGGGAAATCTGGAGCAATAAGCAAGATGCTGAGGAATGCCGTAGGCCAGGGCAGCATCTGGGGAGGGAGTTGTTAGTTAACATTGTGGGTTAAGACCCTTCATCTGGTCTGAAGGATGGAGGGGAGATACGCTGTATTTCATTTCCCCATGGGGGGGGGGGGTTGGAAAAAACCAATCCCCAATTCCATGGACTAACTCTCCCCTGGGCCAGCAGAATAGAAACACCAGTGGAACACTGAGCCACACACTAAATGCTGGAGGAACTCAGCAGGCCAGGCAGCATCTATGAAAGAGAGTATTGTGCCAAGGCCCCTCATGAAGACGGGGGGGGGGGGGGGGGGAGGAAAGGTGAGGAGTTAGAACAAGAAGGTGGGGGTAGGGAAGGAAGAAACACAAGGTGACAGGTGAAATGGGAGGGGGGATGAAGTAAAGAGCTGGAAGGTTGGTTGGTGAAAGAGATAAAGGGCTGGAGAAGGGGGAATCTGATAGGAGAGGACAGAAGGCCATGGAAGAAAAGGGGGGAGGAGCACCAGAGGAAGGTGATGGGCAGGTAAGGAAATAAGGTGAGAGAGGGAAAAGGGAATGGGGAGTTGTGAAGGTGGGGGACATTTCCGGAATTTCAAGAAATCAATGATCATGCCGTCAGGTTGGAGGCTACCCAGGTGGAACTTAAGGTGTTACTCCTCCAACCTGAGTGTGGCCTCATCGCGACAACAGAGGAGGCCCTGGACTGACATGTTGGAATGGGGATGGGCCATGGAATTAAAATGGGTGGCCACTGGGAAATCCCGCTCGTTCAGGCCTCTTCTATCAGATTCCTCCTTCTCCAGCCTTGTATTTCTTTCAGCACCTGCCGATTTCCCCTTTCTTGTGAGGAACTCAGCAGGTCAAGCAGCATCTACACTACGTAGAGGAATAAACAGTCGACACTTTGGGCCGAGACCCTTCATCAGGATTGGAAAGGGAGCGGGGACACGCGGGGATATTGATGTCACTGGGGTAGAATTTGGGACTCCACAACAACTGTCCTCAGTTCCACTGGGCCACGAGAAGAAAGGAAATCAGTCAGGGAGGGTCCTCACAGTTGAGGCAGCAACACTGTAAAGTCAAAGTGCAACGGTGGCAGATTAAAGAGGAACTATGCTCGATTATGAAGATCTCCGTTCCACTGCTGTGCAGTGACACTCTGAACCTCGACTGTTAGACAAGGGGACAACAATGTACCGACACACAACGGGCTGGCTAACGAACTGGAAGGTAATCGGTGGAAAATCTCCACTGCTCAGCAAAAGAGCGAGAAGCGGTTTAAAGCAGAGTTGGTGAACGCTGCAATTTTCAAATCTCTTGCATCTCATCCTGATGACATCACATCTTGAAGTAAACCTTCTTAATGGAGTGCAAGACTAGTTCGAACTGGTCTCCTCTGCCCTGCCATTCTGTAAACAAAGACCAGCCTTTTCAGGAGGAAGTAGAAGGGCCCACATCAAGCATTCGCTTCCATAAATAATTGAAATAGGATGCGGTAGCTTTCCTCAAACAAACAATGGCACGATTGTAAAATGTTTTGCCATGGACACAAAGGCCTGTATTCAGGGCGGGTGGAGAGAGGCCCCATTGAGGCCCAGTGGTGGGATTCTGACTCCCTCTATCCCTCCCCCTCCTTGACTTTGAGAGAGAAAACTTTAATTTGGACAAGGGAGGCATGGCATTAGCAGTTTAACATGTACCTTTTGTTTCTCTCTTCACATCAACGGAATCTCAGACCTCCCACAGTCACAACTTCCTTTTATTCCCGTCCAATTGAGGGGCTTTGCCACGCTCGGGCATTCAGTCCTGAAGAATCGGCTCTCTTTGCGAGTCTATCTGTATGTGCCACAGGGGTCAGAAGTGGGATATTGTGTCCACTGTTGCCCTGTGCTCCACTGTATGAACGTGCAGACGGTGACGGGTGGGAATTGCTTATAGATAGTAGGTAGTTACAAGACCCGACACAGACTGGCAGACTCGTATCCCTACAGAGAGGAGACACAGGAGAGTGCGGGCGCTGGGAGCTGGTGCAGCACATGAGATGCTGGAGGAACTCAGCGGGTCATGCTGAATCAACCTTACGCACTGACTGTCCATTCCCCTTCACAGACGCTGCCTAACCGTCCGAGTTCCTCCAACATCTTGTGTCGCATCTGCTCAGTATATATGATTACTGCTTTTACGCAGGGCAAAAATGCCTCAACGTGGAGAGCTACTTGCTTCCATTCCAGTCCGATGGGTCCTGAGAGATGGGCAATGAGGCCAGCGTAAGAACAACATGAGACAAGACATGCAGCACTCCTTCCGTCCTTTACGCAAGGCCCGCAAGTTCTGAACTCACAGTCTGAAGGTTCCCGATGCCATTCCCAACAATGCCCCCCCCCCCACACCAGTTTGGGCGACGATGGGGCCAGGGATTCCCACAAGTTGCCGGCATGACTTCAGGAAACATCCCTGAACCTCCTTTGTTCCAGGAAGGAGCGCTGAGCAGAGTGAGGGAGGTATGGTACACAAATGCCACAGCCTGCTCGTCAGAGCCGACTGCACGTGATCCAGGCCTCTGCGCTGGGGATATCAGCCCGTGAGAGGGCATTGACATTGTCCCCTACCAGTGGACTCCGCAGAGGCAGCACCAGTGGTCTCTTGTTTTGGAATGGAATCAAGGTGCTGACATCAAGCACAGAGTCACTGTTGAGGTGTTCCTTGAAGGCACCAAAAAGTTAACCTCGGCAAAGTGCTGGGCTGTGGCTGGCCTTGACAGCACCAAAGAACATGTGACGTCCATCTGTGTTGGTGGTTCATTGGCTCCTGGATTTTCTGGTTGTTCTCAGTGAACCAGTCCCAAGACCGCCGGTAGTGAAGCCTACAGTCTCTTCACGGGACATCACAGCAATCGGTGAACCCCAGACACCCTAGGGTGCCTGTTTGAAGGAGCTCATCAGGCTGCAAGGTGCTGCCCGAGATGGATTCAAGGAATCCCCAAGACCTTCTACAGTGATATTCTTGCAACAATGTTCGACTTGCTTCTGCTTTGGGGTCTGAATTACACGGTGGAGTTAGCAATGGTGGCTCCAGCAGCTGCTGTTTCCTGTCTGAGCATGGGTGATGTGGACATCAGGGCAATGCCTTGTTTGGTTGATGACATAATCTAACAGATACTATTGCCTGGAGTGGGGGTATTGTCATAAGGCACTGTGCTCTACCTTCTACTGTAGGATATAAGACCACAGACAAAATATTTTGTCATGACATTGGACTGCAACTTCCCTTCTCCTTCCCAGCTACAGGGGACATCACCTCTTCCATCCCAGCATGAAATCACTCGAGGATTGCCTTTCTGAGATGTCAGCCAGAGATATACCAGCACATAACGGACACTCTAACCTGGACAAACACCTCCTCAGTAACCAAGAAGGCGCAGCAGAGTCTACACTTCCGAAGAGATTGAGGTGTGCAAGGTTTCCCACCGCTTATTCTAACAGCTTTTGACAGACAGACATACTTTATTGATCCTGAGGAAAATTGCACGCCATCTGGCTCACTGTGTGGGTCGGAAGCTGCATGGCCTACAGAGGACAGTAAAACGCACAGACAGAACCGTCAGGGACTCCCTCCATGCCATCTGTGACACTGGGAGTGCTGCAAACAAAGAGCGCGAAGCATTGTTGAGGACCCTACCACCCTTCCCACAATCCCTTTGACCCACTACTGTCAGGGAGGAGGTACAGGAGCATCAGGACTAGGACTGTCAGACTGGGTAACAGCTTCTTCCCTCAGGCTGTAAGGCCAGTGAGTTCCCTGTCACCACCAAGGTCTCGTCACTGGACAGCGAGCTGTTTACTGCACTGCTCACTGTTCAGCTGTGCTGTGCACTGCATGCATTTGAATTATATTTTACCAATGTGAGAAATTCTGCAGATGGTGGAAATCCAAAGCAAACACACACAAGATACTGCTGGTCAGGTGGCATCTACGGAACTGAATAAATAGTCGATGTTTCGGGCTGCGAAAGGGAGAAGAATGAAAAATGTGGGGGGGTGGGGAAGGAGGATAGCTAGAAGGTGAAGCCAGGTGGGTGGGAAAGGGGAAGGGCTGAAGAAGCAGGAATCTGATCGGAGAGGAGAGTGCACCATAGGAGAAAGGGAAGGAGGAGGGGACAGGGGGAGGTTATAGGGAGGTGAGAAGAGGTAAGGGGTCAGAATGAGGAATAGAAGGGGGGAGTTTTTTTTCCACTGGAAGGAGAAATGGAAATTCATGCCATCGGGTTGGAGGATGCCCAGACAGAATATAAGGTGTGCTCCTTCACCCTGAGGGTGGCCCCATTTTGGCTTTCTGTCGGAATGGGAATGCTCTCCACTCAAGCTCTTTGCCCTTCTTACCTACCCGGCTTCAGCTATCATCTTCTACGTGGGCACCAAGTACCACCACGTGCCCAGGTTCTATCTGTCGCCTTGGCTACGAAGGATGGGTCTGGCCCCTTTCCCACGCAACACCCCTGTCAGCTGGTCGTTGCCACCATACCTGTCCTTGGTAAAGAAGTTCTTTCAGGTCAACGCCTTTGACCACAGGGCCATCAGGCAGTGGTCAGCACGTAAGGTCCTGCAGGCACTGCAGGAGAAGGACGTGATGGACACAGTGGGCTGGCTCCCTGTGCAGACCCTCCAGTTCATCTGGCAAAATGCCTCATCGCCAGACCTCACCAACAGGCACCAAGACCTCGCCTGGCTGGCGGTGAGAGGGGCCCTCCCCGTCCAATCCCTCCTGTACGCCCGGAACGTCGTCTCCACACCCCTCTGCCCACGGGAGGACTGCAGAGAGGAGGAGTCGGTGACCCAACTCTTTGCGCACTGTGGGTTCGCGGAGAAGGTGTGGAGGAGGATGGAAGGGGCAGTGTCAAGGTTCGTTCCCAGCAGCTGCGTAACAGAGGACTCTCTGATCTACGGGCTGTTCCCGGGGACGCACACGGAGACCAACATCCGGTGCTGCTGGCAGATCATCAACTTGGTGGAAGACACTCTTTGGTCGGCCCGAAACTTGATGGTCTACCAGCACACGGAGATGTCCGTGGGGGAATGCTGCCGACTGGCACATTCTCGGCTGCAGGAGTACGTGCTGAGGGACGCACTCAAACTCGGTGCAGCCACCACAAGGGCCCGGTGGGGAAGGACCACAGGCTAGAGTTCTTCTCCTGTGGGAGTTGAGGGGTGGGTGGCGGGGTGTATACCCCTAAACCACTGAATGTAAATATGAAGTAACAGAGTGCCACCTGGGTGGCAAAAGTGTGGGGATGTAAAGACTGTAATGGAAACATTTGTAAAGGACTGAGAGTTATTGAATGGTTTATTGTACCTAAACTTATTTTTGAATAAAGTATATTTTGTTTAAAAAAAATAAAATAAAAAAACCATCTTCTAGCTCTCATTAACCACTCCCCACCTTTTTTATTCTGGGTCATCCCACTTCCTTACCAATCCTGAAGAAGGGTTTTGTTGACTATTTATTGCTTTCCACAGAAGCTGCCTTTCCTGCTGAGTTCCCCCAGCATTTTGAATGTGTTTTACCAACTTACTTGTGATAATATTTTGTTTTATGTGCTGTGGTGTGATATACGTTTTGTGGGTACACCGTGGTCCTGAGGAAAGTTGTTTCGTTGGGCTGTAGAAACAGTACTGTGCAAAAGTCCTGGGTGATGGAAAAATAAGGCAACTGGAGTTTATGCTTCACATTCCAGCCACTTAGGTTTTTCATTAAGCCCACAGACTGTTTGGGGTCTTTTCTGGTTTCCCTTAGGATCATCTCTGCCAGAATAGGGAGACCTTCAATTTGCATTGAGGAGAATATGCCAACAGGAGTATCCTTTTCTGCAAATTTTTCAGGTATTGCCTTTACCAATGGTTAACCAGACAATCCATCAGCATTCCCATGGTTAGTTGTCCTCTTGAATTCAATCTTGTCATTGTGTTATCCACGAAACAGAGCCCGTCCCTGCATTAGTGGTGCTGCTGTTAGCGGAACACCCTTCTGTAGACTGAAAATGGACACTGGTGGTTGATGAAGGTGAACTCTCTCCCATACAAGTACTAGTTGAAACATTTTACACCCAAACCAGACTCAATATCTCTCTGTCAACCTGTGCATATTTTTTCTCTGCAGTGGTAAGGGAAGGTAATGCAAAAGCTGTGGTGGGGGGGTTGGGGGGAAGGCATTCACTTCCATCATTCATAACGTGTGACATGATTGCACCAATAGTGAGGTGTCACACGCAAGCTTCACTGGACGATGTTGATCTTAATGTGTGAGTACAGTGCCTGATGTCACCATTTCCTTTTTCATCTTTACTGGTAACAATGGTAATCCAGGTAACACTGAGTGCCTGGACATCCTTGCTGCACCTGGTACCTAGCTTTCTGCCGAAGTGTAGGTGCAGATGCTACTCCAAAAATAAGCCTATTATAGAGACAAGGCCCTGTGTGAGTGCTTATGGTAGAAACACTTTGGACTCTTCTTCCATCTGCATCTGTGGGTAGGCCTCAGCTAAGTCCACTTTGCTTAAGTGTTTTCCTCCAGAAAAGTTTATAAAAATATCCTCTATCCTTGTCAGAGGGTACTAAACAACTTTCAGTACTGGGTTAATGGTGACCTTAAAATCACCACAGATCCTGACAGACCCATCTTGGCTACTGGGATCTCTGCTGTTGCCCATGGGCTCCACTCAACCTTGGAAAGAACTCCTCCAGACTCCATGCAATCTAGCTCACTGGCTACTTCATCACGGACGGTATAAAGAGCCAGCAGGCTTTGCAAATCTTCGGTGTGTGTTCATTTAACACTAGTTTGCCCTTGATATGTTTGAGTTTTCCATTGCCATCCTTGAACACTGCTGTGGCATCACCTGGTCCCTTTCTTAATTCACTTTCAGTCGACTCTGTTACAGTGGATGTGGTACTCATCTGGGGGATGGACCTCCAATCAAGCTGTAGTTGTCTCAGCCAATCACGACCCCACAAGTTGCCCTTCCTGTTTCTAACCACATACAATCTGGTTTGTTGGTTGTTGTTTCTCGATGCTACCAATCTCATTCCCACAGGAGTTATCTGTTTTCCAGTATACGCGCTTAGGTGGTTATCTGCAGGCTTCAGTTCAGTACCTTTGAAATGCCATTCAAATTCGTTTTGTGTAATAACAGTAACAGCCGAGCAAGTGCCCAATTCCATCTTAACTGCCATTCCATTTCAATTGCCACTCACTTCCGGAGAAGGCCGTATTGCTCAACTATTGCTAGTTTTCACATTGTAAATCTCAAGGCTACACAGTCCTATACCACTCTCATCATTATCAGATTTTTCATGCAGGGTAGTGCCCTTTTTGAAACTGCAAGCTGACTTGCTATCCTTTTCTCTTCCCTGTGCAGTCCATTTATTGTTGCCTGCCCTACATGTTTGTACGTGGCCTACCCTGTCGCATTTTCTGCAAGTTTCGTCTTTAAATTGCACTGGCCTGGTGTAAGTGTACCCTTACCACAATGTTATAGGTACTACTGTGCTTTCCATCTGATCCGGAGAAACACTGTCTCATTTGACCGTATACATGTACTGTATATAGTTAAATAACAAATATTTTACTTGATGACAATTTGTTTGGCCAGATAAACTCTAGCAGTATGACACAGGACTGTCCTCCATGACCGTGAGTCTAACACTAGGAATCACGACAGGGAGAATTGCCAGGAAGTGAACCTGTGGACCTCTCGACCGTAGGAAGGCAGTGGAATCTAAGTCTTCAGATGTGTTCAAGGTTTCCATTCCCTTTCAGAAACTGGGGGTGGGGGGGGGGCCTGAAAGAGGTTTGCAAAATTATGAGACACGTAGACAGAGGCTGTGGCCTTCTGACTTTTGGGTGCCATGGCTAGTGCGACGCTATTGTAGCTTGGGGCGTTCCAGATTTCAGAGTTCAATTCTGACGCCATTCCGTGAAAACTCTCTGTATGTCCTCCCCCCATGGGATACATGGGCTTCCCCGGGTGCCCTGTTTCCCCACAGCCCAAAGACGTACCAAGCAAGTGAACTGGTCATTGTAACTGCTCCGAGATCAGGTTTGGGTTAATCAGTTTTCGGGTTGCTGGGCTGAAAGGGCCTACTCCGTGCTGTACGCATCAATCAATAAATAGATGAATAAATATTTCCCAGGGTCAAATATCAAATACCAGAGGGCTTAAAGGTGAAGGGGGGGGGGAGCTCAGTTTTTATTTATTAAACCAAAAGTGGCGGGTGTTTGAGCCATGCTGCCGGGGCAGTGATAGATGCATACAACTGTGGCAGGTAACAGCCATTTAAACTCGTATGCAGGCAGGAAGAGAATGGGGGGATAGACAGACAGACATACTTTATTGATCCTGAGGGAAATTGGGCTTCGTTACAGTCGCACCAACCAAGAATAGTGTAGAAATATAGCAATATAAACCCATAAATAATTAAATAATAATAATAAGTTAATTATGCCAAGTGGAAATTAGTCCAGGACCAGACTATTGGCTCAGGGTGTCTGACACTCCGAGGGAGGAGTTGTAAAGTTTGATGGCCACAGGCAGGAATGATTTCCTATGACGTTCAGTGTTGCAGCTTGGTGGAATGAGTCTCTGGCTGAATGTACTCCTGTGCCTAACCAGTACATTATGGCGTGGATGGGAGACGTTGTCCAAGATGGCATGCGACTTGGACAGCATCCTCTTTTCAGACACCACGAGAACACGTGCCGGCAGATGGGCTTACTTTAACCTGGCATAGTGACCAGCAGAGATGCTGTGGGCAGAAAGGCCTGCTACTGTGTTCCTGTCAACGGCCAGCACAGTGCAAGTACGTGCTGGGGCAGCCTACGAGCGTCACCATGCTTCTAGCATCAACACAGCACGCCTGCAACTACTAACCCTTACCCATACATCTTTGGACTGTGGGGGGAAACTGGAGCACGTGGAGGAAACCCACACAGTCACGGAGAAAACGTACAGATTCCTTACAGGCAGCGGCAGGAATTGAACCCTAACAGCTGATGCTCTAGAGCCTTGCGCTAACCGCTACACTACCGTGACACCCTTTCACCCTCTCTTTATCTTTGTGGGGTACCCTGCCTCCTTTGCTAAAGCTTCCTGATGAAGGGTCTCGGCCCAAAACATCAACTCTTTATTCATTTCCATTAGATGCTGCCTGACCTGCTGAGTTCTGCCAGCATTTTGTGCGTATTGTTTGGTACATCACTGCCTGAGGGCATACAGGGAGTGTAACATTCTCAGGGAAAGTCGGTACTATACTTTCGTACTCACACAGTGATACCAGGGACCCTTCTCTGTCCTCGTTCTCCTCCTCCCCAACGTTGCCCGCAACAGTTGTTTGGGGAAGGTTACAAAGCAAGCTGTTAACACCTGCTTCGTGAGAGTGTGGGAGGGGAAGCCTTGCAGAAGAGTGGGTCACAACAAAGCCAGTCTGTTTCAAAAGTCAAAGTAAATTTATTATCAAAGAATATATGTCACCATAAACTACATTGAGATTCATTTCCTTGCAGGCATTCAAAGGAAAATGAAGTGATACAGAAGAATTTATGAAAAACTATACATAAAGACTGACAAGCAATTAATATGCAAAAGACACATTGGTTATTTGTCAGTCTTTGCTCGTTTAGATTCTGCGACAGATTTTGAAGAGATGCGAGGAGTTCTACAGGAACCTTGGCCAACATTTCTCCTGCAACCAGAAATCGTCTTCCCCCGCACCACACAGAAACGTCAGTTGGTTGATCATGAACCTCATTACCAAAGAGATGCTGCTGTACGTGAAAAGGCTGTTTTCCTGTTGCCCATACTGTGACACAACAGGACTTCTCATTTAAACGGATTTAGCTTAGCTTGATTTGTCACATGACAGTGAAATTCATCACTGGTGTCAAATCGAATCAGCAAGGATTGTGCTGGGCAGCCTGCAAGTGTCATCCATGCTTCCGGCGTCAACCACTAACTAACTCCAAAAGCACATCCGTGGAATGTGGAAGGAAACCAGACCACCCAGAAACCCACATGGTCACAGCAAGAGTGTACAAACTCCTTACAGAGAGTGGTAAGAACTGAACCACCTGCTGCTGCTGTGGCATTAACTACCACGCTACTGTGCTGCCCCGACCATGAGAAGCGATACAGAAATATTTTTTACTCCCATATAACCTCCTTTCTGCTTAACAACAACTGACCTCCAACTGGAGAGTCATAGAGAGAATACCAACACAGGAAATAAGTCAGACCACAGAGACTAAAAGGCGATGGACGTGGTCTCCCCCAGCTTGTGCTTTATGTTTAAATTACACTGAAAGCCCATTCTACAAGACTTCAAATCAAAATCCCAAGCATTGCGACATAAAAAGTAGTAAACATCTTCTTTCCCCTGCCTCACATCTCCCCAAGTCACCGTAGCCCCATTCAGTTAAGCAAATTCTTGGCGTGGACTGGGGTTTTGCGAGAGACTGCGAACCACTGGACGGTTACATATCGCTCCATATCACTTAACCCTTCTGTAAGAGAAAAGCAGCCAATGGAAGGTTTGCATCTCAAAGTCTGGGCTACAATCCCCAAGTTATTAACCCTTTCTTTTTGTGGCAGTGCGTAGAATTCCATCCTTTGCCAAACATACTGGTGTAATGCTACACTGCTATCATAGAGAGTGGTGTCGCTTCCTCACACGATATACAAAAACTACAGCTGACTATCAATCATTGACTGCAGTCTATCATCACTGTAGGACAGAGAAGCAAATATACCCACCCAGCAAACTGCCTTTTCAGAAGACCCCTTCTGAAAAGTGCTATCGGGCTATTAAAACAAATACTTCACATCATTTTGAAAGCTTCTTCCCTCAGGCAGTTAATC
This sequence comes from Hypanus sabinus, assembly GCF_030144855.1. Taxonomy (NCBI): domain Eukaryota; kingdom Metazoa; phylum Chordata; class Chondrichthyes; order Myliobatiformes; family Dasyatidae; genus Hypanus; species Hypanus sabinus. The sequence goes on from NC_082726.1 coordinate 60,193,554, forward strand.
AGATCAAATATTCTATTAGCACCCCCCCCCCCGACCCCTCTATCTATTACCCCTGTCACTGCATGGCAGACTTTAAGCCACTTTTTATACTGCTGTTTATATTGTAAATATATGCTGGTAAGTTACAGGCTGTAGAGTATTTATGCACATTTTAGTCCAAACTGGTACTTTGACCTCAACTTTATTTTCAATATACTGCTTTATAATTGTTTTTGTTACATGTTCCACCCCAACCAACACACCACCCCAAATTCCGAATGTATATACCCGCTGATCAAACTGGAGAGAGTGCCACAGAAATTCAAGTTAACTGTCAATCATCCTTACACAAATACCTCTGAATACAGCACACATAAGCACCACAGTCACATGCAAAGATATATAACATAGCCCAAGTCCCTGAGCAGATTGACAGTGCATAGATACTGTTGGCCAAAACAAGCCCGCAGCAGTCTGCAGACGAACACAATCCAGCTTGCTTTCTACCGAGCAAATACTGATGGGAGAAGCCATTGCCCAAGGCAGCATGGACACCGCCACACTGCCTCCAGTGTCCCCTCTCCTGGGGGGCTACAACAAATGACATCACAGCAAGAGTCTCACAGTTCCTCTGCCGTGGGTCTCCCAAATAAACCAGCAAGCCGGACTTGCGGTATCCTACAGTACCGGTGTCCAACAGGGCCTTACAAAGCACTTACTCTTACAATGACAACGTCACACCAACACCAGCTCCTCCTCCGAGCTACTCTGCTAACCCAGCCTTGGTGGAGCTTCCCACCTGAACCCAGGCGGCATGCAGTTGGTCGCTGCTAACATCGTCAGCCTAGGACACGAGTTTAAGGAGAAGTGGCTAAAAAAAATCAGGGACAACGTTTCTCTGGGAGTAGACAATGAGGGTCTATAGTGACTGATGGAGCAGATGGTGGAGACAGAAGTCCTCAATTTTCAACGTCAAATTGAATTTATTATCAATGTACAGACACTTCACTAAAGACTACCCTGAGGTTCATTTTCTTTCAGGCACTTACAAGAAAATAAGGAAATGCCGTAGAATCTACAAAACGCTACGTAAGGGCTTGACAAACAACCAATGCGCAAAAGACGACATTGTGCAAATAAACAAAAATAATGTGAAATTCATGAGCTGCAGATTCCTTGAGAGTGAGTTCATCAGTTGTGGAACCAGTTCAGAGTAGTGGTGAGTGATGTTTTCCACACTGGTTCAGAAGCCTGTTCTTGACCTAGTGGTGTGGGACCTAAGGCTCTTGTACCTCCTTCCTGATGGTACTAGCAAGAACAGAGCATGGTGGGAGTAGCTGCAGGGGACATCTACCTACAGGACTGCCTTCACAAAATGGAAAATGGAAAGACATTCGATCAATATGGTTACACAGCATAGAAACCGGCCAATCTACAAGATGAGTTTGCATTGACCACCAACATTAATCCCGTTTCATTCCACCCATTCTCGCACCAATTCTGCCACTCATTCACACAGTCAGGAAAATGTACAACAGCCAATTAACCAATGGACCTGCACTCTTTTGTGGGTGGAAACCCACACAGCCTCAGGGAGAACGTGCAAACCCCACACACACAGAATCTGAGGTCAAGCTTGAAGCTGGGGCACTGGATCTGTGAGGCAGTGGCTTTGCCTGGTGCCACCAAACTGCCCAACACAAGAGCACAAGAAACCAGAACAGGAGTCAGCCACGTGCCCGGCAAGCCAGCTCGCCGTTCAATAAGATCACCGCTGACCTGGCTGTGGACTCAGCTCCACCCACTTGCCTTTTCCCTAAAACCCTCAATTCCCAAAATCGCATTCCAAACATCCCCAATGTCTTGCTCACATCCATGCTGAAGGGTAGATTCCAGGTTTTACCACATTCTACCTCAATGCACTGCCTAAAGATCTGACCTATATGAACACTGTGCAAGACGAGCTTTCCACTGTATCTTGGTACAAGTGCCAACAATATACTAATAGATCAAAATTGCCACCTATTGTCCAAATCTTCTCAAACCATTGGTCCAAATGCAGTGAAGAAATGGTCAATTTTCACAGTGCTTGAGGAAAGAAATAGTTAAAATAGTTAAGGCAGCTATCCATTAAAAACCCAAGTTACCCAATAAACTGGCACTGGTAAAAATCTAAGCATCACATAAACATTTACAGCCCCAGTTTTTCAATTCAGTCGGAACTCTCCCACTGGCCACAAAACAAAGGGCTCCATAGATGACAAAAGAAAACACAAAGTGAGGGCTTAACATGTTTATCTACATCGAGATTGGAGAAACATCAACAAGAAAACACGAGGACCTGGCCTGGAGTGGAATCAGCAGTGAAACCTCGTCCCAACAGGAAATACCAATTAATCCTAGCACACTTTCTGTTTTGCTCTTTGCCCAGAGTTAAATAACCTTCTTGTCCACATTCACCCAGGCCCACCACCAACCACTCTCCTTCCACAAACATCCCACTTGAGATCTAAGGAGGCCAACTTACATTTTCAGAAAGCTTGGACAGCACACTAGCATTAATGGTGGAGCTGCCGCCACCCAACTCCAGTGAGCCAGGTTCAATTCCCGCCACAGAATTGAACCTGTCTGTGCGGAGTTTGTACATTCTCCCGGGGTGGTAATAGCTAAAACTAGAGGGCATAATTTTAAAGGGATTGGATGGGGGGGGGGGGTGATACAGACAGACAGACATACTTTATTGATCCCGAGGGAAATTGGGTTTTGTTACAGCCGCACCAAGGATAGTGAAGAAATACAGCTATATAAAACCATAAATAATTAAATAGTAATAAGTTAATCATGCCAAGTGGAATTAAATCCAGGACCAGCCTATTGGCTCAGGGTGTCTGACACTCCGAGGGAGGAGTTGTAAAGTTTGATGGCCACAGGTAGGAATGACTTCCTATGACGCTCAGTGTTGCATCTCAGTGAAATGAGTCTCTGGCTGAACGTACTCCTGTGCCTAACCAGTACATTATGGAGTGGATGGGAGACATTGTCCAAGATGGCATGCAACTTGGACAGCATCCTCTTTTCAGACACCACCGTCAGAGAGTCCAGTTCCATCCCCACAACATCACTGGCCTTATGAATGAGTTTGTTGATTCTTTTGGTGTCTGCTACCCTCAGCCTGCTGCCCCAGCACACAACAGCAAACGTGATAGCACTGGCCACCACAGACTCGTTGAACATCCTCAGGATCATCCGGCAGATGATCTCAGTCTCCTCAGGAAATAGAGACGGCTCTGCTCCTTCTTGTAGACAGCCTCAGTGTTCTTTGACCAGTCCGGTTTATTGTTAATTCGTATCCCCAGGTATTTGTAATCCTCCACCATGTCCACACTGACTCCTTGAGAGGTATTTTTTTTTAAACAGAGAGCAGTGAGTGCATGAATGCATTGCTAGAGGTGGTGGCAGAGACAGATACATGAGAAACGTTTAAAACACTCTTAGATAGGCACATGAAAGATAGAAAAATGGAGGGCCATGTAGAAAGGAGGAGTTAGATTGATTTTGAAGTAGGTTAAAGGGTCAGCACAACACTGTGGGCTGAAGGGCCTGTATTGTCCTATGTTCTGTGAGTTTCCTCCCACATGGTTGGTTGGTTGACTGAACATCCAGTCTGTAGGTAAGTGGTAGAACCTGGGGGGAGTTGATAAGAATGTAGGGAGGATTAAACATGGGTTGAGGCATGAAGTGATACAGTATGGAGACTCTGATCTGAGGGAGATAGAGTCATAAGACACAGAATCAGGTCCTTTGGCCCAACTGGTCCATGCTGGCCAAAATTCCCATCAAAACTAGTCTCATGTGACCGCTAAACCTTCCACATCCCTCATCCCTCTGACCAAGTGCTTTTTAAATGTTGTTAATGTACTTGCCTCAACCACTACCTCTGCCAGCTTGTTCCATATAATGACCATTCTTTGGGTGGAACAATTGCCCCTTAGCATTCTAATAAATCTCTACTCTCTTTAACTTAAACCAATGGCTTCTAGTTCTTAGCTCCCACCACTGGAAAAGCAACTGTGTGTATTCAGTCAGGGCTGTATCACTGACCAGTCTCTGTGGTTGTGAACTCACTGCTGGGAATGCTGCGCTTCATATTCTGTCAATTATTTGTTTACTTTTTTCTATTTGCACAATTTGCTTTTTACCCTGCACATTGGATGTTTGATAGTCTTGTGTGGATGTTTTTGTGGATTCTTTGTGTTTCTTTGTTTTGTGGCAGCCCGCAGGAAGGTAAATCGCAAAGTACGCATGCTTTGATAATAAATGCACTTTGAACTTTGAATCTAAACCCTTTATGATTTTATATAATTTTTCATTTTCTATGTTCCAGTGGGTAAAGGTCCCAGCCTGTTCAGTTTCAGGAAAAGTTCTCGTAAATCATATTAATTCAGCACAGGAAGTGGGAATGAGGGGAAGGGGGCTGCCAAATGGAATGGGGGGGGGGGGGGGGTCGGACATGGCCAAGTAGGTCCATGACCAAATCAGCTATGACTTCACAGTACTGTGCAAAAGTCTTGGTGGTGGCATCTGTTAATCTCGCAAGATCATGGATCTGTGCCTGGAATGGGCAAGGTTGTATGGAAGGCCAGCAGATGCCCAAGCAGCAAGTCTCCCCTCTCCACGCCACCGATGCTGCCCAGGGGAAGGGCAAGGGCCGATACAGCTTGGCACCGGTGACGTCGCAGGAGTTGCCGGAACGAGGTTGAAGACAACGTCGGACTGCCTTAGGGACTCCAGCTCCGGATTTCCTGAGTGGGTATGGCCGCGAGGTTTGAAATCAGAGTTTTCCCTCACCTAGGTGGACTGTCATCCCAGGCTGGCGAGCTCCACCCAAAGCAAAAGTCTCAGGCACATACATACAGCTATGGTCCCTAAGACCTTCCCACTGTACTGTCATTTTATGCACAGTACCGCTACTGCAAAAAAAAACACAAATTTCATGACATATGCAATTGATGATACACCTTATTTTGATATGGGTCTCTATTGTGGACTGAGAGTGGGAAGGGGACAGAGAGGGGGCAACCATGGTTGGGAAAAGAGGGAGAGAGAGGGGAAGGGGCAGGAAGCACCAGAGGAACATTCTGTAATGATCAATAAGCCAATTGTTTGGAATCAAATGATCTTATCTGGTGTCTCAGGGCTGGGTGTGTCTGCACCTGCAGCTCACCAACCCCCACCCTTGTCCCACACCACTCCTACGGCGCTCCACCCTCATCATCATTCCTAACATCCGTTGCTCCCACCACGTTCACAAAGATATATATCAGCCTAAAACTTTTACACAGAACTGTGTATCCAAGCCTTCTATATTAGGGCATTTCCAGTGCTCATCTGGAAACTTCCTCAACACGGTCACAGCCCTGCTTCCACTACCTTTCCAAGTACTCACCACTCTGAGTGATAAATCTCCCTCCTCCTCCTCCTTACCCTCAATCTATGTCCTCTCATTACCAATACATTAGATCACTGGCGAAGCGATACAGAGCAAAAAAGTTTTTGGTTGAGGGTGGGATGTGTTTTTTTAAAATTTTATTTTTAGATGCACAACACAGAACAAACCCTTCCTGCCCACCCAACCGTGCAGCCCACCCATTTAACCCCAGCCTAATCATGGGACAATGACCAATTCACCTACTAACTTGGTAGCTCTTTGGTCTGAGAGAGAAAACCAGAGCTTCCAGAGGAAACCCACGCGCAGGAAGAACGTACAAGCTTTCTTACGGAGAACACCGGAATTGAACTCCGAACTCTGACGTCCTGGGCTGACACCGGAATTGAACTCCGAACTCTGACGCCCTGGGCTGACACCGGAATTGAACTCCGAACTCTGATGCCCTGGGCTGACACCGGACATTGGAACTGAATTCTGAATTCCGACGCCCTGGGCTGCAATAATGTCATGGTAACATGGCGCCCAACAATATGGTCGGATTCAACCATGATCACAAGTTTGGGGGCAAGGGATGGAGGGAAGAAAGCTCCATTCCCAGTCCCGATGGTGAATCATTAATCCCTGTCCAGGAAATCTTTGGGCAGGAATTTGAGTAATAATCTGATTGAAAACCCAAAATGCCTGAACAAACTCACAAGATTACAGGGGAAGGGAGGGGGCTTGGTAAGGACAGCTGAAGGCTAAGTGGTGGCAGGAGAGGGGAGAGAGGAAGAAAGTTGGGGGTTGGGCAAGGCTAGGCAGTGTGCCCAGATACAATCAATGGATTCCTAGCTGCAGACAAGCAGCAAGACAAAGGGCCACCATTTAGTAGCTTATTAATGGGAAAGTGAACTACATGCCAAGTCCTGCGTGGTATGCTGAGTGGAATTCCAACTATTCATTGTATAGCTGAGTCGTTTCTCTTCCTTCCTGTAGCAGCAACCCCCTCTGCCCCGCCCACCCAGTTGTAAAGCTACAGCCAAGACCATCTTCAGATCAGAGGGTCGTGGTGGCCAGTCCCACAGTTGCCATACCCACACAACCCACCATGGGCTGGTCAATGAATCCTGACTCCCTCCCCGCACCTTCTCACGTCTGCCTATCTAGACCAGTACAGCTCTGAAACAGGCTCTTCGGCCCATCTGGCCCGGGCCGAAACATTAATCTGCCAAAATGCCAGTAGCGAACATGAAACCGCCATGGGGGAGATCCCGTGGCTGCCCTGGCTTGGCCCAGTGGCTACCAGGGCAAGAGGAAGGGTCACTGAGATCCCAAAGGTTGAGGGGAAAGGAATGACTCCTGCACAATTTAAAGTCCCTGAAATGTTGGGGTAAGATGAAACCGGAGTGGGAGGGACCTCTCGGTTTTCAAATATGGCCCTCCATTCATAAGCAAGAAAGCTTGGCTGGGGTGGGGTTGGTGAGGGGGGGGAGGTATGGGGCATTCTCATGTTGGATGCCAATGACCGACGGAGCTATTGAGGCAGCGCCAGGAGTCCACCCTTGGGGAATGGCCCACCTAGACCCAATGAGGAACCCGAGCCTTCACCCTAACCCACACTCCCTGTCCACCCCAAAACCCACAGATCCAAATCCCCTAATCCCCCCTCAACAGCAACTAACTGACCCCAACATGGCTCATAAGATAGGTCACAACCTGAAACGTCCATTTACTTCCACAGGTGCTGCCTGCCCTGTTGAGTTCCACCAGTGTTTGGTTTGCTACTCCAGATTCCAGCATCTGCAGAATGTGTGCATCTCCATCATCCACACTGGCCGTAGTCCACCACTAGAACACCCTACACATTGCTGAGGGAAAAGCACAGCTCCCGGGAAACTCACACACAGACAAGGAGAACATACAGGCTCCACACAGACAGCTTTGGAGATGTGGACCAAATCCAGGCAGTTGGAGTGTGATTTAACAGCTCCACGTGCTGTGCTTCCCCAAGGACCACAGAGGGAAAATTACTGAGGTGGCTGCCCCCCACCCCACCTGCCAATGAGTGGGAGAAAATGAGTCCTGCCAACTGAAAGTGCACACTTCACTATCAACAGCCAAGAAGGAGTCAAAATGGCAGCAAACAAACGCTGTGGTCTCTCAAACTCAAGGCCGAACAGCAATATTAAAACCACTCACCAAGGTTCACCTTCTGTTAGTCAGAGGGAAGGAGACCTGAAGAGCCGAATACCAAAATGGAATGAAGAATAAACTGCAGAGAGACGGGATGAAAGGGGTAGAGGTGCAGGGTATCGGGTCAAAGTCTGATATTACTCCCGTCCCACTGGTGCTGCCTCGGGTTCTCATTCACATTTATCCAGCTTCCCAGGAAGTGTATCAGTACCATGTGCTTCATTCGCTGGAAGAAGTTTCTCCCAAACTCCCTGACAAGTGAAACATTGCCTCAAAGCTGCCTCTGTTAATGGTCAGAGAATTACAGAGCAGGGGAACAGGCCTGTCCGCCTTTCATGTCCATGTTAACTCAAACTTCTTAACTAATCATGATTTACCTCTGAATGTTCCCATTAGCTCTCTCCCTCCCCCACATTCTACCCCTCACCTTCACATCTGGGGAGATTTACAGCAGGCAATTTACTCACCTGTATTTCTGCAGTGTAGTAGGTTAATGGAGCACCCAGAGGAAACACAGACAAACTCCAAACAGGAGTGGGGGTATTGAATGAATCCAAGAGCTGGGTGATGTGACATTGCTGCTCTGCTATCTAGCAAATTTCTGCAGACGTACCCTGTGGGGGGCATTCTGACTGGATCTAACACCACCTGGGTATGGGGAGTCCTGTGCACAGGATTGCAGGGGGCTGTTGAGTCCTCTAGCTCCATCGAGGACATCTTCTCAATGATATCCAGGCAGCGTCTATCATTGAAGCCTCTCACTATCCAGGACATGCCTTTTTCACATTACTACCATGGGAGAGGAAATACAGGAGTCTGAAGGCCCACACATAATGTTTCCTCTCCACCCTCAGTTTTCTAAACAGTGCATGAAACCATGAACACTACCTTGTTATTAGTCTTTGGCCCTATTTATCTTTGTAACATAATAATCTTTATGCCTTGCCTCAAAACAACAAATTTATGTTAGTGATGGTGAACCTGCTTTTGATCCTCATTCTGCCCAACGGTGATACCTCGTCCTTTCATTGTACATCGTTTTTTTCTCCTTCAAGAGCTCGACTCACCGTCGCCAGACTGGATCACTACACTCACCTCAGCCCTCGCCTGACCAATCCTCCCTGACAGCAATAACCTCTCACTACCACAGCCAAAGTCCTTGCCCTTCAATATTTACTGCTGGACACGTCCCCCAGTCACCATGCATCCTTCTCAGGCCAAAAATGCTTCCATGCAAAGCAACATAACTGGCTTATAGCATGGGGCTGTGTGCAGGCATGATCACTAATCACCACAAGCCTTTGGCCGCTGGTTGGGTGGGTGGGGGAAGATGGTGGATAGAGGAAACTCCATTCATATGGGTCAACAGTTGAAAACTACAGATTAAACCACCGGTGGTGCAGTCGCCACGTGCTAGCATTCCAGCTTTTTCGACTGTTAGGTTCTTCTGCTGGGGTAGCCAGGGGGAAATGGGGTAGGCAGGCTGGTTGCCACAGCGAATCCAGCTTCCACTTCCCAGCACCTGTGGTGTTTTTCTTCCCAGCGCACTGACCTCACCACGACCGATGATAGAACTTTTTCCCAGGGCTCAAATGGTTGTCACAAGAGGACACAGGTTTAAGGTGCTGGGGAGTAGGTACAGAGGAGATGCCTGGGGTAAGTTTTTTACTCAGAGAGTGGTGAGTGCGTGGAATGGGCTGCCAGCGACGGTGGTGGAGGCGGATACAATGAAAGACTTGTGGATAAGTACATGGAGCTTAGAAAAATGGAGGGCCATGGGTAAGCCTAGAAATTTCTAAGGTTCGACATGTTTACATGTTCGACACAATTTTGTGGGCCCAAGAGCCTGTATTGTGCTGTAGACTTTCTATGTTTCTATGAAACATCTGCAAGCTAATTGCCAAGCTCGATGAACACCAAAACATCAAACACCTCAGTGCAAGCTACCAATATTAACCACCGTCCTAAATCCTTTGGTCGTGTTGCTTGTTAATGCAAACACTGGTCAATGTATGTCCCAGACTTGATAAATAAATGAATCTGAATCTTTTTTAACATTGGCCATTTGGTTTATTGTTGTCACATGTGCTGTAACAAGCCTTGTTTTGCATGCCACCCAGATACACCAGTTCATCACACCCACACACTGAGGCAGCACAAGATGAACACAACAGTCTGGAAGTTGGGTGGGAGGGGATAACCGATGTCACTGAAACGACTGCACCCCTGACACTGCAGCACTCCCCCTCCGTTCTGCAAAGAGTTTTGAGCCTCCAGGGTGAGTTTTGAACTCTCTACCCTCAAGAACACTGACAACTGAAGCTGACAGACCATCCCAGCAAGTCAGCAAATGGACAGCATCCCAACGTCAACCACCACCAGAGATAAACTAGAATACATTCCACTCTCCATCTTCCCAAAGCATGTACTTATCCCAAAAACAGCCACATTTTTCCAAGGGATTTCTATTTCTGCAGAATATTAGGTTACAGTAAGAGGAAATAGTTTTCCCCCTCCCGCTGTAATGCTCGTCTACTTATTATAAGTGTCTAGTCTTATGAGAACACTGTGGTTTGGCAACAACAAAGCAAGCAGTCATCATTTTTTTTCTCAGAAATAAGTTTAAAGGGGCCATTCTCACCACTTAAGAGGGGAGGGAGGAAACAAGTGCATAAATAATTATGGTATTGTTTACTGATGCACATTCTAAACCGTTATAATCGGAACATCACCATCTATCATTGTGACAAGACCTGAGCAATCCACTGTCATCTTTTCAAAGACACTTGTTTCCTCAATGGGTTTGAGCAGAAGTGGCTCTCTGCAGGAAATTGAAACACCGTAGAGATTACACAGAAACGTTGGTGTTACAGTCTGCTTCAGGACCAGTGGGTTGGGGGGGGGGAGAGGCATGGTGCCAGTCCTGGCTTCCAATGAAGGGCACAGCCGAGCACGTTCGTTCTGTCTGCCACAAAAAGCAGGATTTCTCAGTGGCCACCCATTCCCATTCCGACATGCCGGTCCACGGCCTCCTCTTCTACCACGATGAGGCCACACTAGTGTTGGTGGAGCAACGCCTTATATTCTGTCTGGATAGCCTCCAACCTGATGGCATAAACATCAATTTCTCAAACTTCTGGTTATTGCCCCCCCCCCCCGCCCACCATTTCCGTTTCCCTCTCTCACCTCATCTCCTTACTTGACCCATCACCTCCCTCTGGTGCTCCTCCCCCCTTTCCATGGTCTTCTGTCCTCTCCTACCAGATTTTGCTTTCTCCATCCCTTTATCTCTTTCAACAATCCACTTTTCAGCCCTTTACTTCACCCCTTCCCCTGGTTTCACATATTGCCTACCACCTTGTATTTCTTCCAGCTCTCCACCCACTACCTTCCTCTGACTCCTCCCCTTCCCATCCAGTCCTGATGAAGGGTCTCGCCCCGAAACGTTCAGTTTATTTATAGACACTGCCTGGTCTGCTGAGTTCGTCCAGTGTTTTGTGTGTGTTGCATCTTATGAAGAGCAACCTTAAAGAGACGTATGAAATCAAGAGGTGATAGTCTGGATGAATGCACTCAAACTTTTTCCCATAAAGTTGGGAAATCAAGAGCCAGAGGACATGGGTTTAAAGTGAAACGGGGAACAATTAAAAGAGACTGAAGGGCAACTGCTTCAAACAGAGGGTGGTCTGTACAATGAGCTGTCAGGGGGAGGCACATTGATACCATCTACAAACGTTTGCAAGAGCACAAAACAGTACAGCACAGGGACAGGCTAAAACTAAAAAGAACACAGAACAGGCTCTTGGAAAAGATACTTGGTCAGGTACATGGATTGGAAAGTTTTAGAGGGAAATGGGTCAACATGCCCAAAGAAGATCCTCTTCTGAGATAGTCCTGTTTGGTGTTCATGGACACAGTTTCCATGCTGGGTGACACAATGATTCTGTCTCAAGTACAGTTCCCCGGAGAAAATAACTAAACTGCAGTTCACAACACTTATGGACCTCCCAAGTAATATGAAGCAGCAAACAGTTTTGCAATGTTAAACCAGACACATGGTTAACTCCGTAACAACTCATGGCTTTGGGTAAATTTCTATCTTGCAATGGCTCAATTTGCATAAAACTTCACAAATTAGTTTTTATTCCCATGTAAATTTTTCTTTGGGGGGGGGGTGTGCTGGAGTGAGTTACATGGTCCATAAATCTGAGTTATTATGAATGGTGTGTCTTTAACTAGGGGCACATTGTGATTTTAAAAAGTACGTCCACAGCGCAAAACAAAAAAATCAGTGGTTGTTGAGAAATCTGAGCCAACCCAACATTGTCGTCACCATCTCAAAGTAAATCTCCCACAAAATTCTTTCCAAACTGACCTTCCTCTATGCAGCGAACTCCCAACCATCCTCAACACTGCGTGCAGCTGGGAATCACAAGATCACCAAGCGCAATTTAGCACATCAGTTAAAGGCTATGTTAATTCTCAATGGGTGTTTAAAACTGCAAACCCCCTCCAATCTCAACATACACCCTCCCCTCACTCTGTGGAATCATTCATAAAATGGTAGCTTAGCAACATTGCAACTTAATATACTGCAGCTGCCAAGCCGCAGATGCCATCTGATCACAGGGCTCATCGTAACGCAGCTGGATTGAAGGGAGGAAAGGTTTACTTTACCCCCCCCATCCCATTTAAAATCACCTCCCTCTCCCCAAGGACTCTCTCTGTCTGTTCAGCTGTGGGACTAGCTAATTCATGCTCCCTCTTACAACTCAGACAGAAGTCTCCACGACACCATCAGCCAGGTCTGACTGGCTTCAGTTGTGCTCAGCAACACATGGCAAAACTGAACCGTGGACGGTCCCATGCCCCACTGCAAGAAGCAGCAAGGTTGGGCACGAGGCTAGCAACCCCCACCCTGTAAAAGACCAGCTTTTCAGAAACACCAAAGACCTCATCCTTAGGAGAGGAAGGACCTTCAACGGGCTTTGAAGAACGGCCCAGGTCAGAGGACTCTGACCAGCTGTTGTTGGCAGCCTGCAACCCAGTAAGGGTGATGATTCAAAAGTTCAAATGTTCCCTTTAATATCAGAGAACGTATACAAAATAGAACCTGAAATTCTTATTCTCTGCAGACATCCATGAGACGGAGGAAAAACTCCAAAGAGTGAATGACAGGAAGAACATTAGAACCCCAAAGACCCTCACAGCCCTCCCACACACAGGCAGCTGCACCTCCCCAAGGAAAAAGCATTAACCTTCCCATCACCCACCATGCAAGCAATAGCAAAGCCCCCCCCCCACCCCAAGGAGACCATGATCTATTTAGGGGCTTGAGAAGAAGAACACACAATAAAGTCCCACACGGAGAAATGAGAAGCAGGCAACTTTTCAAACACCGCCCTCCACTCGCCATCATCCTCTGCTTTTGGACTCCTTTCTGTATCACGTTGTATGGTTATAAATTTATTGCTGTCACTTGCCGAAAAAATTTTACTTGCATGCCATCCAAACGGATCTCTCCATACACAAGTACATTAAGGTACAATTTAAGTGTCATTGTTATTTATCCCATGCATCTCAAAACATGCAATGAAATGCATCATTGGCATCAACAGCAAGTACAGTCCAAGGATGTGCTGAGGGCAGCCCGCAAGTGCCTCCATGATTCCGGCAGCAGCATAGCGTGCCCTGCCTACGAGTTACTAACCCATACATCGTTGGAATACAGGAGGAAACAAGAGCTCCCAGAGGAAATCCAAGGGGTCATGGGGAGAACATACAATCTCCTTCCAGACAACGGAAGGAACTGGACCTCGATCGCTGGCAGTGTGTAAAGCATTACACTAACTGCTATGCTATTGTGCTGGCCCTAAAGAAGTGTGAATTTCTTCACACAGAGAGTGGTGAATTTGTGGAATTCTCTGCCACAGGAAACAGTTGAGGCCGGTTCATTGGCTATATTTAAGAGGAAGTTAGATATGGCCCTTGTGGCTAAAGGGATCAGGGGGTATGGAGAGGGTTCTGAGTTGGATGATCAGCCATGATAATACTGAATGGCGGTGCAGGCTCGAAGGGCCGAATGGCTTTCTCCTGAACCTATTTTCTATGTTTCTAAAGTATTAAGGCAAGGGTGAAAACAACACAAACTGTAGTGTTACAGTTAGAGAGACTGTGCAGTACAAGTAGGCAATGCGTAGGGTCATACAGAGTAGACAGAGAGATCTTTGGCACATAAGAGAGCTACCCAAGAGTCTCATAACAGTGGGGTCAAGTCTGGCTCTGATCCTGGTGGCACCCTGTGCATCTTCTGCCTGATGGCAGAAGGAAGGGAGAAGAACAGTGAATGACTGGGTGGGAAGGGTCCTTGATTACATTTCAAACATCAGAAAGTCTGCAGATGCTGTTAATCCAACGTAACACACACACAATGCTGGAGGAACTCAGCTGGTCAGGCAGCATCTGTGGAAATGAATAAACAGTCAACGTTTCAGGCCAAGATCCTTCACCAGGACTGAAAATTAAGGGGGAAGACACCAGAATAAAAAGTTGGGGGAAGGGGAAGGAGAAGGTGATAGGTGAAGCCTAGTGGCTGGGGAAGGAGGTTTGTATTTGCTGTCTTCCTGAAGCAGTGGGAAGTGTAGATGGAGTCAACAGAGGGGATGCCGGTGGTGTCCATGGAGGGGACGTTGGTTTGCGTGATGGGCAGAGCTATGCCTACAACAACACTACAATCTCTTGCAGTCTCAGGGAAACAAGTTGCCATACTCAAGTTACCCAGTCCAGAGAGTATGCTTTCTGAAGAGCAAGTAAAAACTGGTGAGATTTCAGAGACATGGATTATTCCTTCCACTGGTGCCCAGTAAAACGGGAGGGAAGAATAGCTGAAACAATTAGTAATGACTCCTGAACCCCAACACATTAAAGAGCCACTCCACTCTTCAGTTCCATGTTGGCCCATTTGCCCATTCTTCAAAACACTTCTAATAATCCATTGTGTCTTCTATATAAACCTTTATTAGTTTCTCTCCCCACCCGAAAGACAGTGCTTGACCTGCTAGTTTCCAGCGTTTTCTGTTTTTTATTTCAGTTTTCCAGAAATGCTTTTTTTAAACTTTCAATTACTGAATAACTGATTTTATGTCACAAGTGGTTGAACGACCTTCAAGTGAATCAATTATTGATTCCAAACATCCACCACTGCTCAGTAGCCAAGCAAAGTCCAAAATTAGAAAGCGTGTTCTCGTTTTTTTCATGTTTCAGCAATAAACAATCAAAATTCACTCTGGTTTCTCGGGCAATGTGAGCCTTCACATTTCAAGACCAATGACAGTCAAGTGTCCTATTTATCAGCCAGAGATGCCATTAGCCACATCTTGGATCCAGTTAGCCACACTGGACTAGTGCCAATACATCAGATGACATTGGGAAAGATTCAACATCAATAACTGGGTTCACCTCCATTATGCTTTACAGTTCAAACAATGACTTTCAGATAAAGGATGGGTGATAATTTCCTGTTTAGGAGAACAGACAGGAGATCTAGGCAATAAAATTATAGATGGATTTTCCAAAGACAATGTGCAGAGTATTGAATTATGATAACAACAGAGTAATTACTTTGCATGTCTTTCCTTAAAAACATTTTACAGCACTAGATATCAATCTCATGTCTGGGTTTTGTCTGGATTTTGGGTTCAATTGCCACCACAAATGCTGATCACCAAGTCAACCTTGTTACTATTAAGGATCCCACCCATCCATTCAGCATCATCTTTGACTTTCAACCAACAGACAGGAGACTACAATGCATAAAAACAAGAACGGTCAGGATGGGAAATAGTTTCCTCCCCCGGACCAATAGGCTTCTGAACTCACTGCCACGTTATATTCAAAAAGTGTCACGGGTTAATCTGTTCCATACCTTACAATATTCAATATTAATCCACTTCGGTTTATTTATGTGTGATTCATCTGTAGATTTTATCCATAAGTTATCATGTGTTATGTGTGATACATGTACTACTGCAATATACACGCTGGTTCAGAGAAACATGTCTATATGCATTATATGGTTTCATATATATATAGATTGTTAAATGGCAATAAACTTGACTTCTTGTGGTCTCTGCACGTACCTGCATTGCACTCTCTAACTATATTTAACATTCTGTTATTGTTCCCTTTGGCGCTGTTGTTGCATGAACAGTCACCGGAGGAAGTACTGACAGATAGAAAGTAGTTTTTTAAAAATCGACAAAATGATCACAGTAGCTATCCTATCCAGACCCCTTGACCCAACGCTCCACGCCATTTTGTGTGCTAAAGATCAAAGGACAATTCCATATTTACATGCCTCCATAATGCTTCCTTTGAACTACACATAAACTTCACACCTCCTGCTTTGCACCCACACCACAGACACCTAAGTGCATTTTAATCAGCATTGTCTGGTCTTCCCATTAACTGTGATTCATGGCTTTTGGGAACCCATTGCTCACAGCTGCATTTCAAATTTAATCAACAGTCTATATTCAGATTTGAAGATTGGTGACTGAAGTTGGTTGCTATACCTCGTAACCTCAAAAACGCTCTAACAGCACTAACTCTGTGTACAGATACACAGCGTGATCCATCTGGATGGCCAGCAAGTCAGAAGTTTTGTACTGATCTCGGTAGATGGAACCATAATAAACCGATGCCAATGCCGATTCAAAGGGCGGTGTTCTGGGACGAAGTTAAATAGCTGTTGCACTACTGACGGGACGTGGTAAAACTCTCTGCTCGCCCAAAATCCAGTACCGGCAATCCAACAGTCGGGACCATATTTAACCCTCAATCACCCATTAAAATTGATCTGCATCACCTGATTGCAGTCTGTGAGAGCTTGTTGCATGCCGATCTGTAACCATATTACCAATCACTATTCTAATTAGCTGTGAAGAACATTCCACACTTGCCGAAGGTGCGGCAGTGAACCTGGAGAGCAAACCACATTTCACAGCAGAGTGCTGACGATATAAGAAACTACTTAATTCTTAATTAGCATTCAAAAGTGGTGTTTTACTAACAACTACGAACGATGATGAAAGAGCAAGCCACAGAACCAAGGTTGCTTGGGTATCTTGGGGGGTTAGGACAAAAAGCCAATACTGCACCGACTTCAGCAACCAACCTTCAGATCTGAATATGCACGGAAGTTTCAATCTAAAATGCGACTCTGAACAATATGTAGAGAACACTGATTTAAATTTGATGCTTGTGTGTATTTGGGTGTCTGTAGTAGGGGTGTGAAGCAGGGAGTTGTGAAAGGGGTGTGTAGTCAAAAGTGAGCATTGTAAATATGGGTTTGTTTGAATTGCCCTGAATTTTTCTTTGATCTTTAGCGTATAAAATGATGAATAGGGCTGGGCCAGGCAGACCAGGAGTTGCATTAGCCTGCTGCACCCTGCTTTACCTAATAAAGAGGCTGCTTCATATTTACCAGTATGTTTCTCCGGTGAATTCATTCACACAGCAACGAAGGTTAGCAACCACAAACAATTCTCCACTGCTCCCCAACTTCCTTCATCTGAATGAATAAAAGTGATGCTCTCAGTACAAATAAACACTTGAGTTTAAATGCACGAAAAGGAAGAATGGAAAAACACTTAGTCTAACCCGAGGCCAAAAACTAGATTCTGGCTGCACAACACAAAGTACTTGCCAGCAACCCACACGCAAAACACCTTCTCATCAACTTCTACCTTAGAAAAAGACTCCCACTTACTTTTTTTACATTTCAAAAGCTCAAAGGAAAAGAAAACCCACTCACTTTTCAGGCAAATGTGCCTGACAACATATTGTTAGTGGGTTCCCTCTTCAAGGGCGCCAAATCGTGTTTCAAACAGTCCTCAGCGTTATACAAAAAGAGAAGCATTCACCGAGTGCGAGAGAGAGATAGAGAGAGGGGCAGAGAGGTGGGAGAGAGAGGGGGGAGAGAGGTGGGAGGGAGAGGAGGGGGAGAGAGGTGGGAGGGAGAGGGGGGGAGAGAGGTGGGAGGGAGAGGGGGGGAGAGAGGTGGGAGGGAGAGGGGGGAGAGAGGTGGGGGGAGAGAGGTGGGAGGGAGAGGGGGGGGAGAGAGGTGGGAGGGAGAGGGGGGGGAGAGAGGTGGGAGGGAGAGGGGGGGAGAGAGGTGGGAGGGAGAGGGGGGGAGAGAGGTGGGAGGGAGAGGGGGGGAGAGAGGTGGGAGGGAGAGGGGGGGAGAGAGGTGGGAGGGAGAGGGGGGGAGAGAGGTGGGAGGGAGAGGGGGGGAGAGAGGTGGAGGAGAGGGGGGGAGAGAGGTGGGAGGGAGAGGGGGGGAGAGAGGT